>NC_083232.1:34566746-35233499 GCF_032191835.1 Heteronotia binoei
CATGCATTTGCAAAATGCATGCTTTGCAGGGCTGTTATGTAGCTGATCCCCCAGCCATCAGCAACATTGTTGTTCTTTTGATCTTTTGCTTACTTGTGTATCCAAGTAAGCACTGTTGTCTGGCCAATCACCGAGCAGTGCTATTTTTTGAAAGTGCTCTCTGTAGGGCCAGAGAACCTTTTTAAGGAGTCTGCCTGGCTGGACTCCTCCATTGCTGCTGTGTTGGTATGAGAGAGAGATTGTGCTGTGCTGGCCCTTGGCCTCAGCTGCTGCTGCTCTCTCTCAGCCTTACCAGACTTGCCTGGAGTAGAGAAGACATCTAAGGTAAGACAGTCTTGGGGTTCTTGTTTTTATTTTAGTTGGTAAAAGGACTTTTTAAGACTCAGAGTCCCTTTACTTATCCAGATTTGGGTGGTGGGTACTAGCTTATTTGAGGTTAGGGTTAGGGGGTTCTGCTGGGGGAGGGGGCCTGGGGTGGAGGGTTTTTTGCCAATTTGCCCATATCTTACTTTAGTGAGAAGACTTTTAAAAGTGCAGTGTCCTTTTACTTTTCCTGATTTGGGTGGCTTGGATTTCTTGGGGTTAGGGTGAAGGGGGTTTTTTTGGGGGGGAGGGGTTGGTAAAGTTCCTGTATTGTTAAAAGTTAATTTTTTTTACTGTTTTAAAAGGATTCTGTGTTTGATTTGTTGCTGCTGCTGTTCTTTTTCTCTTCTGGTTCTGGTTCTTGGGGGGGGGGTGCTTTTTGGCCTAATTTTAATTGTTTAAAAGGCCACTTTTTTAACAGTTGAGTTTGTGTTGGCCTTCTGTTTGGATCTATTCTCTATTGCTGCAGGTTTTGTATCCTCCTGTCCTGTTGTCCCCCTTTTCCTGGTTCTGGTTTTAGGGGGGAGGTGTTGTTGACTGATTTGGCCTGAGGTTTCTTATTGGTGAAAAGGCCACTTTTTTAACAGTTGAGTTTCTTGGCCGCCATCTGTTGTCCCTTTTCCTGGTTCTGGGGGGGGGGGGGAGCTGGCACCTGGGTGAGAAACCCAGAACCAGCAGGCTTGTTGTGCTTGGCCAGCTCTCCCCGTGTTGTTTGGGGCAGGGCTGGAGAGGTGGCATCTGTAGATTGTGTGTTCTGTGGCAGGGAAGCTGGCACCTGGGTGAGAGACCCAGAACCAGCAGACTTGTTGTGCTTGGCCAGCTCTCCCCGTGCTGTTTGGGGCAGGGCTGGAGAGGTGGCATCTGTAGATTGTGTGTTCTGTGGCAGGGAAGCTGGCACCTGGGTGAGAGACCCAGAGCCAGCATGCTTGTTGTGCTTGGCCAGCTCTTCCCGCGTTCTTTGCGGCAGGGCTGGAGAGCTAGCATCTGGGTTTGCTGCAGCCAGATTGTGTTTTGTGTGGCAGGGTTCATAGAGTTGATAGATGTATATACTATATAGTGCATTTGGGTCCTATAGAGATTCTCTGGTGTGAAGTTAGGTTTGGATTTGGGTGCCCCAGGAATTGGACCCCCTGGCCCAATCTTTTTGGGACTTGGGGGGTTTGTAGGGGAGAGTCCCCTGCAGGTCCCCTGCAAATTTGGGGGCTCTCCCTCAAACCCCCTCCCCTCCAGGCGGCTTCAAATATACCCTATTTACCATTGATTTCAATGGTTCATAGGGTATAAAGGGGCCGTATATTCGGAAATAGCCGCGCATCTACTGCATATGCGGCTATTCCAACTACGGAATTCAGAAATATATGGGATTCCGTATTTTTCCCTCCGTATACTTTCGAATCCGTGTACTATCGAATTTTTTTTTGTACATCCCTAATGGGAACCATCTATCCATCTTATATAAGAAAAATCCTGCCCTTTCTCCAAGGAACTCAGGATGGCCTACATAATTCAAAGATCTTTCAGTATCAGTATCCCTTCCCCACTGTCAGTGAAATCCCAGCCCTTCTCCTGCTTGAAGGGGGGGGGTGAACACATATTAAGATCAGTTATCATTAGTAGTAGAACTAAAAAGAGTTGTTTAAGAAAATTATCAATGATGGGGTAACCTTGCCTTGTAGGATAGGAAAAGGTGGGAGTGGGAAGGAAGAAATTGCAGAGTTTGGGGGTAGAGGGAATCAAACCTGGGGAGATGTGTCAAAATAAAGGAGGGACAGAAATAGGGGTGGATAGGCAGGAAATGGACAGTGTCACACATTCTGAGGAAACTTTTCTGTTTAGCATTACCTCTGACTCTGAAGCAGAACAATTTTTAAGTCCATGGTAAAAGCACTCTTGGAAAACCCAGGGTGACTCATAGGGAGAGTGATCTGATGGCTGAATGCCCAAGAATAAATGCAGAAGCAAAAAGAAGACCTAATGGGGGGGTGAGGTGAATGTGGGAGTAAATGCAGAAACAAATTTAAATGACAACTGAGATCTGTGGAGAAGTGGGGGAAATAACAATGCAGAAAAAGGCCAAAATGAATTGAGGAAAGAGTTGATCCAAGTGGGCAGCCGTGTTCATCTGAAGCAGTAGAACAAAGTTTGAATTCTGTGGCACCTTTAAGGCCAAAAAAGTGCTATTCCAGGTATAAGCTTTTGTGTACAAGCACTCTTCAGATATCTGAGGAAGTGAGTTCACACATGGAAGCTTATACCTTGAATAAAATTTTGCAGAATATGCTAAAGATATTCCTTTTGGATTTCTGATAGGTATAAAATACAGTTATACTCTGTAATTAATTATATAAAAGTAATAAAATCTTTTAAAAGAAAATCCAAGGTGATCCCAAGTTCAGTCCCTGTTATCTCTATTTTAGAAACAGATCAGGTAACAGGCGATGCAAAAGACTTCTAACTGAGACCTTGGAGAACCACTGCCATTCTAACTAGACAGTCATGACCCTGATAGACAAATGATCTAGCTTGGTATAAGCAGCTTCATGAGACATACCCACTAGCTCATGTGTCCCTGGGAGCAATTTTCTTAAGGGATGTGTAAATCTCCCTCTCTTCAAGACTTTTGTAAAATTGCAAAATCTACCATTACCTCTGATGGCCGGGGCTACGCGGACTGCACTGGCTGCCGATTGTATACCAGGTCCAGTACAAAGTGCTGGTCATTACCTTTAAAGCCCTATATGGCCGAGGACCGACCTACCTGAGGGACCATCTCTCCCCGTACGAGCCCCAGAGAACACTGAGGTCAGTAGGAAAAAACAAACTGACTATCCCTGGGCCAAAAGAGGTTAAACTTCAGAATACCCGTGCACGGGCCTTTTCCAGCGCGGCCGCATGCCTATGGAATCAGCTCCCAGAGGAGGTGCGGGCCCTGCAGAGCCTTGATCAGTTCCGCAGGGCCTGCAAGACCACCCTCTTCAAGCTGGCGTTCACGGACTGCTGAACTATAGTTGTAATAAAGGAAAACGCCAAAATGGTTCGGTTCAGGGACCCTTGTTATTGTATCAACTGACAGGAATAGCGTCAAGAACATCAATGGTACTGTCAGATTTAGTAATGTTTTAATTAAGTATTGACTGTTTTTTAAATAATGTTAATTTAATGTTTTTATCTGCTGTATTGTTTGCCTATAAATGTTGTTAGCCGCCCTGAGCCTGCCTTGGCAGGGGAGAGCGGGATATAAATAAAATTTTATTATTATTATTACCATCTGAAGGATGGAGTTCAGTGGCTATATTTGTATGAACTTTTATCCAAGTTGTGTTTGTCTCTAAGACATCACAGCTTTCTTGTTGTCTCAAATGTAATCTGCTTTCCTTTTCTCTCTTGCTTTTAGGCAGGTGCAGAGATTTCCACAGTTAACCCCGAACAGTATTCAAAGCGATTCTTGGACTTTATTGCCAACATTTTGACGTAACCTATCTTGTTCCACTGGACAGATACAAGGTCTGGGAACAGCAGCAATGGCTGCAAGTGTGTAAGGGACAAAAGCTTCTTTTAAAAAGGAACTCTCAAGTGCTATCTTGCAGAAGGCGGCCCCCTTGGTTTACATCTGCTGGCCATGATGACTGACTGGGGTGAAATATTCGCTTTAACAGCTGCCAGATATGCTCAGCATAGTTCTAGCTATTTCTGGTGTGTGGGTGCGTGTGTGTGTGTGTGCAGAACCCCCTACAAATATAAATTAACTAACTAATAACATAGATCAGCATTTTACTTGGTGTGTATTGCAAGCTGCAACACTCCAGATTCTAGCTGAAATGGAACGAATGGGCCAAGGATTGAAGGGGAAGGAAAGAAGGATGTGCATGTTAAGTCCCACAATATTGGTATCAAGCTGTAAACTGTGGATCAGTTTCTGTTTTGAATGGAAAAGTGCAAGACAGTATTGTTGGTGGTGATGATGATGATGACAACCTTACAGCGAATGCTCCACTTAAAACAGCCTTGCATGTTGGCACTCTTCAAGAATAGCGGCAACATTGTAAGCTCCATGTGCTGGAAGCTCTGCTTTTGGCATCTTTGCATTTTTGGTCTTTTCTCTTGTTTTTTTTTAATTGGCCCATCACGACAGGGAACAGTCTTCCAGCAACTCAGAGGTATGTCTCTAGTTTTACCAAGACCTAATGGCATAATCATACTCTGTGTGGGTTTTGTTTTGATTTTTTTTAAACAAGGGGAAAAGTATTGCCGAGGGGTGGGGGTTAGGGATAGACCATTGTCATACCATGTGGAGATCTACATTGTATGTTTATCATGTAGGAACTGATTGTGCTAAAAAGGAAATCAAGAACACTTTTAAAGATGAGTTGCCTCATTTGGAAGCAACAAGTAGCATCATTTTCGCCACATAAACAAAAGGATAGGAAGCCTATTCACCTGTGACTGATCAAAACTAGAACCTTTTAAATGCTTACATTGTGCTGTTATATTTTTTTTAAAAAAATTACTTTTTTTAAAGCCCTAAATTTTTACTGTTTACATTAATAGGAAAACAGGGATGCTTTTGAGTTTGTGCACAGTATGTGAATACAAAGTTTACATGTAAAGTTATTTTGCAGTGCAGATGAAGTAATATCTTGAAGTGTAACACGCAGTAAATGTACTAAAGTGAATTTTTCACCCACCTCCATGATAGAAAATCTTTTACAATAAACGGTGACAGATTATTTTTAAGTGTATTAGGTGGGCTTTTCCCCTCTCCATTACCTTAATAACTTGCTTTGTGTTTCTCCAAATTCTGTTGTATAATTCATTGCCTAAAAATGTGCTGTCACCTTATAAGTAACCTGTTTAAAAACTTCTTATAATCAGTTTTGGGGAACAGGTTCCAACCTACTAAAAGGACAAAATTAGAAATGCTATATATATATATATATATTCTCTACTTACACTGTGCTAAAATTGTGCCTTTTTACAATTCTGTTTCAACATTCACAAGCAACTCAGAAAAAGAAAAAGAGATCATATTTTCCCCTTGTTAAGGTATAACTTAGCCCTGGAGTGCCAGGTTGCCTTCTCCAATAACTTAACGCCAGCGCTGTTAAGGCTGCAACTTGTATCATGTCTGTAGTGTTTGACTTCATAGAGCGCTGATAAACTAGCAGCTGATCTTGCTATTGTATGCGGCCAAAGGCAATACCATCCTTATTACTCTGTACAAATTTTTTTAACATGGTTTTGTTACCCTTCTAGTGTAGTTAACTGTACTGTTACATATGTGTACAATTCTGAACTCTTATGTATTTAAGTTGACAACTGTGGCTTGACTTCTGTTTTGTTTTGTTTTTTTACTTCCTTTCCCCATACGTGCACACCCCATTTATCTCTGGCACCATGTGAATGTTTTTTTAAAAAAAATTTCTTACAATACACAGTGGCTACTTAAGGTATGATGAGTCTGCAAAGGACATCACTGGGAAACAATGAGGTACACATACATTTAAAAAGAATAAATATTCTATTGTAGCCAATTAGCGTATGCTTTTTATGAGCTAACTACAACGCCTTCATTTTCCTGTCTGTAACAGTCACTTTTCACCTATGACTGTTGGATGAAACTGTTCGGGGAGAGGGGGGGAGGAAGATCCCACACTGTATTGCCTAGTTATAAAAACACACTCCAAACATGACTAAGGCTTTATAAAATAAAGCACTTTTATGACTTGCTAGGAAAATGCTTTGTCCCTTTTTTCTTTTTGCTGTATATACCACTGCTTTTGGAAATGATACTCAAGATGAATGTGTAACTTGCATTTCAAAAAGCAGAAATTGAAGGGGGTTTTTGCTGGACTGCAATAATTTTCTTGTGCCACATATGTACATAGCGTGTCATTGGTTGTGAACATCTTTCAAAATATTCCATGCTGAGCCCTGCCAACTTCGTTCACTTCGTGATATTGCTGTGGAGTGATGTAAGGTTTAGCGCAGGGGTGGCCACACTTGCTTAACGTAAGCGCCATGAAGAATAAATGTCAGATGTTTGAGAGCCGCAAATAGATAGGGAGAGGTGGAAAGAAAGCAACTTTAACTTTAAACGCATTCTCCCAGCTGCTGGCTGGCTTGGCTTGGCGAAATGATGTAAAGAGAGAAATGCCTTTTCTAAGCAACCCATGGGGTGATGGGGGCCTCAAGAGCCATATGTGGGTCCTGAGCTGCAGTTTGGCCACCCCTGATTTAGTAAGACCTGAAATTGGCAGCCCTTAGTGATATATAGCCCTCCATAGTTAAACTAGTTACAGAAGGGCATCGTGTTCGCAGTAAAGGTTAGATATATTGTATCCTGTATTTAGGGGTCATACGAAGGGACAAACTTGCTGCTGTAGTGTGAAGGTCTTTCTCCAAGGAAGATTACACCCATGATCTTGATCGATATATCTTCAAGAAGTGGTGTGAAAGTCCGCAATGTAGTTTTTTCTGCTGAAACTGATTTTACTCATTCTGGTAAGTTGCCTATGTGGAAAGCTACTTGGGAGCTTGTACACAAGACTGCTCAAGAAAAGGGCGGGTTAAGAACATATGTGTAAACCGGATATCGATTCTAAAAGGTGTTTGCAGGACTAGGCATAGGGTGATCACAGCAGTCCAAGAGCAACAGTTCCTTCCTCCCCCCCCCCTCCAAAATCTCAATTTAAAATTCACAAAATAGTGGGTGACTGGTACGTGGGATATAATCCATGCAGCTACGTCCAGTGGCAAGGTCTTTGCATCACTGGGAGAAGGATACACAGTTAGCTGAGGGCAGAGTGGCAGGATGCAATCAAATGTGTGTTTAACCAAGTTCAACTTCTTAAAACTCCTCAAACTGAAGCCACAAAAAGCCAGGTGTGAGCAAAGTCTTTTCTTTTCCATGGTAGCCTGAGAGGTATCCCAGAAGGTGCTTGTGGGTCCAACTAGAGGTGGCAGCTGCAGACAAATGTGATTAAACAAGCAGGTGTTCCAACCATGTAGCAAGTGTGGGGGGGGGGGGCGGGTCTGATTTAAAGAAGGAAAGGGGTATGCTGATAAAGTATAGATCCCTTGCCCACAGTGTATATCCGTATAACCTGCATCCTATTTTTTTTAAAAAAAAAATCAGCAGTATTAGAGATGGACCTGGCTATGTGGAAAATACTTCTGGGGCACAGGTTGTGTGGAGGTAAACCATGCAGGGGGAGTGGATTATGTGTCCTTTTTAAGTTGGACTCCTTCCACACACTTTGTTCTTGATGGGGCAGACTTGGATCTAAACACACTGATCTGTAGGTGTTGGCTGGCAACCAACAAGAAGCACAAGCAGCCCAAGACTTTATTCTCTCTCCCCTTCAATGTGTTCCTCCCCCATAGCTCTAGTTTGGCCTTCTAGCAACTCTGTTTTACAAAATGTTTGCTCTTGTAATTTACATACTACTAGTGAGGTGGAGTGGGTGGATGAGATTTTCATTTTTCCTCTGACAAAATACTACCATTCAAGTGCTAGGAAAAGGCAAAAAGATGGGGCTATATATAGATAATTATAGGGGAACATTTTGGGAAAGATTAAAGCTTGAGCATTGAAATGGGAAGCTATGGGTATGTCATGATAACACCCAGCATTTCATGGCATAGTCTTCTAGGTAGCAGATGTTGGCTGACAGACAAGCAGCTTTTATATGAATAGCCTGATGGATTAATATCTGTCTTTAATATTTGGTGTTTCCAAAGTGTGCCTGTCTACTTCATCAGTGCTTCATCAAGGACCAGAGGGCCTGGTGGTTCATGATGCTGAGATGGTAAAAATAGAGATAATGCAATTAGGATGAAATTTAGGATCTGTATATTGGTTCCTTTCTTCTTCCATGCAATCTTTGAACAGGTGAACAAATAGTGCCCCCCCCCCAAAAAAAATCAGATAATTTATAGTGATCTTTCCTCCTTTTGTACATAATTTTATGCCTTTCTCTATCTTACCTCATATTGAGTCAGTTTTTATTCTGGACTTTGCATAAGTCTAATAGGAAAAGAGAAACTGCTGAAACTTCATGGGAAAAGGGATTGATAACATTTCTCTTGACTTTCATCCAACTGCCAAAATAACATCAAGGAACTCACAGAATCATAGAGTTGGGAGAGACCTCCAGGGTAATGTAGTCCAATCTCCTGCTCAGTGCAGGAATTTCACATATACTGTCCCCCCCCACACACCCAGTGACCCCTTCTCCATGCTCAGAAGATGCCCCCCCCCAAAAAAAAAGCCTCCAGGATCATTGGCCCAACTGGCCTGGAGAAATTGCTTCATGAGCCCCAAGTGGTAAGAAAGGGCTACAAGATACCGCTCTTACTCTCACGATCTGCCTAAGTTCACAGAATCAGCATTGCTTCCAGATGGCCATCTGGCTTCTGTTTGAGAACCTCCAAAAAAGAAGAGCCCACCACCTCCCAAGGAAGCTTGTTCCACTGAGGTACTGCTCTATTAAGAAGTTATGACTCCTGCAAGTAATTCTACTGTGTGAACAATGCAGATAAAATCAGTACAAACAAAAACACCTGGAATTTATTAAATTCAAAATATGTGTCTTCCTTCCCCAACTTTTTATTCAACATACAGTTACAGCCTCTGCTTTTTCTGGAGCATACCTGAGTTTCTGTGATTCTGAACTTGGGTTAACTGCTCTTTGGTTTGTGCTGTTTTTTCAGGTCCATGAGTAGCTTGCTTTTTCTCTTATAGCTCTCAAGCCACAACCACTGCCTGAGACCTGGTTTACATGCTCAGTAGAACATAGTGGTATTTCCCTGAAGTGGTACAAAAGATTGTACCATAGATTGGCACTTTGGGGTTCAAGTGGTAGATGCTGTTTTTGGTTATTTTCTCACATGAAGCACTCCCTGCCATTTTCTTTTAAAAAAAAATCACATCTGGAGATAAATCAGACCAACCCACTCCTTCCAGTGCAATTTTCTAATTGTAGGGCTCTTAGTGTGCAGAGGAACATTCACAAATTTGATTCCATACATGCAGCCTGTATTGGATAGTCTAAGCTAACACCTTATTGCCATCTTACTGTGCTGTTCTGTGTAAGGCCTAATTCCTCTGTAAAGCCAGTTCTACCGGCTGTGATACGAAGACAGACATGCTGAATGGTTTTGTCTACATCTGAACATGAAGCACTTATATATGAACTTTAAACTTCTGTTGGGGTATTTGCTGTTTCACATTGATTTAGTGGGTTTGATCCTACCAACTTTTCTGAGAGAGAGAAGGAGAGAGACCACTTTTGATCATCAAGAGGGCTATGCCAGTGGCCATGGAGACTTTGTGAACAGCAGGCTCACGTTAAATATGATCAGAGTGTAATTTGTATATTTTTGTGAAATGTTTGCATTTATAACCAATTTATTTCCTATATTAATCTTTGGTAGTGCCCCCTCCCCCAAACTCATTCATTTCTGCCACAGGTGAGATGACAGCCTATGTCCTGGCTGCATGACATTCCTGCTGCTGATGTATTTCTAAGCCACGCCTCTCCTTCACAGGGGCAGGCAGCTGTTTATGTCTCCCTTGTGCCTCTGATATTCCTCTTCTAGACAGAAATGTTCACAATCTGTAGTCCCAGCTTCAGGGACCACGGGAAAGGTTTCGTGTTTGATCCCTGGCATCTATACTTTAAAAGGATTTGGGGTGCAAGGAGTTGAGAAAGCTGGCCAGAGAGGAGTTGTTGGTCAGAATTGACAGTCCTGGGCTAATGGATAAATAACCAGACTTAGTTAAGGTAAAAACACTGATGAACTGTTACCACTCTGTTTTTTAATGAAAAGTATTTCAGCAGAATGTTAGCAAGAGACTATTCTCATCTGTAAACAGTAACAACCAATAGAAATATTCTGGTTTTATTTGAAACTAATCTTTTTCTCTCAGCAGTTTCAAAGTTGCTCACTTGGTTTTTCCAGGCCCCTTCCCATGCCTGTTTAGGTGGCCTTATTAACCCAGTCAGGAAGTTCCTTCCCACAAAGTGGTGAGACTGATTAGAACAGGTGAGGGTCTTTTTAGTTCTGGCCCTATAGAACTAAACAAAATATTTCTTCTAAGCCTGCTTTTTAATAGGTGGCCAATAATGGGTCTTGCTATACTGTTTTGAGGACAGAAGTCTCCACAAGGGTATGTGCAGTTTGCCATGCTACATTGTTATTAGGATTATATGTGCCCAATGGCGCAAAAGATGTTTTTTTAAAAGACATTAATCGACAGTTGGATGAAGTGTCCTATGACCAGATCCTGATCATGGGTGATTTTAATGGAACAATACAAAATAATATAGATAGATCTGGCCAAAAGAGGAATAATAAAGAAGGAAGACTTCCAAAATCATTTTTTGAGTTGGTTAAACAAGAAAGCTTGGAAGATATTTGGAGAAAATTTAATCCTGAAGTAAGAGACTATACTTTCTTTTCAGCAAGACATAATACTTTTTCCAGAATAGATATGTTATGGGGCTCTAAAAGCTTGGGCCTCATAACTAGAAAAGTGGAGATTCTACCCCAATATGTTGGATTACAAAATTGCAAAAGAAAACAAGATGATGAATAAATGAGGACTTGCTACAAGATAAAGATATTGTGACTTTTCTAGAAAAGGAAACTACAGCGTTCTTTCAAATAAATGATACTGATGATATAGAATTCCAGACGGTTTGGGATACTTATAAAGCAGTAATGAGAGAACTATTAATTACATTGAATAATAAAGATAAGAGGGCTAAAGAAAAGCAGATGTTAGACATACAAAATGAAATAAAGAAAAAAGGGGAATTAAGAAAAGGACCAGAGAAAAAGAAATTAATAAGGGAAATTACAATCCCAAGTAAGACATTTGTTGAATAAAGAACTAGAATGGAACTTAAAAAGTTTGCAACAGAAATCGTTTGAAGGTGTGAATAAACCTGGGAAGTATTTAGCTTGGCAACTGAAGAAAAAGAAAGAAAACAAAATTATCAACAAAATTGTGGCAAACAGAAAAGAGATAGTGGATCAAGAAGGAATTAAAAGAGAATTTTTAAAATATTACGCAAATTTATTTAAAGGTGTGAAAATCAAAAAAGAAAAAATGAAAGAGTATTTACGAAATATTAAAATAGCACCCCTGACTGAGTATATGAAAAAGATTTTGAATGACCCAATAGAAAAAATTGAAATTGAAGCAGCAATAAATGTAATGAAAGTAGGTAAGGCTCCCGGGCCGGATGGATATACAACTAAATTTTATAAAACTCTTAAAGATGAGATAGTACCAAAATTGCAAAAATTGATGAATACGATAATAAAAGGGGAAATTCCAAATACTTGGAAAGAAGCTGTAATTTCGTTGATTCCCAAGGAAGATAGAGATGTCACAAATGTAAAGAACTATAGACCAATTTCATTACTAAACAATGATTATAAGATATACACCAGAATCTTGGCAGAACGACTTAAGCAATATTTGATCAATTTTATAAAGGAAGATCAAGCGGGATTTCTCCCTAAAAGGCAAATAAGAGATAATGTAAGAACTGTTGTAAATATTGTAGATTATTATGTGAAGCATCCAGAAAAAGAGGCGGCATTATTTTTTGTAGATGCAGAAAAAGCCTTTGACAATTTGAACTGGGATTTTGTTTGCAGTAATGGAAAAAATAAATCTGGGAGAATATTTTATAAGAATGACGAAAGCAATATTTACGGATCAATACGCAAAATTGTGTATAAATGCAGACCTTACAAAATAATATAATAATAATAATATTTTTATTTATATCCCGCCCTCCCCGCCGAAGCAGGCTCAGGGCGGCTCACAACACATAAACACAATGTACAATAAAACCATACACGATAATTACAATTGCAATTATATAAAATCATGCTTAAAACATCTTGTATTAAAATTAACATTATGGTGCTATAACTAAGGTCTTCTATAAAATTCAGTGGCTAAGACATATCCAGCGAGACTTCCTTGGCTCGGTATTAAGTGAAGGCTATTTTAAAGAGGTAGGTCTTGCAGGCCCTGCAGAATTGGTCTAGACATCGCAGGGCCCACACCTCCTCCGGGAGTTGATTCCACAGTAGAGGAGCTGCTATAGAGAAGGCCCGATCCTGGGTAGTCTTCAATCTGGCCTCCCTTGGCCCAGGGATATTCAGCTGGTTCTTTCCAGCTGACCTCAACGCTCTCTGGGGTTCATATGGGGAGAGACGGTCCCTCAAGTAGGCAGGTCCTCGGCCATATAGGGCTTAAAGGTAATAACCAGCACTTTGTAACGAACTCGGTACACCACCGGCAGCCAGTGCAGTCCGCACAGCCCCGGCCGTATGTGCTCCCATCTTGGGAGCCCCAACAGCAGCCTAGCCGCCATGTTCTGCACAAGGGCAGCCCCATGTAGAGGGCGTTACAGTAGTCCAGCCTCGAGGTGACTTCAAAAGAAATGAAGGTGAGCAAAGGTACAAGACAAGGATGTCCACTCTCACCATTGTTGTTTATAATGACTCTTGAAATTCTGTTAATGCAAATACCAGACGACAAAGAGATAGAAGGATTGAAAACTAGAGGCTTTTCTTATAAATATAAAGCATTTGCAGACGATATTGTGTTCATAACTGAGAATCCGATACAAGTGGTACCTTTGTTGATAGCTAAGATAAAAGAATACGGAGAAATGGCAGGACTATATAAATAAAGAGGAGTCGAAATTTTTATGTAAAAATATGCAACTAAATAGAAAGAATTGCAGAGTTTGACGGGATGCGAAGTTACTTCTAAAGTTAAATATTTAGGTCTAGAAATAACTATGAAGAATATCGATTTGTATAAAAACAATTATGAAAAGTTATGGTGTAAGATGGATAAAGATTTGATGAAATGGAATAGACTCAATTTGTCCTTGTGGGGTAGGACTGCTGCAATTAAGATGAACATTCTGCCAAGAATAATGTATTTGTTTCAAACTATTCCGATTGTGAAAGTTAGCAAACAATTTAACAAATGGCAAAGGAAGATTTCTGAATTTGTATGGGCTGGGAAGAAACCAAGGATTAAGATGAAAATTTTAACAGATGCTAAGGAGAGGGGAGGTTTTCAACTTCCAGATTTAATCAACTGTTAAAGATTCAAGGTGATAAAGTTGAATTAAAATCTGCAGAAGAGTTAAATAACAAGTATGACTGGTTTCAAATGCAACAAATAAAAAGCTTGATGGAAAATGATATTAAATCTGTTGGAATTAGACGTGAGCAAACGGAATTGGAAAAGGTTCTGCTTGGAGATAATGAAAAATTAATATCAAAAATATATAAATTATTGTTGAAATGGTCTACAGAAGAAGTAGTAGTAAAATCTCAAATGATTAAATGGGCAATTAATGTAAACAAGGAAATACAAATGGATACATGGGAATATCTTTGGAAGAACTCGATGAAAATATCAACATGTCAGTATTAAAGAGAACTGTTTCAAGATGATGTATAGGTGGTATATGACGCCGAAAAAACTGGCAAAGATGAGTAAAAAGATGTCGGATAGATGTTGGAAATGTAAGAAACATGAAGGTTCTTTCTACCATATGTGGTGGACTTGTGAAAAAGCGAAAAAGTTTTGGCAGATGATACAACAAGAAATGTCTCAAATTTTGGGATATGATTTTAAGAAAGTAGCAGAGACTTTTCTGTTGGGATTACAAATGGAAAAATTTTCAAAAGAAGATAGAACTCTAATTTGGTACTTGCTCTCAGCTGCTAGGACATTATATGCGCAGTTATGGAAACAAGAAAAAATACCAGAGAAATGGGATTGGATTGTGAAAGTTTTATCATGGAGTGAGATGGATAAACTAACAAGAACTTTAAGAGACTATGATTTGGAAGTGTTTAAAAGGGAATGGAAGAAATTTAGAGGATATATAGAATTTGAAAGGACATTAGGCAATTTAACAATGAATTTAAGAAAAGGGAGAAATTGAACCTTGATGGGTTAAGGGTACCTTTATAAGTGAACTTAAGTATATAACATCGGCGGAAGTCTAGTAAAGGAGGGAGGGGGGGATTAGAAAAATATCATATGGGTTAGGGATAGGAATGATATAATTAGATATTGTTACCATATGTTATTAATAAATTGTTTTAAAAACAGTTTGCCATTAGGCATGCCGAAAACTTCAACATGAACACAGTTGCTAGACAATTAAGATACAAGGTGACCTCATTGTCTGGAGAAGTTTGTCTTGAGTATAACACCATGCTATACACAACTTTGTATCTGTGCAGTAGCCACTTGGTTGTCGCAGCTTGTGGTTACTTTTTCACTTCCAATAACTAAATCTTATTTACTGGAGAAAGCCCAATCACCCCCATGGTCATGGTTGCCCAAGCCATTACATTGCCTGGTAAGTATAATCACAGAACTGAATATTTTCACCTGCACCATCAGATAGATGTGTCCTTTAAATGATTAACTAGAATGTATTGCCTGCTCTTTGCATCTGCATAGTCAACAGCATCTGTTTGAGAACTGGTTGCACTATTAGATGGCTTCATGTGCGGGCCAAAAAGGGACACACAGACTCCTAAGTAGTAGGTCTTAACAAAAAAAAAGTCTCCAATTCCATTTTGGTTATGTGCCTTTTAAAATTGCAGGTGGCACTGGCAGACAAATGGTAGGGGTAGAATGGTGGCTGCAAGAAAGAAAACAGCTAATCTGGCACAAAACACTTTTATCATGCTTGGTGTTCCAGGCCACTAACATTGTGTTCCCAACCAGCTTCCCTATTATAAGCACACAGGAGTCTTGTGACATTTTTAACATATGTTTAGTCTTTAAAATTGCATAAATCAACATGTCTTTTTACTGCAATAGACTAAAGCTGTTATTGATCTTTAATAGGATTATAGCAGCTCAAACAGAAGCATGTATGAGAGTTAAAGGGTTACTGGAGTCCAAAGAAATTGAAGGAGGAAGATGATGATATGCTAAACTTGTTGTTTGTAAGGTCTTGTAATGATGCATAGAAGTTTGTAATCTACTGATAATAACCAGGCTACATCATGCCAGATCTTTTAAAGCTCCTCCTTCTGAAACCACAGGGAATCCCCTCTGCCAGTGCTCCCTGGATTAACTGTATCTTTCAGGGATCTTTTCCTCTCATCCTGTTTTCTGGGAAGTACCCACTTCTGCAAGGGCTGACCCCATTGCTATGGCAACTACTCTAGAGGCCTGTGCTGCAGCTGCTCCTCTCTAGTAAAGTCATAAATAAGATGGTTGACACAAATTGCTGCTGATTGAAAATCGTAAGTAGTGATTTCTCTCTCAGCCTCCGTGTTCCTCCCTGATAAAATGGCGGGATCAATTTGCTGATCGTGACCAGGTCTTCATGTAGCATTTTTAGAGCTGGATTTTTGGGGCATTGCCTTAGTTAGGTGACCCCAGCCCAGGTACAGGTGAAGTCTTCAGCGTACTGCTGCTTATGGGGCAGCAAGTAACTGACAGTACTCTCAGAGAAACCCATTTTGTCACTAGCTCCATGCCACACCCCAAGAAGAGCCTTTTTGCAGTTTGTCCCAGAGTTCTGGCCAAAAAAAAAAAAAGTAAATTTCTTAAGCCTAATATCTTCCCAGGTCTGTGGCGCAGAATGGATAGTGATATTGATTAAAATGAAGTAGTTGCTTGCTTGGAACTGATGAGTGGGCAGAGACGCTGGGATAAATTCAGAGACTGATAACTTTGAACATAATGAAGTAAAAGGTATACATGTCATTCAGTAATCTTGATGGGAAATGCTCTCAGGGGACTCAGTGCCTGGGATTGATTATACTGTTTTTCTCCCCAGTGAGGACTCAAAGTGGTTTACAACGTCATTCTCCTTTCCACTTTATGCTTACAGTGACCACTTTATGAGGTGGGTTAGGCTGAGATAGAGTGACTGGCCTAGAGATCTTCTGTGGCAGTGTGGGGGCTTGAAGCTTGTTCCTTAGATTCCAGTCCAACAACCTCCACCACTGGGCTCTTTAAATGGGAATTCCAGAGACTGAACTTGAGACCTGCATTGTGGGGCATGTGCTTAGCTCAGTAAGCCGTGACCCTCCCCTTTGAGGAGATCAGTTAGGTGTAGGTCAATACTTAAGGTCCTCAGTATTTATGCAGAATACACTACTATATGCATGTACAATTTAACAGCTAGGCAGCAGACCAGTGTTCTGTATTTCTGAAGCTTAGTGCTGGGGTTAGCAGAAGAGATAAGGTGTGCGTGTATATGTCTTTATGCATATGCACACACAACACTTGATCTGTTTCCTGTGTCTTTATCATTAAGTGCATATTTGCCAAAAACTCAAATTATGCCGCAAGTTTCGTAATTATTTGTGCAAATTAAGAATCTGCACACACTTGTTAAGGTATTTTTGCAATTTAGTTCTCATGATCCAGGTTCTTGCATGATATCTTTTTAACATGAAAGGAGTCAGAGATGGAACATAGTGAAGAATGGCAGTATTTTTCTCCCTCACCAAGAGTACTGCAGCTTAGTTTCTTTTTAAACTGCTGTGAATGGGAGTAGATTGTGCTTGCCTGTGCACTCTTTGTATGCTCATGGGCACATTCCAGAAATTAAGTACATTCCAGTTCAAGTACAGGAAGCAGATTCTAAAACTAAACCTCAAAAAATGCCAACAATTTATTACAGAACCTTCAAGTAGACAGTTTTTAAATTATCAAGTCTTAGTTCAGCTTCTAAAACTGCCAAGGATTTACCAGGCTTTTATGGGAAGTGCTGCTGTGTGTCTTTTTACTATATATTGATTTTTTTTTTTACTATATTGCACAATTGTGGAGCTGCCTCTAGATTTGCCACCCAAACCAGCTTGGAATGGGCTGCATTGCCCATGTTCTACCACCAGTGGATGCACGATGTGGGTCCAGGAGCCCTTCACTGGCACCCCCAAGAACAAAGTTCTGCACAGCTTCCCATTACAGATTAAGAGAGCAAACACTTCTAGTGGGTTTTTGCTACCATCAGTTATCTGTGTATAGCTCTCATCTGCCATTCTGCTGAAATATTTGTGGAACTCCTTGTAGACTGCTTTAACATTTTAAAACTTTTTAAGTAAATGGGTGATATGTTAATCTAATTGCCACTGTTGTATTGCCTCCAAGTTACAGAAAAAGTCAACTACATGTGCAACCCCCCTTCCTTGCTAAACTGTCCACTTGGAAATGTGCTTATACAGCTGAAGGCTGAATGATATTGCTGCCCCACTCCTGCCTTTGGGAATTCTAAATGGAGAATTTCCACAGAGAAATTAATTGGTACTTCCCAGGCACCCTGTGACTGTTGCTTTCCTTTATCTTCTGGCACTGTGCAAGTACATTCCACTTTATATCTGTTCTAATAAACAACTAAAAACATTAAACAAAACACTTAAGCAGGAAGGAGAATCAGTGAGGGGACACCAAAGTTTTCACCCATTGTCAGAAGACATGGATAGGGGGAACAGACTAATCTTTGGAAGAGAATTTCATCGTTTTGGTGCCATCACCAAGAAGGCTCTCTTGGATTTGCAGTCCTCTCACTTCAGAGGACAGGTCACTCAAAGCAAGGCCCCGGAGATAAATGTAATGGGAAGTAGTTGGGCATGCTCCTGTCAGTATAGGCAGACTGTAAGGTATTCTTCTGACTGAGCAAGTCATGGTGTTGCAGGTGAGAATATCTGCCACTCTGCAACAAGTCAAGCCAAATGGGCACATACATGTTTTGAGATCATCTACTTAATCCTAAAATCAGCAGCAGGGAAACAGGGTTGGTTTCATCCCCTTGCCTAATGCTGGCAACAAGGGATGCATACCAGCTATTTACTGAGGGCAACTACTTTGAAGCTGCACCCCTCTTGGAAGAAGTCAGAGTTAAGAAAATAGCCCTGAAAACATTTTGTTAATAACTCTATGACACATTGGGACTGACATCTTCTGTCTGGAAAGGCTTAATATGAATACCCCTACAGTATGCATCAGACGAGGGTCTGAAAACTGCTGGTTGTACAGCACAGGAACCAATGCAAAAATATTGTCTCTGGGACTTCCTTTTGTTGAGTGCGCAAGAATGTTAATGATGTGTGTGTGTGTGTTGATGCAGACAATCAATTGCTGCTCCCCTGCTGTTTTGCTGCCCTGCTTACAAATCCATGGAGTGTTCCTCTTTGCATCACAAGACCCAAGATTTTCTGCCTGTTCTCTACCAATAATGTAACTGCAATGTTTATAGCAGTGGCTTTTAGTAAATAAGCATCTCATTTATGCTTGCTTTGTTTTTGTGGTTCTCTAGCCTTGTTTGCAGAGTTCTGACTGCTGGTGTCAAGGAGCTATATAAGATTCATTGTGCCCTTCCATCATCTGCAAAGCACAATTATTGGGACAAGACTGAAAACCACAAATAATCTACAGTGATTTAATTGCAAATTGTAATTGACAGATAACCGGGTTTTTTTAAACTCACTTTAAATACTATGGTTTCCTGCCTACTGATATATGGCCTTTATTAGACAAGTGAAACCTACAATTAAAGATTATCTTTTTTCTACTGCGACAGCACTTAGCACAAATTACTTGATCTCTAAGGTATGCAGTAAATGGCTCCTGTTAAATCATTTGCTTATTTCCTCTGT
The DNA here is from genome assembly GCF_032191835.1 of Heteronotia binoei. Classification (NCBI taxonomy): domain Eukaryota; kingdom Metazoa; phylum Chordata; class Lepidosauria; order Squamata; family Gekkonidae; genus Heteronotia; species Heteronotia binoei. The sequence continues at coordinate 34,585,800 of NC_083232.1, forward strand.
TGCCATCTGGCTTTTCCTTCTGAAAATTGGATCCCAAAGGGGTACATTTTCATGTCCAACGGTAGTCTCTTAGTACTTGTCTGTGTACTGTTTTGTAAATGTTCTTCATGTTAAATGGTTTAGGTTCATTTCTGCTAAAGTGAGTCACAAATCTGTTCTGGCACACCATACTCTAAACATTTGCATAGGTAGTTATTTCTTTGTGGGGCGGGGGAGAGGGTTGCTCAAAAAGCATGCAGCATGGAAATAAGTGGATTTTGGATGGGTCTGTGTGAAGATCTCAGTAGGATTCAACCTAGGCATTTACTGATGCCCTGTCTCATAGGTCATGTCTGCAAATACAGATTACCTCTTGAGACTGAACCAGCTCAGAATGCAGATGAGAAGTTCATGATGGACCACTCAGCCATGCTATAGGCAAGGAGTGTAAGTCTGGCCAAATCTTCTCCCTAGTAGCTTTCTGTCTAGGGGAGGTTTTTACATGCAGAAGTATTCAATCATGCTAAAATGGTATTGTCCGGGAGAACTTTACCACCTGTTTTTTCAGTATATAACAACATGTCTGTAATATAAGAAGAAAAAAGCTGAGGGTTGGGAAGACTGTTTCAACTGTCATTTCTCCAGAAAATAGTTGACTAGGCACACTGGATGGATCATTCTGGAACATATTTTATGTTCTCAGCTGTGTGCTATAAAGCTGATAGCCACTATTTGGGACAAGCCTTTTGAACTGCCATGTTTAATCTTATTGAACTTAAAAGCTGAATCAAAATAATTTTAATTATTTCAAAATTAATTTCAAAACTATATAAACTGCTTTTGAAATGGTCTACAGAAGATGAAGTAGTGAAATCTCAAATGATTAAGTGGGCAATTAATGTAAATAAAGAAATACAGATGGAAAATTGGGAATATCTTTGGAAGAATTCTATAAAGCTTTCAACATGTCAAAGTATTAAAGAGAACTGTTTTAAAATGATGTATAGATGGTATATAACTCCTAAAAAGTTGGCAAAGATGAACAATAAGATGCCAGATAGATGTTGGAAGTGTAAAAAACATGAAGGTTCTTTATACCATATGTGGTGGACTTGTGAAAGAGCAAAAAAGTATTGGCAGATGATTCAACAAGAAATATCTAGGATCTTGGGATATGAAATCAAGAAAGTTGCAGACTTTTCTGTTGGGACTATATATGGAAAAATTTCCAAAAGAGGATAGAACTATAATTTGGTACTTGCTCTCAGCTGCTAGGACATTGTATGCACAGTTGTGGAAGCAAGAAAGAATACCAGAGAAATGGGATTGGATTATAAAAGTTATAACATGGAGTGAAATGGACAAAACGACAAGAATTTTAAGAGACTATGATCTAAAAACTTTTAAGTTGGAGTGGAAGAAGTTTAGAAGTTATATAGAAAAAGAGTGGAAAATAAAAGGACATTGAATAATTTTTGATAATGATTAAGTCTTAAAAGAAAGAATAGAAATTTTTGTTTTATTAGGTACCTTTAAATATTAGAATTTTAAGTATATAACACTGGCGGGGGTTAGAAAAGTAATATATGGGATAGTTAAAGTAATTAATAATGCAAGAATTGATTGTTACCATATGTTACTGGAATAAAATTGTTTTAAACATAAAAATAGTTTTAATTATGATTTTACAAAATGTCCTGGAAACAAACTTTCAGACACTGACTGTAGAGGCTACCTATTTTGTTACTGTTGAGGACTGCCCTGGTCCCTGTTTTATAGGGGAGGGAAGTCTCGAAATTTAATGAATAAATTTGATACTGCAGAGGTTCACTTTTCCTTCTTAACTTTGGTTGGGAAAAAACAAATCTATCAAAGAAGTAAATGTGTGAATTTTGCATTGGCTCTCCCCGCCCCAGGACCCAAATATGCAACAGAGCATGTGACAAATGGCATCAGGGAAATGAGCGCTTCCCTTCCCATGTTTCGATAAAGGTCACTTTCTATCCTGGAGAGAAAGGACACATTTGCATTTATCACTTACAACCCATTGTCCAGAAAAATGCTGTCACCAACTAAACAAAAGCCAAGTCGCCCAGCCCAAATGTGCCTGCCTTTAGGGTGGCCTTATCTGACGGAATGTGCCTAGATATCTAGTCTGTGTCACAGCCCAAGACATGACAGTGTCAGCTGAGGCAGGTTTGGGTAACCTTAAATGTCAGAGCACGGCTTCTCTTTCTTTAGCTGCTTTAAAGGAATTAACCTCTCCATAAACAAGGTCTTAGGCTGGAGACAAACTACTGAGGTTTTCTCTCTCTTATAGAAACTGAAGGCAGACATCACTGTTCACAGTGACAGTTTCCAGGACTTGTTTGTTGTAAGCCAGGCATGGTCAGAGAGCTTATATTCATTTCACAAGGCATTGTTTAAGAACGTAAGAAAAACCTTGCTAAATCAGAGCAGTGGTCTAGCTAGTCAAACATCCTGCTTTACACTGTGGCAAACCACTTGCCTTGGAGGGTCAGTAAACAGGTCATAGAGGCCAAGCCCTTCCCCCAGTATTGCCTCTTAGCACAGGGCTTCGAGGTTTGCTGCCATGAACATGGAGGTTCCTTTTATGGCTAGCAGGCCCTGATAGATTTCTCCTCCATCAATCTGCCTAATTCTATTTTAAAGCCATCTATGCATGTGGCTATTGCTTGCTACACAGGCAGTGAATTCAACAATCTAATTACTTATAGAGTGTAAGTCCTGAATCTGTTGCCCACTGACTTCATTGGGTACCTCTGAGTTCTTCCTCTGAATTCTACTGAGAGCCAGTTTGGTATAGTGGTTAAGTGGGCAGACTCTAATCTGGGAGAACTGGGTTTGATTCGCCACTTCTCCACATGCACCTGCTGAGTGATCTTGAGTCAGTCACAGTTCTTGAAAGAGCAGTTATCTCAAGAGCTCTCTCAGTCCTACCTACCTCACAGGGTTATTGTGGGGAAGGGAAGGGAAAAGAGTGAAGGATGGGGTTTAAATCCAATCTCCTTCTCCTATTATTAGTTACGGGTGAGGGAGAAAAAGTTCTGTTTATGTACTCTCTCTACCCCATGCCTAATAACTCTTTCTTCATGACTATATCCACTTTCCAAACTAGAAAAGGCCCAGACACCGTAGTCTTTCCTCATAGGAAAGGTGCTCCAAAAACCTGTTTTGAGAATAATCACTAGTCAAAAGCCACGTGTGTGGACACCACAGGAAACAAGGGCTCAATCAAACTACTTCCAACAAAACTCCAGCCTCTTTGTGTACATTTTAACCACAACCATACTGCTCAGTATTGCTCACATCCTGTAGAGAGAAAAAAGCAATTTCTTGTAATATGAACTTGGGTCAAAGGCCATTGTGCACTTACACAATTGTGTCTGCTGGGTTTGTGAGAAGACATTTTAAGCAAAGAACTATGAAGCACTTACAGGTACACTACATTCATAGAACCAAATATAACTAAGCCCACACTCATAGCCTTCCGGACAGCACAGAAGTGGGGGAATCTCCAGACTGACTACTGTGAATATGTACATTTTTGTTTACCAAATCTGGTGTGATGAAGGGATGAACCTTGTGTCCTGTAAAGGTCAGCATGCAGCATCAAGCCCTGACCATCTCATTTGAGAAGTTAAAACACTGTCAAGAAAGGTAGGGGTATAAATAAAATAAATAAATAAACCATTGCAAGTGAAAATTACATTTAGGAAAGCCACAGACCACAACTCTTAACAAGCTCTTTTATTGCTTAGGGGGTCTGTTTTACAGATTATAGTTGCTTCCATTCTCTGGGTGGATTTTACCACCCTGAATCAAGCAGCATTCCCCACAACAACTACTGTGCGCCACAAGGCACTTTTTCTTGCAGTGTCCTTGCCACTGCAGCCCATACCACTGGTGGGCTTTTTGTGGGCTTCTAAACAAAACCAGTAACCAAGACATTGTTACAGTGCAGTACTGTTATAATGATCAATTGCCACAATCTACCAGTCCCCAGCTTTCATTTAAAGGTGGTGGTGTGTGGCGGGGGGGGGGAGGTTCCAGCTCATCCTTGCCTACATATGGGCAACATGACGGAACAGAGAGCAAATGTTGCATCCCACGAACTTGCTCTGTGGATCTTGGAAGACTGCAGCCAACATCTAGCTTGCTGCTGATTGCCTCAACCCAACTGAAGCAAACTGGTCACAACTTCATAATAGCTGGACTGTAATATTTCAGGGCTGCATGGTTGAATGAGTCCTCACAAACTGAAAATCTTTTTTTTTTTTTGGTCATGTATTGGGGAAATTAGGAGTGCAGGAACCTTTTCATGCACTTCCATCACCACTGGATTCATTTGGAGAGGGAGAGAAGCTGGTTTCCCAACTGCATTGAGAAAAAAAACAGTTGTTCTAAAAACCACTTATTTAACTTCAATCCCAAATGTAAATTCTTTAAAACATATAAGAATCTGGTATGCAGCATACAAAATTAAAGTTAATCAAATACCCAATTAGAGTGCACTATAATTTTATAACGGATATATCCTGGTTATTCTGTCAAATCCCATAACACAGGATGTTGTGTCAGAAGAACAAGGAACAAGAATAAATTCAGACCTTAAGTACCCTTTCCCATCCATAGTAGCTAATGTAACTGTCAAACAACTCTGTGATGAGCATCTGACATACACAACAAAGCTCAACCCTTTAACTCTCTTGGTCAAGAAAGTCAAGGAAACTCGGGGAGAGTTAGGGTGACTAAGAGACCAGGAAGCTAAGTTCTGGTACTCTATGTAGAATTTGATAGTATATAAACATTCCAAAAAGCAAAAGTCATGTGAGACAAAAGACATGTACAGTATTAGATATACCGGGGCAGTCATATCGCCCAAAGTGTCCTAAAGCCTCCTGGGAAACAGAACCAAAGTTTTAACTATAGAAGCTAAACACTATAGGCAGTCCCTTTTTTGTAGAAAAAGCCCAGCAAGAGCTCATTTGCATATTAGGCCACTCCACCTGACCTGGGAGCATGTGGCTGCCACATGGTGGGTTGGGCCAGCCAGAACTCTAGCCAGTCCCAGTGGAGCTTTGCTCCTGTAGGCTCCAGAAGAAAAAAAGTTCTGACTATAGAAATTGAAATAGCATAGGTATAGCAGATGACTGAGAAACAGTCCAGCCCTAATTCTGCAACATCATGATAAAGGGCATCTCAAGCAGATGGCTAGGTTGGAGAATAATTGCCCCTGATACTTTATTTTCTATGTGCAGCAAGGTTTTTATATTGAGAGCATTTGGTCATGCTGTCCCCCTTCATCAGAAGTGGTATGGTCCAGTCCAGGAACCATTTTACAACAGGTTGAGCTCTTGGACAGCAGCCTGTTTCCTGACCTCTGGAAACCTATATATATATATATATATATATATTTGGGGGGGGGTGTTTAAAAAAATGCTCTTAACAACCAAAAATCTGCCCTATACATTCAAGCCAATGAACAATCTTCCAGCAGCACATTGAACAGCATCCAAGCTGAACAGAAAAGCCAGAGAGCAGTGCAAAAGCCTCTGTTTGTGACGCTAGATCAGAAGAAATCGTCTAGTTCCAGAATCTACATCTGCCAATTTACAAATCCGATGGCTGATTTAAAATGTGTACTGTTTAGGACAAAAGAGGCACTGTATTTTATCAACTCCATGTCCTTTTCAATAAATCAAATAAAAACAACCCAACCCACAGCTTAATCTTGCATTAAATCAACATGATGAAGCAATTTGTACAAACTCCAGGAAACAGTAAAGCAAGGAAAAGAGGTTAGGATAGTGTGGGCGGTGAGCACAAAACTCATTACGTTGATGGCAATATTGTATTTTTGAGCTGATCAAATAGTATCCCACTAGAATTTCATTGATTTTTCATAATTGAGGGAGTCCTCCTGCTTCTGAAATCTCTCCCAGTGCAGAAGCTCTCTTTGCTGATCCTGTCATTACCCACTCAGATTATAAAAATAACAAATGAGATTGAAAGCAATGGCAGTATTTTCACAGAAACATCTTTAGATCAACAAATGAAAGGATTTCATTTCAGCTAAACTTTTGATGCTCTTTCCCTGTTAGATTAAAGTCCTGCTAGATCAGACATCATTCTCATGGCAGTATCTAATAATTCCTTCCAGACTTCATCAAAACTGATCTCTTAAAGCACAATAATATTTTATCCAAAGATAACTACTGACAAAAATGACTCTTTGCCTACCCAAAGTGACAACTAAAAACTCAGAACAGCTAGCAAGTACTTGGATGGGAGCAGTGTCCCCTCTAAACTGAGTTAGTATGAGCCAGCTCAGTTTAGCCTCCAGCTCACATTTTTGTTTAAGCTCAGGAAAAACAGCCTCAGAGCAAACTAATTTACGCAGTAGTTCACAAAGTAGAATTTTTGCTCACAAGACTCCACAACTTAGAGGGAGTATTGGATGAGAGACCTCCTTGAAATACCAGAAGCAGGGGCAGGCTTTATTGAGCAATATCCTCCATGCCCCCAGTAGGGGACAGTCAGCAGAGGTCGCCATGACTTTCAAGTGCGCACACACACACACAAAACAAAAATACCCCCACCAAAAAATAAAAAAAATTAGAGCAGCACTTCCTTGATTTTCCTTCTTACCATGCTGAGCCTCTGTACTTTTAGTCATTCTCATGTGGCCAAACAGCAGTTATATTCAAGATATATACAAGATCAGTGACTGGATCTCCCAAGATTTATTGTTATGCAAAAGTAGCCATTAGAGCCAGGAATAAATCAGATTGGGGCTGTGATGCTAAGCAAAATGAGCTGTGTTACTGACAGAATTTTTTACAAGTAAATCCAGAAAGAATAAACACAGCTTGCTAGTCTTTTAGTTAAACTCTATCTTACTGGATAAAAATGACTTCTGTGCTTTGTCTCTTTTAATCTTCAGACTGTTGGTATAATTCCCTCTACACAGAGAACCACATTGAACAGTGTTAATACCAAAGTATTCACTGCTAACTTCCTTCTTTGGCAAAATCAAATCATGATACCAACAGAACAAAGTTTGAATTCAGTTGCATCTTTAAGACCAACAGAGTTTTATTCAATGTATAAGCTTTCATGTCTACACACATGTCTTCAGATACAATGAAATGGAAATTACCAGACCAGACAGAGGTAGAGAGTGAGCAGTAAATTAGCATACAGCATAATGAATATGCTTAATAGATTCAAGGACCAAACAGGAACAACAGGCTTAGTTTATATGGTCACCATTTGTTTGGGTTCAATTCGGGAGGGGGGGCATAGTGAAAGAAATATGTCAACATTGGAGATTGATTGACAGATGTATCCTTAATTGTGGAATGCTGAGAGTAATTAACTGAGACCCTGCCATTAGTATAAAGTCTATGGAAAATCACTGCAGCTGAAGTTTCCATAGTCAACTCAATGGTCTCGGAGAAAGATTAAAATGTGGTTTTGTTATCAAGACTTACTAGGTTGCTTCTGTAAGGGATAGTATCATAGTCTGTAGCAATGTTTATTCTGTGTTGTTACTGGAACTGGAAGGTCTCTTAATATTTGGGGGGAATATCAGGAGGGCCTGGCGTGATTTTGTCCATGGGGTCACAAAGAGTCGGACTCGATTGTGCGACTGAACAACAACAACAAATTAGCTCTTAAGGAGACTTTGGCTTGTGGTAACAGGGGGTCTTTATCTTTACAACAATTGTCTACCAGGATTGTTCCTTTGAGAACTCTCAGAATTAACCAGTCTGTTGCTTAACCAAGGAAGGTTGCTTTATTAATAGAAAATAATAAAGTAATCCACACATACAGAAAATAGATTCACACTGTGGTGCCCAGTAGACCCCCCAGTCACCTCCCAGCTCCCTGTGAGGAGGCCAGTCTAGGGACTTACTACCAGGGTGCTTTAAATCTAATATCAAGAGAGAGGCAAAGCTCTTCCATCTTCCCCAAGGTTGCTGCCAACAGACTGGTATTTTTTACAGGGCCCAATCCACCCTGGTTCCCCTATGGGATCAACAATCTCCAGATAAAGAGATGCTTATGGCATTCACACCTTCTGGGTAAGGCTGAAAGGCACTGGTCCCTTTGCAAGCCACTGACACCAAACAAAAGGTTAAACAAAACTTTATTCTAACAGTACAGGTATTTTCCCAACACCATGTAACAAAAATAACAAAAAGCTGTCTAGTTACCTTGACCCTCAGGCCAATTGTAGCAAGCTAAAAAGGTTCAGAGTTCCACAGGCACTCTCTTCTGGGACAGTCCAGCCAAATCCACCAGGGTTCCAAGAATACCCTTACTAACCCTTAAGCAAGCAGCTAGAAGACTAAAACTAGGAGGAAAAATCTCCTCTTTTACTAGCCCACCAGCCTCTAATTGGTAATCAAGGCCTGATACCTTGCAGCTGGTGGCTCCACCCTGGGGCTTACAAAAGAAGGCGAGAAATCCTGTAAAACTTAGGTCAACTTAAAACTTAACCCTGGCTCTACACACACTGGAAATGAACACACAATCTTAACAGAAAACACAGAGGTGAGAGGGATTTGGGAGAAATATAGTTTCCATTCAAGGGTCCAGGAGTCCATGAAGCAGAGGATATGAAGTGGCCCAGAGTTTGAGGGTGCATCTGAAGCAGAACACAGCAGCATACACCCAGGCTGCAATCCCACACACTAAGTAATGCACTTTCAATAAATTTTCCAACTGGATTTTTCTGTCATTGTGTTATGTATTATCCATCTTTGGTGGACTTGTTTTTCATATTTTGTAACCAGTCTTGGGTCTCAGTGAAAAAGGCAGGCTGTGTATGAAAATAAATAAACAATGAGACAGAGTCAAGTCTTCCAGTTATTCAGATATTTTACGTTGTTCTTATAATAATAATAATAATAGATTTTATTTGTATCCCGCCCTCCCCGCCAAGGCGGCTCAGGGCGGCTAACAACATTCCATACATTAACATAAATAGGTAAAACTTTAAATTTAACAGTTAAAAAATTAAACATAAAAACCAGTTAATTGAGTTAAAATACATAATTTAAGTTACATTAAATGTATCTGGCAGCAATAAAACTATTCTGGCGCTGGTTCTGCCAGTTTAGATAGTTCCATGGTAGTATTATAGATGGCGGTTCTTTTATTCCTAGCAACTCAGCAGTCGATATCAGCATAGGCTTGTCTGAAAAGGGCGGTCTTGCAGACCCTGCGGAACTGGTCAAGGTTCCGCAGGGCCCGCACTTCCTCCGGAAGCTGGTTCCACAGTGCAGGAGCCGCGGCTGAAAAGGCCCGTGCTCTGGTGTTTTGGAGTTTGACCTCTCTCGGCCTAGGGGTGGTCATTTTATTTTTACCCACTGACCTCAGTGCTCTCTGGGGTTTATATGGGGAGAGACGGTCCCTTATCCCCAACAGGAACACAAAGTAATTTGCAGCATTGCCCCCCTCCTCTATTGTATCTTAACAACAACCCTGTGAGGTAGTTTAGGTTGAGAAAGAATGACTGGGCCATGGTCGTTCATCAAATTTCCATGGCAAAACACAGATTCAAACCTGGGCCTCTCTGTTCCTCGTCTACCACTCTTAGCCACTATGCTATACTTAAATCGAGTTTTTGTTTAAGGTGAAGCACAATTAAGGCACATTAGGATGGTGCTGGGAGGGGATTTCGCAGCACTGAATTAGGCTTGTGCTGGAGTAAATTACAAGGACCTGGTTCATCATGCTCTTGCCATGCAACTGGAGGAGGTAGAAATTAGGTGGCAAACAGCAAGGGTAATAGAATGGACTCACCTTTGGGTTAAGGAATGTGGTTTCTTAGATGTTCCCCCATCTTCTTAATTTTCTATAAACAGAAAACTAGCACAACATGTCAAGGGCTGCAGTAGAACTTCCCCTCATTATATGCCTGTTGTCTACTTGCGGGGAGCTTTCTACCTGGGGAAAAATTAAAATGTAGGAGAAGCCCTGCACAGAGCCCATTCTATCTCAGAATGCCACCATCTTGTTCTGCTGTCTGGGTAGACTGGGCTCAGTCATGACTAAGTCCCACTGAAGGCAAATAGGATGTAAGTTATTCATGATTAACTTGTTCCATGGTTCAACGGAACTTTAAGTCATGAGCAATTTGCCCAAATGGCTGCCCAAAGTTCAAACATAGTTTCTCTCTTGCCTTGAAAGCACTCCAGCATACCGTCCGCTTTCTATTCACCATCCTTAGATGTTAGTAGAGCAAAGCACATGGCTTGCAGATGTGCACATCCCCAGGGGTTTCCACAGCTGTTTGGGAGGCAGCTGGGAAAGCACAGCCAGCAGGAGGGCAGCGTGACACTTGAGAGAGCCCAGATTCCTTCCCAGATCTCTCTCCTCTCTTGCTCTGCCTTTGTAAACTGAAGCAGCAGCTCATGCTCAACTATCCCAACCAAGAAAACACTGCTTTGACTCCAGTTGTCCAAAATTGCAACATGCCATCACTGAGGAAGAGTCAAATTTTGTCCCTCCTTTCTCCAATAAATATTCTCCTTAGAGCTAAAAGGAGCTCTGTCCATCCTTCTAAGAGGAACATGGAGCAACAGGAGACCATACTAAAGACTGTCAGAATTTATTCTGGCAGAAGCTTTCATGAGCTCACTTCCACTGATGCATTTCAAAAGGCTCCTGCTGAATTGGATTGTTCATCTTTGTGGTGCCCCTGCCTGGACTCTGGTTTTATTCTGCTCCTACAGACTAATAGTGACCACCCATCTCCAATTTATTTTGATAGTTTCAGGAGACACCCAGAATGGTCTGTAACAGTCAGATTTGAGTTAGATTCCAGTCCCTGAAGTGCCACAGGAACCTAATCCAAATCTAATTTAATCTGAATGTTCCATTTTTTCTAAACTGTGTTATGGTTCCCTTTTAGCTGTTTTACAGATACTGTTTTGGGTTGCTTGATGCTGTGTTGATGGCTTGGATTAATATTGATAATTTCACGGTTGTTATTTTGATCATTTTATCATGAGTATTTTTCCCTGGTGAATCTCAAGCAGTTCTCTAGAGAGGCGCTATTAACATTTCCTACAGAAACGATTCTGCTGGTAAAACCCTGAATCCAGTCCTTTTGCAGGCTACTTGAACTTTGACTGCCAGAAGAAGAAGGGCAACTAGTAAAGTGCCCAGCAGTGAATTGGGGCAGAAGCCTCTCTCTCAGCCTAGCCCTCCCCTCCCCGCTCAGGGATATTCACGGAGGGAAAATATAGGGAAGGCAGAAAGTGAACCACCCAGGCCACCCTGAGCAAGGGCAGGATAAAACCAAGTATATGTGAGCACATGGGATAATGAAACTCTTCTAGGTTTGCAAGAGTCTGGGTGGGAGGAAGATCCTGACCTTTTAATGGAAGTTTAATGTGTGGGAATGGGCAGGGGAAGCTTTTCCTGGCATGGAGGGAAGTAACATCACCGGGTAAATAACAGCCCCAATTTAGGGGATGGAATTTTTTGTTGTTGTTTTTCCCCAGGTTGGTGGCAGTTGAGCCACGACATCATTTTACACTTCCACTGAATGAAATAGGTATGTACTGCTTGCAATAAATATGTACTGGTTGTGTTCGTTTTAAATCAAACTGCTCCATGATTTTAGCTCGCTCCAGAAATCCAAGGGCTGCTTCTATCGCCCCTGCTCCATGTTTCTCGCGAATGCTGCAACCCTTTTTTTCTGACGTCCAGCTGGAGGCGAGGAAAGCGTAGGAGAGTAGAATTTGCAGGATCCTCCACCGCGGAGGAGGTTGGGGTCCGCAAGCGCACCATCTGTATAAAAGAAAAACGGTGCTTTGATAGGATGAACCCGGTTTTGGGAAAGTTTATTTTGGCCACGCACACCAAGGTCAGCTTCTCTCCCGGCACTCTTCAAAGCTTCCTTTGAAGCGGAGCGAGGATTCTAGGGCCGCGCGCGTCCACACGTTCAAGCGTCACTCGTCCAGCCATGCTATGAAAAACTGCAGTGGCCCATTTCGATCTACATTGTACCTTTATTAAAGGAACAGGACATTTTTTATCCTCCCTCCGGACTGTTGGCAACCCAAGAGAGTTTAGGGCTGGGGGGCTGTTACTGTTTCTTAACAGAAGTCCACCAGCGACGCTTTTCCTGGTCCTGTGAATTGCTCCGATCAGCCAGCTCGCTGCTGAAAGACCAGTGGGGCTGAGCAGTTGTTGGCCCCTGGCCGGCCCCGAGACCGAATCCCCCCGGGCTCCCAAAGCGCGGCAACAAATCCTGGAACTGCTCCAGTGTCTGATGTAAGGGGAAGGGGGGGGGGGTCTTCTAGGTCTCGGCACGCGCGGCTGCCATGGCAACAACAGCCATCTCCCGCCCAGCTGGGGGGGGGGGCGGGAGAGATCCCCTGTCGTCGCTACTCGCTGGGCGATCAACCCCTTCCGCTCTGAAGCCGACGGGCAGGCTGGGAGGGGAGAGGGCCCAACCCAGGCGCCGCCCCGGCCCTTCGCTCGCCAGCCAGCAGGGGGCACCACCGGGCGCGGAAGGAGGGGCTCGGGAGAAGGCAGCCTGGGGAAGGAGGCGGTGGCTGCTGCGCGGGAGTGACGGGGCTGAGAGGGCCGTTAGGGCCCCATATGCTCTCCTGTGGGTGAAGCTGGGTAGAACCGAGTCGGGGGTTGTCTAGGTCGAAAATGTGTCCCAAACGTCACGCTTTGCAGGGCCTGACGTTTTAGACGACGAAACCTGCGGCTGGTCATGCTTTCGGGCTGCCAATCCCCAGGTGGGGGCAGGGGACCCCCGGTTTGGAGGCCCTCCCCCTGCTTCAGGATCATCAGAAAGTGCGGAGGAGGGAAATGTCTGCTGGGCACTCCATTATTCCCTATGGAGACCAATTCCCATAGCGTATAATAGATAATTGATCCACGGGTATCTGGGGCTATGGGGGCCTGTTTTTTGAGGTAGAGGCACCTAATTTGCAGCATAGCATCCAATCCCTCTCCTCAAAACATTCTTCAAGTTTCAAAAGGATTGAACCAGGGGGTCCAATTCTATGAGCCCCAAAAGAAGGTGCCCCTATCCTTCATTGTTTCCGATGGAAGGAAGGCATTTAAAAGGTGTGCAGTCCCTTATTTTATGGCCAGAACTCCCTTTGGAGTTCAATTGTGCTTGTCACTCCTGGCTCCACCCCCAATGTCTCTTGGCTCCACCCCCAAAGTCCCCAGTTATTTTTTGAATTGGATTTGGCTACCCCAGGGCTTTTTTTGAGCAGGAATGCAGTTCTGGCTGGCTTGGTGTCAGGGGGTGTGGCCTAATATGCAAATGAGTCTGCTGGGCTTTTTCTTCAAAAATCCCTTTGTGGAACAATGGTATATTAGGGGTGTGTGGTTTAATATGCAAATAAGTCCCTGCTGGGCTTTTTCTACCAAAAAAGCCCTGGGCAACCCTATCATGCTAACTGGACGATTTCAGTGGAACTGCTTACAAATCATCACACTAAGGAGGAATACAATTTCTGCCCTAATATTTCCCATCCCCTCGCCTTTGACAAATATCACATGCTGCAGCCAGACTCCCTAATACTCCCTAACACTCATGGGGGGGTTGGGAGGGGAGAGAACAAAATATGTTGACTTCTTTTATCTATTATAATAGTTGCATCTTAGTCCATCCCACATTCCTAGTGACAAATAATAACAGAAAAGCTTACGTTTTGAAGAGAATATTGACAGGATGGGAAGGTGGAGAATTCAAGGGGATGATAAATATTTGTAGTAAAAAAATTATTTGTAAAAAAAGTTTTGACATTTTTGCTGAGCAATGATGGTTGAAATAAAATTAATGAAATATAAATTAACATTTCATACAAAGGAAATAAATTTAAACCCAAATGTTAGAAAATGAGAACAGAAGTAACCTATATCTAAAAAATTATATGAAGTATGAATGTCCTCAAAATAAATGTTCCGTAGATATTTTAAATGCTGCTTTTCAGTCTGAACAACTACTTCAAGATTGTTCCTTTAGAAAGATTTGTATTGAATTCCTGCAGAATCTGAATCATTGACCCCACACCAGGCTAAGACCCCTGATTTCAATAGACTGAGACTGAAGTAACTTGGCATAGTCTTGCAGTGATAGTTTAGCCAAGTCTTCTTTTCTCTGTAATTTTTAAAAGGAGTGTTTATTATGTTAACCTATACTGCTGCCCATGCCATGGTGTTTAGAGGATGCAAAGACCCAATTTTATTTGTAAGGATACCTTTTAACTCCTGCTCTTGTTGCTTTTTCCCAGGGCACATCACAGAGAAGTTTGTCTGCCTTCTTTCCCTGCTCTTCACTGTGTTTCTAATGATTTTGGGGGCAATCCTAATTTCCATTAGAGTAATCGATCGCGAGACTCCCATTGATTTCAGAGGAAGTTAGGCTGAGCCTTTGATGTTTCCTTGTCTTGTAATTCAATGTTATGTTCCTATTCAGAAACAGAAGAAATTGACTTTTTAAATATTTTCTCTTTATCCTTGCCCTTTATGTCTTTCATCCAAAGTACAGCATAACACTTGCTGGTGTGACCTTACTCCATTAAGAGCTCAGCCCTGCTGGCAAACAAGTGCATAGAATGAACTACAGTCTTATAATTCTATCAACGGTTATAGCCTCCGGTGGATAGCTGTGTTGGTCTGAAGCAACAGAACAAAATTAGTCCAGTGGCACCTTTAAGACTCCAGTTCCTACCCACATGCAGGTGTATACCTTGAATAAAACTTTGTTGGTCTTAAAGATGCCACTGGACTCAATTTTTGTTCAACAGCTATAGCTGTGAGAGGGGTCAGTGAAACTTCCATACTCTGGGATAGCATACCTTTGGCTACCAAATGCTGTCAATAAACGACATGACATGCCAGTCTCTGTAGCTGCTTGCAAGTGGGGTGAAAGTAATTTAAATTTCTCACTGGTACTATTTCTTTTGGGGAACTTGAAACAGAAGGTGCTTCTACTATATAGCCATTGCCTTACTGGTAGCCTGAACCAGCCTGACACTGCATACTTTCACCTGTGCTTGTGATCTGTTTAGAGGTATTGGACTGTTTATTTATTTAGCTGCTTCATAAATATAAATGTATGCCTTTCTAAGCTCATGAATTTAGAAGGGTGTTGGTGTGCTTAGAATTGCACTGCTAAGTGTTTTTACCTGGTATTCTTAACTAACTGCTACCAAAGTGGCTACTACCAATCCACCACATGAAATAAAACAGCAGGAAAACCTAATATTGAAATGATGAATAAATACCACAGCATAATGTTGGAAAAGAAGGACTCAGCACTGTATGAAACGATGGTACATAAAAACAGAGCAACAAGACCATCATCATACATCAAAGCAGTAATAAAGATATTGAAGTGGCCAGTAAAATACATCAAGAAATGACTGAGGGAAGTCTAACTGAGGATGGAAATACCAGGTCTTCCTAAATGGACTTTGTTCTGATCCAGCTAGTCCAGGAATGACCAAACTGCATCTCAGGAGCCACATGTGGCTCTTTTACACTTGATGCGTGACTCCTGGAGGTCAAGGAGGAACATAATGCAGGCTTATGCTCAAGTAAGCATGCTTAGTATCAGAACCTCAGTCAGCCTCCGAATGCTGACCCATAGGTAGGCGACTATTTCAGCTGTGTGTGAAGTGGAGGAGCGAGAAGTAGGCAGGCTTACAAGCTCTTCACCACACAGGTTGCCTTGAGACCTAGAGCAAAGAAAAAGAATGCAAGAGCCAAGGGAGCCACTGGAAGGAGGGACAGGATTAAAGAGGGCAGCACAGCGTTCCTTAGTTTCATAGCTCTCATAAGTGCTGTGTCAAGAGAGATGCATAATGATGCAAACAGTGGTTCATGATTTATATGGTACAGGTGTGTTTCCTTCTCCCACTGGTGCCAAAAATAATTCCCTAACCTTTCCCTATGCTGATTTTATGGGGAATATTATCCCTAACTTTTGTTTTTTAAAAAGTCTAGCATGGTCATGTAATATTGGTTCATATCTTGCAGCTGTCAAAATCTGATGTTTAGTCTGTGTGGCTCATGTAAAGTAAGTTTGGCTGCCTCCAAGCTAGACCATTGTTCTCTGCTTACACAGAAAATTAACACTAGGTGTATGGTGCAAGCAGAGGGTGCAAGAGCTGGTGTTCAGAAGCCCAGTGTGGTCCCAGCACTTTGAAAACTGAACATGTCATGTCAAAATAGGGTTGCCAATTACCTGGTGGGGAACAAGTTCTCAGTCCTTAAAATAGGCTTGGTGGCTTATTGTTTACCAACTGATGTTACTTACCTGTGCACCATGAACAGCTTCGTCTGCCCATTTCTATGCATGATGCCCTTACTAAAGAAGCAGGATGTTTTTTTCCTAAGCCTAAGTCAAAACCTTCCCCAGCTATGAACTTGGGTGTGCCACCATTTTCTGAGCCTCTACTTCCTTGTTTATAAAATGGGAATGTTACCATATCTACTGAAAGGAAAAATGACCTTGAATATAAGATACCCCAAAAAATGTTATACACAAGATTATTTTTATTATTGGACATAATTGTAATTCATATGAGAATTTAAGGTGATCCACTTTTTTGGATAGTGTATCTTGGGGAAAACCTAGTCTTGCATTTGTGTGAATAAATTTATTTATTTGTTTCTTTGTTTATTTTCTATCCCGCCTTCTTGGCAAGTGGACTCAGGGCAGCTAACAATCAATTAAAAACACAGTTTAAGATTACAATTTAAAAATAATAAAATTAACAATTAAAATAAATTCATGGTGGTACTCAGAAATTTTCGGTATAGGCGGGATCACAAGTAATAGTCTAGTTGTGTTTGTAATGCAGCAAGTAAAATGAGATAAAGAGCACTAAAAGTGTGTCGTCTCCTACTTCCCTTATGTTTAATTAAATAGAAAACCTCCATGGGAAGCATTTGCTTTAAAAATGATGCCTGCTCTTTTCCACTTTCTAGCCCACATTAACAAGTTTCTTACACCCTATCTGAATGCCAAGGGTGCTTTCTGATTACTGTGTGTAATGATTTGTTATACATGTTTGAGATTGTTAGCACTTGAGTCCAGAATTTGGTTACAAAAGAAGGCAGATGCCAAGAAAGGAAAAAAGAAAGCATGCATTAGGGGAGACACTGTAACCCAAGAACACATGGCAGTCTGCTGACTGTATCTTATAAACGCTGCTGTTCAAAAATCTTTCTTAAGCATGTAGAAGCCTGTGGTTACTTATAAAGATTTAGTACATATTGACCCAGATTAATCCAAAATCAATATTTACTTTGACAGATAATAAGGTTTAAGAGCTGCCCTTCCATAAAGTCAGTAGAACAAAAAATGTTTTCTTTTTTTCAGGGAATGCAGCCTATATAACACTAGGTCACAGTAATGTAATGACGATCACTGAATTTACATGCACATAAGCAGCGTTCAGAGTTTGCCCAGAGTTGGCCAAAGTGCTATTTCAGGCAATCCCCGCTGCCGCAAGAGCATCAAATGAGAATCCAGAGTAAGATTCCCCGATTCCTACCCATATACACAAGAAGAGCTTCTCTGCTTTTGATAGTTGCATTCCTGGAGGATGCTGAATACAGCTTCACATTTTCTGGTCTGCTGGAGGCAGGCCTGTAGCCAGGATTTTTCATTTAGTGGAGCCTATCAGCAGTATTTTTATATGGTGGGGCCCCACATTTTTGTGGGCTGCCAATATTTGTGGGGCACCAATTATGCTCATACATACACATTATGCTCATTCTTAACAATGATGTTTGTAAGCAGGTTGCAGAGCAGAGAAGGAGCAGCCAGCCTTCGATTGGAGGAAGTCTTGCTGGAGCCACTTGGTGATTGGATAGCCTCCCTTCCTTCCTGCATGCTTTGCAAACAGGAAGTGCTGCTCAATTGGAGCTAGGGTTGCCAAGTCCAATTCAAGAAATATCTGGGGACTTTGGGGGTGGAGCCAGGAGCAAGTTATGACAAGCATATTTGAACTCCAAAGGGAGTTCTGGCCATCATATTCCAAGGGACCTCACACCTTTTAAATGTCTTCCCTTCATTGGAAATAATGAAGGATAGGGGCACCTTTAGGGGCTCATAGAATTGGGCCCCCGATCCAATCCTCTTGAAACTTGGAAGGTATTTTGGAGAGAGGCACTGGATGTTATACTGAAATATTGGTGCCTCTATCTCAAAAAACAGCCCCTCCAGAGCCCCAGATACCTGCTGATCAATTCTCCATTATATACCCTATGGGAATGGGTCTCCACCCCCACCCCCCGTTTTCTGATGACCTCTCTGCCCCCAGCTGGGGATTGGCAACCCTAATTGGAGCAGCAGCAATGGCAGCAAATTCTGCTGCAGCTTTAAGCTATGAGGCAGCTACAAGGACAAACGCTATGGAGATGAGGCAAACACTATGGAGACGAGAAGTAATGAATGGAGGTGAGCTTACAGGGACTAATTGGCGGGGCCATGGAAATGGGGTTTGAAAGGCCAGGCTGGGCTCCCCCAGCCCGTCCCCCCCCCCCCGATAGCTATGGGCCTGGCTGGAGGCAAACACCTAGAGAAATTCTGGTTTCGAACTTGCCCTGAGTCAAACCCAATCCATGGTTACATACTTAAAAGAAACTGTTTCTCAGAGCATCAACCCCATTTTATTTCCATGCATATGTATAATTGGGGGTTTCAGGGTTTATTTTGTAGATTACACAACTAAAAGTTTAGCTGAGAGATTAGTCAGGGACAGTTTTAATTGTTGATGTTCTAGCTGGTTGAGGGAGAATTTGTTCATTTAGGGTTTTTCCATGGCTCTTTTGGTTCAGTTGGGTTGAAGTAATGGGAACAGTAAAAAAAATCATACTTCTTTTCCTTATAATAATGACAACTTATAACAATTGGAGAATTGTGGCTGGATCTCCCAATATTTCCTTAGCATTGACTGCTACAGGGAGAGCAGATCTGGGGTCGGAGCTGGGGTGGTTTGGAGTTAGAGCTCTGTGCACAGTTTCCCTGATAGAAATTGCTCCCTCTCTCCTTTCATTTACCACAAACCATGGTAGAGGTTTTTTAAAATTGTACCTGACTCCACACTCCATAAGGCTAATCACAGCTGTGCAGGGCAGTTCTACTACAGCAATAGTGCATGGGGAAAATGTTAACCCATCCACTCAGTGACTGCTTTTTAATATTAAAGTAAATGTAGAGAGATCTCATAAAAAATCTCCCATATAATGGCCCAGAGGAATTTAGTGTGGGGGGGGGGAACATTTCACTGTATATAGCAGGGGTGGCCAACGGTAGCTCTCCAGATGTTTTTTGCCTACAACTCCCATCAGCTCCAGCCATTGGCCATGCTGGCTGGGGCTGATGGGAGTTGTAGGCAAAAAAACATCTGGAGAGCTACCGTTGGCTACCCCTGGTATATAGTGTATATAGTGATGTCAACAAAGGCATTGACATAGATTTTGGTAATGTGCAGATTTCTTTCAATGTAATCTGTTAAGTAATTTAAAAGCAGATGATCAACCAAGAATTCTTAATGGATTCATAGGGTTGCCAACTCAGGGTTGGGAAATTCCTGGATATTTTGGGATGTAGCCCAAGGAGGGAGAGTTTTGGGGTTGGGAGGGACTTCAGCAGGGTATAATGTCATTGATGTCATCCTAAGCAGCCATATTCTCTCCAGGGAAACCATTTCCTCTCCAGCCTGGAAATCAGTTGTAATTCCTGGAGATCTAATGGTTTGACAGTTCTGATTATATTAATTGGCTATTTTTTAGATTAAAAAGAGAGAGAATCCTACAGTTAGCCTGGAAAGTTCACATCTACAGCAGGGGTGGCCAATGGTAGCTCTCCAGATGTTTTAGCCTACAACTCCCAACAGCCCCAGCCAGCATGGCCAGTGGCTGGGGCTGATAGGAGTTGTAGGCAAAAAACATCTGGAGAGCTACCATTGGCCACCCCTGTACTAGGGCTTATAAAAATCATATGAGCACATAAAAGCCAATTGACAGATCTCTTTGTTTCCAGAGTAGGCTCATTGTTTTTAATGAACATACTTTAGAGCAAGCAGGATGAGGAGTAATGCTTAAGTAGTCCTATCTTTAGGAGGACAAGTCCCAAGAGATGTGGGGATTTAATTGCCCCTGATAGATTTAAGTCTTCTGGCTCCTTTTGTTCAGAGTCAGGAAGGCTTTTCCCTTTTCATATACAACGCTGAGAAATCACTCCTCATTTTGGACTGCCCTAAAAGTGTCCGTTATGGGGCAGAGAAGAATATGGCTTTTTATAAACCTCTCAGGGTTCTTCCTGAATTTTGACAGAATTAGTTTAAGTGCCTTCCTCCTTTGTTATCTCTTTAATAGATTTTTTCCCTGGGTCTGCCTGTCTCAGTTTTCTGGGTCGAAAAGCTGCTTTCTCTCTTCTCGGGAACAAAGAAACAGCCCCTGTTTAACTTAATCAAATACTCTGCTCTTTCTGATAGAAAGAAAAGCAGCCAATTTACCTCTGACAACTATTAAGTCTGCAACAAATTTCCTGTGTTTGGTTTATATGAAGCCTTTCTGCATATGTCTAGCCTTTCTATTCTCTTCAGTTTCATATGATGAAAACCATTTTTAAAAAGATCTTTGCACAATATGTATTTCAGCGGCAAACCTTTCTTGGGTCTTCATTATCCTTTGTTTTAAAATTGCAGCAGGGCTTTCCCCTCCAATTCATTTCTAGGCTTCGGAGTACAAAAATTATTGTTACCAAATCCAGTATTTTTCATACAGCCTCTCCATAGTCTTTTCTTCTGCTGGCTTTAAAAGGAGAACAAAGTATTATTAAATTTAATTGTAGTTTGGCCTGCCTGATATGATGCCAAGGCCTTGACCCCTTAGTAAATACAGCGTAAATCTCATGTTGAGCATTTCTACTATGTTTCTCCCTGGAGTATGGCTGTTCATCATCCCTCACATAGGGGGGAAAAACACTGTTAGGATCATTTCAAACATTATATTTTTCTTTCAGCAAAAAAAAAGCGCTATATATTATGAGTTATACAGCACAGTTAATGAGATGGCCCCTTCTAGAGGCAGATCTATGCCCCAAGGAGCTTATAATCCAATGTTGACAGAAGGAGGGGAGGGGAAGGCAAGGCGTGACTGAGGGCAGGTGTAGTGATAAGGCTTTGTCTGAGAAGGAGGAGATTTGACATGACTTTTCATATAGGAAAAGCCACATCACTTGTCACAGGTATGAGCTGCACATTTGTCTGTTTCATTACATCTACATGCTCTGGAAAGCTTCCCAGTTCACACAGTAACATACCTACTTTTAATTCTAACTAGGTGATGATGTTCCCGTTCATCCTTTACATTCGCATCTGACCAGGAAGCAGATTCCCATCTGGTTGCATCATGATAATTTCTTGAGTTTACTGAACTTTCGGAAAGCATCTTTGGACACATAGGGGATGAGCCTTCACTTTGAGAGCTACCAGTCATTAGGGTGTTTCCACCCATCCATAGACTTCCCTACTTCTCTGTCCTACTGCATCCCTCTGAACCCCCTCCCTATTTTGTTCTTAGGTGTCAGCAGACCCTTGGGGTTGGGGTTGGGAACATTAGAGAGGGCATGGGGGGAGGTCTGCAATGGGAGGAGGAATCAGTGGAAATTTCTGCCTTGTCTTCCACATATTAAAGTGCCATTTGGTGGGAGGAATTGCATGGCTGGATACACCCCTAATATTCATGGTGTGAGTTGAATCAAGGTTAAATATATATAGTGAAATATAATGGAAGGATAACCGTTCTATTTTCTTGAGACTAGAATTATACCTTCACTTGTGTTTCCTTAGATTTATTTCTCAGAGTTCTTAAAGTACCTCTTTCAACAAACAGATTTCTAACTAAATTTAGGCAGCATCTCCTCCAATATGAACCTATTTGACATCTGAGATTTTTGAATGTTGAGGCAAGATAGGGCTCTAACCCAAAGTAGAATAAATTTTTGTTCCTGTCTCAGAGCTTCCTCAGGAAGTTTGCTTGTTTCCCTCCCTGTTCTCTTTTTCAAAGGCAAGTAAAACCTTTTAAAACATTTCATTTAGCTTGAGAAAAGTAATATTTATTTCACCTTGAAGTTTTATTAATTAAAAGAATTTTAAAGGTTTTAGCAGGTTTTATATTTTAAAACCACTTTGTAAATGGTTTTAAAATGAAATATATACATATAATGCAATAAGATAACTATCTGAATAACAAAGCAAGTAGAAAAGTGGCTTGTGGGAAACCAATAAGTAATTATTTGTTCTTTGTATTTTCTGTTGGTTTGTCTGTACACTGGATAAAGAAATTATATGCATTCAGTGTAATATGCAGGGAGAATAATCCAGTTTGTGAAACTGGATTTGTAAATGCATCTATTTTTAGAACAAACCTTTACACTGTTAAATATACATAATGAAATTTTTAAATGGCAGTTCCTGGTAATTTCATGTCTTTTGCTTCCAGATTTTGAAGTGTCATGTGTCAATATGCTATTACAATGGTAAAGGATTTTTTCCACAATGGACACAGTTCAAGAATTCTATATTTGTGTTTTATTGCTGGGTTTTCCTGTCTTCACCTGCTGTATTGACTGATGTTTAAGAGTTTTGATGCTTTTAGCTGTTGCTGTTTTCTTTTTTTAATGCAACACAACTTGTTACTTTAGTAGTGGGAACTGCAGCTATGATCTCCGGCTCTTGCCTTTATTCAGAATTAGCTGGGGGAACACAGATGAAAAGGAACTATCTTCATCAGGGCTTTTTCTGTAGAAAGCCCAACAGGAGCTCATTTGCATATTAGGCCACAATCCCTGATGCTGAGCCAGCCAGAACTGCGTTCCTGCTAAAAAAAAAAAAAAAAAAAGTCCTGATCTTCATTATCTTGATTTTACACTTAGTACTGTTATCAGTTTTTATTAAAAGTCCTTGTGGTTTGATTCTAAAAGATATTGCATTATTGGACACTCAAAGGAAAATCACAAAAAGAAAGGATCAGATGAATGAAGGATCAGATGAATGCGCCTTTGCAAATGTCCCTAAGCAGGAACAGTGGTAACATAACTAACATCATTACAATTTTTAAAACTTTCAATTACTCTCATGCAAAAGCCCCTTTGAAACTGATGCACGTTGTACAATAATTAAATATGGAATTTATTTTAAAACGAATGCAAAAACACAGGGAAGGAAAAATTTAAATTAACTCCCAGCTAATTCAAGCACTTGCACCTCAAATGTTTTATATATATATATATCCTGAATAAAGCACACATAAAGGTAGGAGGGTTTTTTTAATTAACCATGTGGGTGGCCCCCTAGGTTGATCTTTTGTGAAATCTGGCAGTGTGAGCCTTTTGTTAATTGTGCAGTGTGAGTATAGCGCCCTCTTTTGGTTTCTGCCCAGAGCTGCAATCTCAGATAGTTTTCTAGGGGTGTGCTGTGGGTGTTTTCCAGTGCAATCCTAAACAAAGCAAAACCCTACTAAACGCATCGACTTAGATGAAATTAGAAGGGTGTAACTCTGCCTAGGATTGCACAGTTGAGCATTAACCTTGTTTCATTGAGGAGCAAAAAGTGTAAAGGTTCTGGAGTGAATGTGCAGCTTTGACTGCAGTCTGGCATTTTTGCCCCTGGAGTCCACTGTGGATGACATGTGAAATATGCACAGCTTTGTCATGTGGGCCCTTGCCTATTTATCTGAGCAAGCAGAAATTGCAAGAACTGGAGTGATTGTGACCTGTCCTGGGATGAAGGAGAAAGGGGTATGAGTGACTGGATCACAGGGCAAAATGAGTCCAGAGGCAGGATGGAGCTTTCCCAGCTGTTTCTCCCCTCCCCAGCTGTGGATCTCTCTGCTCCAGGAAGTCCTGGCGGGTACAGAGAGTCAAGGTGCTGGAGTGGATACAGCGACTGTAGGTGATTCTCTTGATATGAAACATAGCAGGTGACTGTGGGTCAGTCATTCTCACAGCCTAATCTACATCACAGGTTTGTTGAGAGAATAAAATGAGGAAGGGAGAGCCACGTATGCTGCTCTAAGCTTCGCTGAGGGAAAGAACAATAGAAATGTACTAGGTGGCGTTCTTTGCCTGCCGATGGTCTGAGAGGGCCTTTTTATTTCACACAGCTTATTGGAGGTGGATCATTGTTTCCTCTGGTTTTATTCATTGCTGATTTATTGCCTTCTCGTTCTGCTCACTGTTATATCATCTCCTCTTTTGTTTACTAGTTTTTACTAACAATTGTTGAGCGATGGTTTCTCCCCTTCCCCACCCCATTGTTGGAATCTATATCCATATCAGATCCCAGTTATAAAACACCCAAATCACAGAGTGTCACAACAATCTCTAGTGAAAACTGTTGATATTGTCCAAGATGCTGCCTTGAGTGCTATTCAGTTATAATGGCATGCCCTTCACATCCCCGCCGGATTAAATGGAAACAGAAGCAGCTGTGGCATTTGCCCGTTTCATCCCTGGCTCTGAAACGGGGAGTTACAGATGCCGTCTCTGGCATGAACATCAAAGTGAGCAGAGAGGAAAAGGTTTTTTAAACATATTTTTTAGAACATTGTACAGTATAGTGAATGGAAAGTCGATTCTGCAGAGACTGTGAGTTTGCTAGTGCAAGCTATTGCTGTTGGGTTTTTAAAGGCATTTTAAAGCCTGCAACATGTACAGAGCAATACCCTTCTAAGCCTGTGTCTTTCAATGGACTTTGAGGGGTCTAATCCTTCTTAAGATGGCACTGTTAGTCAGTTCATCGACTAGGTAAATCAACTGAAAACTTTTTGACTGGTGAATAAGGTGCCCTTGATGTATTCAGGCAGCAGATTAAAAAAAAAAAAAAATTCCGTGTTACAAGCATTTTTACCAAATAAAATGCAAAAATGCCACACCAACTTCAAAGAGGCCTCCCCCTTTCCCTGACACAAAGGAGGAACTGTCTTGTAAGATGAGGACCTCTAGGACATATTTTGTGTCTGCATAGACAACAAATGCTTGGGTATTTCCCCCCAGATCTTCCACTTCTCTGTTCTTTCACTATTCATATGCATGCAGATTCAAGAGATGGCTGCTAGCAAGGGAGACAATTTTTACCCTTGTCTGATAACGAGTCCTGAGAGTGCTCCAAAGGCAGGCTACTGCTGAGATGGGGGGGAGGCGGCATGCATTAAGAGTAGCACTGACTGGATCCTAGCCTGCTCCCTCATGCTCAATATTGGTCATTCATATTTTTTAAATCCCAGCCTGGCTCTCAGAGCAGACGAAGGTGGTTCCCTCTCCGTTTATCCTCACAACAATCCCATGAGGAAGGTTTAGTCCAAAAGCCTGTGAGCTTCATATGAAGGATTGGACCAGGTTTCTCTCCCTCCCCCCACTCCAGATACAATATTCCCCCCACTGCAGTGCATCACCTCTCATTTACAGTTCAGTGGGGTGCAGGGGTAAGAATCATAGAGTTGGAAGGGACCTCCAGGGCCATCTACTCCAACCCCCTGCACAATGCAGGAAGCTCACAAATATCTCCCCCTAAATTCACATGATCTTCATTGCTGTTAGATGGCCATCTAGCCTCTGTTTAAAAACCTCCAAGGAAGGAGAGCCCACCACCTCCCGAGGAAGCCTGTTCCACTGAGGAACCACTCTAACAGTCAGGAAGTTCTTCCTAACGTTGAGCCGGAAACTCTTTTGATTTAATATAAACCCATTGGTTCTGGTCCTACCTTCTGGAGTGGTTGGGAGGGTCCAGGGGGGTGGGGACATGGGTGGGGGCAGCATTAAGTGCTGGCATGGACATCACTTCTGGGGGAACCCTTGCCTGGGAAACCCAGAAGTGATATCATGCCTCCCAAAGAATTGCTGGAAACTCTCAAACTAGCAATTTCTTGAGCAGTGTCTCTTCTGGGTTTCCCCAGAAACCTGTTGCTGGTGGCTAATTTAGTTTTCTTTCACTGGCTGCAGTGGTTGTGACAGAGAACAGAGGAAGGGACTCAGGAAGCCCTAGTGGATTGACTAAGATCTGGGAGACCCGGATTTGAATCTCTACTTGTCATGGAAGCTCCTGGGAGCCCTTGGACCAGTGACACGTTCTCAGCCTAGCCTTCCTCACAGGGCTGTTGTGAATGGAACACAGGAGGTCCCCCTGTCATTTTGAAGCTTTCTGCTATTTGGGGAAGTGAGAAGGGCACCTGGTGACTTTACTTTTAAGCCAGTTGAGCCTCAACCACTTTGCTGAGATGGTATCAGGTTAAATCCATGTACTTTGCCAAACCAGAGCGTGTTTATACGAGAAAGCATTGGCATTGGCTGTGTCTACAGGCACAGAGAGGGATATTTCTTTACCTTGACAGGGAGCTGGAACAGACATTCTCCATGTGCTGCAGCTCCCCTTGTTAATAACTCCTGCCATAAGTAAATATGCCTGACCTTTTTTGACAGTAGCTAATAACACTGGGGGAACATCAACAGTGTTATAATTACCCTCCAAAAATATGGCCATGTGTAGGTGACCTCGCTTTAAGTCAAGGCTAGATTGAAAGCAGCAACCTAGAAAGGAAGGGCTGGGCAGCTTTTAACCAATCCCCTCGGCAATACATTCTCCCTGTCAGGATGTTATAATCCAAACAAACTCCTGGAAGGTTTCAGGGTTTGGGAGACTGCAGGCGAGGTAATCATCAACCCCTAGAGATGGCTCTGGACCATTCACACATTACATTCACTGATGCCAATGAGAATGTGCTTCATCCTCATTTCTCTTTCCCCTCTCAGCTGAGATTTTTGAAAGGAGCCTCCAGCCAACTGGCTTTTAATTATTGTTGTCAGCGACTTCTTTTCTCGGGAGTCCATCCTTTGCCCAGATCCTTCGGTGACAGCCTGTGCGGTGAGTGAAAGACACTCCAGTCTCCAAGGGAACTGCCAAAGCTGTGAAAGCTACTTCTGCCACATCGGGGACTCTCTTTTGCTATTACTGTTTTCACAACCTCCGGCTTGATCTGCGCCTTGGGTGACAGCTGCTTGTTTAATTGGTTGTTGCTGACATTCCTTCAGGGATATCACAAATGAAGAGGCTGAGCCCAGAGACAGAATATTGTATGTCCTCCTTCAATGCTTTGGTATGGGCCTGACAGTTGCCTTCCTTATTCCTTCTGGTCCCAGGCGAATGAATTTCCCTCACGCAGCGCTTGGGGGTGGGAAAGCAGCAGAATTGTATAAATCGTACCGCAGCTCATAAAAAATGGTGTGATCACACAGGCCAAAGATCCAGGATTCAAACAGCGATCTAGGTGTGTGGGTGGTGTTGGTGGCTGGGGTGGGGAAGAGAAGGTTTCCTGAGGCAGACGAAGCAAACAGGCCCGCCTTTTCATTATGATTCCAATATACACGTTATCATAAAAGCTTGGCAGTTCTAATGACAAAGTGATGCCACAGCATAAAGCATTTTAAGAAGTAATAAACCTCTCCTGAATACTGGGGTGAAGCGTATTAGGATTCAATCCCTGAATTCATTAGTAAAATCAAATAGCGTGTGGTGGGAATATATATTCAGAGATCTATTCAATGTAACTTGATTTTCCACTGACAGGAATAACTGCTGGCGAGCAGCTTTCTCCTTCTGTAGCTCTCCAACCATCGTGCAGCCCACTCTGCCCTTTGTGTTTCTAACCCTGTAGATTTGCATATCATTTTAGATTTGCATATTTTAATTTTCAGGCTTGCTTGTATTTCACAGTTGACAGGTCTGTGTTGCTTCCCCACCACACACACACACACACACACACCCCAGATACAGTAGTTAACAAAAGGCAGAGCGCAGTCAAAATCCAGAAATCAAACACGGTTTATTTATCGGCATTAGCAGAGCAGTGGCTCTGATGCTGGTGCCAGGTAGGTTACCAAGGCGGAGGGCTAGTGCGTCGTCACTTTCTCCTTCAGCCTGGAGGCAGTCAGTCATGGCAAATGGGTCATGTGAGGGCTTTACACAGAATGGTTGAGTGTTCCTCTGCAAGCTTTCCCAGATATATTATGGGGCATTCGACTGGGCCGTGGTGGAATTCTTGCATGATGGATTCATCATGTGCAAACTACAATCCAGGGTTAAAAACACAAAGCAGATGGGCTTTTTCACCTTCCTTTTTGCCACTTCTACAGCACGCTTGACACCTGAGCCGTCATCTTTTTTTAAGTTAAAAAAATTTGCTTGGCTCACTAAACAATAACTTTCAATTAGTGACTGACAGTGGCCCAGATACTATCTTAAGCTCAGAGCTGCTAACTGGCCTGAAAACAAATGTGCTAGTTCTTTAATAGAGGTTTAAGGGGACATGAATTACCAGGTGATATTATTTACCTTCATGCCATTGAAAGTTTCAGCTTCCCATTTCTGCAGAAGAAGGGACAGGACATTTTTCTCTAGGCCTGTTGACCAGCCTACTGAGGCTGCAGAAAGTTTCTCCACCTATGGCAACTTCTTCCAGTGTAAGGGGGTCTTCTGTTGGAGGAAGAGCCACCTCAGCTGGAGGAAAACTCCTTGGTCGTTTTCGCACTCACCTTCCGCCGGCGCGACCCCCCTCTTCACCGCGCAGGATCTGCGCGGATTTCGCACTAAACGCTGTGGAGCAGCCAGAAAAGCCGGAAGCTCCTGGCGCAAAAGCCGCTCAAACTGAAACCGCCAAAAAGCAGTTTGGCGTTTGCGCGGCTTTTGCGACGGGAGCTTCCGGCTTTTCTGGCTGCTCCGCAGCGTTTAGTGCGAAATCCGCACAGATCCTGCGCGGTGAAGAGGGGGGTCGCGCTGGCGGAAGGTGAGTGCGAAAACGACCCTTGGGATGAAGGAAAGTTTCAGACTGTGTTTAGTGGAGTGGCGGGATACAGGTCAGTAGGTGCTCTGTAGGGCTCTCAAGGTCTTCTGGGCAATGGTATAGGACTCAATGATCCAACATAGAGTGCCACTGTCAGGGAATGCCAAGCAGCATGCCACCATTCTTATTCTGTGTGATGTTCAAGATTCTGGGGAAACATCTCTAGGAAGAGCACAGAACCAACTGTGAGCATCACAATAACTTTCAAGACCTCTTTGACGGAATTACCTATCTATGATCTTGGGTCCCACTGGGATTCTTACAAGATATACAGCAAATTGCAAGCTAGATTGTTTGTTTCAAATCAGCAGGACACACACCTAGTCCTATCCTCAATGATCTTCTGAACTTCCTTGATGCCCCAAACTCTTGTCTTATTCAAGGATGTATTCTAGAAACAAAACCAGGAGATTCAGTTTGTCACACAGTTTATACGCAGTAATGATTCATGAAATGAGGCAGCTGTTGCGTATTTCTAATATACGCTTATATGAGCTTTATAACATTTCATGGTAGGATTGCCATCTTCCAGGTGGCATCTGTTGTATATTGAACTCTATCTTGTCAGAATTTGAGTCTTCAGCTAGGCTCCTAAGAACTCTAAGCTTTGCCCAATCAGGAAAGAGGCTGTTTCAGAGGCAACAGTCCTGATTGGGCCTTAAATGAACATTCAGATTGGCTGACTTTTGGAACACTTGTAACACTGCATATAGTTATTAAAAGATGATTGGCTGGAGGCAATGTCAGGAGTATATATAAGTGGGGATATTGTTGTACTGTTCTGTGTGTGTTTTGAGAGCTGAATAAATCACTTTCTGTTTTCAAAAGAGAAATGTGCTGGCCTCAGTTTATAATAGCATCTGTAGTTCTCTCAGAATGATGACTGATCTCCAGACTGTAGAGATCAATTCCACTGGAGAAAATGGCAGCTTTGTAATGTGGCATTACATCCCTGCCTGAACTCCCTCCCCTTCCCAAATTCTGTCCTCTCCAGACTCTGCCCCCAAATCTCGAGGAATTTCCCTGCCCAGTGGTGGTAACCCTATTTCATGGCTTGCCCCAAAGAATCCTGGGAATTGTAGTTTAAGGGTTTGACACTTCAAGAGAGTCCTAAATCTTAACCCTTTTAAACCTGTCACTGAGTGGCATTTCCCAACGATCCCTGGAAAAAGGAATAGCTGTTGAACCAGTTCAAGTCTGTAGTGAAAGTATCCCCCAGCTACCAGTTCTTCCAGCTCTTTGCTGTAAATGATAGGAGATCAAGAGAGATAAAATAGTTCATAACAGTAAACAGTGAGTCAGCCCAATTTAGAAACCCATCATCCCTGCCTTTAAAAAATGTGCCATGCCAAATATCAGCTTTGACCCAGCGATGATAATGGCAACGGTCCTGTATTATAGATGGAACAATGCCCCACAGTCCCCATTCTGCAAAGCCATACTGTAACATGATTCAGGGTCCTCCATCCTGCTTCTTTTCTGCAATGGCTGGGAAAAACACACGGCTTATCGCTTCCCCTGCTCTGCCACACTGTGAAACCAGACACCCACAGAAGGGGCCCCAGGACAAAGAAAGGAAAGATTAATAAGAATATCGCTCCACTTTCAGAGGGTAGTCATGGGTTACCTTTCCTTCAGCTCGCGTTACCTTTGAGCTTTCAGAAAGACCCCGACTTCAGCAATAGTAGCCCAGCTTGTATACGAATAAAAGTGAAGCTTTGAAAAGCCCTTGGGAAAAGTTTGCGTTTGCTGCTCTTTTCCTCACAAAAGGCATAAAAATGAAGTGCAACCAGGATCTATTACAAACCTATCTGAGCCTGTTCTTCTTAGACTTATGATCTTAGCAATGCTGAGACTTTTAAAAATACATCCCAATAACCAGAGACAGAGAAATTGTCACATGGGGTCTAGAACACATGAATGGAAGATAGTTTCAGAGAGTAGCCATTTTGGTCTGCACAGATCTGACAAAGGGAGTTTTGACTCTCAAAAGCTTATGCCTCAGAAATCTTGTTTGCCTCAAAGGTGCTACTGGACTTGGATCTAGATCACACATGGAATAATATCCTATGCACACAGTGGCACTCATAGCAAGGCACCTATTTTCATTCACACTTTATAAACTCATGAACAAAACTGTTCGTTATAAAATCATAGAGTTGGAAGGGACCTCCAGGGTCATCTAGTCCAACCCCCCCTGCACAATGCAGGAAACTCAAAAACACCTCCCCTAAATTCACAGGATCCTCATTACTGTCAGATGGCCATCTAGCCTCTGTTTAAAAACCTCCAAGGAAGGAGAGCCCACCACCTCCTGAGGAAGCCTATTCCTTCTTATGACTTCTGCCCTTCTCTGTTTCTGCACAGAAGATTCACGAAGCCCCTGTCTACTATACGAGGGGGTACAAAATGCGAGGCTTGGACACTGTAACTGAGGCTTAATTTAAACATCACATGAGGAGGATGCTAAACATTTGCCTGAGGCATTCTATGCCCTGACTGTGTTTAAACTGAGCTCCTAGCCAAGATGCTGACTGCCTGGGCTACAGATCCCTGGCATGTGCTAAAGTCACCACAGAGGAAAGCTGACTCAGTTCAAACAAGGTGCTAAGCACATGGAATGCTGCACGGATGTTCTGCATGTGGCAATGTGTCACATTTAGCCTAGTTCATATTGCAGATATGCTATCATTCTCCCTAGAGCTCAATATTTCCTGCTGTCTGAACAGGGGAGATTTTTCTCCCATCCTCTCCTTAAATGTAGCTGTGACTCCTGTGTAGTTAGATGGGGAGGAAACAGAGGTGTGCACAAATTCTTATTTGTTTTTACTTTCCGGTCATTTTGGTCATTTAAAATGTATTAATTTGAGCCCTGACCTGGATAGTCCAGGCAAGCCCAATCTCATCAGATCTCAGAAGTGAAGCAGGGCTAACTCTGACAAGTACTCAGATGGGAGA
The DNA here is from genome assembly GCF_032191835.1 of Heteronotia binoei. NCBI lineage: Eukaryota > Metazoa > Chordata > Lepidosauria > Squamata > Gekkonidae > Heteronotia > Heteronotia binoei. Next base: position 34,617,669 of record NC_083232.1, read on the forward strand.
CCTCTTTGAAATACCAGGAGTCGGGAGGCAGGGACAGGCTTTATTAAGCCACATCTCTGAATATCCTCCAGAGTCCAGGCCATCAGTTGGGAACAGTCACCAGAGGTTGCCATAACTTCCAGGTGTACACACACACTCACAAGCGCACACACACACAATAAAATGTATTACTTTGTTATTAGGTATGGTTCTTTTCTTTTGTTATTCAATTAACTGTGACTTTGTTCATTGTTGTTTTTTTGTCCCCCCCCCCCTTTCTACATTATTTGGAGGAAATTTTTGAGGACCACATCCCTCATCCAAGAGACCTTTCCTGCCAAATTCCAGGCAGACAGAAGGGCAGGGAGAGGGACTTGGTACACTCAAGAAAATGAGATACCAGGCAGAGTGGATGCAGATGCTTCCATTGTTCAGATTGTGGGTGTGAGTCACTTGCTGGACAGTGCTTGGTGGAAATAACTTTAAATGTGTGCGTGCTTGCACATACACATGCACACTACCATGTGTGACACACATACACAGACCACATGAGAGAACTTTTTTATTTTCTTAGTGCATAGTGGAAGGGGGGAGAATCACTGTAATACCCAGCAATACCGAATGCAGACAGATCATACCAAGGGGATAAGTAGAATGGAGAAAACCTTGTGTGTGTGTGTTCAGTGCTGACAAGTCGCTTCTGACTTTCGGCAACCCTATGAATTAATGTCCTCCAAATGAGAATGAGGTTGTAAGCTGCTTTGGATTCCCACTGAGGACAAAAGTGAGCTATAAGAATTTAAATAAGTAAACCCCCCAATACAGGTTGTTCCTGAGGTTACAGATCTGAGGTCTCTGTAACTACTTGGTTCGCTTTTTCACATTTTACTGACTCCAGCATCAGAAATACTCCACACCTGTGTAAAGAAACTGAAGGAAAGTAGTTCAGACAAAAGCGACATCTAAAATATTTACTCTGGGTCAGAATTTAAAAGTTTATCTTTTAAAAATAGTGTTGGTCAATACATAGATTCTAGGAAATACAAGAGTTTCTTCAGAGTTAATAGATGACTTGATACAGCTGTGGGCTGCTAATGGTTTGGCTCATGTAAACCAGACTGCCTTTTCTCAAAACAGGCTGTTTACCCATAGGAATTGTAAATCTGGATTTACCAGCATTTATGTTTATTCTTTACATACTCAGAGGGGGTGGAAAAGTTGGGAAGCTGCCATTTTAGTTCTGCTGGTCCTAGACATATGACTACATTATGCAAAGAGGGGCTGCATTATGCAAAGATGCAGCTGGCTGGCAAACTCTGAAATCCCCTTGCTTACTATAAATTTGGCTCTGACCTGGCCCAGGCTAGTCCAGTCTCATCAGAAGTTGAGTAGGGTCAACTCTGGTTAGTATTTGAATGGGAGATCACCAGGGCATTCCAGGTATGCAACACAGAAGCAGACAATGACAAACCACCTCTGAGTCTCTTGCCTTGAAAATGTTACACAGGGGTGTCAATCATGCAGCCCAAGGGCAGGATAAGGCTTCTGGAGGGCTCCTATCAGGCCCGTGAACAACTTACTGTCATCCACTTCCTTTTCCCTCTCTTGCTTCCTTCTGCATCACAGCTTGCTTTGCCAGGCTTGCTCAATTGCATAGGAGCTACAGAGCAAAGTCTCTATTTTCTCCATTGACTGACCAGCGCGTGAAGCAACTTAAATACAAAAGCTCACAATGCCCAGTCATTTCATGTTTTCTGCTGGGTCTTAGGCTCAAAGCATGGACCATGAGATTTCTTTAATGAATGTCAATAAATGAAAAGTAAGTTTGCAACTTACAGACACACAACTGAACAACACCTGAACAGCATACTCAAGATTGCTACAACATAGGCATTGTCTCCAGATTTTGATGCAATAATTCAGAGCAAGAGATGTCAGTTATCAGACTCTATTAAATAAACAAAATATCGCAAGAGTGCTAATCTTTTAAGCATATTTTATTTTAAGTTTTTAAAAAATCTTTAATTGTGTTTGTCTGTGTTCTTTATAAAGTTTATATCTCCACAGACATTACATTTTATGACACACATGGCCTGGCCTGACAAGGTCTCATGTATGTCAGATACAGCACTCATAACAAATGAGTTCGACGCCCCTGAGTTACAGGGTCACCATAAATGGGCTGCGACTTGATAGCAGTACACACACGCATACTATCAACTTGCAAATGCCACTTAATTACATGGCAGCCAGCTTCTTTTCAGCAAGACTTTGAAATGTATAAATCTTCTCAAACAGACATTAATTGTGGATGCCTTCTCCAGAAATCATTGCAGGTTGAAAGAGCCCTTGTGCATGTTGTATGTTCTGGTGACCTTGCATTAGAAGGATCTGGTGTCAAGTGTTCAGTCTCTATAAACCTCTTCTGGGTCCCATCCACACTCCATGTTAGGGATTATAAGAAGGGGAATTGGAAATAAAATGGCCGATATTATAATGCCCCTGCATGGATCTATGGTGCAGCCTCATTTGGACTACTGTGTACAGTTCCAGCCACTATATCTCAAAAAAGACACTGCAGAGCTGGAAAAAGTACAAAGGAGGGTGACCAAGATGATAAGGGTTTTTTGAGCACCTTCCCTTTGAGGAAAGGCGGAAGAGTCCCTGACTTTTTAGTTTAGAAAAGAGACAACTAAGGGCAGACATGACAGAGGTTTATAAAATTATGTATGGGGTAGAGAGAGCTGACGAAGAGAACATTTTCTTCCTCTCACAAAATACTAAAACTTGAGGATATCCAATGAAGTTGATGGGCAGTAGATTCAGGACAGACAAAAGGAAACATTCCTTTACACAAAGAGTGATTAAAATGTGGAATTTGCTGTTAGAGGATGTAGTGATGGCCCCAGGAATACACAGCTTTTAGAGGGATCTAGATAGGTTCATGGAGGATAGGTTTATCAGTGGCTATTAGCTATTGTGGCTGAGGGGAACCTCGACATTCAGATGGACTAAACCTCTGAATCCCAGAACCAAGAGGCAACATAAGGGGAAGGCCTTGGCCTCTTTGCCCTCTTGTTGCCCTCTCAGAGGAACTGGTTGTGAGACAGGATGATGGACTAGATGGATCGTTGGTTTCATCCATTAGGGCTCTTCTTATGCCCTTATTTAAGTACATTTTTATCCCGTTCTTCCTTCAAGGTTCTCAGGTTCTGCTTCAGCCCCTTCAAGTACTATCCCACACCGAATCTTCCAGGAGTAGACTGAATTTGGGCTTATATTTTGTGATCACTTCAGGCAGATTCTTGCCAGGGTACTAGGAAAAACCATGGTTGATTTATTCATGTATTTACTTCATTGACACCACATTTCCCCCCCCAATGGGGGTGCAAAGTGACTTATGTTACCCCTCCTCCATTTTATCCTCACAGCCCTGTAATGTACGTTAGGCTGAGAATGTGTGACTGGCCGAAGGTCATCCAGCAAACTTCCATGACAGAGTGGATTCAAATCTGTATCTCCCAGATCCTAGCCGATGAAAAATTTAAATCCCCACCTTCCAAAACAAGATCTTCAAGGCAGCTCACAAAAGTAAAACGCAGTATCATATGTGGTGTGTTAATAAAGTTACAGCTTGTTAATTCTGCCAGTTCAATTTGCCAGCTCTCTTTTTTCTCTCACCCCCCCCCCCACACACACACACACTTCCACTGCAGGGACAAATATCCAAGGAGCAGGGTCTCTGTTTCTCCTCGTCTGTTTTCTATGTTCTTCAGTTTGAAATGCAATCTGTCTGCTGGCTCTCTTGCTTTGAAAAGTGAGAACATGGAGGATAGTCTTGTGATAGTTATGTTTATAATTCTTCCCTGCCTTGTGCTGAATTGTCATAAAGATGAGAACCACATGTTCTGTGCATCGTGTGTAGGAAACATAAGTCTAGTAGCCGGACTAGGGTTGTAAGGAAAACAAGCTCAATCTGTAGCATTTCCAGCAGGCAGAGCAGAGAGCATCTCATCTATCTTTTGTTCTCACATCCTTAGCAAACAGGGAAGTATGCAGGCCTCTTGTGATTCAAGGAAGAAACCAAAAAATGCCACTTGTGTCTCATGTGGTTATTCTCTCATGGCTAGAACCTGTGGCCCAATTTCTAGAGTGTGTCCTGGTGGGATCTGGCACGGGTTCCGTGTCTCATTTAAACCCAAGCGAAGCAGCTACCTGTGTTTTGCACTCCAAGATCCATAGCCCTGGCAGACACCATGCTGGTTCGCTGACTGACCACTTGGAGCTGCTTTGCATGGATTGCAGCACAACTGAAGCAAGACTCATGACCTGTGTAAAGTCACAACGGGGAGGTCTCTTCCTCACTAACCTCCTGCCTCAATCATCTGTTAGATGGTGGCCAGCAGGAGACCTAAACATGGCAGCTTTCCCTCAGCTGAGCTGCCCCTTGAAGCAAAGCATTGCAAGATAAATTGGTAACTGGTCAAACCATCACTGTGGAGGTGTGGGGTAGAGATGCCAGCCTCCAGGTGGGACTTGGGGATCTCCCAGAATTACATTTGATCTCCAGACTACAGAGATCAGTTCCCCTGGATAAAATGAATGCTTTGGAGGGTGGACTCTATGGGGTGGCACTTACTGAGGTTCCTGTGCTCCCCAGGCTCCATCCCCAAATCTCCAGGAGTTTCCCAATCGGGAGCTGGCAATCCTACTCCTCCCACCCTCTGCCAGTGGCCAGTAGGGTTGTCAGGTCTGTGTTGGACAATACATGGAGACTTTGGGGGTGGATCCAGGAGAGGGTGGAGTTTGAAGTGGGGAGGGGCCTCAGCATGGTACAATGGCATAGATTCCACCCTTCCAAGCAGCCATTTCCTCCAGGGGAGCTGATCTCTGCCAGCTGGAGATCAATGGTAAAAGTAGGAGATCTCCAGGCCCCACCAGGAGGCTGGCAACTCTAGGCCAGGGGCCTGGCAACCCTCTTGGGGAGAGTGGCTTTTTTTCCATTTGTGAACTTGACCCAAGTAACAGGAGAAAAGTCTGTTGACTGTGGATTCAGTATTCTTCCCCCTCCCCAAAGTGTTTACTGCAAAATCCGGTCTGAAGTAGCCGATTCATATGCTAATACAGAACAAGGAGCTTTCTGCCTTGAGATGTTCCTGATGTGCTTTTAGTTCATTGTATCTGCTCCTAAGAAGCAAAGACTCGTTGTAGCGCAGAATTAACTTCAGGAAGTGGCCAGTGTGGTCGCAGGATGTGTATTCACAAGGGCATCAAAGGCCCAAGCAAGCCCTAAATGTTAGCTACACTTTTAAAATAAAATTAGAATTCTTCATAATGAAAAGTGGAATCCTGCAACTTACGTACATTAGCTGTAGCTGGCACATCTGTCGCTATTTGCTTATGTAATGCCCCTTTTGCCAACCAGGGAGAAGGGCAGAGCCTTACGCAGGGCACTCAGCTCCTGCTCTCTGATCATTGGAAATCCTACTTAAGCTCCTTCCAATAGCCAGCTTTTGGCAAGATTCCGGAAAGGTTTTTGACCAAAACCAGTTGCAGCTTGCTTTAAAGGAGAGAGAGAGAGAGATGAGATGAGATTAAGGAAGCTCAAACACTTTCGCTTGCATCCTGTCATGATCTGGTTTTGGATGTATTGCTGATCAGCCCATTCATGGTTGTTGTTTGGCAGTTCCACCTGTTTCTTCCTAGCAGAACAGAGCCTCCTGCTTTCCACACATGAAGCCCGAGGGAGTTCTGTTTCTCCCATCCTTGCTGCCTGGCTGCTGCTGCGGCTGTGCTCAGCAGGCTATTATTTAAATAGACAGTTCAATCAGTCCCAAATTATATGCATCACTCATAACATCTAACTAGTCAGAGTTCGTCTTAAGCAGTTCTTAAGGACAGTAATGGTTGCAGATCTGTTTGGACTGGCTGTGTTTTCACACATGTGCAGTTTGGTAAAACCCTGATGCAAACCTGTTCAGCAGGCTTTACAGTGTTTTGGGCTGAACTGAAAAGACACAGCGATTAGCTCGTGTCTGAAGGCCACCGCTAGAAACAGCGTGATCAGCTGTCAAACATGTTCACTGCAAAATTCATGTCATCCCCAGCTGAGGGCCAGATGGCATGTTTCTTTTTCACATAAGTCACGTACAAGTTCCTCAGACCTGACTCGCTTTCTCTGCAGTCACACAGGAGCTATAGGGACTGGGAACAGCATTTGAAAGGCCCACAAGGGGACCAACCAGCTTGGGACTGCCAGTTTGGGGTAGTGGTTAAGAGTTCAGACTCTAATTTGGGAGAACCAAGTTTGATTCCCCTCTCGTCCATGTGCAGCTGCTGGGTGACCGTGAGCAAACCACAGTTCTCTCAGAGATGTTATCTCAAAAACAGTTTCTGTCAGAGCTCTCTCAGCTCCACCTACCTCACAGGATGTCTGTTGTGGGGAGGGGAAGGGAAAGGAGATTGTAAGCCACTTTGTGACTCCAAGTGAAGGGTGGGATATAAATCCAGTCTCCTCCTCCTCCCCTCCCCAACCCCTTCATAAGAACATAAGAGAAGCCAAGTTGGATCAGGCCAGTGGCCCATCTAGTCCAACACTCTGTGTCACACAGTGGCCAAAAAACCCAGGCACCATCAGGAGGTCCATCAGTGGTCTGTTTTATCCCAGGAAAATGGTGCAGAGGAGTCAGGACTAGTGTTCCCTCTAAGCTGAGTTAGCGTAAGCTAGCTCACGGATTTCTAGCCTCCAGCTCGCACATCTTTGTCTTAGCTCAGGAAGGATGACCCCAGAACACACTAATTTACACAGTAGCTCACAACTTTCATGCCAACAGCTCACAACTTTCATGCCAGTAGCTCTCAAAGTAGAATTTTTGCTCACAAGACTCTGCAGCTGAGAGGGAACATTGGTCAAGACCCCCTCCTCTGCCCATGCCTTGGTCACAAACCGAATCAGGCTGCAGCAGACCTTTGAAATGTCATTTCCTTAGCACAGGATTGCCAACCTCCAGGCAAAGGCTGGAGACCACCAGGAATTAAAGCTGAACTCCAGATGGTAGGGATCAGTTCCCCTGCAGAAAAGGGCAGCTTTGGAGGGTGGACGATATGGCTTTATTCCCTATTGAGGTTCTTCCCCTTCCCAAGCCTGCCCTTCTCCAGGCCCTACCTCCAAATTCCCTGCTATTTTCCAAGTGGAAATTGTCAGCCCTACCTAACTGCTGTATGTATAGCTGCAGGAAAAGACAGTTGGGCCAAGCAACATGATATGGCCAGCACATGCCAGGTCACACAGTCACATGACCAGACTCACAGACAGTCAAATGTTGGGGGTGCTCGCTTTAAAAAGTGTTCATGTCCTTCTAAGCACATGTGGACCTGGAAAACAGGGGTGAAAAGCCTCCCGCCTCCCTTTCCACCAGCAAAAGGGGGGGATGGAAACAGGAAGCTCCTTCCCCCCCCCAGCAGCACTCCCTCACAGCTCTGCACAAAGGAGTGCTTTTTAAGTCAAGTTCCCCCCATGCGCATCTGCCCACATGTATAGTTGTGAACCTGTGGCCCAGCATGTGTTGGATAGATCTTGTAGTTACAGCCTCACACCCAGCTTGTTACAAAGCAGGTGTCCTTTGGTCTTGAGGCCCACAGTATGCCAAATTCTGTGACAAGCACACATTTCTGTGTTCATATAGCATAATTGTGGAACTACATGTCAAACTCAGATCTGAGCTTGATCTTAAAAACAAACACCCACCCCTTCCATCATGGAGCTCTGGGCAATATGCAATGAGGCCTAGGAGACCCCGTCCCACCAATCCAGGCATTTAGCAAACACAGACCTGCTCCATTTCAGATGAACTCAATTTCTATTATATAGTGAGTTCAGCCAGCTTGAGGTAAGCCAGAATGTTTATTGAACAAGAGCAGAACTGAACACGAACAGGCAACACCACTCATATACATTTGGTCTGAGTTAAACACGCCCCCTTATATGGGCAGCAATCCACCCTATTGGTCTCTCCAGGATTCCTCATTTGCATTTCCTGTCAGAAATGCCTCGCATCCCAATTGGTTGGTTCTAAAAGAACAGCCAATCAGAATGTAGGCATTAGGGTCCTGGAGGGCAATGAAGTATGCTTCAAGGTCAACTAACACACATAACAAACCAGCAGTCAAAACAACCAATACACAGCTCCATTCACAAATTCAGAACTTGTTATCTCAGTACAAAAACCCATTTTCTGCCCCTAAGCTCCCCCCCCCCCCAATTTAATCAAGCTATTTGCATTTTGCATTGTGCCCCTGCATCCAGACCTCTTTCTTTGCAACAGGCCTCCCACCTTCGGACTGGGATAGAAGGACTCAGGGATCTACACTTCTGCTTGCAAACGATGAAGGGAGCTGTGACTCTCAAAAGCTGCTGTCCCCAAAAACTTCTTGGTCTCTAAGCTGTTGCTGGACTTGAGTCTAGCTCTTCTACAGCAGACCAGCATAGCTACCCTCTGAAACTATCAGGGCTGGCTCTAGACTGTCTGGCACCCTAGGCAAGGCTAATATTTCCCCCCCACACACACACACACTGATAATGGCATCAAGTCACATGGGGGGTGCCCAGTTCTGTGCCCCAGAAGGCCAGTGCCCTAGGCAATTGCCTAGTTTGCCTAATGGCAGGGCCAGCCCTGGAAACTATCATCAATGAAGTTGTCAGTAGTGCGGATACATAATCTCTTATGCCCCCAGATGGCAATGTATATGCCATATATGAAGCTACAGCCTGATTTTAAGCCCTCCCACCCTGGAACTTATGATCCAGGATCCTGCACTCCCCCACCCCGCAATGGCCATGAACCACTGAAAGTTGGTGGTGGTAATAACAGGTATATTGCCTTATTGAAAAACTGAAATATCACAGAAATGTTATATATACCACATGGATGGTGTCTACGGATATTCCTCCTTCACACTGCCACAGGTCTCAAATTGCTTCTTTTCAGACGTAAGGCAGCTGGTATCTGATTTTACCCACAAGCATTCATTTTGCAAGACAGGCTTGAGCAAACAGTGGGTTCTCAGTGTAACATACCTCTCAGGGTTGTTGTGAGGTTAAAACACCACTCTGAGCCTCATAAACCAATGGCAGTTCACAACCGTAACACATAAATAAGCAAGTCTCCAGAAGATATAAGGAATCTCTTGACCCAAATGTGTCTGGTTCAAAGAAACAACAGTTGTGTAGCGAGGGTAAAGTTTAATTTCAGCTTTTACTGACCATTCCCCTGCTTTTTCCTCTTTTAGTCTCCCTTCCTGAGATATCTAAAGATTTCATACACATACACACACGTGATGACAAGACAATATGCTTGACTTCAGATATAGGTCAACTCAGCTCACTCAAGGTACACACCAGACACCTACTACCGAAACATCCTGACCTTTGGTCGAAGTGCACTCAGTCATCTGCAGCTGTATCATGAGAAATCTTAGGTGTGACTAGGATTGTTGTCTGGCCGTGTGTTTTAAAAACCTCTTTAAACTCCTTTTAGTTGATCTACTTTGTTAATATTATTCAGTGGCCCATCACATACATTTCCCAAAAAGAATTAAGCTGCCATCTTAGGTGGAAGGTCACACCTGCAAGCCATCCATCATGAACATGTCAGATTGGCAATGCTGCTGCCTGCTTAGCTACTCACGGACCACAGTAGGGTGAGCACTTTAGAAAAGCTCAAAGCTGCTTTCACAAGCAACTCCTTGGTTGGTTTTCATGTATGGCCTGGGCCTTTCATCTGAATGTAAAGCCTTGGTGAAATGGAAAACCCTTTCAACTAATGAAAGAAAGATGAGCTCACGGTGGCTCTGTGACGTTGGGGGATTTAGAATCAGTTTCGCCACTGAGTAATTTAAGGAAGATTAGGCAATGTAAATCATGGGCGATAGTGCTGGAGAAGGGGAGTTGCACTTTCCCTTCCTGTACCATTTCCCTAATGAAGTCTGCCCGCCCCCACTGCTTTTAGTTCCACTAGAGTAGCAGTCCCCAACCTTTTTGGCACCAGGAACCGGTTTTGTGGAAGACAATTTTTGCACAGGGGGTGGGGGATGGTTTTGGGATGATACAATTGTGCACTTTATTTCTATTGGTTTGGTGTGGTGGTTAAGCATGCGAACTCTTATCTAGGAGAACCATGTTTGATTTCCCACTCCTCTGCTTGCAGCTGCTGAGTCAGCCATAGCTCTCATAGGAGTTGTCCTTGAACGGGCAGCTTCTGGGGAGAACTCTCTCATCCCCATCCACATCACAGGGTATCTGTTGTGGGAGAAGAAGGTAAAAGAGATTGTGAGCCTCTCTGAGACTCTGAAATTCGAAGTGGAGGGCAGGATATAAATCCAATGACTTATTATTATTACATTGTAGTTTATAATGAAATAATTATACAACTAATGGCCGGTTGCTAACAGGCCACGGACTGGTACTGGTCCACAGTCTGGGGGTGGGGGACCCCTGCACTAGGGGGGGAAAAACCAGGACAAACAAAATGTGGAGAATTAAGCCTCCTCTGCCAAGTGCCATATCCCCAGTCTATATTGCCATTCCCTTTTGCCGAGGAATCAAACATTCATAGAACCAGTCAAGTGTACCTTGCCCTGTGGCTCTTGTCCCTTGTAATTATACCTGTGGTGTCCTTTCTGAAAACATTATGGTTACTAGCCATTGCGAGGGAAATGGGGGAACAAGGATGGGATGGGGAGAATGACATCGGTTCAATGATGTGATGTCACTTCCAGTGAATACTGTCATTGACATGACACTAACACGGCACTCTAGAATTTGGGGGGAAACTCCATGATGGAACTATTTACACACCAGAAGTGATGTCATACTATTGGCATAACTCTGACTTCCCAGGTATTTCTCCACCACCACCACCCTGCCAAGTGACAGTGAGCAATGAAGAGGGCGGTCAGAAGGTCTCCCAACTTAGTCTCCCTAGAAAACACCCCTTGGAGTTATTACTCTTACTGGTTTTAAAAGTTATTGAAAATATATAACTATATGAACATCTTTGGCATGTTATTATTTATCCATTCAACCTTTTTTGCTACCCGAAATAAGGTATGGAAATAACTATTCCACAGCAGTAATGGTCAGTTTCCTGTGTCAGTGTGCCACAAACCAAGTCAAACACCATTTCTACAGACCCCATTAAATTCTGTCCAGGCCCACAAACAGATGATCACATGCTTTGCATAGATCACGTGTAATATTTCTGAAATTACACAAAATAGATCTTAGGTAGGAATGACTTTCTGTCCTGGCTTGTTGCTTCCTGAACCACCAAGTCCTGGGGGAAGTGATCATTTCTTCCTACACTACCCTGCCCCCATCATGCTTGGGCTCAGAGTCAAGTTCAAAGTATTTGTGTTACTCTGTTATGAACCCTAAGACATTTGCAGTCCCCTCATGCCTTCGTGTGATAGCCCTTCTTCACCTGATCAAGGAGGAGCATCCACCAGCATAACACCTTTCAAGAACATCCTCTGATCCACCGACCGCACCAAAAACTCTTGCTCCCCTTGCAGTCATATGTGGTACCCAAGACACGAGACTCAGTGGGGTGTGGTGGTTAGAGCATCAGACCAGGATCTGGGAGACCAAGGCTCAGATCCCCATTCTGCCGTGGAAGACTGCTGGGTGACCCTGGGCCAGTCATTCACTCTTTGCCTACCCTACATCATGAGACTGTTGTGAGGATAAAACAGTGGAGAAGAGAACAGCATAAGCTGCTTTGGGTCCCCACTGAGGAGAAAGGCTTGGGATAAATGAAGTAAACTCAGGGCTTTTTTTGTAGAAAAAGCCCAGCAGGGAACTTATTTGCATATTAGGCCAAACCCCCTGGCATCACCATTGTTTTGCACAGGGCTTTTTGTGGGGAAAGCCCAGCAGGAACTTATTTGCATATTAGACCATACTCCCTGACACCAAGACAGCCAAAACTGCATTGCTGTGCATTTCTGCTAAAAACAACAAACAAACCCTGAGTAAACTGATAAATCATAGGCTCCAAGGCCTATTTGATCAGTTGAACTGCATTTAAGAAAATCAAAACATTTAGGCCTCAAACCTTATTACCTACAATGTTGGTGGTTCATAATGCGACACACCTTCCATCAACTCTAGACATATCTACTAATTTCACTGATTGACCATGTGAGCACTGATGGAATGCACGGATCCTTTGATCCAAGCTCTAGACCCAAGCTTTTTTGTTCCAACAATGGCTGGCAAATCTCTTGCTTGAATAACTGCTTAAAGAAAAGATACTTGAGCAGAATTTGCCTTGAGCTCCGGTTTGAAGAACACTATTGCATGTCCTCAGAACCCGCATGACCATTGCCAAACTAGTCATACAGTGCGCTCTTTTATAAATGCTTTTTCAGCAGACTGAAAAATAAACAAATGTCAAATATCAAAGAGGGACGCATCAGGAAAGGAAGTGATACCAAGAAAAGGGCATTTGGAAAAAAAACAATCTAATTATGAGATGCAGACAACTGATGCAACTTCAACTCTATAAATGACTTCCTAATTCTTCTCCTTAGGATACACTAAATGCAGTCTTGAAATGCAATCCATGTGAAGTTCAGTCTAGCATGCAGGAGAAATAGCTGAGATGTACAAAGGAGGTAGAGGGATTTGTTTTTCTGGGGGGCGGGGTCACTTCCCTCTTGGTGATCAAAAGAAGCAAACTGTCAGTCTCATGTGATTCTTATAGTTGCCTTTGGTTTGCCTTACACTGGCCTCCAGCCCTCAAGACCCAAGAAGATCTATCCCCCTCAGCTAATGACTGGAAACTCCATAGCAGTTCTTTTAAAACAGATCTTTGTGGGACTTCAGCACATTACATCTATTTAATTAATTTTATTCATTTAGTGAATGTATACTCTACTTTACTTCTATAGCCTTGTGCAGGGTGGCTTCTGATGACCAAAAAAAGGAATGCAAATATTAAAACCAAATATATCTAAAGCCAGCTACCTTTAAAAAGCAATTATTTAATTGAGCAGGCAACGGTAACCAAACCATACAACTAAAATAGTAATAAACATTAAAATATATTTTTAAAAATTCTCAAGCGCCCCAAATCTACAAGGCTGCCAACTCCAGGTTGGGAGATTCCTAGAGATTTGGTGCTGCAGGCTTGCAAAGGGGGGGGGGAGTTCCAAATAGGAGGGACTTAAGTGGGGTATAATACAATACAGTCCCCTTCCCCCCTCCCCCTCCCAGAGCAACCATCTTCTCCAGGGGTACTAATCAGAAGAGTCTGGGACTTTTCAGTTTAGAAAAGAAACATCCAAGAGGGACATTATAGAGGCCAGTCATACACTCTCAGCCTAGCCAACCTCACAGGGTTATTGTGATGATAAAATGGAGGGGAGGAGAATGACATAAGCCTCTTTGGGTCCCCATTGGGGAGAAAGGTGAGGTAAAAAAAGTATATAATAAAATGCTCAGATCCAGGCATACAGTAAGGATATATAGGTACATAGCACACACCTCATTCCAATGTCATGGCAAAGGTCTGAGAGGCACAAACCCTCCTATGCCACAATTTTCCTACCTTTGGCTCCCCTTAATGGATGGGTGGATGGGTGGATAAGTGGGTGGATGGATGGATGGGTGGATGGGTGAGTTGGTGGGTGGATGGATGGATGGATGGATGTGTGGGTGGGTGGCTGGGTGAGTGGGTTGGTGGGCGGATGGATGGGCGGGTGGGTGGGTGAGTGGGTTGGTGGGCGGATGGATGGGCGGGTGGGTGGGTGAGTGGGTTGGTGGGCGGATGGATGGATGGATGGGTGGGTGGGTGGGTGAGTGGATGGGTGGGTGGGTTGATGGGTGAGTGGGCGGGTGGGTGGATGGCTGGCTGGGTGGATGGATTTGACATCTGGAGCACTAAGAAGGGTGTATAGATGGTGCTACTATTTCAATAAAATCACCATAGTGTAATGTAGCAATGCCAGTTTACAGGTGAATCTGGAGAGTCCCTGGAATTACAGCTCATGCCCAGCCTAGAGCAATCAGTTCATCTTGAGAAATTGGATTCCTTGGAAGGTGGATTTTCTGTCCACCTTGTCCTCCCCAGGCTCCATCCCCAAATCTCCAGCAGTTTCCCAACCTGGATCTGGAACCTGACCCCCTCATCCCCTGCCTGGTGGCCAGGTGGGACCTGGCAACCCTAGTGTGACATCCTCATAGTTTGCTTGTGTGGAGGAACGCCATCTTAGTTAATGTTGGTGCTTCGTTGGAAGGTAGGCTTCCCAACCCTCCCGCCCTGGCGGGGGACCCCCGAATTTGAACCCTCTTCCCCCGCTGTGCAAAAAAACGGAAGCGGGGGGAGGGAAGGGGGGAACGGCGCAAAGAGGCGGCAGTTCGCAGTGGCGGCGGCGGCCTGCTCCGCTCCCCTCCCCTCTGAGGTCAATCAGAGACTCTGATTGACCTCAGAGGGGAGGGGAGCAGAGCAGGCCGCCGCCGCTACTGCAAACTGCCGCCTCTTTGCGCCTTCAACTTGCAGGGGAGGGGGCAGGCCAGGACTCGGAGGACTCGCTCACGGCGGCAGTGCGCGGGGGGAGGGAAGGGAGGAACGGCGCAAAGAGGCGGCAGTTCGCAGCGGCGGCCTGCTCCGCTCCCCTCCCCTCTGAGGTCAATCAGAGTCTCTGATTGACCTCAGAGGGGAGGGGAGCGGAGCAGGCCGCCGCCGCGAGCGAGTCCTCCGAGTACTGGCCTGCCCCTCCCCTTCTCTGAATCAGGCCAGGACTTGGAGGACTCACTCGCGGCGGTAAAGGCAAAATTGGCTTCTGATTGGGGGGCTCAACAACAGAGCTCAAGAGAGGCAGCAGACTGTTCTGTGCCACTTGCTGCTGGTGATGTGAAGCTTCATGTGCCTGACTGCTACAGGCAGAGACATCAAGAGTAGCATGCGGGACCAGGATCAACCAATAAGCTGTGAGCCACGTTACTTCTCTATATCCTGATCACTCACACTCAGTTTTGCCTGGTAGTTCAGAAGCTCTGCAATTTTTAACAGCAGCTCTGGGAAACCAGCCTTGCACAAACAATGGGGCCAGAAGAAGCACCAAAGAGCCGACCTGCAAGGATGCCAGAACTAACCAAACCCTCGCCCTGTAACATTAAGATCTCCACAGTCTAGCTGGCCTTGTACCAGTGGGGAGAGCAGTAGCCCAGGTGATTCCTGCCCGGGTGATTCCTGCCCCGAGAGCGTTAGGTTGTCCGGGCACGGCGAAGCGGCGCTTTTTCCTCCCTCCCTCTCTTTCCTCCTCCAGAAGGTTCCGCGCCGGTTTCTTCGCTCGCCTCGTCGCGAAGATGATGGGCCCATGCCCTGTCCTCATGCTCAGTGAGTCGGGGGGGAGGAGGGGAGGGAAAGTCCCTTGACTGTACTCGGTGTCCTAGATTCTTCCCTACTGCTTTGGCTTCACCGCCAAATGTGCATGGAGAGCCCGCCCTGAAACCGCTAAATATTCCCTGTCATTATCTGCTTCGCTCATTTTTCCCAAGCGTATATTGAGAACTTGTGCGCAGGGTACGGGGGCATCTCCCCGTGCTTTTTCCTACCAGCATGATCCAAAGGACACCCCAGCATGCTTCAATTCGAGTCGTGGTTGGAAACTGCTAATATTGCTCCCCTATAGAGAGCTCTTACGATTTCCTCCCTTGTAGATAAATCCAGGAGAGCAGCCTTGTTGGTCTGAAGCAGCAGAACAAAGCAGAGTCAAGTAGCACCTTTAAGACCAACAAAATGTTATTGAGAATATAAGCTTTCAGGTGCTTTAAGCTTACATTCCGAATAAAACTTCGTTGGTCTTAAAGGTGCTACTTGACGGCTTCGTTCAGTTTTCTCCCTTGTGTGTGTTTCCCTGTCCTTGCACCCTCTTACATGCTTGTGAGTTTCCCTTCTTCTTTGTGCTGTGCCCCGTTGCCTTTTAGGTACAGTCCTCTCTGCACTTTGTTCAAGCCCCTTTTATATGGCCCAGTTTGATTGATCCGCGGGTATCTGGGGCTCTGAGGGGCCGTTTTGGGGGGTAGAGGCACTAAATTTTCAGCATAGCATCTAGTGCCTCTCCCCAAAGTACCCCCCAAGTTTCAAAAAGATTGGACCAGGGGGTCCAATTCTATGAGCACCCAAAGAAGGTGCCCCTATCCTTCATTATTTCCTATGGAAGGAAGGCATTGAAAAGGTGTGCCGTCCCTTTAAATGTGATGGCCAGAACTCCCTTTGGAGTTCAATTATGCTTGTCACAGCCTGATCTTGGCTCCACCCCTAATGTCTCCTGGCTCCACCCCCAAAGTCCCCAGATATTTCTTGAATTGGACTTGGCAACCCTATTGGAAGGGAACATTAAACTACTAAAGCAGGCTTTGGCCTAGCCTCCCTCCATCCCCTCCTCCCTTCCAGAGTTAAACCAGTGCCTCTAGGGGGAAAGCCTCCTAGAGGGGCAGGAAGTTCTTTAGCCTTCCCCTTGTGAGGAAAAAGCCCCCTTTTCCCCGAACATCATAGTCACCAGTATGGTTGCCAGGGCGCCTGGAGAAGTGAGCTCACACACGTCTGGCCAGAGAGTGTGAGCAAAGCCATCCAGGAACTTAAAGGGACTCATGTGTATAAACAGCCTAAGTTTGCAGGCATTCTAAACCGGTATAGAGTGCTTGCCAACGTGCACGGACGTTTCCCCGTCACTGCGTGGGTCCGCCATGGTAGGGAAGATAATCCCATTTAACCTTAAGTATCCAGCCATTCTCATTCTTACCCCAGTCTAACACCTTGGAGCCGCCTTAGGCCATATTGCAACCTGGAAATTTCCAGGTTCACAGGACTAAGGTGAAGTTCATTGGTCAAAGCAGGCACCCAATTAGGGGTCACCAAGGGACTCACCATTGGCTCTGCTAATGTCCAGCCTTCATGGTCATCACAGAGCCTCCCATTTCTCCTCCCTCCTCCCTCCCAGCCCCTGAAGGGTCTAAGGGAGCCTATTTAACCTCTGACCCAACTCCACTCATGTGTGCTTCTATCAGCAACCCACATTCCGCTGCATAGATCCATCCCCGATTCCTGATCAGTTTCGGGTCCTCCCCCATTCCCTCAACTGTCGCCACCGGAGCCTTCCTTGAAGACGAGAGGTAATATCGCCCTGTCCGTCTACCCTTATATGTTCCCCTATCAATCTATCTGTATTTTCTTAGGACTGTGTGAATGTGTGATTGTATTTTTATCTTGTATGAAAGAACTATATTTTTCACAATAAATTACAATTGGTTTTATTAAAATTAGAATCCTTTTATTCAGCATCACCCTCTGGATGGTTGAGCCTTGTATACATTTGGTAAAAAGATTCCTAGTGAGGCAGGTGCCCACCTAAGTAATTCCCCAACCTCATTTTGAGGGCATTTTGGCTAACACCCTCATTGCCTCCCCCCTTCTGGAGTTAAACCAGCAACTCTAGGGGGAAAGCCTCCTAGGGGGGCAGGAAGTTCTTTTGTTTTATTTAGTTGAGTTAGGCGGGAAAAGGGGAGTTTTTCAGCGGGCGCTGAAGGCGAAAGGTTGGTAGCCTGGGCTCCTGCCTGTGGGGGTGGCCCAAAGGCCGTCATTCAAAAGGTAGGGCCAGTTTACACCAGGGATGAGCAGATGCGTTTAAATCCACCTTTATTTGTCCTCTGGTTGCTATTCAGGTGCTGTGCTAAACTTTTACATGTAACTGTTTTTGTTTTTTTATTTTCTTTCTCTTCTTATTAAACATTTTTTTTCTGTTTTGAATGCTGGCAGTCAAACTCTGTACCACATAGATCCCGACCGCTTAGACCACGCTGCTTTATGAAGGGGGCCCCGGGGAAGGGGGAAGGCATGCAGTTGGATAAGGTGCCAATCCTCCAGGGGTTCCCCGAAGAAGTGCTGTGGTCTCTGTGATACCCAAGTACAGGGTGGAAGAGGACCTTGAGGCCTGGCCTCATAGCTGGAGAGGGGGATTGGGAGTCCTGTTCCTCTCAATCTGAACCCCTAGACTGAGCAGGTGGTGGCAGCGAGCCCAAGTGGCCGGAGGAGAAATAGCTCCCTCCAGGAGTTGGCGACTCAATAGGGAGTTGACGGGACCGGGTCTGAAGGCAGAATCGGGCCGGTTCCGTCACAGCTTGCAACCCCTAAGAACAATCCTTCTGACATCAATGGAAGCTAAAGAGATGGTTTGGAGGTTGGTAGGGCTCATATATTTTTTTTCTCTGGAAAACCCTACAGGGTTGCCATGAGTTGTCTGCAATTTAACAGGCACCTTCCACCACCATGACCACTAGTGAAAGCATTCTAGCAATTATTTAGCACATGGCTGACACGATGGCTGTACTTCTCATAGAATCTTCAGTCTCATGCACTATATATCTCCAAGCATATGTATTTTACCCCTCACCTGGGGTTTTTTGGAGAAAAATCCTGGTAGGAACTCATTTGCATATTAGGCCACACCCCCAGGTACCAAGCCTGCCGGAACTGCATTCCTGCTTGAAAAAAGCCCTGCTCCTCACATTGTTTATTTTCCACAGATTTTGGTGTCCCACTTAATACTGTGTAAATGCATGGAGTCTCCTTGCAAATTTTCTTTTAAAATAAATTTTCTGAGACAGCTTCGAGAGGGGATTGGATAAACATATAGAGAAGAGGTCCATCAATGGCTATCATTGGAACGCTCTGTCTGGGGCAGTGATGCTTTGTATTCTTGGTGCTGGGGGGGGGGGCAACAGTGGGAGGGCTTCGAGTCTCCTTGCCCCACTGATGGACCTCCTGATGGCACCTGGTTTTTTTGGCCACTGTGTGACACAGAATGTTGGACTGGGTGGGCCATTGGCCTGATCCAACATGGCTTCTCTTATGTTCTTATGTGAGAGATTGCATGCCGGGAGGGGAATATATAAGCCTGGCCATAACAACTTTTGCCTGAACTTAAACAGAACAATCCAAACACAAAAAGAAGGCAGAGATGCCCACCTTTGTCTAGAAACACAAATGCTGTAAGCAACCTTTTCGTGCTTCTTGAGTAGTATCAAGGTTGCTTCCGCACAGGGAATTCTCCCTGTGACTGGCTGCTGGATGGCCATGGTTTTGCAGGAGGCTTCATACACTATATGCTCATTCTAAGCATGACTTGTGAGGCTCTTGTACTTTCCACCTCTGAGCTGAAGCAAAAATACCCCCAACAACCCAGCTTTGTACACAAAGGGAAAACTGCAGGACGGTTATGGGCTGAGCAACTGTGCAGATACTGTTTCTGCAACACACCTGAGTGAAGGCAGTGCTAAGCTTGGCTTTCAAAATTGTGGAACTAGGCTCCATGCCCACCTTCCAGCCATTTGATGCCTTTTTTCTTTCTCAGTTGTGCTGTGGTGTAGCTGTGAAGGGGGGAAGATGGATTCTGACTTTAGTTTAGACTCTACTGCATTCATTTCTGGTCTCTTGCACTGATCTGTCAGAAAGCCAAGAGAAACTATTAATAAATGCCACCTTCTGACACACCCATCCACCAGCAGTGAAGCTAGCACAGGGGAGATCCTTGACTATACAGTCGGAGAATCAAGGTCACCCTCTGCTCCCCAACATGCTTTTCAAGTCCTAATATGCATCCCCTAATTTGATCTTTTGTTAAGTATACACAATGGTAATAGTCTAATTGGTATTCACACTAACTCAAATTATAGGTCTGAATGCAGCATGTCGTTGCTTATGCCAACCCTGATATTATTTATGCACTGTTTAAAAGAAAATAAGAAACTATTGATTTTTGTACAATAGAGTGAATACTGGCAGTGACCCTGATATCCGTATTGGATTGCCTTGGGATTTTTAAATACATTTGAGAATGCCAGAGAGAAACTGTGTAGCTTCCACAGGCATTTCATGCAATTCTAAAGGGCGGGGGAGCCATAAGCAATACTCCAGCTCTCTGTTTTGAAAAAGATTTATTGACTGTAATTCTGATAAGTTCTTCGTTTCCTGGTGAGAAATGTTACAATGGCCTACATTCCTTCCTGATCTAGTTTCCATACAACAATTAAACACTATGGGGACATTGTTCAATTGCCACTAAGTACTCTCACTGTGTTTGCCCCGACCAATTGGATATGGTTGAAACAGCAGACTGTGTGTTATTGTGTTGTCCTTTGTGCACAGACATGGAGGGTCTATACATAACTCTAATGACCAGGGGTCCCCAACGTAGTGCCTGCGGGTGTCAGGGCACCCACCACCACCTTTTCTGGTGCCCACCAAGTGTTTGTAGGAAGTGGGGCTTTTGTCAGGCAAGGCATATGATTGACTATTGAAGATTTGACTGCCTGGCAGCAGCTGCTACCGCAACACAAGGCTCAATGCTGTGTGACTGAAGCTGTGGCAATCGTTTTGTGGCTGGCTCTTCCTCCTACCAATTTGTGGCAGCCATTTTGTTGATGTTAATGTCATGTCAGAATTCCAAATCTGCTCACTGGCTCAAAAAGCTCTAATCTTATTTAATTTTATATATTCCCTCCTTCTTCCAGATCACACTAATAAACCATCTTTAAGATGGCCACATTTTGTACCTTGGCATGTTCAACAAAGAAGCACCTGTTGAAATCAGCCTATTATGTGGCTTCAGCATTTTATTGTACGTAGATGTCCTGATGACTCCATCTGTGTGTCAATCTTGATCTATGATCATAACAAATATTGATCGAATTGCCACTAAGAAAGCCATCCTCATATCAACCCTCGTTGATGATGTAACAAAGAAGAGTTGGTTTTATACTCCACCATCCACTGCCAAAAGAATCTCAAAGCTGTTTACAGTTGCCTTCCCTTCCTCTCCCCACAAGACATCCTGTGAGGTAAGTGGAACTGAGAGAGCTCAGAGAGAACTGTGACACCCAAAGTCACACAGCTGGCTTCATGTGGAGAAGGAGTAGGGAATCAAACCCAGTTCTTCAGATCAGAATCTGCTGCTCTTAACCACTACACCACACTGGCTGTCAAAACTGGCTGTATGTATTTGCAGTCATACACTTTTCCTCAGCAGCATATTATTTCCAAGAAAGTGTGTCATTTCTTACATATTTAACATGGTAGTGACCTACAGGAAGGCAACAGCAAACCATCTCTGAACGGCTCTTGCCTTGAAAAACACACAAAGTCACCATCAGTCAGCTGACTTGACAGCACTTTCCATCTCTGAAGTGCTTAGCATGAAGCTGCCTTATACCGAATCAGACCATTGGGCCATCATAGCATTGCCTACTCAGACTGGCAGTGGCTTTCCAGGGTTTCAAGTGGAAGTCTTTCAGGACACTATTGCCAGATTTTTTTTGTATTTCTATGTGTGCATATATGTATGCACCTAGAAGTCACGGTGACCTCTGGTGACTGACCTCTACTGGGGGCTCGGTGGATATTCATGGAGGTGATTGAATAAAACCTGCTCCTGCCTCCCAACTTCTGGCATTCCAAGGAGGTCTCCCATCTAAGCACTTGCCAGAGTTGACCCTGCTTAGCTTCCAAGATCTGACGAGATTGGGTTTCCTGGGCTATCCAGGTCAGGGAACTATCTGATCTCTTTAACAGGCACTGCCAGGGACAGAATATGGTACCTTCTGCATGCCAAGCAGATGCTGAAACACTGAGCCTTAGCCCATCCCATTCCTCAAATTACACCCTGACAACCTACAGTGCAATTCTAAGAACACTTTCTTGGGAGTAAGCCCCACTGAGTAGATTCTGTAGAGACCTTTTTAGGATTGCACTATTGGCATACATATTTCTGCATACAGAAGTTCCTCAAATAATCTGTGTCAATTTAACTGCAGAAACAGCCACTGATGGGTGGGAAAATATATTCCATCCTATTACACAACCTGTCAGTTGCAATCCCATTATATAAGCTTTCCTATGCCATGATTGTAGAGCTGTGCAAATGGAAGTAAGCGTATGGTGATTTATGCACATTTCAAATGTGTTCATTTCCACCCAACCGCAGTCCCTTGCCTCCTAGTTGTTCCTAAGAACTATGAAGATGTTCCTACCCGGTTTCTCAGTGGGAATTTTTGTTATTTCTTTATGGGTATAAATTACTGGGACACTCTCCCAGAACAAATGACATACAATCCAGTTGTGCCAATCCAAACAGCCATTCCAAGGTTGCTTGCATAGAACTCCCTGGTAGAGATTTAGCTATCCAGTCAGTGTTAAGCTCTTTTAAGTGTGTGCATTTATGGGAGATGCGCATGTTTGCTGAGAAGCTGCCGAATGCACTCCAAGACAAGTGTATGTAGCATCTGCTTAAATCTCAGTAAAGACGATGGAATTTCAAAGTACATGATTTTGGCAGGATCGTGCCTTAAGATTCCCCTCACCTATCCAGCCACCACACCTGAAGGGTTTATATCAGGGAAGCTTAGAGCAAAAATAAAGGTAGGAGAGAACCAGCAAAGCATTAGCAGACGCCACATTCTTTTAGAAATTGAGTGCTTGCCTTAGTGGGAGACACTTCTGCTCCCTGGAAGGGGCTCATTTCCAGCTGTAATCTCCCATACTGCATCTTGCACTATTCTTAAAGGTCTCCTGCTGCTCAGGGGCAGCTTTCCAGGGGCTGCAGTAGAAAGCAGGATGCAGGGAAACACCCACCCCAGAGCCTAGATTGAACTCGTTATGGTTAGCCCCAACAAAGCCATCAGGAAATATCTAGCTGCAACCAATTTTACCCCACATTCTACCCTGCTCCCACCTTCCAGCCAAAAGTATTTCAAAGACCAAGAAGTCCACTAGGAACAGCCTATTTCCTGAACCAAACAGCCAAAATCCTTGAGCATCACTTGGTGGTTGATGCCCGAGTGTCCTGATCAGGGGTGGCATTCTAGCAGGCTTTTATGTAAGCTCTTGGAGAATTGGCTACATCAGGAGTGTGTGGCCTAATATGCAAAGAAGCTCCTGCTAGAATTCCACCCCTGGTCCTGATGTTCACAAAGCCTCATGCTGGACCTGTGCCAGCTGGACTGTGTTGCTGTGGAGCTTTCTTCTTCCAAAACCACCACACTTACAGGCTGTAACAGTTTGCGTGACTGCTGGGAATTGTGGGGCTTCTTCCCCCTTCTTCTCACACAGTGGCATTAAAATGACTCACCTTCTTCAGGATCTGTCAAGCTTCTTGACTGCATGGAGACTTTCTGCATCCAGCTGCTCAGCAGTGCGGACGCACACCACTGCACCCATGTGACTGCCCTCATCCCAACGACTAACCCAGCTGTACAATTCCTCCTTAAGTTTGGTGTACTGGTTAAGTACCTGGACTCTCATCTTGGAGAACTGAGTTTGAGTCCCCATTCTTCCACATGGAGCTGCTGGAGTGACCTTGGGTCAGCCACAAGTTCTCAGCAGAGCTGTTATTTCAAGAATAGTTTCTTGGCTGAGAGGTGATATGATCACCATCTTCAAGTACTTGAAGGGCTGCCATATAGAGGATGGCGCAGAATTGTTTTCTGTGGCCCCATAAGGTAGGACCAGAACCAACAGGTTGAAATTAAATCAAAAGAGTCTCCGGCTCAACATTAGGAAGAACTTCCTGAAAGAGAGTGGAACCTCAGTGGAACAGGCTTCCTCAGGTGGTGGGTTTTTAAACAGGGGTAAATGGCCTTCTGACAGCAATGCGGATCCTGTGAATTTAGGGGGAGGTATCTGTGAATTTCCTGCAATGTGCAGGGGGTTGGACTAGATTACCCTGGTGGTCCCTTCCAACTCTATGATTCTATGATTGTCAGAGTTCTCTCAGCCATATCTACCTCACAGGATGTCTGCTATGGGGAGGGGAGGGGAAGGGAAAGGAGATTGTAAACTGCTCTGAGACTCCCGAGTGAAGGGCGGGGTATAAATCCAATCTCTGCTGATTCTGCTAATTTAAGATTAGTTTAGAAAACAAGTGAGAATCAAGGCTGTGCTGGAGATGTTAAGGCTTATGCAGAGCCTACTGAGAGTAATATTACCCCTTCCAAATACCCTTTCACTTCCACACATTATGGATGCTCAGGCAAGCACTGGAATAATATAAACACAATAAGATGACAGTTTAAGAAAATGGAAGTATATTGTTTCTTCTTGGTACTACATGCAGAGTTTAATTTTGTTTCATCAGGTGTCATCACCTAGAGTGACTCCAAGTTTGCCAGGATCTGATTTTTTTCCTTGAAACCATTATCTTCTTGGGAGTTAAGAAAGAGTCAAAAGAAGCATTCAGAAACATCAAGCAAAATTCACTGCAATGTTTATTTTTATTTTAACTACTTACCAATCTTTACCAGCGGTCTATTACCCAGACAGAAGTTCTCCTGAAATCCACTCCTAAAAATTACTGAGAGTTGCAGCTGTCTCATCAAAGTTACATAGAGTAGAAGATGTCCCATTAGCTGGATGCTAAAAAATCGAATGGCCATTAATTCAAAGGGTTTTACAGTCACATGTTAGTTGTTCAGGGTGTCTGAGATAGTTCTGCGGTGGAAGCCGCAGCAGCAGCCAATCAAAAAAATGGGAGAGTGAAGGGCACAGTCCACTGCTCATCTGCATGTTTGGAGACAGTTCCTGCTTTCTCAAACTGAACTGCAAACTGCACCTCCATGCAAATACCATTGTGTTGAATGAGAATTATGCTGTTTCAGACTAACATACTAACATTCTGATCTGCTGGAACAACTTTTTAATCTCAAGCATCTAATTGATAATTTCTCTGAAGACTGCAGGACTAGTACATTCAGAAAAGGAGGTGAATTCTGCATTTTCAAGTCCTCAAGGAATTCTGAGAAATGTAGACCTCTGAATACACAGACACACAACAGTCTTGGATCGTAGAAAAACTAAGTGCGGCTTGCAGAAGAGAAGGGTGTTATCCTCCTGTTATAACTGGACAGGACAGAAGGCTAACTATCCCATAGACTAGAGTTTCCCAAACTATATAAGCCTCAAAAATACAGGTAGGGAATAGAGGAAAAAATATTCAAGTCATAAATGCTGAAAAGTTTATAGAATGGGCTGATAATTTTCTATCCTTTCCAGAAGAGCTTCAGAATATCCAGGGGAATAGTACCTGGAAGAGAAACAAGCGTTCCTTGATTAAAAACAAACCTCATCATGAAAAATATCAAAGCTGCAATCTAGCAGAGAACAAGGCCCACTTAAGCCCCGCATTGCTGGACAGTGGCCAACGATGGCCTGAGACATAGATTGATATATTTATGAGGAATAAATTAAAGAGGCCCAGAGACTGTCTGACATAATGATGCAATTATCCACCAATTGAGCCTTGATGTCATGATTTCCAGGTGCCTGAGATGCCTCCCTACTTGTATCCTTAGGCTGGAACAAAGTAAGGGTTTAGGGCCAGGTTCTTAAAGTGGCAGGTGCAACATGGCAAAGGCCTTTTGGGATAGGGATGCCAACCTCCAGGTGGGGCCTGGGGAGCCTATGGAATTACAGTTCATCTCCAGACTACAGAGATTAGTTCCTCTGGAGAAGAGGGATGCTTTGGAGGGTGGACTCTGTGCTGTACTAAGGTCCCTGTCCTCCCCAGGCTCCATCCCCAAGTCTCCAGGAGTTTCCTGACCTGGATCTGGCAACTCTACTTCCCCCCACAACACCAGTGAACAGAGAGGATCTGGCAACTCTATTTTGGGCCCCGTGGCAGAGTGTTAAAGCTGCAGTACTGCAGTCCTAAGCTCTGCTCACAACCTGAGTTCAATATTTGGCGGAAGCTGGGTTTTCAGGTAGCCGGCTCGAGGTTGACTCAGCCTTCCATCCTTCCGAGGTTGGTAAAATGAGTACCCAGCTTGCTGGGGGGAAAGTGTAGATGACTGGGGAAAGCAATGGCAAACCACCCCATAAAAAGTCTGCTGTGAAAACATTGTGAAAGCAATGTCACCTCAGAGTCAGAAACGACTGGTGCTTGCACAGGGGACCTTTCCTTTTTTTATGTGCACCTTTATTTATTGACTGGGGAAGGCAATGGCAAACCACCCTGTAAAAAAGTCTGCCGTGAAAACGTCATGATGCGACGTCACCCCAGAGTCGGAAACGACTGGTGCTTGCACAGGGAACCTTTCTTTCCTTATTTACTGAAGGCCTTTCTTTTCCCAACTCAAGGGAACTACATCAGCCCCTAACCATCAGTACATGGCCATACGACACTGACTTGCCTTGACTGAGAATGTCACAGCAATTGGAGCAGTTCCCTATCCACGTTTTTTGAAAAATACTCCCCTGAAATCTTTCAGTGAATTTGAGAAAAGCAGAGGAAATATGATCCTCCTCCTTCGTTTTTATCTGGTTGGAAAAAGTAATGCCAAGCTACTATTTGATGCATTTTGATCCTCCTTCAGCAATTACAAAAAATTAGTATGCATTTCTTTTCCTGATTTCTCTACTTGTCCAATACCTATGGATATATGAAAACTGCATTCTGATTGGGTTTAATGTTTATAAAGAAGATGCTATCTCCGTGCTTGACTTGGAGAACAGAATCAATCTAGAAAGTTGTTTTCATGTTGCTAATCTCTCTGCAGGAAAAAAACTTGGGGAATTGGATTGCATTAGATATTGATCAAATATTAGCTTTTCCCTACTTCTGGCATCTCCCCCCCCGCACTGTGTGATACAGCTCTCTCACTGGGTTGTAACTCTTTATTAGTGCCCCAGGCTCAGGCCTGAGCAAAGCTGACACATAAAGACAGTTTACATGGGTACTGTGCATCTGACATCCCCCCCCCACCCTGGTCATTGTAGTTTAGATCTTAAGAACACAAGAGGTACTATGTTAGATCAGGGCAGTGGTCCATCTAGCCCAAGATCCTTTATCATAGTGGCCAACCAGTTGCCCTGGAGGGCCAAAAAACAGAGCATAGAGGCCAAGGACCTTCCCCGATGCTGATATCCAGGTGCCCACTTCCTCTGGGTATGGAGGTTCTTTAACAAGATGGATTGCACATGCTTCCCCACTGGGAACAATCCTCTCTCATTTGTCTGTAATTAAACAGACATTTGAATAGATAATTGCTGTAAATCTGCCCCCCCCCAAAAAAAAACCCCTCCCCAAATTATACTCTAGCATCCTTAGTGCTTTGGTTACAGACAACAAGGGAAGGAAAGCATATATGCTGAAAAATTTCACCCATACAGGATTTGTATAATACTGATTGTTTCCCTTAAAGACATTTACTTGGAAGCATTTTACTGCTATCTAACTATTGTCTCTTGCAGAAGCAATAAAAGTATAAAAATGGGTCCTAGTGCCCCTTAGATTCAGGCATGGAAGTCAAATGTAAAGTTAGCATCACCATTCATAGAAAAAAGATTTTTAAAAAGAATCAGACAGGGAGGAACTATATGGACAGAACCAGAAGAGAACTCAGTTTGATTGGCTGCGTTCAGATATTTGCCCATGATGGGTGCAACCAGTGATCATTGCTGCACTCATGTGCTCTGCTAGCTCCTCCCTCATCCCCTCATGTGCACTGTAAGACTGAAGGCCCCTGGAGAACCCTCAAATCTGTTTACAGCTTTAGTTGGTGAGTGGGGAAGCTCTCTGCCTTGGGACACTGCAGTAAATTGGGAGCTTGGTTCAAGGTTTCTCAGGTCCAGGAGACTTCAGATGCATTCGACACCCCAAAAGGGAGAGTGTTCAAGCACAGCAACAAGCAGAGTTTGTGCCCATCATGGACAACCTTCTGTCTCTCCATGATGTCTGAAGGTGGGTCATTGACTTAATGCAGCCATTGCACCAAACCCTTGCTTTGTGCTCTTCCTGTTTTAAAGTCAGAAGGCAAACCCCAGTTTAGATCTGCTTGCCTGCTTTTATTTTTCATCTGCTCAGCCCTCCAGTTTGTAGATAGAGGTAAAGTAATGGCTTGCCTATCCAAACAATATGCCAAACCAATGTTAGCACAAACAAGTAGTTTGCAAACCCATTTCAAATCAGGTTTTCTATTCTCTGTATAGACCCACATGTCACACTGAATATAACTATGTTTTCATTTCTTTCTTTCTTGAGCTTGATTTGATGACTGATTGATGCTTAATGTTGTCAAACCACCCTTTTGCCTTTGGTTTCTATCACTTATTTATTATGCAGTCCTATTTATGATACACAAACACAGAGAGAGAGAGAGTCATCTTCCTAAACATAAGAACATAAAAAAATTCCACCAGATAAAATGGACTGGCACCTTCAACCTAAGTAATCGCATTGGCTGTCTTCCTACAAAGTTAGTTTCATAGTCTCTCTGACATTAGCCCAAGACTGTGTCTGTCATTGGTGGCAGAACAGTTTAAGCACATGTTATTTTATTTTATTTACTCCAGAAACCAAAACCACTCTACCAAACTCTCCTGCTCTAGCTGAAGTGAGCTATAACAGACTTCAGTGGGAAAAGCCAGTGACCAGTAGAGGGAGTGCAACTGCATGACATCTTTGTGATCTGGACACAGTGAGTGTTGACCAACTTCTGATATGTTGAGGAGGGAGCTGACATCAGCATATTGTTACAGGGGAATCAGTTCATCTTTATACACCAGAAAAGAAGTATGAGGAAGCATTAAGAAGGTTGAGGTTTGTTCCTACTCATGAGATTAGCAGTGCTGTCTTAAACAGAGTCACACCATCCTAAACCTACCATTTAGGATATTATTCTGCTTAGGAGAACACTGTGGAACAAATTGGGGATGAGGCCAGAGAGCCAAGTAACCAATCAGAAGGGACTTTTCTGTCCTGCCCCTATCTTTGGCCACTGTGGGCCAGATAAAACCATCATGGTGGATGTATGGTACCCATGGGCCAACAGTAGCCCTTTTCTTGTCTAGGAAAATGAGAATATGGAGGACCTTTCTCTTGTTCATTTCAGGACTAAAGGCATTGGATTTCCAGTCATTCCAATAGCAGATCCGCAAGAGGCCAAACATCTCCTCAGAGCTGCGGTTGGGTATTTAAGACACTCTGTTATGATAAGAGGAAAATAATTATATTTATTTTCCCAGCACCTTATTACAATACCTAATTAAAACAACAAAACTCCAAATTTCCCTGTAGTAAAATGGAATTGTTTATGAAAAGGCTTTTATAAAGAGTCAAGGGTTGTAGTTGAGGACACTATTTACTTCATCGATTTCTTGTTTTCACTACATTATTTTCTAACTTCTGCAGTTCAGTTTTTGCATTTCTCATTTCACGTCCTCACTCTTTTTATTGCATTGCTTTCTGCCCTTGTAATTCAATCTTACTACAATGTCTATTATATGGCTTATACAGTCCCTACTGGATTGTGAATTTTAATGATTCACAATTATAATTAATTATAATTAATTGATATTATAATTATATAATTATAAATTATAATGATATATATGGCTAATTATAATTTTTTTAATAATAAAATTTAATAAAATGTCTACAATCCACCCTCCAGTTAAAGCTTGGGTGAATAAAAAAGCTTTATGGGGCCTCCTACAAGATTCCAAGGATGGAGCCAATTCCACAATGTGGCAGCCACAAAAGAGAAAGTCTGGGTCCTCACTGATGCCAGGTGGGCCACTCATAATGGAGGAGTGGTATTTCTACCTTCCTGGCACACACTGATGCCTTAATCCCTGGGTATCATAGTTCAGAATGAGCACATATACAGCACATGACCCTTTGTGGTACAGTGGGAAATGTATACATGGAGGCAAGCAATGGCAAATCACCTCTGAACATCTCTTGTCCAAAAACCCTGTGGGGTCACCAAAAGTCAACTGTGACTTAACAGCAAAAAAAAATGCTTTTTAAAAATAAGTGTACTGTCCCATGCTGAAGATAAAACTCTTAGAAACAAAGGCCACTATAGCTTCATCCCAAGCTTTTTTCTGTAATGCAGGATGGATCCACAGCAACACCAGGACTGTGTCCCGAGCATGATGTAGATGAACCAAGTCAATGCTTAGAGTGAAGGCAAAGCCTCCATCCCTTTTGTAGCTGGGCCTGGTCTCCACAAGCAACAAGGGTGAGGTGGTGGAATAGACTGCACCACTTCAGACTGTAGGTGGGATACCATTTTGGAATGCCCCCATATTATTTATAAACATCCCCTCAGATAGAAAAGCAGCGTATCAGGGAGCAAGATTACAGCTGAGCCATTTGCTTGTGGTTCTGGATTTCTGTTTTCAGGGAATTTTTTTTCTGTGGGGGAGCATTCCAAAATGGTAGATCTGGAAAAAGTGCAGAGGAGGGCAACCAAGATGATAAGAGGGTTGGAGCATCTTCCTGATGGGGAAAAGCTGGGACTTCACTTTAGAAAAGAGACAATTAAGGGGGTCATGATAGAGGTTTATAAAATTATGAATGGGGTGGAAAGAGTTGACAAAGAGAAATTTTTCTCCCTCTCCCATAATACTAGAACTCCAGGGCATCCAGTTAGGCTGATGACCAGTAGGTTCAAGAAGGGCAAAAGGAAATGTTACTTTACACAAAGAACAATTAAAATGTGGGATTCACTGCCAGAGGATACTGTGATGGCCATAGGAATAAGCAGCTTTAAAAGGGGATTAGGTACATTCATGGCTAGTGCTATTAGCCATGGCGACTGAGGAGAACTTCCGCATTCAGAGACACTAAACCTCTGAATCAGAGAGACAGGAGGCAACATCAGGGGAAGGCCTCAACCTCTATGCCTTGTTGCTGGCCCTCCAGAGGAACTGGCTGGCCACTGTATGAGACAGGATGCTAGACTAGATGGACCCCTGGCCCAATCCAGCAGGGCTTTTATTATGTTCTCATAGTATCTTCCACATTTTGTTTGGAGAGGAAGAGCACATGCCACCGCTTCCCCATTCTACCACCTCATTCTGCTGTGTGCATAGATTCAGCCTTTGTCACATTGTCGCCTTCTTTCTGCCTTGCAAATGAAGGGCAGATCTAAAAAGCTTATACATGCTACTCTAAGACCTAAGCTGCCAGTTCTGGGTTGGGAAAT
Source organism: Heteronotia binoei (assembly GCF_032191835.1). Lineage (NCBI taxonomy): Eukaryota > Metazoa > Chordata > Lepidosauria > Squamata > Gekkonidae > Heteronotia > Heteronotia binoei. Next base: position 34,648,693 of record NC_083232.1, read on the forward strand.
ACCTGAAGGTTTTGGAGGTAGAACCTGGGGAGGGCAGGATATGGGGGAAGGAGAGACCTCATCAGGGTAGGGGAACTGACCTCTGTTGTCTGGAGATCAACTATAATACCAGGAGATCTCCAGGATGCACTTCAGACTATTTTTGAAACTGAGGTGATGAGAGTTGCTCTTTGAGAAACCCAACCCTGCAAACCTGACTGGGAATAGTTGCACTTTTTAAAATTGGGGTCTTGATAGATTTCTCTCTCTCTCTTTCTTTCAGTAAGTAAACTCATAGAAATAATTAGATACACTTTAAACACACACAAAACAGCAGAATTCTTGAGGAAACAATAGCAGTACACCTACTGTTTTGTATGCCTAACTGGATGCTATCGTTGTCAAACTGAAAAGAAAAGCACACAAGGAACTTAAATTATACTATAAATCTCCCGTGTTTGAGCATGGCTTTGAAGAGAACACTCCACCGTTCTCTCTGTGCCTCACCTGACTATCTCCTCGGGATAACAATTGTTAATAGTATGGATGTACTCCTGGAGAAGTGAGCCAGGCTCTGCTTTTATCTCCTGGACCTTTTTAAGGCCACCACTTGTCACGAAAAGGCGTCGGGCTTTGGCATCGTGTGGCAGAACCTATAAAAATTAAAATAGCAACTTCAGTCTTTCTCATGTGAAATCCTTTTCTTCTGCAATGAGTGCACAAGAAATCAAAAGAGAGATAAACCCAGAGGATACAAATCCTGCGAGAAATTCTCCTCCGCAAGTCTTGCTAAAATAAAAATGGAACAGAATTTCAGTGGGGCTCGTGAAAGACAAGTTCCTGGGGATGATGCCCAGAGAAGGGGAGGGGGAATTACAGCTGTCCTTCGGGGCCTTTTCATCCATTAGGCTTAACAGAGCAACCCTCAGCAGGCCCACTCAGAATTGTACTCAGGTCTATTCAGTGGGGTTTAGTCCCAGGAAACTGTGCTTAGGATGATACTGCACAGCACCTGCTGTTAAAGTGGGTTTGTTAAGCAAACACTGAGGAGAGAGGCCATGGCTCAATGGTAGACCTGGACTGGCCAGGTCAGTATGAGGGGGAAAAAATCCTAAAATCATGGCTGACTATCATTGCCCAGTCCAGAAAACTGAACCTGCTGTCTCTTCTTAGGCTCATAGTGACTGACATCAGAGACCCAGAGATGGAGAACTCCGTTTGGATGCAGAGATAGCTGCCTACTGTCCTGATATTGGTTGCATGTTTTGAAACCTACCCAGAAGACAGGATCCAAGCATGGAGCCCAGCAGGAGGGGTGGACAAGGGCCCACTTACTTTACTAAACTGTCCAACGATATGCTTCAGAATGTTGGGAGGAGCATCATGGAGCAAGGGCTCGAGCGCCGGTAGATAAGTGCATTTCTGGAGGATATTCTTTAAGGCTTTCTTAGTCTGTGCAAAAAAAAAAAAAAGATTGAAAATCATCATCACTTGCATTCACCTAATTCACTTGCAAAAAATGGGCTTGAGTTATTTCATCCACTGCAGATAGTTTTTTGAATACTTTAATGAAGCTTTTTGGCATTTATACTTATATATTTAAAAAGAAATCCATCCTCTTAGTTGGTGGAGGTGGCTCACAACATAACCACTAAAAACACGTATCAGTAAAATGAATGAAAAGCAGAATAAAAAGGTAAAGCAGCAACAGATTGTGATGCCCCCTTGGGTCAAGTCCCAACTCAGCTCCTGAAGACGACGAGTGAAGATGGCTGAGGGACCAGGAGCAAGAAGGCTTAACAACAAACCCATGTGTGGAGCAGGTGTGGCCAGACACCTTAATGTGGGGCAGCACCCACCTCTACTGGGGGAGAGGACATACCATGTGGGGAACCTGGGGAAATGTTCTATGAGAGAGCCAGTTTGGTGTAGTGGTTAAGTGTGTGGACTCTTATCTGGGAGAACCGGGTTTGATTCCCCACTCTTCCACCTGCACCTCCTGGAATGGCCTTGGGTCAGCCATAGCTCTGGCAGAGGTTGTCCTTGAAAGGACAGCTGCTGTGAGAGCCCTCTCAGCCTCATCCACCTCACAGGGTGTCTGTTGTGGGAGGAGAAGATATAGGAGATTGTAAGCCGCTCTGTGTCTCTGATTCAGAGAGAAGGGCGGGGTATAAAACTGCAATTCTTCAATTCTTCTTCTTCTGTCGGGCTGGGGGTTGGAAGCAAAAGGGCATGCCCACATTTCCGTGCAGGCCTTAAAAGTGGTGGTCAGCTGTAATTTGGGGCGGACAGAGGAGGGAGACAGGGTGCAAATCCACAGGCAGGGAAGGCTGAAAAAGTCACTTCCTGGAGAAAGCCCAAGGCAAATGTAGAGCACTTCTAGATAAAGCTACTTTAAAAAGACCTGGCAGTCCCTGACTCCTTCTTATTTATTGATTTATTAGATTTTTTGTCACCACTCACCTGAAGGGTCTCATGGCAACCTACAACATTAAAACTAATAAGGTAAAGACAACATAAAACAAGTAACAAATATAAAATATTAACATTAAAATAGTAAAATGTGTGGCTATCACCATACCACTATTAAAACAGCTCAAACGTGTTTCCCTCCAATGACCAACCTAAATAATTCAGCTTTGCATGCCCTGTAGAAACCATACAAGTCCGGCAGGGCATAGATTTCTTCTGAGAGTGCATTGCACAAGGTAGGGCCCACAATTGAGAAGGCCCTTCTCCTGGTGGCAGCTAACTGAACCATCCTGGAGCCAGGCACCTGCAAGAGGCCCCTAGATTATGGGCAAAGGAAGAGGCAGTCCTGTAGGTATGAGGGTCCCAGACTGTTAAGGGCATGAAGGCAAGTGTGGAACCCCTAGATTTCTGCAAGAACCAGTCCTACAGGCACCCCTTAAGCCCACCCCACCAGTCACACAGATAATGACAACTGCTATTAAAAGGGGCAGCAAATAAAAACAGGACATCAGAGTAGAAAAATTATGGAGCCCAAAAAAAGTCTACATAACAGATGGTGGTTCATAATGGGAGTGTAGTCAGATATTCCCAAACCCAAACGGCCCAGAATAGTTTGATCTTGTCAGATTTCAGAAGTGAAACAGCAAAATACCCTATCAGTATTTTCCAGATATATTCAAGTCACCCAAGTATATCCAGGAATTTTTGGGATACCAAAAAAGGGTCCCAAAATAGCCTGGAAATATTTGGGATTAATGGGAAATAACAGGAGCCAGCGTTGACTGGTTTTCAGGCCCGTGTTTCTCTGTCTCCTGGAGCTTATTATGGGCTTGCCAGGCTGGTTTAAGTAAGATTCTGCAAGTTTTAAGTGTTTTCGTTGTTTTTTAAAAGTTCAATCTTTGCTGGAGTTGGTTTGGGTTGGATTTACTTTTTTGGGTAGATTCTCATGGTTTACATCAAAATTCTCATGTTTTTCATAGGTTGAGGTTCTCATTCAGATTCTTGCACTTTACATTGTATAGGCTTAGCAATGCCCTGAATGTGATGGCCCAGGCTAGTTCAATTTCATCAGATTTCAGAAGCTAAACAGGGTTGGCCCTGGTTATTATTTCGATGGAACCAAGGAACACCAAGGTTCCTACACAGAGGCAGGCAATGGCAAACCACCTCTGCACATCTCTTGCCTTGAAAACCCTACAGTCAGCTGTGACTTGACAGCACATTCAACCTCCAGCAGCAATAATTTGCAAAGGAATTCCTATGGGGGGAGATTCTCAGGTTTTACATTTTTGCAGGGTCCCCCCCCCCCTTCAATAGGAAACAATGGAGGACAACTGGGGGCACCTTGTTCAGGGGGCAATAGAACTGGACCCTGTCATCCAATTCAGTTGAAATTTGAGGGTTATCTAATGGACAGGCACCAGCAGCTTCCCTGCAATTTTGGTGCCAGTACCTTTAAAAACACCTCTCCAGAAAGATTCTTCCTGACTGTGTATGGCCTTAAAGGTCAGTACCATAACAGCAACCTCCCCCCGGCCCGAAAAAAAAAAAAGGATTCAAATGCCAAACCAGTATTTGGAACCCAGGAAACTGGGAATACCAATATTTTCCAGCTCTAATATATCTGAATACAAATATATCTGTTTATGCTGCACATTCCTAGGAGTTCACTCTACTCAGGCTACCCTTGGGGTTGACCCAGAAACCCCAACTGGTGCAAAATGCAGCAGATGGGTCCTTATGGGGATGCCTCACACGGAGCATATCCATCTGGTGCTGCATGAGCTGCATTTGCTTCTGGTGGAGTACTGGATCAGATTCAAAGTTATGGCACTGACCTTTAAGGCCATACACAGTCAGAGGTACCTACGTACCTCTGAGACCACCTCTCCTGGTATACCCCTAGAAGAGCATTATGCTTCAAAGATCAGAACTTATTGTTGGTCCCCCAGCCCTAGAGACATTCAGTTTTCCTTGACCAGATCCAGGACCTTCTCTGCCCAGGCTCCAACCTGATGGAACTCTCTGCTGAATAACATCCGTGCAGTTCCATGCGGCATACAAGGTGGAGTTCTGCCAGGCATTTGGTTGAGGACAGTGACAGTTCTGTCTCGGCACACTCATTTCCCATTTTTCCTCCACCACCCCCCCCCCGCCCCCGTTCCCCTGAGATAGCAGCACTGTTAGGATGTTAGGCAAGTAATGAATTAGATTATTATGTTTTTATTGTCTTCTTTAAATTATATTTTTTACTGATATTTTATATGACTGTGTTGTACACTGCCGAGCCTGGCTTCACCAGGGAAAGAGGCTGATATATTTAAGTATAAATAAACAGAGCTTAGCTAGCTTGATGGCTCAGTAAGCAGCTGAGGAGAGGGAAGAAGATGATGATGATCATGGTGATGATATTTGATTTATATCCCGGGCTATACCCTAAATCTCAAAGTCTCAGAGTGGTCATAATCTCGTTTACCTTCCCCTCCCCCAAAAACAGACACCCTGTGAGGTGGATGGGGCTGAGAGGGCTCTCACAGCAGCTGCCCTTTCAAGGACAACTGATGCAAGAGCTATAGCTGATCCAAGGTCATTCCAGCAGCTGCAAGTGGAGGAGTGGGGAATCAAACCCGCTTCTCCCAGATAAGAGTCTGCGCACTTAACCACTACACCAAACTGGCTAGTGAGTTGAGAGCCACCATGGAAAGGTCCTCATCTTTGGTTGCCACCCATCTAACTGGCTGCGGTGAAAGACACACAGAAGACGGCTTCTATAGAATATCTTAACTGATGGGCAGGTTTATACAGAAGCCTTGGAAGCTTAGGAGGATTGGCCATGATAGCATTTGGATGGGAAACCACCAACGAAGTCCAGGATTGCTACACAAAGGTAGGCAATGGCAAACCACCTCCAAATGTCTCTTGCCCTGAAAACCCTCCAGGGTCGCTGTAAGTCATCTGCGACTTGATGGCATTTGTTTCCAGCACCAGTCAGTCCTTCAAATAACCTGGCTCTAGGCCATTTAGTGCTTGAACAGTAAGAACCAGCACTTGGAACTGTGCCCAGAAACAAACTGGTGGCCAGTGTCATTCTCTTTAAATAGATATTTTTCTATAGCCTGTACAGAATGACAACAACAACAAGAAAAGCATGCAAAAAAATGTACGTCCATTAAGTCTTATGATGGAAGGCTGTAAAATTGTGAATAAGTGGATATGTGCACTAGCAGACTAGAACAAATCTAGTCTCAACACAGTATGCAATAATATGCAATTATGGCTCATCAAAATCAATGGGATTGGAAACAAAACCACTCTGTGCTGGATTGTGGCTTTTAAGTTTTAAAGCCCCAATGAAAATAGAGGAAGCAGGCCAGACAACAGCTGAAATGATGTTTGTTCAGATGATCGTTCATTACATAAAAGAAATTGCAGTAACATTAGTGCTTGTACTCAATACAACTTTTGCCACTAGTAACATCTGGCAATGGAACGCTATTTAGGACAGGAGAGGAGAGGAGACTTCTCAACCTCCCTGCAGGATTTGCTCACAACAATACTGTGAACATTTGCTGGAGAAGATATGACCTGACAGATACATCTTGTTTTCTGCCATTCGACTCACAGTCTGCTAGGCAGGACTCTGGTATATTGTGCAACATTTGTATTCTTAAAGATCTCACACATTTCTCCCCCCCCCCCCTCCAGGTTTCTAGTCCTCATAGTTGCAAAGCATTCTGAAAATACGCACATGGTTTCTGCAAAGCGTCTCATTAGTCTCGAATGGAGCTTCTATATTCGGCAGGGATACCTGTCCCTCTTGCATGACCTCTACCAAATGCAATTAGGTAATGACACGATATTCTATCCTCTGTACTTGTGTTGCAAGTGGATTAAAATGCTCCAAAGATTAACAGCTGGCATCCAGGTTCCCTTTCAAGAAATTTACGGGACAGACATAACTGAGCTAGCCACAGCTGGGAGTTTGCCCTTCGATTAGCTAACTAATATTTACCACCAATGTTCCCTCTAAGCTGCAGAGTCTTGTGAGCTAGTGACATTAAAGTTGCAAGCTACTGGCATTAAAAATTGTGAGCTACTGCATAAATTAGTGTGCTCTGGGGTCATCCTTCCTGAGCTAAGAGAAAAATGTGTGAGCTGGAGGCTAAAAATCTATGAGCTAGCTTATGATAACTCAGCTTAGAGGGAACACTGTTTACCATTCAATTCAGCCATAATACAGCACACTTATCTAGAAGAAGTAAGCATGCACGCAAAAGCTTATACCCAGAATCAAACTCAGCTGATCTTAAAGGACTCAAACTTTGTTCTGTTTGTTTCATACTGGCACAGCTATCCACCAGAATCAGCTACCGAGGGAGGTGGTGAGCTCCCCCTCACTGGCAGTCTTTAAGCAGTGGTTTGATAAATGCTTTTCTGCTGACAGAAGAGAGGACTCACAATAATGGGTTTAAATTAAGGGTGGGAAGGTACCTGCTGGATATTAGGAAAAACTCTTAAATAGCAAGAGTTGTTCAACAGTGGAATTAGCCACCAAGGGAGATGGTGAGCTTCCCCTCACTGGAAGTCCTTAATCAGTGGCTCAACAAACACTTCTTGTGGATGCTCAAGGTTAATCCTGCATTGAGCAAGGGGTTGGACTGGATGGCTCCTTCCAGCTCTGTGATTCTATGATTCTGGTAACATCCTAAGCAGAGTTACACCTTTCTAAGTCCCAATCAAGGCAGTTCATCCTATCCATAGTTTTACCTTCTTGGAAAGGGACGTACCACAGTGGTAGAGTCGACACTTTGTCAGCTGAAGGACTCCAGCATTTCTAGCAAAAAAGGATTTCAGGAAACAAGACTGGAAAACACCTACAACATCCTGGAGAGGTGCTGCAAATCAAAATAAACACAACTAGATAGCTAGATTGGTGAGGAGTCTGGCTCCACATAAGGCAGCTTCAGGTGTCCACATGAGCTTTGCTGCAAGACTGCTTGTGCCACACAATTCCTAAAGCAGCAGTTTGCACAACATTAGGCAACTGAAGCAGGATCTTTTTGTTCTGGTGAACAATCCCTTTGATGTTCCTTCAGTCTTCCTACTTGACCTTACCAGTGCAAACTGGCACCAGTGCAGGCAGAACAGGTTCATGCTTTCCATCTCTTCCCACCAGAAAAAGCCCACAGTGTGTGCTCTTTGGCAACACCAGATGTTTTCCTCAGGGCTAACACAGCAGGGCCAATGGCTGATGACAGCCAGGTGAAAAGAGCCAGCTTCCAGAATTTCCTGCATTGCGCAGGCGGCTGGCCTAGATGGCCCTGGGGGTCCCTTCCAACTCTACCATTCTATGATTCTATTCCAGTGCTACAAGGGGACCATGATTTAACATGTATCAACAACTGACCATCGCATCTTGGCTGTTCCACTACATGGCACTAAAGGATCAGGCTGCTCATTTGCTTCAATCAAAATTCTCCAGTAGATTAGGGTGACGGATCTTAATTCTGTCTGGATTCCAGGGCAACCCCACCCCCTAAAATCTCAGGCACCCACAGGCAGCTTGGCTTTGTCTTGTGATCTTGATATGTTGCGGTAGATTAGGGACCCCAATGTGGTGCCTTTGGGTGCCATGGTGGTCACTGACATCTTTCCTGGCGCCTGGAAGTGCTTTTAGAAAGTGGGCAGGGTAGGTGAGGGATTTGCCCAGCAGGGCTTCTGACTGGCTGTGCAGATTAGAAGACATCCTGTTAGAGAGAGCTTCCACCTGAAATACTGAAGAAGTACTACTAGAGTTGTATATAAAACCTCGCTGCCTGACATCTTGTGGTTGGCTCTGCCTTTTGCGTCAGCCATTCAAAGATTGTGCCCACCACTCTGTATCAGTATTCTAAAGGTACCCATAGGGTCGAAAAGACTGCTGGCTCTTATGGTAGATGTTGTGATACTTGAAGCCTTGGGTCATCAGAACAGCCCTGCTGGATCAGACTGCACCGTCTCACACAGTGACCAACCAGTTCCTCTGGAGGGCCAACAACAAAGCGTAGAGGCTGAGGACTTCCCTTGATGTTGCCTCCTGGCTCTTGGATTCAGAGTTTTAGTGCCTCTGAATCGGAGGTTCCCCTCAGTCACCATGACTAGTAGCCACTGGTAGACTTATCCTCTGTGAATCAATCTAATCCACCTTTAAAGCTATTTATTCCTGTGACCATCACTATATCCTCTGGCAGTGAATTCCACATTTTAATCGCTGTCCATATAAAGTAGTATTCCCTTTTGCCCATCCTGAACCTACTGCCCATCAGTCTAATTGGATGCTCCAGTGTTTAGTATAATAGGAGAGGGAGAAAAATTTCTCTTTGTCAACTCTCTCCACCCCATTTATAATTTTATAAACATCTATCATGTACCCCCTAAGTCATCTCTTTTCTAAACTGAAAAGTCCCAGACTCTTTAGCCTTTCCTTATAGGGAAGGTGGTCCATCCCCCTAATCATCTTGGTTGCTCCCCGCTCTGTACTTTTTTCAGCTCTGCAGTGTCCTTTTGGAGATACGGTGGCCAGAACTGTACACAGTATTCCAAATGAGGCCGCATCACAGATCTGTTCAGGGGCATTACAATATCAGCTGTTTCATTCTCCATCCCTGGTCAGGTCCAGATGTTCCATGAGGTCTTTCAGATGTGTGCTTTCAGGTTTCCCACTGGCAATTTAGTCCTCAGATCTGTAAGTACTGCAGTCGGAACCCTCTGCTCACGACCTGAGTTTGATCGCAGCGGAAGCTGGGTTCAGGTAGCCAGTTCCAGGTTGACTCAGCCTTCCATCCTTCCGAAGTTGGTAAAATGAGTACCCAGCTTGCTGGGGGGAAAGTGTAGATGACTGGAGAAAACAATGGCAAACCACCCCGTAACAAAGTCTGCCGTGAAAACATTGTGAAAGCAACGTCACCCCAGAGTCAAAAATGACTGGTCCTTTTTTGGATCAGAACTTTGGCATGCAGGGAGTGGGTGCTTATATTTCACCTGCCCCTCCACAAACACTATTTTCCAGACCTGAATCACCTCTGTCCAGTGCTCCTTAGCCGAACGGGGCAATGTCTGTGTACCCCACAAGCAGGCCTGTAGCTACAGAGGGGCCCAGAGCGACCAGGCCACTCTATTCAAACGCCCCTTCCATCTGTATGGCCCCTCCACTGGAGGGCCTCCAGTCTGCCCCCTTTACTCACCTCCACTCTGAACAAGTTAAGCATTGTTACTGTAGAAGCTTCAGATTGGCACAGGGCAGTGGGAGAAGCCTACTTGCAGCTGGATCCCCCTGGAAGGTTTACTGAGTTAGACAAAGGGGGGGGGGCTGCAGCTTTACTTGAGAAGTACAGAAAATGCTTAGGGCCAAACCGGGTGCCCCCCCCCAACCAAAAAATGCTGCTGCTGGGCCACCAAATATGAAATCCTGACTACGGCCCTGCCCACAAGCACCTGTGGAAACCCAACAAGGAAAATACTGTCCCCTCCCCCCCCCCGCAAGCTGTTTCAAGTTGGGACAATGGTGCAGTAAGAAGCTGGAGGTCCTTTACCTTCCACACTGCAGCGTCCTGAGCACCCAGGAACTGAATTCGCAGCAAGGAACTCACAAGTGCATGTAGAGCTGGGGAAAAGCCAGGTGACAACTGATGTGGGATTGGGCTCTCAGTTACCCCTAAGGGATTCCTGGGAAAGTTAAAGGCCTGAACCTGTGCACTGAACAAGCATGAACACATGAAGCTGCCTTATTCTGAGTCAGAGCACTGGCCTATCAAGATCAGTAAGGTCTTCTCTGACAGTGGCTCTCCAGGGTTTTGGGTTGAGGTCTTTCATAACTTATGCTATCTGATCTTCTTTAAATTGGAGATGCCAGGAATTGAACCTGGGTCACAAGCTCCTCCCCCATGCCAAATGCTGCATGGTCTGATGATGTCACCACACCCTATTTCATGAAGCAAGGCCCCTTGGTCTGCTCCTGCTCTGGCTGCAATCCCTGCTGCAGTGCTCAGTGGCCACCACTGATGGGTGTCCGGTTTGGAGGCCCAGTCAGTGCAGTCAGCTATGTGCCTCTCTGCACAGCCATTGCCCTGATACATATTGGGCCCACCCCAGCTATGTAACAGGCCCCCATGATCCAATCAGCAGTCCTTCAGGCAGCCCCTTTCGTCAAATGTGGTTCTCTTATGCTCGACTTGAATTATGACTCTTGGTTGCAGAGAGGCATAAACTAGGGCCTCTTGGATGGACAACCAGTAAAAGGAATGGAAGAAATGTATGGGGGGGGGAGAGAAGAGAATTGTAGAGCTGGTGTTTTGTACGACTCAATGTGTTTCTCATGGGAGAAGCAACATACTCTTGGTTACTCTCCATCTGTTACTCCGCAGCCTGTACATTTCTCAGTAAGCTGATTTACACTTCCGTGCCCCAACTGCTATCCTCACAAGGAAGCAAACTCCAGAGAGGCCCCCAAACTTGCCATGACAGATGATACCATGTCATCTTATCCCATGCTGCAGAAATGGTAACGGCTTGGAGCAAGGAGGGCAGAGGGTGAGAAACGTTGCTGCAGACAGCTGTAACATCTGAGCTGTGCTTTTGTTTGCTTTTCCTGCTTCCCAGTATAAAGCTCAGGTGTAGCCAGAGGCACCCTTGAGTTTGTGCCATGTGCAAGTTGGTTTACGAGATCCAGACCCACCCGATGATTGCTTGATCTCTTTAAAATTGTACTTTTTTCTATTAGATTTTTATTGGATTCCCACCCACCCCCCTACTGTTATAAGCTGCTCTGAGTCCCTTTGGGGAGAAAAGTGAAGGAAGTTAAAAAGTACATAAATACAAAATACTAACACCCTGGTCTTAACTTCATTTTCTTGTCAGTGTGGCTCAGTCGATACTGCAATGTTGGAAGGGAGCTATTTCCATAGGATGTAGTGTTGCCAACCCCCAGGTGGTGGCTGGAGATCGCCCACTATTACAACTGATGTCCAGATGACAGAGATCAGTTCAGCTGGAGAAAATGGCTGCTTTGGAAGGTAGACTTCATGGCATTATGCCCCAAGTCTTGCCCTCCTCAGGCTCCACCCACAAAATCCCCAGGTGTTTCCCAGCCCATAGCTGGCAACCCTAATAGGATGTGTTCCATGCCCTTTTTGGAATGGCCTCCTCTATCCAGGAGGAGGCAACATAATTCTGATGTAGTGGGATGGATTATACTGTTTCAGATTGCGGGGAGATGTGATACACTTGAATGCTCCCATGCAAGTAGGCAACTGGCACAGCAGGGAGCAAGCTCAATCTTTCCCCCTGCTATGCTAGTTTTCTAATTACAGGGGTTTCTTCGAACACAGGAGGGAGCATTAAAAATGTTATTCTGTGCTTGCAATCTGAAGTGGTGCAGCCCACTCTACCATTTTAGGACTCTACCACCCAATCAATTGCACCAGGCCAATGCTTAGATGAAGGAATTATATTGGTGAGCAAAAAAAAGGCTCCTTCCTGCATTAATATCACTCTCCTTGTAGGCTGAGCAATGTTCACATGGATAGGAGGCCCACCACAGTCATCGCTCTTCTAGTGAGCCCATACCAGGATGCCATGGGAAGAAGCCACAGGGAAGCGGCTAGTACTAAAAAGTTTTGTCTGCATGTGGTTGCAGAGTCAGACTAATGGGTAAATCGGCCCACTGAGCCGCCTAGCCGCCTGAGCCGCCTAGGCGGGGAGGGCGGGATAGAAATAAAAATTATTATTATTATATTATTATCACTGCTTTGGAAGTTTTTAATGGGAGCAGCTGCCACACAAGTTGGTCAAAACACAGCCTGTGGGGCCACAAGAGTTCAAAATGAGAGGATTGCTTAATTCACCAGTGCAGCCCCTCCAACAATAGGATTTGTCAGTTTTGTAAAACTGTTATATGGATCCTATTAATTATATTCAACTAACCCAGGCAATTCAACTGAAGTCTCCTGACTGATTCTGTATTTCTAGTGCAGCTGAGCAAGCTGCTCATACTTCCCTCACCCTCTAAAAGGAATAACCCTAAAGTCAGTATTCAACTCGTAGCCAATCCCCAACGCAATATTTTTAAGATATGTTTAGCCTGCCCCATCCCAAAAGTTCAGGGTGAGCAACAACACAATTAAAAAAAAATTATTTGGTTGTAAAGCTTGAATTGATATCCCACCTTGAGAATTAAATCAGGACCTCATGCATAACAAAGCATTAAAGCAACATATAAATACGTTCAAGTGGGTAGCCGTGTTGGTCTAAAGCAGCAGAACAAAGTTTGAGTCCAGTGGCACCTTTAAGACCAACCAAATTTTATTCTGGATGTAAGTTTCCGTGTGCACGCAGACTTTTTCAGTGCATCTGATGAATTATACATGCACATGAAAACTTATACCCAGAATAAAATTTTATTGCTCTTAAATGTGCCACTGGGCTCAAACTTTGTCTAAAAGTGATATAAAAAAGAAAAAAATTCTTAAAGTGCAGAGCAATAGTTATGGAAGTCACTTCAACAACATTTTAAAAATACAATCATGAAGGAGAGGTTTTTCCTATTCAAACTTGGTGTGTGTGTGTGTGTGCATGCGTGTGTTAGGGTTGCTAGGCCATATCTGGCAACCAGCATGAGCTTTGGGGGTAGGGACATGGGGGGCGTGGCATTATATGCACTGCACTGTCACTCCTGGGGAACACCATAAAGTTTTAATATGGAGTTTCCAGCGATTCATAGAGCTGCCCTACCTCACTTCCCCCCACTTCCCCCCACTGTCCCAAAGTGACGTTGTGGTGCATGCAACACTAACATGTTGTTTAAAAAATTTTCTCCCACCATCTGTCAGAGTGGTGGCAGGCAACAAGGGACACTGATGGGAAGCCACTCAACATAGCAGGAGGCCTGGTATCCCCATCACATGCTGAGAGATCACCTTCCTCTCCGTGATATGCACCTACTGAGTGAAGAATGGAGAGGAAGACTGAGAGGGATACAGGAGAAATGCAGGAGTTTGCCATTACAGCCTACTGTGCCACCTTCACAGAAGAGGGGCAAGGAAGAAGTCAGAGCTTGAAAGATGACCACAGGGATCCTTCCATGGGCAGGTCCTGTGCTTGTACTGGAAAGATCCAAATCCACATGCTCTGTTTCAAAATTTACCAATGTTAATGCTTCTGACCACTGCTGCCTCCATCCATCCATATATAAGCAAACCCCAAGGCCTACTTGTTTCAGAAATTATTCAAACAGCTGCTGCTCACAGAGCGCACAAGGCTCAATGCATGGGCCAGGCCTAAAGGTACCACCCTTCGAAATGGAGCCTAGTGTTTTCTCAGAATTACAACTGGTCTCCAGGCTACTGACATCACTTCCTCTGGAAGAAATGGCAGCTTTGCAGGGTGGACAGTATGGTGTCATGTACCAACTGAGAGCTAGTTTGGTATAGTGGTTAGCAGCAGCGGACTCTAATCTGGGAGAACCAAGTTTGATTCCCCACTCCTTCACATGCAGCCTGCTGGGTGATGTTGGGTCAATCACAGTTCTCTCAGAGCTGGTCTCTTAAGAGCAGTTCTCCCACTTAGCCCCACCTACCTCACAGGGTGCCTGTTGTGGGGAAGGGAAGGAGATTTTAAGCCACTCTGAGACTCTGAGTGAAGGGCAGGGTACAAATCCAATCTCCTCTTCTTCTTTCCCTCCCCCAAGTCTGCCCTCTCCAGGCACCATCCTGAAATCTCCAGGTATTACCCAACCCAGAATGGGCACCCCTAGCAAGGCCTTCATGCGTGACTTACTTTGAATGTCACTGGATGGCCGATTGGGGCAAGAGGTGTAGGGGTGGGAGGAGCTGGCCTTGCTTTACTGTCCTGCTGTCCTCTCCAACTGAACCACTAAAGGGTGCAATTAAAAATGGCTAATTTGGGCAACAGTCAGGCATCATTGGCTTCCGCACATGCAAATGTTTGGAGCAAGAGGTTGCTACAAAAAGGGAGCAGAAAGGACACTTAACAAATGTGCTTACCTTGACTTGAAGATCTTCTGAACTTTCACTTGCCATATACAGGGAAAGGAACACAGGCAAGACGTTGGCTACCGCCACTGCACGGGCATGTTCTGGGGTGTGTCTCCCAATCTGTCCCAAGGACCAAGCAGCTGCTGCCTTAATATGATCTTCTGGCTCTTCAGACAAGCACACAGCCAGCTGTGGCACCCCCTGCAGGATTCATCAAAAGATGTCATGCAGTCACAATCTAGATCGGAATCACAGAAACTTGGTAGAGTTGGCAAAAAGGAGGAGAAAAATTAAAAGCTTCTCCCTTGACTCAAAGGACCCAAACAGAAGTCAAGTTGCACCTTTAAGACCAACTTAGTTTTATTCAGAACATAAGCTTGAGTTCTGAATAAAACTAAGTTAGTCTTAAAGGTGCAACTTGACTCCTATTTTGTTCTACTACTTCAGACCAACACGGCTGCCTACTTGGATCTATCAAAGGACCCAAGACAGATCCCCCTTTACACAGCGACTGTCTGCAAATGGATTTTGCTCTCCTTACACAGTAAAGATCTAGTTGCACCTCTAAGACCAACTTAGTTTTATTCAGAACGAAAGCTTGAAAGCTGACGTTCTGAGCAAAACTAAGTTGGTCTTAAAGGAGCAAATTGACTCCTATTTTATTCTACTACTTCAGACCAACACGGCTGACTATTTGGATCTATCAAAGAACCCAAGATAGCTCCCTTGAACAAGGTTGTTCCTAAACACAGTGAATTCATGGGTCAGAAGAGTATTAAACCTTTGTCTTTTTCTGACATAAGGGCAGTCAGAGCTGGCATGTTGACTGCCTCGAGGGACTCAGAGAGCAGATACCACAATTTGGGCCACAAAAGAAAGTAAAGCTGGCAGGGTTTTTCCCCCCAGAAATGTCAAAGTTTCAGGTTTCTCTCCCAGTTTTACTGGAAAACAGCCAAACACTCCAGGTTTTACATAGCGACTGTCTGCAAATGGATTTTGCAATCCTTACACAGTAAAAATCTAGTTGCAAAGCGCGTTATTTAGTGTGTGTGAAGGCACCCTCCGACTGTGTTTCTTCCCTGCTTTTCTATTAGACCTGCAGGGCTTCCATGCAAGCCAGCCCAACTGAAAACGAATGGACTGGGTGCAGCCGCAGGGCTTGGAGGCAGGGGAAAGCTTCTTCTCCCACCCACCCCCCTTTCTCCTTTCTTTCCCAGCAGGCATCTTTCATATATTTAGAGTCTTTCCCCCCCTCTCTCGTTCACTGCACACAATAAATTTAAACGCGACTTAACAAGTTATTATTCATGCAGGCACTGACCCTAACGGATGAATATTGGAACTTTCATCAGTCAGACTGGCTTTTAGTCCTGACAATTTTATAATTAGAATACTTTGCAAAAAAAAAAAATCAATACATTCTAGTATTCACCAAGAACCATTGCATTTTTTTTTTTCAAAAAAGGAAAGTAGAGAGACAGAGAATACCATCAATACATATATTTCACATACATGGCAATGAAATATTAGATTTCTCTCTGCCGCATCAGGCTATCTCATAGAACCGATTTCAGCCTGAAAAACCCCAGACACAAAAGCTTGCTTAGCAGTCTACCTATTTGGAATGTAGGAAAACCAAAATATGTTTTGTCTTTTCAGAAAAGACTGTTCCATTCCTAGGGTTCATGCACATTCCATGGGATCCCATAACTGCAAGGCTAACAACTGCAATATAAATGCAAAGGTTTTCTTTGTTGTTACTGGGCTGTTGTTGTTTTTACAGATGTATAATCCTTTTTTTTTTTTTGCCTTAAATCATAGCGCAGTGGGGGAGAAACAGCCACACCAACGTAACAAAAGAAGGCCTATTTTATAAGTTTTTGTTTTAAAGACAATTAAAGCTAGACATCAAATATTTATTCTAAGAAGCCATTTGCCAGCTTCCTTTCTGCTATTTGTAAAAAGGCAACTCAATTAGCATCTCATGAAAATGCAAAACTCTGCTAGCAAACTAATCCATAACCTTTTAAAAAAACAACACAACTCCAAGACGACTACACATCACACTCCAGACACAAAGAACAGGCATATAACTCAGGTTGCAGAGTGCAATTTAATATAATCATTGGGGGGGGGGGGTTGTTCTTGGAAAGAAACATTTTTAAGGAACAATTTCCTTTGATATCTTCGTTTGCCTCAAAACAATCCTGGGTAGGCGATCAACTATTATTTCTGTGTTATTTTTAAGGACAGAAATAATGGTGGCGGCTTAATAAATAAAACCAGCCATAATGTCCATGGGAGAGACTTGAACATGTGTTCCCCTATGCCTTTGGAAATCACAGGTAATGAGAAATGCATGCCTTTGGTCAGATTGCATCTAAAACAGTTTTCCTGTGGTGCTGAATACAGAAATTATTGGAATAACCACTTCCTTCAACAAGATACATTTTTATATAGAGATAATTTTTAGAGAAGTATTATGTGAAATGTATTACAAGTGTACATTAAAATAATAACTAAGAAAAACCTAACCTGAGCAGATCCATTTTGTAAATACAGTTATTACAACACATCTGAACATGCAACTTAACTAAATTCAGTAATAATGATTGAAGGTTGTTAAAAATTTGTATTGTCTGCTCCATGCCATCTATTCCATGAGGTATGAGGCATCAGGAAGGGAAGAGGAACTGAGGGCCCAACTGCACCTTACAGGGAAAACATAATCTATAGTTAGGTTAGGCCTCGTGTCAGCAGAAAATGTAAGTAACAGACAGGTACGTTGACCAACCAACAATGTTCTTTCAGATAACAGATTTTCTGTCTATATTTCCACCAACCACTGATTTGTTGGGGAGTGCTATGTGGAGCTGATATAACCCTGAAGCATGGCAAACCCCACCTGTGCTGAGTAGCTTTCTCCCTAAGAATGCATTTTCTGTTGTTCCACTGCTTGCTACTGCATTTCAGTTGCCAAGCTATAGTGTGCATATGAGAGAGAATAGCAGCAGAGTCCTAAGAAGAGTTCCATCCTAGGCAGAACAAAGTCTGACACCGTTTTCACACACAGCTTACCACGTGGTCACGTTCCTATTCTCTCCGCAGCATCTGTCAGATTTCCCATTATCTGCGCCGGAGTTACAGGAAGTGCCACAGCTTTTGCGTAGCAAACGTAAACTGGGTTTTAGCAGTTTACGTTTGCTACGCAAAGCCGCGGCACTTCCTGTAACTTCGGCGCAGATAATGGGAAATCCGACGGACGCTGCGGAGAGAACAGGAATGTGACACCGTGGTAAGCTGTGTGCGAAAACGGTCTGAGTCTTTGTTGGGCTTAAAAGTGCCACTGGACTCAAACTTTGTCCTGCTGGTTCAGACCAACATGGCTAACCACCTGAATCTACCCTAGGCAGTTGACTTCAGTTGACTTACGGTAGATGAGTGTAGCTCTGCACCATATGTTTTCCTGTTCAGAGAGTCAAGGGTTCTTGCTTTCTTCAGTTAGTCAGTGGGGTGTACTGGTTAGAGTGTTGGATGTGGATCTGGGAGAATCAGTTTAAAATTCCCTCTCCACCATGAATGCTTGCTGGGTGTCTTTGGGCAGTCACATGAACTTAGCCTAACCTATCTAATTCACAGGGTTGATTTGAAAAAAAAAAAAAGGAGAGAGCTACATAAACCACATTGTGTCCCCATTATGGAGAAAAGCAAGGTATAAATGAACTAAATGGAATAAAATAAATAGCTTGTCCTTCCACTTGCCTTCTGAGGTTGCCGAATGCCTCCCTGGACCCACTCTCAAGACAATCATTTTCCCTGCTTCTGTGTTGTCACTCGTTAGTCTGAAACGCAGCAGGGATGATCCCTGGCGTGAGGGTGGCTATCATGAGAATTCTTCACTCAGATTAGTTGAAAGAAATCTATTAGAGCTGCAGGTAGGCTTGCTGTACCTTTATTCATCGCCAAAATAGGAATGTTTTCTTTTATCTGTCTGAAATCTGATATGAAGGATCTCATCCCATAAGTGAAGGGTACAATACCTGAAATTTTACTCCAGTTTGGTGGGGAACAGAAACAGAAATGTATTTCCCGATGAAATCAATTGGAATGAATTAAGAGTAGAATAAAGATTCTTAACAACAATGAAAACAAAATCCCTACTAAAATAAACACCTTGCGCATAGCTTGTGGGTGATCCGAAATTAAACTTGTTGGAGTCAGAGCCACTGAAACAAACAAGGCTGATAACTAAGCAAATGTGTTTAGGTGTCACAATAGCAGCAGAATTTTGCTAGCAGCAGGGATTATATATATTTAGGCAGATATTTGCAACACTCTCCTGCTGATCAGGTCATTCAATGATCAGGTCATCCAAAATGTTTAGATAAGCAAGCAACCTGCAGTGCTTTCCCCTCTGGGGTTACAGTAACAGAGGGTGCATGAAGCCACTGTGGTGAATTCAAACAATAATAAGAAGGAACCTAGTGTCACATAAAAGCTGTTTTGAAAACCAATCTGGCCTCCTCAGTCTTTGGTGTGCCTCACTAGTCAGATGAACATTTAATTCCAGTGCCTCTGCCTCTGCCTTGCACAGTCACACACACTGACACAGTCTTCTCAAATTGTGCTTGCAAGTGCTAACCTTGGAGATTATCACCGCCATGGCCAGGTTCTCTGAATGGGCTGCCACGTAGCCCAGCATCATGATTCCAGGGAGCCGGACATTCCCTTTGCAGCTGCCAACGCAATCGATCACAGCAGCGACTCCCCCAGCATTCACTATCAGTTGCGAAAGCTGAAAGAAGATAAAGCAGAGAGGTCAAAGATGCTACCATTTCAAGCACCTGTCCAAACTGTACAGTCAAGTAGTCTTTTTACCAAATCCCTTCAGTCCTACAAGGCTGCAGGGTCAATCCATTTTTATAGATACGACTGAAGCTCCTAAGAGTTAATCCATTATCCCATAACATGCTTACAAATGAACACAAATTAGCAAAGCATAACACGGTGCTATCAGGGTGGATGCTTCCCCTGTTCTACCACAAAGTTCATTTATTTATTGAAATTTTTACATCACAACATTCCTTTTGGCTCAGGCCTGAAGATTTCCTCTAATCTGAGGAGCCTTCCTCCCAACTGAGTGGCTCTTCCACGATACAGCCCCTAAAGCTGGAGGAAGGCTACTTGGGGGATAGCTGGATCCAAGTCACTGTCTTCCACTGGATGTGCTGGTATGAACTCATTTTGCCCCAAGGATACCTTAGAGTGCTCTTTTAAGAGCATGCTGCTCTGAAAGCATGGTTGCTGAGCACTGGGTGTCAAGGTCCATGCAAGAACAGAGTCTTGTGCCTACATACATACAACCTCAGAGAGGCCTATGTTGATCTATCCTCCCTATATAGAAGTGAACAGGCAAGCCAACAAATGAAGAACATACATGGGCTGTGGAGTGGGGTGTAAAGCATTGCCATTTATTTAAAGCATTCATATCTCGCCTTATCCCCTTCGACTCGAGGTGTTTCAAAAAGCAACAAGCAGTTGCAAATCCACAAAGTCAGTCAGAGCATTCCATCAGCAAGGATCGAAACAGCTTCTGGACAAGACATGCAGCTATCCGTATTAAATGCATAAGACACATCTAATCCAGAGCTAGGCATCCTTAAACTGATTTAAGTGAGCTTAAGCCCACCTAACCCTCTGTTGACTGTGCCCACACAGCATGTGTCTGTTCACACAGTGAGTGGCCACAGACGCACTGAGAACTATAGACTGCAGCTTCTGTAGAAGAAGTAGGCTTCTAGAGAATCTCAGCCTTTATATTTTTAGATGGGCAGCTATGTTAATCGGTCTGTGGTAGTAGAAAACGGCAAGAGTTCAGTGGCACCTTAAAGACTAACAAAATTTGTGGCAGGGTAGGAGCTCCAGTGAGCCACTGCTCACTTCTTCAGTCTCACGAAAGCTCATACCCTGCCAGGGTTGCCAGCTCTGCACTGGGAAATATCTAGATATTTTGGGGAAAGGCTGAGGAGGGTGGAGTTTTGGGAGGTCAAGGACCTCTGTGAGGTACAATGCCATAGAGCCCACCTTCCAAAGCAGCCATTTTTCTTCATGTGAATTGATCTGTTGCCTGGAGAGCAGCTATAATCCCAGAAGACCTCCAGCCCCCACCTGGAGGTTGGCAACCACACCTACCACAAATTTTGTTCCATCTCTAAGGTGCTACTGGAGTCTTGCTCTCTTCTACTTCATATTTTTGGTATTGAGTTTCTAGTTCTCACAGAGCGATGTTTGAAAATTATATGGCCTAAGTCTTCCTTGAAATTGCAATTGAGGTTAGCAAGGCTTCTGGGGTCAGACTTCAGAGGATATCCTAAGCACTGCTCTACCTTCTAAGTCCACTTATTTACCGTAGATAGACTTAGAAGGGTATAACTCCACTGAGGATGGCGCCGAGAGTTCACTAAGCCTGCTCAAAAATCCTACTCCTCCCCCAGTGCTTCAGCCTATGCTCCACCTCCTCTTTACTTCCAAAGTTTTTTTTCTAAACTGTATTTCTCCCTAGATTACAATTTCCTCTCTATTTTTGCCCCCCCCCCAAATCCACCGAGGGAGGGATGAATTTATCAATGGATTCAAAGTTGTACTTTGTTGAGCACAACATTTGATGTGGTGAAGCTCTGAAGAATACAGCATCATCACAAACAGAATACCCAATTTTAGTTGTCAATTTCATATTCTAGACTTCCTCCAAGGAATGCAATGTGGCATTGCTGGGGGCTATTTCTTTTTTTATTTTTATTTTTACAACAGCCACCTTGCTGGCCTTAGGAAGGCAGACAAACGGGGTATAAATTTTGTGAAATAAATAAACCTTGTGAATTGATCAGATAGTCACTGTAACTCTAAAAGTCACCTTCTTGACTAACTTTGGACCTGAACCCAGTTTTTTTGTGTTCAATATCCTATCCATGGCCATGAGTTCACTGAAGAAGGCTAAGAAAAATAAGCTTGACTCCTATGTAGCGTAGTTAATACTGAGTTATAAATATCGCACACTTTCTTCCTCTCTCACACAGTCTTCCTGTGACTCTTAAAGTTGTGCCCCTGTGGGTCAGAGGCACAATTCATGCAGGCCAAAGGGGAAACAGCTGCAGTGAGAGGCAAGAATTGGTGCAAATCTCCATCCTCCTCTCCCGCAAACAAAAATGCCTTCCACAAGCAGAAATGGAAGTTAGAATCAAAGTCACCATCTAATGTGGTAGAAAGTGCCGTCAAGTCTCAGCTAACTTATGGTGACCCTGTGGGGTTTCCAAGGCAAGAGACATTCTGAGGTGGTTTGCCATTTCCTGCTGCCACCTAGTGACCCTGGACTTTCTTGGTGGTCTCCCATCCAAATACTAATCAGGGCACATCCTGCTAGGCTGACAAGATTGTGCTAGCCTGGGTCATCCAGGTCATACATACCTACAAATGTTTATGCATAAAATTAGGGTTTGAAATTGTGTTTGGAAGGTTACTGGAAACCACCAGAGGAATCTGGGCAACTGAGATAACGTGCACCTAATAACCTATATCCCTAGTGGATGTGGGCTAGAAAGATCTACAACTAGAATCTTCAAAAGCAGCACACTGCTGTTGTTTCTGGTGACTATGGTTCACCAACCAGAAATTGGTTGCTATCAAAAACTGAATTGCTATAGACCTGCATGTATTTACTCAAAAGCTGAAATCCTTCAAAATCCATGGGGCAAGCCAAAACAACATGGTGTGCAGAGCCACATTCATAATATAGTTCACAAATATTCCCAGTCCAAGATTCAGTTTGCCCTATAGCTCCTCTGCTCTATCACTTTGAATGAGCAAACCCATCTCCTCTTGATATGAGGACTTCTGTTTGTTCAAACAAACTACCAAAAATGACATCTGGTGCAGCATATTTAGCAGTGTTAACTGAAGTCTCTTCACCTCCAATGCCAATTCAGGGTCCCACATACTGTGGGTCAATTTCATTTTTCAATAGGCCAGTGACACCTCAGAAAGGAGCAGAAACCAGAGCGAGCTAACATTGGTGCAGTTTCAAAGCTTCCACTGGAAAGCGGCAGTAGCGACAGGATTTGCTTCATGATCAAATCCTACATCTAATCAGAGAAGAGATGCGAGGAGAAAGAAATCCTCAACCAAAGCGCAAGAGCAGATCCTCTCCACACAGACGGCTGCTGCCTGCAATTCAAGGAGCCCCTCCCCCACTCCTCCTCGCCTTCAGATGCATGAGCTTTTAGACGCAGAGCAAGGACTCCCGTGGAGACTGGGCTCGATGGCACAAAGGAAGTTTTGACTATGGCAAGGATTCCCCAAATCCTTCCTCCTCCTCCTCCCCCCCATGCATAGCAGCACCAGAGCTCCAAAAAGGGCACATGCCTCATGATATGGGGTGAGAAGATTCCCAAACATCCCAGAGCACCTGAACTAATTAGAATACTGGACTTCTGTGTGGGGTTCGGGGACTTAAATTAATAAATACTGTCAAAAAGGAGACCCTTGCATTCACATGTGTTTGAAACTCAAAAGAAAAGTTCTCCCACCACCTGCATTTCTTTTAATGCATCATTACATTTGGAGGGGCTTACCTTAGGCTTTTTTTTACAAGCACTAATTTTACATCTCATTTGGGGGGGGGGGGGACTTGGAGCTATTGTAGGGAACAGAGGTTCCACAAATCTGCCAAAACAGAGAAAGAACCAGTATGCAAAATGTCCTGAGCTTTGACACATGGGATGTGCATACATTTAAAAAGATGGTGGGAGACAGATATGTACTGTATAAATTCACTTTCAT
Organism: Heteronotia binoei; assembly: GCF_032191835.1. Classification (NCBI taxonomy): domain Eukaryota; kingdom Metazoa; phylum Chordata; class Lepidosauria; order Squamata; family Gekkonidae; genus Heteronotia; species Heteronotia binoei. Next base: position 34,672,008 of record NC_083232.1, read on the forward strand.
TTAATTCAGTGTGAGGGGATAAATCTAATATTTGTTTGTTTGTTCTACCAGTCTCCATGTTCCACATACGGAGCATCACTCCACTATGTGGTTTAGAGAGACATGTGGTTTAGAGAGATATTTTCCATCAGTTCCTGACAGAACTACGATAAAGCATTCAAAAAGAGGCCACTATCATCCTCTTACTAGGGAAACATGTTCAAAAAAGGATTTCATGCTGATTTAACATTCTGAGGAGTCCATGAAGCCACAATTCAGCACACTGTTCGATACAAATAAGCATGTTGACTTCAGTGGGCTTAATTGTGCGCAATGTGTGTTTTGTTGCAGCTTAAAATTTTTGTCACTTCATAACTGCCTTCCAGCCACTGGCCACTACCTCTGGTAGAACAAACGACAGGAAAAGTGGATTTTGCCCATTTCTTTCTTTCCGATTTGTATTCCAAGCACATCCAATAACAGCAACAAATATTTTCCCCCCTCCATTGTAACAGTGGATATTCCACAGAGGTTTTTGCCTTGCCTAATGAAAGAATAATGCTGGGGATTTTTAAAAAAATATTTAAGTATAAACACTAATAACGTGACCTTGTATTTGCATTCTCAAGGTTTTACCTCAGGCGTATGCCTCGCTATCTCTCTAATTAGAGTTGCTGCATTTTTCTTGACGTATTCATCGGAGTCCTTCAGGCATGTGAGCACAACAGGGAAAATTTCTGCTTCCACCACCATTTCTGCCAGATCCACAGAGTGCTTTGCTATCTGGCTGAGAGCTGAGAGCACCTGACGCTGTGGTAAATAGGAACCAACCAATTGTTTAATAAATGGCTTATTGGGCAAACATTTTATGCACACCCACACTCATACAGAGGGTCATTCAGAGCAATCAAGGCAAGGAGAAAAACTTCCCTTCTGACTGGAAAGGTACCAAAACCACCCAGAATGGCTATAAAATTCACAGTCTAGCCACGTTCTAATTTAACATCAGAAAAAAATTCCTCATTTTTACTGATCAACATTTGTCTTCATTTTCCTCCATGAAAGCAGTTAAAAAGGGAAAATGCATTTACATGAAGGAAATCTCGTTAGTTTAATTGTAATGAGCTCTGAGTAAATGTAATTTTGAATCAAAGACGAAAAATATGCAGTTATAATCATAAACATTCAAAACTGAAGCTATGCAAGTTATTGCTGCTTTTTAAAGCAACTAACTATGAAGCAATTGTTCATTTCTTTCTGCACAAATCCCACAGATCAGTAGTTGCCATTACAATTTTCATATTTGGAAAATATATATTAACATACTGCTGTTTTAATTAAATGGTAAAAACTACATTATAAGGAACACAGTAGTTTTCGTAATTTTATGTAGTGTTGCATTATTGGAAAGCAGTAGGGTTGACTACTTTAGATACTCCAATTTCTTGTCCTATGACTCTCTGTAGGGGAAAATCTATGAAATACGAGTGGATATCACACACACATTAGAAACTTTGCAGCCAGATCCAAAGCTGACTAACTAAACACTATGTTCCCTTCCACTGAAATCACCAGACCAACTTCCAAATAAATGTGTTTAGGAATGCAGTACAGCCACTTACAAAATACCAAAAAATGTAATTACTCTTTTCAACAGTGCCTAGATGACGCACACCAAATGTAAGAAAACAATTCTAGGTAGCATTCAAAAACAAAGACTACTGTACCTCAGACTTGCTCCCCATTCCTGAAACCTGCCCATGCAACATTTGGTCTGGGAAATCAAAGAATCCCAGCACTTCCAAGGTTTGTTTTGTTCATTCTTTTCTCACCAATATAAAGTCACACTCTAAGCAGCTCAATCTCCCTTTTGTTTCCAGTAGTTCAGCTAGCAATTTATACTTGGGGGGAGGGAGGTAAGACCCCCCATTGAGATTGATGCATTTCTATATCCAATCACAAATTGAAGCCTGGTCCTGTTTCTTGGGGGGGGGGGGTGGAGAGAGTTTCAAAAGTACCTTCAGTTTGGCATCGGGGTTGAGGATCATCTGAGCCAAGTGAGCAATGGCCCCTGCATCCACCACAGTCTGCGCCAGCTCCGGAGAATGTTTTGAAATATCACTGAGCGCCGAAGCAGCAATCCTTCTCAGGGCGATCTCCGGCTCTTGGATACAGAGCACTAAAAGAGGGATGGCTCCCGCATCCACCACTGCCTGTGACAGTTCTGTGGGTTGGAGGAAAGTAATTAAGCGAGTCTGGGTGACTGACCCTGGTGCGAGCCATTTGTCACCCTGACAGATCCAGAGGGAAGGGGGAAGGGGGGGAGTGGACTTCAGTGGCTTGACATCTGCATTTCAAATCAGCTCTCCTGGTTTCATAAAACCATGTGGACCAATCCTCGGCTGAAAAGAACACAGGTCAATAGCTGGACCCTCATTTACATGTACTCATTTGAGGTAGATTAGGCTGAAAAGGGTTTGTTACCCTGTGTGTGCCTGCGAGCCAGGGTGTGTTTAAAAAGAGTAAGCAGATGTCAGCTGCTTAAGGCCTGACTGTTGTGCGGTGATCAATAGGCAAGCAGTTTGTTGTGGGGTTTTTGCACAGCTAACAAAGAAAAGCTAAAATGCTAAAATGCAGACCCCCTTCCCCACACACACACTCCACAATGGAATTTGATCCCACTTACATGACAAGCAGAAAAGAGCAGGCTTAAAATACAGTAAGGCATCGTTTTTGGGGGGGGAACCCCAACATGCTCCTGTTTGACCATCCAAATACCTTTTTCAAAGTAGGGAAGTCACCAAGCATCCTCTCTCCCTCCACTCAATCAGGGCCACAAACAGCTGCCTTTAAGCCCCCACAGCCGATTGCTTAACCTGAGAACCCACAATTAACTGATACAGTCAGTGGGCTGTTATTGCAGAAAATTCATTACTCTCCCTCCACATATTTGTCATTAGCTTCAGGGGTGAAGTAGAAAATTACGGGGATAGCAAAGGCAAAGGATTACAGCAAGGGCTGTTTTGGAGATGATGAAAAATGAATCCCAAACCCCATTAATTTCAAATAGGCTATTATCAGTTCTTAAATAAGGTTTTGTTCGGACTTCTCCTTGTTATGCACATAGCCTCTTATCTTTAGCATTTAACCTGCCCTGCACTGCCATGGCAACAAATAGCTGCTGTAATTCAAGGACTCAACTTTGATTTTGCATTTTCAGTCCATCAATCAAACCCCGCAGCAGAACTTTTCTTAATCAGGTTCTTAGAACCACTGATTCTGTACAGTTTCTCAACTGATGAGCTGTGCTTATGATGCAATTATAGATTACTTAATCTAAAATGTACTAAGTGTTTTGTACTCCCCTTGGTGCCAAAATAACTGTTTGGACTAAATTTGCTTTCAGTGGACCATGCAGGACACTCCAGTCTCTAAATCCTCCAGTATCTTCCTACTGTACTTAGAACACATATTGTTTTACCATGTCATCCTGCTCCTACATTTTATTCATAATATTCAATGGTGTAATCATGACAGCAAATGCATGTACTGAGATAACTAGGCATTTTTCATAAAACTGAATATAGGTATCAGGAAAGTACTTTTCCCCATTTTAAAAATATCTCGGTGCAATAGATGCATCCATCCTTTTATTCACTTCATTTATACTCTGCCTTTCTCACTCCCCTGTGGAAACCCAAAACAGCTTACTATATCCTCCTTTCCTCCATTGTGCTCTCACAACAACTGTGTGCAGTAGGTGAGGCTCAGAGTGTATGACTGGCCCAAGGTCAGCCAGTGAGCTTCAGCTGCCCCATGGGGATTCAAACCTGGATCTTCCAGATCCTACTCTAACACTCTAACCGCTATACTACATTGCCTCTCAATATATATTTGCAATGTGATCTTAGAATAAGGAATGGCACTGAGATAGTATAAAATTCTAGCACATTTTCTTTTTTAAAAAAATCTTTGAAATGACTTGTAGAACAAGAACAGGAAGCAAAGAAAGATCTTTAGGATTAGAACTATACCAAATTCCTTTAAAAAAAAAAAGACACCCCCCCACACACATAATAACAACAATACAAAGGCAAATCTTTAAAAGTGAGCATGAACAGACAGACCACTTTTAAATGCACAGTCTTCCTGTTTTTATTCACTAGTTTCAAAATCTGCCTTCCCCATTCTCTTGGTCTCCATCTGGATCATGGATATAGGGAAAGAGAAGGCAAAGAGCTTTTTCACCCCGTAGGTGTTTTTTATAAAAAGCAATGTCTTCTTAGAGGAAGGAATAATAAGTGCCATGTATACACACAAAACTTGGTATATGTTGAAAAAAATCCCTCAGATTTGAGAAAGTGAACAAAAGGCACTAGGGACTTTAAATCCTGCTTCTTAAGATTAATTCTGTAACACAGAAAGGGCTTGTATTAATCGTACCTTTAGTTATAAACCAGCTGGGTACAGGAGAAATCTGACATTTTATTAAATGTAACCAACAGGAATTAAGCAAAATCTCAAAATCAGAGGCAATCTGAGACAGAACTTTAGCAGCAAAGAGTAGCAACCAAGGATGACAAGATGAAATAAAAGAGAAAGAGGGGAATCGGTGTGGTGTGTTGTTATTATGCAGATACTGAATTCAGCCTCTGTTAGGGAAACTTTCAACATCTTAAACTTCCATTTTGCCAAAGAAATCAGCATTAGGTCAGGAGGTGAGGAATTACAGACTAAGCCAGTCTATATGGATACTGAAACCACTTAACACCCATTGTGAAGGTCTTTCTTTGAACTCCAAGGTGTGCTTTCCTCCCTACTGGGCTGCCAACAGCACTGATTGAGTTTATCTGACTGCAGTTAGCTTTCCCCAGGAAAAAAAAAAACAACACACTCCCTCCCTCAAGAAACATACCGTATGTCTCAATCAATCTATTTGTCTTTAAGGTGAGGCAAGATTCCTTTTTGTTTTGTTAAGAGTTAACCTTCTGGGCAATTCTATGCTGTCTGAAGTGTCTCAGTTTCAACGATATTAGGTTGGAATAACTGTACATAAAATTGCACGATAACAAGGCAAGCCCCCTTTGGAAATGTCCCCCGTTTTGTTACCTCAAATGGAATCTGTTGTAATAGTTCACCTCCATTAAAGGTTGTCATTCCTATGAGAGGGAGGATTCCCCAATTGGCCATGTGGTTGGTTCTGCATGCTGTGTATGGCCGTTTCCATGGACACAGCTTCTCTGTGTGTCTGCATTGACTACTGCTTCATGAAGAGAGCAGAAATGCTGCTCTCTAGAAGCATGTTTTGGTAATTTATGAAGTCTTTCTAACAAGTATTTTATCCTGTCTTCTTGACTTCGCTGTCTGGTGAACAAGATGGAAACCCATTTCTTTTTTAAAATGTTCAGATACACTTGAATTTTTTTTTTATTTTTTTCCTTTAAAAAAAAATCACCTTTGCTTTAGTAATTCACTGTTTTGCTTCTACCCTATTTGGATGCTAGGAAATGCATAGAAAAACCTCCAGCCACCTGGAAAACAGATTACTTCTGATAATAAAGAGAAGAGTTTGAAACAAGCAGCCAGGGTTGTATTGGCTCTTATTCCAGGGCTGCCACTAAATACATGATAAAATGTTAGCAGCGTTATTGTTACCTAGGGTTCCTAGTCTCGCACCAGGGCTGGGTTTCCCCCAATTTCAGGGCCCCCAACCGCCCGCCACAGAACTAGCCAGTGGAGGGAGCCCTGCCCCTGAAGAGTACCAGTGTGCCATGATGTGTTCAGCACAATGACATCACCCAGAAGTGATGCTATTAAGCCAGGCATAGAGATTTTTCCAAAGTGCTACAGCATCTGCCCTGCAATGTGCCCAGTGTGATGATGTCACTTCCGGGTGATGTCATCATGCCGGGTGCACTTTTCATGCATGAAGAGGATTCCCCACCAGGAGCCAGGTAAGACCTGGCAACCCTATTTACCTGCATTGTGTCTGGCTATATAGCCAAGAGCCCAGGATGCAGCTTCCTTTACTCCAGGATCAAAATCCTCCAAGCAGATCACCAGTGTGTCTAATGCTCCGCAATCAACTATTGCTTGGGCTAGTTGAGGCGAATGTTTCCCAACTGCTCTCAAGACAAATGCAGCGGCCTTCTTGTAGAAACGCTGCAGGAATACGGAGGGGGAGAAAGAAAGAGAATAAACTGCAGTTATCCAAAGCTTGTTCATAACTTTAAGTGTAAAGTTACCTGCTGTAGATGTGCACTTCATGCATCTGATGAAGTGACCTCTGGCTCATGAAAGTGCAGGCTGGAATAAATATTGTTCAGTCTTTAAAGTGCTGCTGGATTTCTGTTTACTTGTATTTGAGGTGGAAGGGTACAACTCAGAAATACATTAATATCTTGATTATATTATAAAACTTAAGTGATTAATAGAATGATTGAGAACACTTTGTTGCCTCATTATAGTCCCACTTGAAGCAACTGACAATTAAAATAATTTTATGAATATAAAAACAAGCTCCTAGTGATTCATTTTGATTACATTTGGGGGTAATGTTCTACCAGCCCAGGAGACAGGGGCCCATTATGTGTAATTTTAGAACTTCCCTTCATTCTAGGGTTGTCTCTGTTGGAAAATACCTGGAGACTTTTTTTGTATGCTGAAAATTACGATAACAGTGAAGTATGGAGTAATAATAACATGCTAGTGGTGTTTTCTCTGAAATGTAAGGATATAAATATGGGTATATAGCTTTAAGAACAGTTGAAATTGAACTTTTTAGTGATCCTAGGAGAATGGGAACGGTGAGAGCCGGCAGCAGAGTTTAGAGCATGCATTGATCTGTGTCTGAAACAAAGTTACTGTGGGTGACTGTGTATTGTATCTCTGTTTAGATGTGATGTTCGTTATATGTTGTATGAGTGTATATTCTAATGGTTTTACATTATGACAGATCTAGAAAACGACGAGAAAAAAGGCTGACGAAGTGTGAGACAAGTGAAACCGTGAGGACTCCTTTCTATATGGTTCCTCCTTATTCTCTCCATTACGGCATCACAAGCGAAACTTTTAAGGACTCCACCCTATAACACTCATTTATGGACTTTGTTTAGGCTGTGTTCTATGTAGAAATTTCAAAGTGCATGAATTGAGGGAGTACAAATACATTATAGTTCCTTTGTCTTATTTTGTCTAATATTTGCACTAAATCAAATGCATGTACACACACTGGGAGTGTGAATATCTTTATTGCTGACCGGTGATTTTTGTAAATATTCCATTTTTTCCAGGGGAGCTGATCTCTGCAAGCTGGAGATCAGTTGTAAAAGCAGGAGATTTCCAGGCCCCACCTAGAGGCTGGCAATCCTGCTTCCTCCTTCCACTTGACTGCAATGCCCTCTGTTGCACAGTGTTGTCCTCCCACCACTAGGCACTTTTTTCTCTTTAAAGATTTTGTGGCTTGCAATGCACAGAAAGTACACAGCCCTGGAAGACCTCTTCTGCAATGGAGGACTGTGCTGCACAAAGGAAAGCACAGTATAGGATCCAAGACACCATAAAGTAAAATCCTGCAGATTTGAGATTAAAGTCACACTGACAAAGGATTGACTCATGGTTTCTAATGAAAAAAGTACACTCAAGAAATGTCCTGGGTTTAACTCTTCTGAGGAGGCCAAATCTACAGATGACACCAAAATGCTCTTAGAAAGTCCCTCCCCAAACCCTGCCTCTCTCCAGGCTGGATGGTGGGGGGGGGGGGGGGAGGGTAGGGTTGCCAGATGCAAGCTGGAAAATTCCTGTAGATTTGGGGATGGAGCCAGGAGAGAACGGGGACCTCTGTGGTGACAATGCTGTAGAGTCCGCCCTCCAAAACTTCCATTTTCTCCAGGGGAACTGATCTCATCTGGAGATGAGCTGTAATTCCAGGGGATCCTTAGGTCCCACCTGGAGGCTGGCATTCCTACCTAGGCTCCACCTCCAAATCTACAGGAATTTCCCTACCAAGAAGAACTGTCAACCCTGCAAAAACTGCAGGCAACCCTAATTGGCTTATCTTTTCCCTCTAATGCCACCAGGCCAGGGCTGGCTCACCCACTAGGCAAATTAAGGGGTTGCTTAGGGTACCAGGAAGAGGGGACGCCAAACTGGGTTCCTCCAGTGCCCACGACAACCTCCTAGTTTGCCTGCCCCCCCCCACCCCCCACCACCCACCTTCCCTTCCTCCCTGCTACAATGCAGCTGGCGAGTGGCACTGCACTGAGGTTGGGTCCTACCGGCTTCAATGTGGCCAGCAAACCATCTAACACTTTGAAGCCCACATGGGAGAAGGTTTCACTCCCCCTCACTTCCGGTTGCAGGAAGGAGGGGGAAGAAGCCTTCTCCTGCGCAGACTTCAAAGCGTTAGATGGTGCACAGGCCGCATCGAAGTCAGTAGGGCCCAGCTTCAGCGCAGCACGGCTCAGCGTGCCTCTGAGGAGGAGGAGGGGGGTGATGCAGTGCAGCTGTATTGCAGCACCAGGGAGGGAGGGAAGGCAGGCAGCGGCAGGGCCGCAGCAGGGGGATAGCAGAGCCTCGTGCACGGAGGGACAGCAGAGCATGGCACGCGTTGCAGTGCTGCGAGGGCCAGGGGAGCAGCAAACAGGAAGCCTACCTAGGGCGCTATGTGCCATCGGGCCAGCGCTGCACCAGGCCCAAACCAAAGTTTGGACAGTATCTGGAACACAAAGGCCCTGAGGAAAAACTTAAACAAGGCACCAGGCCTTTGAGTGGAAGTGAAGTTGTTCCAAGGCCACAGTCAACTAGCCTGCCTTGAACCAAGGAAGGGAATGCAGCATACCACCTGGGGGGATCCCTTGTCAAAGATTTCTTTAAAGTAATTGGCGGGGGGGGGGGGGGAGGTTTGCTAGAATGGTTCAAGTTTGAACCTGGTCCCATTTTAAAATCTCAATACTCACCTTGCCACGGTCACAAGTTTCATCTTGATTGCTTGAACATTTTTTTTAATATTTGATTACTTGACCATTAGTCAATCTTTTTGATTGCGTATTTTATGTTGCAAGGAACTTGCCCTGAGCAAGTTTATATCCCGCCCTGAGCCTGCCTCGGTGGGGAGGGCGGGATATAAATACGAAAAATAAATAAATAAATAAAATATTTTCCACTCCAGATTCGCATTGGAGCTAATGTAATTTCTGGGTTTTGTGTGCAGGGACAAAAAGGATTTCAAAACACGGTGACATCAAAGGGTGCCAAAAAGCTGTAGTGGAGCATTGGAAAGAGTCATCCAGCGGTACTACAGGTACATGACAACAAGGCACAGTTCACTCTCAGATAGGTATACTGAAATAAAATATTAGCAGTGTGCTAGCAAATGCTGGTGCAATTAAATATGAAAAATAGAGAGAAAACAACAAAAACTATTATTTGACTGTGACAGTCGTGATTTGCAGTGAATCTGGTGAACTATCAGGTGTATGCCCTGCTTTATCATAACCAGCCTTATGGTCCACCTTCACTAATAGATTATGGATGGAAATTTGTTGATTGTAAATATGCCTGCCAAGCCACTCAAGAAACCTTTGATGCCACCCTTGCACATGGGAGTTCTACAGTATGATGCACTAATCTGAATCCTGATTAAGAATTTCCTGTGATCACTGCTTCTGATATGCAGTCTGATTATGACTGAGAATTACGCTCGGACTGATCAGTAGGGAATGTTTATTTATTTATTTACTTCTTGATATCCTTCCTTTCTCCCCAATTGGGAATTAAAACAGTTTATATCATTCTCTTTTTCTCACTTTTATCCTCACAACAGTCCTGTAAGGTATGTCTCGCTGAGAGTGGGTGGCTGGCTTTATATCACCCAGCAAGCTTCCATGGCAGAGTGGGGATTTGAGCTGGATGTCCCAGATCCTTACCCAACAATTTAACCATTACGCCATGCAGGCTCTCCCATGTACCATGATATGGTTTATTTTCACTCAGTGTGCTTATGCATTAAATTTCATATCAGAAGCCAAAGTTCTCATATCTTCATATAAAATTATAAAAATGCCCCCAGAATACAGATTAAAAAATCCATAGGTTGGCCTATGTACCAATAGGAGGGGGTTTCCCTCTAAACCCATGTCTGCAGAAAAACACCCAAAAGGTTTTTTCCCTCTTTTAAAAACCCAAACTAGAAAGGGATATTTGCAACTTTTTAAAATGCTTTGAGATCTCATGTGATCATAGTAACCATTACAATGAGGCATTTTTAAAAACAGAAGAATTGGCTGGGGGGAGGAGAGAAAGTGATGACAGAAAATTTTGGGGAAGGAAGAGGACCCAGCAATTGCAGGAAAATTGGGGTAGGGAGCAAGACAACAGTGGGGCAGTAAAGGTGGTGATGGGGGACACAGGAGGCAGCAGTCTAGAGAGAAAGTGGGGACCAGCAGGAGAGGCTTGGAAGAGAACATCCATATGATGTGTTTTCTGCTCCGAGCCTCCCTCCCCCGACTGTGTGGAACTGAAAGTATGTCCAGCACCCTTTCCTCTCCAAGCCCCTCCCCTATTCAGCCAGCTGGTGGTAGCAGAGGACTTGGAGCTAAAAGTGCATCTACAATCAGCTGGCCAGCAGGGGGAGCACCTTGGCCCTTAAAAGTCTTCTGGGCCTAAGCTACCACTGGCCAGTTAACTGAGGAAGGGTTGGAGCTGGAAGTCCCTGCTGCATGTTTCAATTGAAAGCCCACCCCCCACCCCAATTGTCTAGCTGGACCCATAACCTCTTCCCTGGGGGAAGAAGCAGGGTCTGAGGGGCTGAAATTTCTCTCCGACTTCTCATGAGTCCCCCTCTTATATAAGCATATTATTTATATATTTGTTACAAGACAGTTGTATTGATGTTCAGATATTTTAAAATAACTGTCATTTTAAAGAGAATGTGTCTTCTAGATGTATATTTCTCCTGCATGAACAATCTAATGTACATAAAGAAAAGCTGCTACCAACCAAAGCATTTTAACTAGGTACAAAGCAAGGCAAAACCAGCATTTATTTGGGCAGCCATCTTGAATTTTTCAGTCATATTACAGTTAGGTTTTGTTTGTTTTGGTTTGTTAAACCAGTTTGATAACATCCCAGCTAATGTTCCTGGCACCAATTACTCCCAATTACATGTCACTCAACTATTATTAGAGAATTTTCACAGCCACCTTGGATTCTTGTGAAGGTTACCTCAGTCAAGTTTTTTCAGCACACTTTTCTCAACATGCAAAACATGCTGAAACTACAGACAAACCTACTTATGGAATTCCTACTTATTCTTTCTCTGTTTTTCCTATGTCTCTGTGGGGTATTTACATTACACACACATGCAAACAGACAGCAATCAAACAAACTCCATAGTGAGAGCCCTGTTACTATGTTAAACCAGCAGCTTGGTCCTCTGTGTAGCGCAGGAGTTCACAGGTCCTTCTCCTCTACCATGCATCTGAAAACAGTGATGTGAGCCTTCCCCCATATTTTATTTTTTGGTGGAAGGCGAAAATCCACATGGAAGTCTGTGTCACTAGGTGAAGGAGAGAGATGCACTTCTAGTATCATCACTCAAGAGGATCACACCACTGGGGAATGCTTAAAATTGTCAGTCACAGATGGGTTCCCTTTGACACTCTTTAATTATTCTGCAGCACTGAAAACCATAGTGATGCCATGTGGATTTCTTCTGCCATCACAGTGCATGCATGCAGATGAGGCGTGGCAGTTGTGAAGATAGAACCCACCCCAGCAATGGTGAAACCAGGGTATAGTAGATATTCTAGATTTAAAAACTAATCACACAAGGTGTGATTTGGGGTATCTGAAACAATTATGTCTCAGCAGGACAATGTTAAATGGTCGGTATGAGAGCTGGCTGTGCACTAATCCAGAAACTGATGTAGCAGTTATTCATAATGTAAGCAAGGATTCAAAGATGGAGAAGCAGACCTCAAAATAGGTTGGAAAGAGGCTTTGGTTTTGAAACCGAAAAACTGCAAGAAGTCATCAATGGCAGAACATCAATAACGTTATAAAGACTGAGTATATAATCATGTGTGTTTTTTTAAATTGCCTACTCAAAGAACAACAATTTAAGATCACTGGCACTATTACTAGCAAGTAGTTGACTGTGCATTGGAGCATGCAACATTATTACTTTCAGATAATTAGGCTTGAAGCAGGGGGCCATATTCTGAAGGATTTTTAATATCATTGGTTGAAATCTGTTGGGAGGGTCCTCTATGCAGTTCCCATTCATTTCACTGGTGCCTGTGCAGCCAAATTCCCAAAGGACTGTATCACTTATTGTTATTCAAAATGAGTGATTTCTGAAATAATGCACACTACAAATAGTCGCAGACACAGAGGCTGATACAATTGTGTCAACGTGATTTACATGTGCAGAGCCAGCTCTGGGGTGACTTAACATTTAACAGAAAGTAAGTTAACCTAGTTTAATTGTGGTGATAACTCCAGAAGAGCTGCTGGCACTATCCTGCATTTTATGTGGCAGGCACATAGAAAGATCTGCTCCAAATAGGAGCAGGTGAGGTCAGAAGTGAAGTCTATACAGTCTATTCTTTTTATTAATTTAGCAGTCTTCTCAACCTTGGTTTCTGCCTTCATTATTATTCATCCAAGTAGCAAGTGGGGGGGAGGGGTGGGCTCCCTCTTGGGTATCCTGCCCCCCCAGGGAAAGTGTATGCGCAATACATAGCCTCTCCTTTCCCGGTGTAGTGAACGCCGCGAGGTCACTGTCCGGCTATGTCTGGCAGATGGTCACTGCAATGGCCTCTCCTGCATTACTGCATCCGTGGCAACACCTTCCCGTTGGTCCCCCCCCTCCATTTCTCACAGAGTTTGCCACGTCATGGTGCGACCAAATGTCCGGCGGTATAACCGGATGGGCAGGCTGGGCTCACCAACCTCGCCAGCCAAGAGAAGGAAAACTCTAACATCAAACCCGGGCAGATAGAGTTCGTTAATGTAACACCTACCACCTGGAAGACTCGCTGCCGGCGTCCCGGCTTACTGGGCCATGGCAGATGACCCCAAGGTGAAAGGGTGGAGCCAGTACCACGCACACTGTGCTTCACCTAAAAATTCCTCTGCGCAGGCCTGAAGGGCATATCCACATCCACAACCCACAACACACCAAGTCCTGCAGCGATGAGCAAGGGGCGAAACGGCAGGTGGAAGATGCCACTGGAAGCCGCAGTCCCGATCCTGCATGTAGGCGGTTCAGGGTATTGGTCGCCTGATGCTGACCCGGAGACGAAAGCATTTTTCGGCAGCACCCTGAACGACCAAGCAGCCTTATCTAGAGACAGCACTGCTTGCTCCGCACGGAGAGGGGCCTAGAAAAGGTGGCCTAAACAAAGCTCGTCTCCCCCACCCCAGCTGGCTAGCCGTGGTCAACGGGCATCCTTACTTGCGGTCAAAAAATAACAACAAAGAAAAGGCATGCACCTGCCTCACAAAGTGTGCAAAGACTAAAGCTTGCGTGTTGGAACATCAGAACCATGCTTGACACAGTAGACAGTGGTCGCCCTGAACGACGCTCTGCTCTAGTTGCCCACGAACTTCTCAGGTTGAATATTGACATAGCAGCTCTCAGTGAGGTCCGTTTCCCTGAGGAAGATAATCTTCAAGAACACGGTGCTGGCTATACCCTCTACTGGTCGGGTAAGTCAAAGGCTGAGAACCGCCTTTCTGGCGTTGGCTTCATGGTCAGGAACTCCATTGCCTCCAAACTCGAAAACCTGCCAACAGGTCACTCAGATCGCATCATGTCCATGCGCCTCCCACTTCAAAACAAGCAGCATGCAACACTCTTCAGTGTGTATGCCCCAACCCTTCAAGCAGATCCTGCAGAAAAGAACAAGTTCTATGCTGATCTACGCAACCTCGTACGGAAGACCCCTACAGAGGACAAGGTGATCATCCTTGGCGACTTCAATGCCAGAGTAGGTAAAGACTCGGAAGCCTGGAAAGGAGTACTTGGCAAACACGGCATTGGCAACTGCAATGATAACGGGCGCCTCCTGCTAGAATTCTGCACGAAGCACCAGCTCACCATTACCAACACTATCTTTCAGCAGAAGAACAGCCTGAAGACAACCTGGATGCACCCACGGTCCAAGCACTGGCACCTTATCGACTACATTCTGGTGTGCCAGAGGGACCTTCGAGATGTCTTACACACCCGAGTAATGCCCAGTGCGGAATGTCATACGGATCATCGTCTTGTACGCTGCAATCTCCATCTTCACTTTAAACCCACACCCAGGAGAGGAGGTATCCCTCGGAGGAAGCTTCAGGTTGGCAGCCTTCAGTCAGCCGAAGTTAAAGCTGCCTTCCAGGCAAAACTCCAGTCAAGAATTGAGGACCCCAGTTGCCCCACAGACCCTTCTCCAGAAGCACTCTGGGAACACCTAAAAACTACCATCCTGTCGATCTTTGAAGAAGTCCTCGGGTTCTCCACAAGGAAGAACAAGGACTGGTTTGACGAGAACAATCAAGAGATCCAAGAATTACTAGTGAAAAAGAGATCTGCCTACCAAGCACATCTTGCTCAGCCCTCCTGTTCCAGGAAAAAAGCAACCTCCAGCGCAAGCTTTGAGACATTCAGAACGAGTGGTGGACCAAGCTTGCAGAGAGAACCCAGCTGTGTGCAGACACTGGTGATTTAAGAGGGTTCTACGAAGCCCTGAAGGCAGTATATGGCCCATCATATCAGGCTCAGAGACCCTTGCGTAGTGCAGACGGCTAAGTGCTCCTCACAGACAAGGCATCCATACTGAACCGGTGGTCGGAGTATTTTCAGGTTCTCTTCAGTGCCAACCGCGTAGTTCAAGATTCAGCAATCCACCTCACCCCACTTCAACCAGTGAAAACAGAGTTGGATGAGATCCCCACCCTAGAAGAGACTGTTAAAACCATCAAGCAACTGAAAAGTGGCAAGGCAGCGGGAGTTGATGGAATCCCACCAGAGACCTGGAAGCATGGGGGCACAGTACTACATAGCACACTTCACAAAGTACTTGTCACCTGCTGGGAACAAGGCAAACTACCACAGGACTTTAGCGATGCAATCATCATCACTCTACACAAGAACAAAGGGGAAAAGTCAGACTGCTCCAACTACCGGGGGATAACCCTGCTCTCCATCGCAGGCAAAATCCTTGCCAGAATACTCCTGAACAGACTGGTGCCCACCATTGCAGAAGAACTCCTCCCAGAGAGCCAGTGCAGCTTCAGAGCTAACAGGAGCACCACCGACATGGTATTTGTTCTCAGGCAGCTCCAAGAGAAATGCAGGGAACAGAACAAGGGTCTATATGTGACTTTTGTCGACCTTACCAAAGCTTTCGATACCGTTAGCAGGAAAGGCCTGTGGCAAATCTTGGAACGTTTAGGATGTCCCCCAAGGTTCCTCAGCATGATCATCCAGCTACATGAAGACCAGCGAGGCCAAGTCAGACACTGCAACGACCTCTCGGAGCCCTTCCCAATAGGCACAGGTGTAAAGCAAGGCTGCGTTCTCGCGCCAACTCTCTTTACGATCTTCTTTAGCATGATGCTTCAAAGAGCCGCAGTAGATCTAGATGATGACGATGGTGTCTACATCCGCTATCGCACTGATGGCAGCCTGTTCAACCTGAGGCGAATAAAGGCTCACTCCAAGACAATGGAAAAACGTATCCGAGAGCTACTGTTTGCTGATGATGCTGCACTCGTCTCCCACTCGGTATCAGCTCTGCAGCATATGACGTCCTGCTTTGCAGAGGCTGCCAAGCTATTCGGCCTAGAAGTTAGTCTGAAGAAGACAGAAGTTCTCCACCAGCCTGCACCCCAGGAAGATTATCACCCTCCCTGCATCACTGTGGGTGAATCAGTTCTGAAGACAGTCCAGCAGTTCAGCTACCTGGGGTGCATCATCTCCTCAGATGCCAAGATCGACAAGGAGATTGACAACAGGCTGGCAAAGGCAAACTGTGCATTTGGCCGACTGCACAAAAGAGTGTGGAGCAACAAGCATCTGAAAAAAGGCACAAAGATCAATGTTTACAAAGCGGTTGTGAGGACAACCCTCATCTACGGCTCCGAATCATGGGTTTTATACTGTCATCACCTGCAACTCCTTGAGCGCTTTCATCAGCGCTGCCTTCGTACCATCCTCAACATCCACTGGAGTGACTTTGTGACCAACACTGAAGTCCTCAAGAGGGCGGAGGTTACAAGCATCGAGGCACTGCTGTTGAAGATGCAGCTGCGCTGGGCAGGGCATATTTCTAGGATGGAAAACCACCGCCTTCCCAAGATTGCTCTGTATGGCGAACTTTCCACCGGCCATCGAAATAGAGGGGCACCAAAGAAGAGGTACAAGGACTCCTTGAAGAAATCCCTTGGCACCTGTCGCATCAACCATCACCAGTGGTCTGACCTAGCCTCAGATCGCAAAGCATGGAGGCACACCATCCACCAGGCTGTCTCTTCCTTTGAGAACGCACGCATAGCTGGTCTTGAGGACAAAAGGAGATTGAGGAAGAATCGCACTGCTACAGCACCAACCCCAAATCAGACTTTTCCCTGCAGCCACTGTGGCCGGATCTGCCTGTCCCGCATTGGTCTTGTCAGCCACCAGCGAGCCTGCAGCAGGCGTGGACTACTGCACGCTTCTTAAATCTTCATTCGCGAAGTCAAGCCGAGAGAGAGAGCAAGTGGGTAATATTGGTATATGAGGATTTCTGGCTAATATAGGACAGTGTGACACAGATGCCCAGTGACATCTTAGAGACTAACAAATTTTACTAAGCGTTCGTGAGCAGAATTTACCTCTTCAGATGCAACGTCTTCTGTAGCTCAGAGAAGAACTTAAGAATGGGGCCTAAAATCACAGCAATGGGGGGTTCCCTGGCCCTGCACCCCTCCACTCACACAAAGGAGAAAAGAATGGAGAAAGGGCCAGCCATTCCTTCCTTCCCCCATACCTGTCTAACCAGCCACGCAGCGCTTGGCTGGGAAGGGTGCATTTCTCACAACATGGCTCAGGACTTGGCTGGGCACCTTCCCACGCCCTCCCCAGTCTAGACCTGATTGCCTCTCCCCCACTTCCTGAGTCTCAGGCAGCACAAAAGATCACCAGCTATTGCCTGAGTGAAGCTACCACCACTGAGACTCTGCAGCAGGGGAGTATGCTTCTTGGCAGTGGTGCACAGGGGCCAGGTAGCATCAGGGTGGTGGCGGAATACCGCAGCATGGGTCCCAGGGCAGCTACCCAGGCTGCTCCATGCATAAGACTGCCCCGGTGCATGGGGCATGCATACAATTCACGCATTAGACATGGTGAGCTCTGACTCTCAAAAGCTTATAGTGGAATATATTTTGCTAGCCTTTAAAGCAGCACTAGAGTCCTGTGCTGCTATGGACTAATATGGCTACTCCTCTGGAATTATAGGGCAAAATGAGGAATCCTAAAGAAAGGGGAAAGTGTATTTAGGGAAAAGAGAGTACAAGATAGAACCAGATATGCTAAGGAAATAAAGACAAAAGCACAGCCAAAAGACTGACTCAGCTAGAAATGGAAAATAAAAGAATGGAGCAAGAGACTCAATTCTAAAGTATCCATAATTGCAAAGAAAGTTATTTTGCCATCAGCAGGGAAGTGTTTACTCTCGGCAAGGAACAAAGCAAGTCTCTTTCCCACAATCTCTGGCAGATGCGATTGTATCTTTCTTGTCCAACAAGGGCGGGGGGGGGGCACTTGCTTTTATAAGGGGAAAAGAGTTTTAACAAAGGATTTTTGGTGTGTTGTCCAACTGCCAGGGTAAGGGAGTCAGCCACCAGCCTACAAGAGGAAGAGATGGGAGAAGCCTCATCTCTTGCTTTGTGGGTGATTTTAAAGGTTTCGCAAAAGGGTTACAGCCTGGCAATGGGGAGGTGTGGGGAGGGTCTTGTCTCCCTCAGCTCATTTCCCTTTAGTTCATCTTTTAAACCAGAAACTGACAGAGAGCCCACCATGCCCCCAATCCAGTACACCAGCTAACTCAAAGCTATGTTATGACTCCTATGAATGTTACATAATATATCAGAGCCAGTGATGTGGTGGTTAGCAGACTGGACCAGGATCTGGGAGACCCAGATTTTAACACACACACCCTATTCTGCCACAGAGGGGCCAGTCACTCAGTCTCAGTCTAACCTACCTCACAGGGTTGTTGTGATGATAGAATGGAGGACAGAAAAACAATGTAAGCCCCTTCTGGTCTCCACTGGAGAGAAAGGTGGAGTAAAAAAGGTCCAGGCAAATAGGTGTGAAAAACCTCAGCTTGAGACCCTGGAGAGCCGCTGCCAGTCTGCATAGACAATACTGACTTTGATGGACCAAGGATTTGATTCAGTAGAAGGCAGCTTCATATGTTCATATAAATGAAATAAACAAAGTAAATCAAATAATACAGGGTAAATAAACAAACTGTGAATGTTCAATATTTTTCCCTGTATAATATTGCCACTGAGTGAGCATATATAAAAGCTTTTTAAATATATATATTTCACAATGCAGCCCCAAATAATTATATTTGATATTTAAGTGATATTTTCTAGACATTCATGTCTTGCAGAATGATTGATGGGATCATAGAAGTGTAGTTTATGTGCATTTTACATATATTCTTAACAGGAACATCTAACTAATTACCAACAGAGCATTTCAGATTATTTCATTTTACTCCACAGTCTTTTCTAAACCATCATTTCATTAAACAGTTCAGGAAATAAAATTAGGAGTAATATTCTTCAGCTAATGAATTAAGAATAAAATCTTTTTTTTAAAAGACTCATTAAGTCACAATTATGGATACTTTCTATCCAGAGAGACCTTCTATCAAGAGAGATCAATGCACTTACTGCATATAGCACAGCAATAACCATAGATGAATCTGAAGTCTTGTTAAATACCTAATTAAGACAGAAGATCTGACAGCTATAAAAGGCATGTTTAAGAAAATCATAGTTCCTTACATTCTGTTCAGCCAATGAATAGACAAGCTGTGGAAGAATATCCCCCTTCACTACCGCTTCTGCCAGGTCATCATTGTAATTGGCGAGTCTCCCAAGAGCCAAGGCAGCTGTCTGTTGAATATTTGGAACCACGTCCAATAGAAGCGGTCTCAGCAGAGCCATTACACCTAAGTTAGGAGAGAAAAACCATACAGTAATTAGAAAACCAACCCAAGAGCCACTCCAAAACAATTAAATGCTAACTCTTAGAATGTCCAGGGAAATTTGCAGATAAACCTAAATTGTGTTTATCCCACCAGCCACCAAATATGGGCCAAACGAGATCAAGAGACCAACTTTTATGTGGAAGAGAAGATAACACAAAACTGTTTTCCAAATAGAAGGTTCTATACTTGTTTTCTAAAGCCCTTCCCAAATATCCGCCACAGGTAGGTTAATGCACCTAGTTCTAGCAGACAATTGTTTTTGATCTCTCAAGCATGGCAATGCATAGGTTTCTAGTCCTTAAGGCTGTGAAAAGCCCCCAAAGCATGTGGATAATGGGGAAACCTTAGAAGCTGGAGAGGGGGGCTACCAGGATTTCCATAGATCAGGGGCCCATTGCTCAGCTTGTACATCATCACATCTCACAGAAGTAGGGTGTGGAAACCAATATAAGCAATTATGCAAATATACTCAACTGGCATACTTTATATTGGTCACAAGGTTCCATTTTCCTTAGAAAAAAATATGAATTACATAAGCACACATTTTTTTTTAGCACTGAGTACACTAAGCTATTAAAAATAAATGTTACCCATGCCAAGTTCTTCAAACCCAGCAAGGCTCCCAAATCCTTTTTCAGCCAATCAGAGCATTTTCCCATCACAAACACACCTCCCACACTGCTTGTAGTTTATTCAATGGCCAGGGATTCATTTCTTTTAAAAGCACATGGTGGAATCTCCTCCAGCATTGCATTCTCTGGCACAAAGTCCCTGACCCTGACCTCAGACATAGCTGGAGCTACTCACAGAAGGGCAGAGCTCCTGCCATGGAAGGAACCCACTGCATGCACCACCCTCCCTTTCATGCCTCTCTCAATAAGAACAACACAAGAATTAAAGTGTCTTGCGGGGCATGCTGAACCCAGATGACGAAACAGGCCACAAGTGGCACAGGGCTTTGTGGCCCACCTGAATAAAAAGGCCCATGGGTTTGGGCTGGAACAGAACGCTGGGGCTTGCAGTCCTTTTGGCCTGCTCTATGCTGCCCTCTTGCCAGCCCTCCAGTTCAGCAGGCCCAAGAAGGCCAAACCACACTGAGCAGAATATGTACTGAGTGCACTCAATAAAGGCACTATCTCAACCTCTGAGACTGACTTGTGCTACTCACCTAAAATGAACCTAAAAAGAAACTCACCTAAAATGAACTGTGAATACTGAGACAAGGAAAAGGTCTCAGAGCAGCTTGAACCAGCTGGCCCCTATGAGCCACTTGTCTAGAGCCTGAGCCACCACAATGATGACAACAGGGGGCAGACACCCAATGGGCAATTGTCACTGTTGCCACCACCTGAGTTCTGGCCAAACACACCTGGCCTCAGTGCAAGGAGCCCCTGAGCTCAACTCGCTCCTGGCCAGCAGCAGCCCTCCAGAGCAGAGGCCTACGCCAGGGACATTCCGGTCAGTATGCTTAAGGAACAGTGTTCAGAGGTGAAAGTACGCTAATATAGGTCATCATGGAACACCAGCAAGAAAATGACACCACTCATTTTCTGTTTTGAGCCTCACAAAAGATGCAATACCAGGAAGACATCAGTTGTTTTCACCCCTACCTGTTTTACTAACCCCTGCTTGTTACACTTTCACAGACATTAACATGGACACTTTAACTATGTGCAGAGGCAAGAACAGGACGTTGGGCAAAGTAAGCTTGAGATATTGCACAGGAGCAGGAGTTGGACTGAGTGAACCTATAGATTATTTCCTGCATCTGTACTTATCACTGCCTCGCATGGCGAATGGGAAATTGTCTGGGAAGAGGAGCTGAAGAAGCCTGCATGCCACCTCCCTCTTTCAGAACAGCGATTTCTATCAGTTGCACTGAAACCACCTGAAATGCTGCCAGTGCCAGCTTCTTGCTGATGGACAGCTTCTTCCACAGACAGGATTAAGGTTTTATTTTCCACTCAGGCACAAATATGTACTGGTATTTATAGTGGTGCTTCCCCTTCACTGGATTGATTGGAACAGATATTTTGATTGCCATTTTTGTATATTAGATTGTGGTTTTAAACGCCGATAGTTTTAAATTTGTTTAGGTGTATATTTTATTATTATGACTATGTTGTACCACTCCCTGTGCCCGTTCACGAGAAGGACGGGCTAAAAACTGAATAAATCAAATCAAACCATGTGGGTCCTGAATTGCAGGCATCCTTGGTGTGTAAATCAAGAATTGCAGGCATCCTTGGTGTGTAAATCAAGTCTGAGTAGCAACTCACAGAGCTAGATCTCACCCGCATCCGTCGCTGATGGACACTACCGTGTGCTGGCATGTTCCTTTCTTCCTATTCACTCACTTTGCTCAAACTGTTTGTTCCTGGCTGTCAGTGGCCCTCCAGGGTACCGCCCTTCCAGAAACTTTTTATAAGTTAAAGAACCAGTCAGCTCCTGAAAAGGTATCTTTAGTCCCTCCTACATGATTCCAGTGTCCCAGCACAAGCAGACTAGTGTGGTTTGGGGAGCCCCTTGGAAGCAGCAAGAATACAGTCCTCCTAACCCGGGTAGCCCAGGCAAATCCAATCTCATCAGATCTCAGCAGCTAAACAGGATTGACTCTGGCAAGTACTTGGATGGGAGACCTCCTTAGAATACCAGCAGTAGGGAGGCAGGAGCAGGCTTATTCAGCCACCTCTCTGAATATCCTCCAGACCCCCAGTAGGGATCAGACACCAGAGGTCACCATGACTTCCAGGTGCACACACACTCACATGCACATATAAAAATACAGAAATACCGAAGAAGAAGACTGTCCTTATACTATAAGAACTACCACATACATTCAAACAGTAAGAGCTTACTGGCACTCTAGAGTTAGGGGGAAGGCACATACAAACCAAATCCTTCCTCATCAAAGAATGAAAGGCAAAAAATATTCTAAGGATATATTGGCAGAAGATCAAGGCTAGTATTTCTAGTTAATTAATTTGAATAGAGACAACCTCCCAGCTGTGTATTCACAAACATTAACATGGATACAAATTTACCATTTCACCCATACACATGTCCAGAAAGGGTGAGAAAAACAGTCCTTTGATTGTGAGTATGACAGGGTGATTAAAGGGTAATTAATCTGTGTTAGCAGCCTTCCACATGCACCCTCCAGTTTACCTTAGCTACATCTTGCGTCTATGGCACCACAATAACCCAGGCACTACTTTATCCAACCAGGATGAATCACAAGCTATTTTGCAATTGTGATATATTTTAAAAAAAAGATTTTAAAAGGTTCTAATAGCAAAGACACCAATGGTCTTACTTAGGGAATCCTAAATCCTGAACAGACATTGTCAAATCTCCCAAGATGTTCCTAACATACTATCTATCACCAAGATAATTTCTGAAGAAAAGAAATGCCAAGATTCCAGATCTCCATATTACACTTAACATTTTTTTTGAAAAAGCAGCCATTCAAGTCTGCAAAGACATTTATAAAAGAAATATTTTGAAAACATTAAATTATAAATTGTATCAAACTCCTTTATTATCCCCAAAGCATATACAGCAACATGCCATGACCTGTAAATATATTACAATTTAAATGAATAACTTCATTAAGTGATTAAAAAGCAGGCAATGAATCAACTGTACAAAAATGGTAATTGCTGGACATAGTTAATTTAAGAAACGTTACCAAAATAAATCGTATTCTCAGACTATCATGGGGCTGCTGTTCTGAAAATACGCATGAGTTTTAACAATAAATAAAGGCAGTTTCATCCCATATAGAAACATATGCAAGTATGTTAATAAAAAAATAGAAATACAAACAAAAAAATTATGTGATGGGTTCCAAAACTTTAATGTGTGCCATATGTTGATTTATCAACCCACCATAACTTCTTGGACAGAATTACATCACATTATGCTTACATATATTAGAAACTACTAATCTGGGGAGCAAACTATAATTTATGGTTCTTTAGGTAGCAATTACAAGGAAACAAGTCTCAGGGACTCAGGCTTATTTATATGCTTAATTACAGTAGCTCCTGCAGCATTTGTGCTGAGTCAAAACTAGACAATGGTACAGTCCCTTTGTGAGAGACTCTGTGTACGCTTACTCTGGAGGGCCGGGCTTTGAAACAGGACATTCTGTAGCTAAGCGAAACCATCCAGAAAGATTACCTAAATTACTCAGCAGTAGTTTACAGCCAGTTTCTGCTACGTGCATTTCCAACATTAAAAACCCCCATCGATCAGAGAAAAACAAAAGGCAAAAGCAGACTTGAAAGCTGTGTAGAACTGAGCACCATGAAGAGAGATTTTGAAATTATGGAGAAAAGAGGATTTTCTCTCAGTCATGCGCTCTCTCTCACTCTCTCTCACACACAAAAAAAACCCCACACACAGGCAGAGAGAGCTAGAATTCATCCAAAGAAGTTGAATTGCAATAGATTCAAAGTAAAGGAAAGAAATGTGGAGATGGTCACTTTTTAACCTTCTGTAACTGAGACTGCACCGCTGCAATAAACTTTATGTGGGGCTGCCCTTGAACCTTTTGACAGGTGTCAGCTGTTGGGTGCACAAAACAATCAACATGTTGCAGCTACACATTCAAAGCAATCAAGTTTACAAGTCAAAGCTATAAAATGCCAGACATGCACGTTCAATGAAATGTATTGGGAGGACAGCAGGATCATACTTGTCCATTGTACTGTATGTATTTTTGTGCTGATCTATGAATGTAGGAAACAATTCATTTGTTCATTAATTCACACTTGTCCACCACAACATCTGTACACTGGGCATCAGATACACATAAGGGCCTGTGTGTGTAGACTTCAAACATGCAAACTATACTCTGTTTCATTGTGCACAGATAACACTGTTAGGGACTATGTATATAAGATGCTTTGCACACAAGTGTGCATGCACTGGGGACAGGATTAATGAACATGTCTATTACTTCTTCACAGTGCAATAGGTCTACCATGAGAATAGGATACAGAAGTACTTCTTCACCCAAAGGGGGATTAACACATGGAATTCATTGCCACAGGAGGTGCTGGTTGCTACAAGCATAGACAGCTTTAAGAGGGGATTGGATAAACATATGAAGCAGAAGTCCATCAGTGATGCTCTGTATTCTTGGTGCTTGGGGGGGGGGGGGGCTTCGAGTCTCCTGGCCCCACTGATGGACCTCCTGATGGCACCTGGTTTTTTTGGCCACTGTGTGACACAGAATGTTGGACTGGATGGGCCATTGGCCTGATACAACATGGCTTCTCTTACGTTCTTAGAAAAAGTGAGCTTGATTTTCAGTTGCTCCCCAGACCACTCTCTTTGACTTTGATCCTACTCAGGAGAGAGAACATTCATGGTTTTCTCCACCCCTTCTTTTTATTCTCACAAAAACCCTAGGAGGCAGGTTGGACTAAAATGGTCACTGTCCTGATGTCACCTAGGAGCTTCATGGAAGGGTGGGGATTTGAACTGGGTTCTTTCTAGCCCTAGTTTGACATGCTAGCCAGGCTACACTGATTCTCAGTGGGCTGTAACACAAGATACTGTTCAGAGGGGACAAAAAGCTGCTTTTCATGCTAGGCATTGGATTCGGCTCCCATTACAAGGACTGGGATGTTAAAATGACCCTAGAGAAAGCTGAACTCAAGAGCCACTGCAGTGCCATGGGGCTCACTGGGCTCAGAGCCAGCCTGCAGCAGCAATTATATACCAGTTGTCAACATCACCATAGCCTGGGTTCAAGCACTGCTAGCCAGGGCTGGCCTGACCACAGAGGTGAACTACGCAATCTCCCAGGGCACCAGACTTTAAGAGATGCCTAATCAGATGGAAGTGAATTTATTTTCTCCATTTGATACTTTATCTCTTATTTTGCTTTGTATTGAATAGGGGGACCTATTCACTTAGAACGCCAACACCCCTTGGGACCAGCACTGTTATGGCAACTTAACTTTTCCAGCAACTTAAAAGGCAGACCTGTCCTTTCTGAGGATGTCCTTGAGAGTATGCCTTTATCCCCTTGACAAGCAAATGTCTCTCATTCATTCCTTAGCAAAAAGTAAAATGCTGCACTGAGACTCAATATTGAAAGAAGGACAATATCTACTCATGTCTCATGACCTCCCCCCCCCCCAAGATCATGGGTGATTTCAGAGCTGGGGTGGGGCTTGGAAGGGGGAAGGCGATTATGCATTGTATTGCCTTTCTCCATTTTCATCCAAAGGCAGCTTTCTAGATCTGTGGTGTGTGCTTATGAATATATCCATTAATATTTCCTTAGTGCCAAGAGAACATTATTTTGTTTGGATGGGAAACAGATTTTGAAAAACCGACTGAAGCCTGGCCCTTTCCGTCAGTTGTCTCATATGCAAGGGCTTCACTTAATGGCTTGGTGTGTGGAGAGGAATAAAGAGGGTGGGATTGCAATAAGAAATTAGAACTCCTTATTCTTTTCCTGTCAAACCTGAGAAGCCTTTCTTAAGTGGTTCCCAGTTCAGAGAAAGATCAAAAGCAAGTGAAAACACTGCCACTCAATTCATGGCACTGACTCTGAGAGATACCAACACCCATTTTGCATGAAGACTGGCCACCAGCTGCCTGTAATAATGCATTTCAAGATCTAACTTCCTGGGCTGTAACTGCTGAAAAAGAATACAGATATTCTTTAAAGGCAATGCCTAAAAATATAAACACAGAAACAGACTTGATGCATAAATCACAACACAGTGGGAATAAAATTTGGGGATAAAATTTGATGGGTAAATTGCTTGCTGTATCTCAGCTACAATTTCATCTGAGGAAGTGGCCTCCCCCCACCCATACACACATATGCCATATGTCTGGACTTCAGGCATAAATTATAAGCCCAGCATCTGCAATCTTCTGTCAGACCTAACTAATATGAAGAAAGAAAGAAAGAAAGAAAGAAAGAAAGAAAGAAAGAAAGAAAGAAAGAAAGAAAGAAAGAAAGAAAGAAAGAAAGAAAGAAAGAAAGAAAGAAAGAAAGAAAGAAAGGAAGGAAGGAAGGATCCTCCTAGAAAAGACAGCATTCTGCTCCACAGGGCATCCAGCTTCCCCACCACAGGAAGGAAATGCTGCCTTGAAAGTTGTTTGGATGCCTTGACCATCAGCACTGGGATGGGAGCTCCACAGGCATGTGATTCCACAGAATCTTCTCTCTGAAGCTGCAATTTTTCCCAGGGGAAACTGATTTCTGCAGGCTGACCCATTGAACTTATTATAGCCACAGAGTAAAAGAACAGCTAGATTCAAGTCCAGTAGCACTTGCCCTGACCTGGATAGCCCAGGCAAACCTGATCTCATCAGACCTCAGAAGCAAAACAGGGCTGACTTTGGCAAGTACTTAAATGAGAGACCTCCTTGGAATACCAGCAATCGGGAGGCAGAAGCAGGCTTTAGTCAGCCACCTCTCTGAATATTCTCCTGGTCCCCAGTAGGGGTCAGTCACCAGAGATCACCATGACTTCCAGGTGCACACCCACCCATTCGTTCACATATATACATAAAAATTCAGAAATAAAAAAAAGTCCAGCAGCACCTTAGGGACAAAACAAAACAAAAATATTTTGGAGGTATAAGTTTTCAAGAGTCAAAGCTTCCTTCATGAGATATGAGTTGGAATAGAGATTTCTGAGTCCTTCTATACCAGTCAGAAGGTGCGAAGGAACTCAGGATGCAAAGGTACAATGTGCAGGATAATTAGCTAGATTAGAGTACAGGGAAATGCTCAGAGACAAAAAGTTACCATTTGTAGTAAGATAAGAATCCTGTGTCCCTATTGAGCCCCGGGGGTATCGATCATGCTGAAGTCATTAATGAACTCCAGCTCAGCAGTCTCACATTGTAGCTTCTCTATTTGAGGACTGCCACTGACACTTCGGTTGGTAAGGGAATTAACTGGAATATTAAAATGTTCCCGTTGGTTTTTAGTGTTGTGGTTTTTATGTCAGATTTATGTCCATTAATCCTCTGAAGGAACTGGAGTACCATTTCCTTTGAGCACTGATGAGGCTATAGCAAGCCAAGTGTCTGGATCTGATCCCAGAGGTTTTTTGGGGGTTTTTTAGGTGTGAGGATTCTGCTGCAAATGAAAATATGACTAAGGGCTATTTCATATAGGCCCTCAGCAGCAGGTTCCATATGCAATGGGCATGAATCTTGGAAAGATGCTATATGCTATGAGGAAGCACTGCATGATGCATAGTTTCCCATGCATCGTATACTGACAGTCCATTACAACAACAAAAGGATAGTTGGACTGTGCAGGAAGTCATATGTGTGAATGGGTACTGCCCCCAAATTTGCATTATGTTCTATAACTGGCAGTAAAGAAAACTGCTCAGCTTCATATTTGATGCCTTCCTCTGACCTCTGGCTCACATACTGTCTGGCTATTCTGTTCTCTTTCACTGCATGTATTTCCCTTCATTTCTTTGTCTCTGGAGGGCTTGCATAACCAGCGTCATCTTAGCAAAGCCAAACCATTTGCAATTTTAGAAATGTGATCTCAGCGCCAAATTCCCTGCACTTACCGAATACCAGACAGCCAGAATGTGATCACTGGAGGCATGTACAACTTTGTATGTTTTATTTTTCTTCTGAATACATGAGGCCTGTCGGACATGCAGACTGAAAATTTTAATTCTCACTATTTTAATGAGTTGTTCGCCTCGAAATGAAGAATCGTGGTTTTTGTCAGATTTTTAACAACTCAAGACTGCCAACTTCTGCTTGGAAAAAAACTGGAAATTTGAGAGTGGAGACAGTGGAGGGTGGGTTTGGGGAGGTGAGAGGCCTCAGAAAGGAATAATGCCATAGAGTCCACCCTCCACAGCAGCCATTTTCCACAGAGGAACTGAGCTCTGTTGTCTGGAGATCAGCTGTAATTCCAAGGGATCTCCATCCCCCACCTGGAGGGTCACAGGCTTATTCAAGACCTAGAAAGAGTCCCAGCTTCTCAGCATGCATCTAATGGATGAGACCGTGACTGGTGGGTCAGAGCCTTTGGGCTGACTAGGAGAGAGCGAAAGCTCTGGGGATGGCACTCCCTAAACTCCTTTGAATGGGAACTAGTGCAGAGGTTTCTAAGATTCAAAAGAAGGGTGCTGGTGGCCAAGGTGCCCAACCCCTCCTCCTTTGGACTCGTATTATACCCTTGACTATGACAGTCATTGAAGAAAAAGATGGGAAGGAGAGGGGAGTTCCTCTCCCATTCAAGCAGACAAAATGTGCTATTCCATTGCAGTCTTTAAGAACAGCCAATGTGAGTGTGAGTGTGACCATACTGTCTATACTACAAAGGCCAAATAATATATGTGAAGTGCTTTGAATATTTGAGAGGCAAAATTTAAAGGCTTATTGTTATTATTATTATTTCAATAACAGACATACATTGTGAAGGCCTTCCTTCCCTTGAAGAGATGCCAAAGCCCATGCCTGGAAGTCTGCTGTTCTGAAAATGCCACAAGATTTATTTTTATTTGAGTTGTCTCTGAACTGCTGGGGCAAAGGAGACACATGATGGGTTTAGATCTGGTATTTGATGTCAGCATACTATTTAACTGGAATTTTGGTTTTAATATTGCTGCCCGCTTAAGTTTCTAAGATGTCGTGAGTCAGAGAAAGAAAGAGACACAACCCTCCAACCAGACTTCACCATTCCTCTTCCAGCTTTAACATGGAATCCAAACTCTCATAAAGAGATCTGTGGGAGTCCTCTGTTTACTGGAAAAGTGTGGAGATCTGCCTGTGCACAGCAAGAGGAGGCAAATAAGTCTGTTCTATTTTTAAACTCAGTTATGCTCCTCGAACCGTATATCTGTTATCACAACCGCCAACTGTTAGGAGGAGGACAAACAAACCCACGGTACAGTCCAGTATTAGCATCCCAAAAAACGTAACAGAAAATGCAACTGCACACTCAGCGCTGCTTGGAATAGAATAGAAGCAAACCATCTGGAAGCTGGTCCAGCAGAGAACTCCTCCAGCTAGCTGCCTCTGGCCACTACTGAGACCAGTCAGGGGGAGAAGAGCAGCAAGCAGCCTCAACCAAGACATCACCAAGAGCTTGCTTCCTGAATACATTTTAACGATATTGCAATTGCTGTTTTAGAGCCAGTGTGTTAGAGTGTTAGATTTAGATCCAGGTTTGAAACCCATACTTTACTAGGTGACACTGGACCAGTCCTACATTCTCAGTCCAAGCTATCTTGCAGGGTTGAGGTGAAGATAAAGTGGAGAAGGGAGAATCATATACATCAGTCTGGGTTTCTTGGAAGAGGATCTGGAGAAAAATGTGCCAGATGTTTGTGCTGGGTTTTATAGTCATCAGGTGTTGGCTAGAAAATAAAGTTTAATCCATTATATATCCTACCACATGGTTGCATTGTGTATCATCAGTGTGGAGGCATCTCGTCCCAAATTTTCACCAGCAGCGGGGCATGAGGTCACATCCTAGCCTCAGCTGTACTTCTGCTACCTAAGGTGGGATTGATCCTGTCATTCTAAGCACACTTACTTAGACAATGCAAATTTACTGAAAAAAACAGATTAAATCAGATCAGAAGGCAAATTAAACAAAAGTCACTGGATTTAAACTAGTTTTGTCTCATGTGCTTTTTCAGTAGGACCAGAAACCTGAGTGCATACATGCTTACAGAACACTGGTGTAGTTTAGTAGCTAGGGAAAGCAGCCATGCTATGAGAAATCCAACACAACATCTCATTAAGTTTCTATTGGACAGGACTTTTTTCCTCCAGGTGGCTGGCAATCCTAATAGGACGTGTGGGAAACAGTGTTCCCTCTAAGCTGTTCTACTACTTCAGACCAACATGGCTGCCTACTTGGATCCCTCTAAGCTGAGTTAGAGTGAGCTAGCTCACAATTTTTTAGCCTCTGGCTCACACATTGTCTTAGCACAGGAAAAATGCCTCCAGAGCAAACTAATTTATGCAATAGCTCACAACATTAATGCCAGTAGCTCACAAAGCAAAATTTTTGTTCACAAGACTCCACAGTTTAGAGGGAGTATTGGTAGGAAGTGCTTTGAGCCCAGGCAAGCCCAATCTTGTCAGATCTCAGAAGCTAAGCAGAGTTGACTGTTGGATGGGGGAGACTTCCTTGAAATACCCAGTCGGAAGGACATGGGCCGGCTCTATTCAGCCACCTCTCTGAATGTCCTCCAGGCCCCCAGAGGTAGCTTCCAGTTGCAGACACACACACACATATACAACCCTTCCCAAAAGATACTATATTAGTGCCTTGCTACTCATGAGTAAGATGCATTGTATTCTACAATGTTTACCCTTATATTAGTGTCCACAGGACAGCATCTCAGGCCAAGATCTACCTCTAAGAGGTGTGTGATTAAAGCTATTGAAACTTCTATTTGTTCAGAGTCTCCAAATGACCTTGGCAATTCTACATGACTAAGTGGTACTTTAGCAACTGTAAGTACAGTACACCAGAAGTGTCTAAGTGATGAACTGGAACCACAACTAGATTATGCTAAAAATGAATCATGCCAGCAGAAGCACTGGATGCTCAACTGGAAATAATTAAACCTTAACATCATATTGTTGTCTCCTTCAGTTCAAATCATGTGAAAACTTTAAAATCTCTGAGCACCTTGAGTGACAAAATGCTTAATAAGTATGCTGAATTTGAGCTTGGTTCAAACCCCTACTCAGCCATGAAGCTTATTGGATGGCCTTGGGTTAGTGAGTCTCTCTGCCTAGCCTAGGGTTATCAGCTCTTGCTATAGTGGGACATTCCTGCAGATTTGGGGGTAGAGCTTGGGAAGGCAGAATTAGGGAAGAGGAGGAAGTTCAGCGGGGGTGTGATTCCATACAGTCCATCCTCCAAAGCTGCCATTTTCTTTTGCGATATGCATTTAGTACTTTATCAGTTTCCTTCAGGGGAACAGATCTCTGTCGCCTAGAGATTGGTTGTAATTCCAGGAGAACTCCAAGCCCCATCTGGAAGATGGTGATCTTAATAGCTAGTATACCTCAAAGACTTCTTGTGAAAATAAAATGTTATTCTTAGCTTAGAAGAAAGACAGGATAAAAGTGCAGCAGAAATGAGAAGCAAATCTGGAACCGTCTGCCTTGAAACATAGGTTTCAAGTATGTTTCAAATATCATCAAAAACACTGCAATTAAAATATCTCTATTAAATGAAATGTAAATGCTTATATTTAATGTTTATATTTAATGTTTTGTAAATGAACACTGCAGATGTTTTTTTTTAAATCCACAGAAATTGCCGTCTTTATTTATTTAAAATGTTTATATGTCTGCCTTTCTCTGAGTATCTCAAGGCCATGGGGGGTAGAATTCTATTCTAAATACAAGCACAACCGATTTTTTAAAATGTATTGCATATTTTAAAAAGTGAGATTGATATTCTCATTCTGAGCTCCTTAGGTAGACAGAGGACAGATAGACATTTATAATACTTGTTCAGGTATATTCTGATGTAATGTGAAAGGGTGATACAAAAAAGGTAAACATTCAAATGAGATTCCCAAATGAGCTGCTTGAAATCAGGGACAGTGTTCTGACAAGAGATTGAGAATACTCAAAATGGTTCATTCATAAGGTATCAGGAACCCTCATTTCTTGAAAACAGAAACATTTCCTATCACAAGTATGAACCCTGAAACAGGTACAGTAAAGAACAGAAAATGTAATAGTGCACTGCACAAAAACACAGCTGCAAGGCCTGCATCCTAATTGTCCTGGCTTTGATTACAATTAAAGTTACTATTAATAAGAGCACAACTGGCTCCTGATACCCCTTTATATTTCTATGTGTGTTAGCTCAAAATCCCATTGATTAATTAGGGCTCTACTATGTGAATTACCTTAAGATCACAGCATTAATGTAAAAACAACAAAAAGGGCAGCTTATGACATTAAGTTTCACGGACTAGTCCACTATCAGATGCATGCAACATATCTTCAGCTGGCATATATAATTATATTGAGATCTGTAATTGGTAAGAGCCTGATTTAGTGAACTGTAAAAACCTTCCATCCATTTCCCTTTGAAGTGAACAGAAACCTAAGATATTCCATAGCTTTCGGAGTAAGGCTGGACTCCTAAGCAGACTTTCTTGGAAGTAAGCCTCAAAAAATACCAGACATTTCTGAGCAAACATGGTAAGGATTAGCCTCCACAAAGCTATGGCCACAATCCAGCACAGAATGTGTACACTGGATTGTGTCTCTTTTTGGAAACTGAAATAATTGTTTGCTTAGAAAACAATACAGTTTCTTAGCAGAAGGAGCTAATCATTGTTCCTTTTTCCTCCCTTTTAGTGCTATATAGATAACTGTGCCCTAGCCTTAAAAAAGAAGCCGGAAAAGCTACACTGCTTTGTCCCAAACTGTATTATATTTTTCTTTTTGAAATTAATTAGCTGCCATCAATTTCTCAGCTAGCAGTTTCTAGACAAAATATTGCAATTGAACCAATTAATTATAGCCAGAATATTAGACGCGAGATTCAGACTGCACTTCAGTTCCAGGATTTACCAGAATAATCACATTGGAATAAATTCATTGCGAAGTTTTCCATTTCACTGTAAGTCAACCCAGTGCTTAAGAAAAAAGATTAGTGGCACTAGAACAAACCACGTGTGGAAGAGATGAGAGTTCTATAGCCAACACCACCACACTACAAGAAGCCAGCAGATGGTTTAAAGTATACAATGAAACAACCTTAGTTGTGCTAAGGAGACCTGGATCCCCTCACTACTTGGATGGGACATTGCCTGGGAACCCCTATGTGCACTGCCTTGAATGATATGAGAGAAGAAATATATGTAATTTGCTGGGTAACTTTGAGATAGTCACACATTCTCAGCCTAATCCATCTCACAGCATTTTTGTTAGAATAAAATGGAGGAGAGGATCATGATCTAAAAGTCTTTGGGTACGACTGTAGCAAAAGGTAGAGCACAAATGGACTATATAAATAAGCAAAAATAGATCTAGCCTGTTTGGTGCAGTGGTTAGAGTGTCAGACTATAATCTGGGGGATCCAGATTCAGATCCCCACTCTGCCATGGAAGTTTACTGGGTGACCTTGGGCTAGTCATACTTTCCCAGGCTAACCTATCCCACAGGGTTGTGGTAAGTATTAAATGGAGGAGGGGGAAACTGTTGTATGCCACTTTTGGATCCTCATTGGGGAGAAAAGTGAGAGATAAACTGAGTAAATAAAATCTAGATTGAACACAGTTTAGATAAAGAAAGAGATCTTGTTTGAACAGATTTTTTTGGTGATTCCATTCCAAGGTCTATTCAAGGGAAGAAACTGAAAGAGTACTTTATGGTTTTATGATGGATACTAATGGAGAAAAAAACAATTTAATTTATTATCTGGCTTTATGGCTGTTGATAAAAGCAAGAGATTATCTCCTGCTTCTCAAAAGTGTGCAGTACTTGTGGACATTGCAATTTCTGCTCAGACATATGACTGGAGATCAGGATGACATATTGAAGTATGTGAAAACCATTTCCTATTTTACTTAGTTGCTGCTTGTGAAAATTGCCCCATGTCCTTATTTAAAGGGATAGCCCTGGTCTTAAATGCTATAATCGATGACCTACTAAGACAAACTGCATTCACCAGCTATTTATATGCTGTATCCTACTGGCTAGGAGGTTTGTGGATCTGAGGTTCCAGTTTGCAACAAATAACCAGAATTATTATGCACCCAGCAAGCCACCAGACAGGGGTTGTGAGCTACATGAGGCTTTGTGGGTCACAAATGGAAGTCTTGCAGAAGTGAGACATCCCAAGGCTTAACTAGAGTAGATCATAGAGGTTTTTGCAACATTTTCCACTGTCAATTATGTCCTCTGGCTTCTAATGAGAAGGATTTCTGTGAGTAAAGTTTTTAAGACTGGGATTGTAACCAGATTTCTATTTTAAAAGAAACATTCCGCTCCCTAAATTTAACCATTTAAAATTATATTGCAGTATTAAACCAAATTATGGTAACTACTCCTGAAGTAAAATAAACAGTCAAAATATCAATTAGAATTTAAAATGTTTATCTGAACAGAAACATTTGCAGCCTCATATTTCAATAAATGAATAGCCTCATGTGATTTTTTTTTTAAACCCCACACAATAAAGCCTTGGTGTTTTCCACATGGCATCCCCAAGTGACAGGACAGGCTGATTGGTTATGAGCGTAACCTGGACTTTTTTTGTAGCAGGAACTCCTTCGCATGTTAGGCCACACACCCCTGATGTAGCCAATCTTCCTGAAGCTTACAGCAGATCTTGTACAAAAAGCACTGTAAACTATTGGAGGATTGGCTACTAGTAGCCTAATATGCAAAGGAGTTCCTGCTACAAAAAAAAGCCCTGAGTGTAGCACCAAATAGAACCAAACACAAGAATACATATTTTTGAAATTATACCAATTTAAGACACAGCCTATGGATTTGGAAATGATTTATTTATTTCCAGGGTCCTTTGTTATCTATACTTGCTTGAAAAGATAAGTCTGGAAAGTATTTAAGGAAAACAATATCTTTGGAGCAGTTTCCCAAGCCTCATATTGCTTTTTTTTAAAAAAAAAAAAGCTCAATAAGGCCAAGCCCAGTTTCTGTAGCCTCTCATCTTAATCTAAATGCCTACATCTTGTTCTTATAACTATGCATCTCTACATAAATTAGGAAAGCATCCTGAACAGCAGAGACAAAAATAAGATGTCTTTACTAAAAGAAATTTCAATTTCATTGTGTTTTATTAAGTTCTTCTATCATAATATGTTCTTCAGGTTCTGCCATTAAAAACATAATTCATCAGGTTTGTAGAATTCTTTAAATGCTTCTAAACCTCTGAGGTCAAGCCATCAGGAACCCATTGATAAATACAAGCAAGTTGTGTGTGGGAGGCTTTGCATGGCTTCCATTCAGACTACTGAGGTTTACACAGGAGCAACTGGCTACAGGCCAGAACTTGCTGATGCCTGCTGACAACCAGCTTCTGACATAATTTACTTGGAAGCAAATTCAACTGAGAATAGTAAGCGCCACAAAGATGTTTGTGGCATTTTACAGATTTGCACGTTTGCCACGGCACACGTTTTTGTAAGCATCAGAAACATCCTTCAGAAGCAAAAAGCAGCAGATGAGAAATTGGAATAACAACTCTGTTTTGCAAGGGTTTTTTTTTTAAATGGAAACCTTTAAAAACATTCATTCAGAAACTTTAACAATAATTTTTACATAATCTTTTTAACAGTGAAAATGACATTTGTTTATAAGTGATTCTTAGCAGCTGTGGAACATTTTAAAGCTATAATTAATCAGAGAAAAACAAATACTTCTGGAATAATTGGGAGAGCAGTATCTGAAATTGGCAAGGGCAACAATCCAGCAACATTAAAAACCCACCAGGTAAAAAAAAAAATTAAGCATACAATTAAATTTCTGCCATCAGTGGAACACAAGTATTTAGCTTGGGCTGGACCATGCTCTATGAGCAGGGTTTTCTTTAAAACTGCATCACTGAAAGCTAAAGGTACTAGAAGCAAATGGCAAATTCTCAAAAAAAGCTGCTAAGGGAGTTAAATATGTGTCTGGACTGCTACGCTTCATTGCATATCCAAGTGTGCATGGAATGCTTCCTCCCCCCCCCCACCAAAAAAATGCTCCCACACATAGAAAATGAACATGTGAGTCTTTGCTACTCCCTAACAATTAAATTAAAAACTGAAAAATAAATCACACATGCATGCTAAAATGCACAAAAGCCGAAATTTGACTGGAAATCAATCTTATAAGCACAGCCTTCAGATCAGTTCAGAAACCTGATACAATGATTTAAAACTGTCTGGTTTTCACATGTACACTTCAATAGCAGAGTAGTGGCTGGTAAGCACTTTAACTGTCCTACAAATCGTTGTTTTCTACTGCAGGATTATTATTATTATTATTATTATTATTATTATTATTAGGAGGATAATGAAGGCTCTGAAGTGGTGTGGTGGGGTCCTGAAACAAGGTTACAACCTCAGTGCTCTTGGTGAGAATCAGGCTTAAGACCAGCAAACTGTTTAAAAGTTAATCAAAAAGAAGAATCAAAAGTCTGTTAGGTTTCCCTCACATCATTTCCATACATTTACTGCTTGAATATAAATGCCACCACTGATCATGCAATGGAAAAGATACCATAGGTATCCTGAATCTAAATAAGATTTTTAAAAATGTAAATGGTAAAAATAAGATAAAAACAAACTATTACCCCAAATAATTCCCATAGCCTTTAATAACTGGGTAATGGATTGTAGTAGTAGTTTCATGTTATTATAAAATTATAAAATTAAAGATTAAAAAACAAAACAGAAAGCCTCTAACAGCATCACTTGTTCATCAGTGTAATCTTTTCCTGATATACCGGCAGCTCTTCTGGATTTATAAAATTTCAACTATGTTAATCATTTTTCCCTCTGCTTCACTGGTAATACTTAAATTTAAATATTGTTAATTTTCTCTTTGAATGTGGGACCTCCCAAAAGTGCACACATTTACTTCTCAGATTAACAGTTTCAGTACCAAAGAAGCCTTAATTAAAACTGGGCAGGGGACTTGTCAACTTTCTGTTTCTACGTCATACATGTACCACATTTTCCTCTGCCAACAGCTGTGACTAGAGTAGGGCAGAGAAACACTGAACACAGAGGAGGGAACTGCACCCCCTCCCTTCCCCTCCCTGTTCTGGCTTCAATTATTTCCAATAGCCTTATAAATAGTCACACATGGCAGGAGTCCCCTTGGTGCAATGAGTGGCTCTATAAAGCAAATACACCAGATGATTTAATATTTAAACCATATGCCTTACCTGATCATTTTCCTAGGCCTTCTTTGCCCTATTGGAAAAAACTAGGGAGCAGAAAGTACCAAAGGGCTCAATTTCAAGGCAAGAGAAATAGAAGGCAGAAAAACTGGTTGTGTGATTACTACTACTGCTCCTGCTGTTACTACTACTGTGGTTACCTGCATTCTGGAGGGTCTCAATGTTTTGCGGCCTAGTCGCCAGTTCTGCCACTGTTTGCACAAACTGGGTCCTGGCTCTCTGGTATTGCTCAAAGACTAAGAAGGGGGAAGAAGAAAAGGCAGAGGGTGAGTGCTTTTCCATAGGAGGATCTCCCCCACCTCATCCCTCCTGTTCACAGTTCAGAAGTCCATATTGGCCAAACCATCCCCAGAGGAACAAACTAGAGGAGACTTTCACAGATTCGGGGCTGGATTTGGCCCTACAGCCGGGTTTGGATTCATGGAGTCTGGTGGTCCCCCAATGTGTCAATGGAGGGAAAGGAAAGGGTCCTTGAGAAGGTGATAGCCCACCACCCCCGGACCTACTGAAGGGCCCAGGGCTGGATTAACAATTAGGCCAAGCAGGCACGAGGGGAAGGACGGTGGCTCAGTGGCAGAGCATCTGCTTGGGAAGCAGAAGGTCCCAGGTTCAATCCCTGGCATCTCCAAAAAAGGGTCCAGGCAAATAGGTGTGAAAAACCTCAGCTGGAGTCCCTGGAGAGCTGCTGCCAGTCTGAGAAGACAATACTGACTTTGATGGACCAAAGGTCTGATTCAGTATAAGACAGCTTCATATGTTCATATGTCCCATGCCTTTAGGGGCCCCAGCTGGCTTTCCCCCCCAGTTTCCCCCTGCTTGCAGCCCTCCAAGCCTGCATGTGCAACCAGCAACTGAGCTGCTCTTTGCCCGTCTTGCCTGGTAGGCTGCTGCAGGTGTCCTTGCCAAGTTCGCCTCTCCCTACTGGGGAAGGCAATGGCAAACCACCCCATTAAAAGTCTGCCATGAAAACGTTGTGAAAGCAACATCACCCCAAAGTTGAAAAACGACTGGTGCTTGCACGAAAAACGACTGGTGCTTTACCTTTTTTACAGTTTGTTAAAAGGGCTTTTGAGAAGGTGCCTACAGGCTGCAGCAGGGGCTGCGGGTAGTGGGGCGGGTGCTCCGACTCTTGAGATGATTTGTGAGGGGTCCTCTGAGATTTTGACTGCCTAGGGGCCTCCACAGGATTTAATCCAGATATGAAGAGCCCCTCCCCTCCCCCCACCCAGAAGGGCCTCTTCAACATCGCTGCTCTGCCCAGCCTGTCGGGAGCCTTCGAGGGGCTTCTTGGCCCTGGCAAAAAAAACCTTCAAGTACCCCCGGGCTTGGCTTTCCAAGGCGCTCTTTTCCCACCACGACGACCCCCCCCCGAAAGCCCCACAAGCCTGGTTTGAAGAGCCCCTCGCCCCTACTCCGGCTCAGTGTAGCTTTGGGGGGAGCCTGGGCCCGGCGCCCGACCTACCTTGCAGGACCTGCCTTTGGCTCATGGTCGCCCACGCCCCTCTGCCAGCCGGCGGGCTTCAGGGACTGTGGGGCCGGGGGCTCTGGCCTGGGGCTCCTCGTCCTCGTCCCCCGGAGGCGGGCAACAGCAGCAGGGCTCCCTCCCTCCCTCTCTCTACCCGCCGGGCCTTCTTGTCACTGGCGCGGGTGTGGGAGTGTGTGCGCGTCTCTCGGGCTCCTAGGCAACCCAGCGGAAGTGGGCGCCATCCAGGGCGGCCTCCGCCCCATTGTGACCTCAGCGAGGGACCGTCTCTCTCTCGCTCGGACTGCAGCAGTGCCAGGGGCGGAGGCGGCCCTCTCTGGCCTGCTGCTGCTGCTGCTACAGTAGAAGGAGCCGCC
Organism: Heteronotia binoei; assembly: GCF_032191835.1. Taxonomy (NCBI): domain Eukaryota; kingdom Metazoa; phylum Chordata; class Lepidosauria; order Squamata; family Gekkonidae; genus Heteronotia; species Heteronotia binoei. Next base: position 34,711,014 of record NC_083232.1, read on the forward strand.
AAACCCTTTCGGAGGCAGCGCCTGGGGCTAGGAAGAAGGCCGCGCCTCAGCCCGGAAGTCAGTTCTCGGGCCAGAGGGACCCGGCGCGGCTGGGGGCTTGGGCTTGCCCCCCCAAAGGAGAGGGCGGACGGGGTCCTTTGGAGACAGCCCGCGGTGCCCCAGATCGCACTGCTGCGGGCCAGCCAGGGGGGCTTCCGCTATTGCGCTGCTTGCCATCTAATCCCCCCCCGTCCCCTTCCCAAACGCCTTCAAGGATGCTCCCCGGGGCCCCAGGGCTGTCAACAATTCCGGGAGGTAAAGTTTGATCCAGGTGGGCAGCTGTGTTGCTCTGAAGCGACAGGACAACGTTTGAGTCCGGGGGCACCTTTAACACCAGGGAATTTTTATTCCAGGTACAAAAACGGGCACAGAAGGAGCCCGCTGAGAAGTGTGCATGCACAGGTCTCCAGATACATTGCAGCAGACTTCCCCAAGCCTTACGTCTAGGTTGAGGGAGAGTGGGGAGGGTTAGTTTGCCAGGAAGGAGCTAGTTAGAGTCAAGATGCATAAGTAAGTATAGCGAATATTGGATTAAAGCAGTTGGTAAGAAGACCTGTTGAGTGGCAGCAAATTAGCATACAAATACAGAGAGTTAACATACAGAGGTGGGGAAGTCCCTCGGAAGGGATTTGAAGCGAGACCAGTGGCCGCCCTAGGATAGGACCTTGCTCACGTCTGAAGCTCTCCCAGCGCCCGGGCTACAATTGGGGGCGCCGCCAAGTTCCTGAAGATGCCACCCGCACCCCCAAAAAAGTGCACAGGAGGCGTCTGAGGTGCCGCTCGCTTCCAGTGGGCCAGCTGTGGAGGGGGCGGGGGTGGCGACAAGCCGCAAACGGGTCCAACCGAAGCATTTTGCTCTGCTCCAGCCCTGCACATAAATAAATAACAAGCCTCGAATCCGCTTTCCCTCTTCCCTTATTTTTTCCACACTCCCCCCCCCCCAAACGTCCCTCAAGTTCAACGGGCATTTCTGTCTGCTTGATTTGGGTCCAGCAGTACCACGGAGACCAACAAAATGTTCGGGGTGTAAGATATGGAGAATCCAAGGCACCCTTCCTCAGATGCCGGGTGGAATGGAGATCTTGGACTCTTCAGTCCAGGGAAGAAGACAGAAGGGGGGCTGGACTCGAAATCTAGCTGATCTTCTGAGCCCGACCTGACTGCCTTCTAAAAACTTTTTTTTGCCAGTGGCACACGACTGTGCTCAGTGGGCTCGTTCTGCACCCCTCCCTATAGAGACACTCAGTCCCTCTGGACAGGTCGGTGCTGGACTCGATCTGCAGGCAGGACTGGATGCAAATCCAGGGGCGGCAAAGCCACCAGGGTTAGCCTGTTCCCGTCTCAGTCTGTTGAATGGAAGCTTCCCCACGGTCAGAGAGCCGCGGAATGTTCTTGACATTCTAGTCGTCTCTCTGTTTACATCTTTAGCTAATAACTTATTAAAAACATATGGCAAATGTATGGCTTTCCACCCTTCCCAAGAATTGAAACTTCACACGTTTGGCTAACTTGCGGTTTTATTGACCCCCATTCTTGACGCGGAAGAGAAAAAAGTTCGCTACTCGATAAACTGCCCAAGCGCTCTGATGAGAGCCCTGCAAGCTCTTTTGTTGTGGTCCCCACCCGCAAGAGCCCATTCCCGCTTCTCAGGTTCGGAATCCCTGCATTAGGGACATGTGTAGGGCGCTGTTGTTGTACTCTAAGCGGGTATGGAATGGGTTGCTACGAACATTCCCCCAGCCAGATGGACCGACTGGTCCTTTCCTCTTCACCTGAACGAAGCGTGTTTGTCAGATGTTCATATCTTAAAAGGGGCGACGCGGGGTCATCTCCGGACACTTGGGCAGGGAGTGGACTTCAGATGCCCTTCCACCTCCTCCTCCAAGGTGGCCTCCGGGTCTTCTACGCACCAGATCTCCAGGCTGGCTGACCCTAGTCAGGCTCAGGGATCCGGCAAAATGCTGCGCTGCTGACTCCAGCGGGGAGTCCACCTCCCAGTTACAAAGGGCACCTCTCCAGATTGTAAAGGACTGGACACCGTTTCTCCGACGTCCGGTGGATCTCCTTGATGTATTTCCCTCCCGCCTTTGCTCCAAGGAGTTGGTCCCTCCATCATTAGAGCCTCACAAGCAAGCCTGGGGGCGGGGCGTGGTAGGCTACTCGGAGAGAGAACGAGGTCTCCCAGTTAGTTTAATGGCAAGAAGAAATCCCTTGAAATTCTTTTCTTCTCTCTTCGTGGTATCCGGCTGTGAAGCCAAGCTGGCTATCACTTCCGGGCCACTCCGAAAAAGATGGCAGATACATGCCTGTGGACGCCTGACAAGATCCTAGTTACATTTGCACAGCGAAACACACCGTTGGGTTAGATTTCCTGTTATTATTCGCCCCCAGAGTAGGAACCCTTTACAAGCAGTCCGATCCCCCAGAGTCCAAGTGAAGGGTGAACAGGACTGCTGCACTGCAGCATTTTCTTTTCAAAAACCGAACAAGGCCCTCTCATTTCTGCCTGGGATGGCTTATGCAAGTCAGTACTGCAAATGGGTAAAATCAACGCCAGCCCGTACACGGGGCTTTCTCCCGTGGGGCCCCCACTCCATGGAAGACTCTGCCAAACTGGATTATTCAAGAGAGCTTCTCTACTTAGGCAATGGGGAATCACTGTACGGAAGGCTTCACGAAGCGACTTGGACAAATTATTAGGGACTCTGATCTATACTACTCTGCACAGTATGCTGTAAAATTGGATGCTATCCTGTCAATTTGAACCCTTTAATGTGTCGTGCTAACACTTAGTTTTGCTTCAGTTGTTTTTAGACTTCTGGTTGTTCCTACAGCCCAAATCCTATTTCATCTTTTATTGAATGTCCCATTTTGTTGATTGTATTGACTCACTCTGTAATCCACCCAGAGTTCCAGTGAGAAAGACGAACTAGAAACAACCTAAATAAATAAATATTGTCTGCGCTGACCTGCAGCGACTTAGGCGCAGATCTTTCACAGCAGATCTTTCACATCACACCTAAACTGGAGATGACAGAGACTGAATTTGGGACCTTCTGCAAGCCAGGCAGATCATCTACCCCGAGCCAGGGCCCCTCCCCGGGGATTCCTGTAGAGCAGACCCTGCAGCGGTTTTGTCTCGACATTGATTTCCAATTGATCAGGGGCTGCCTGGGAAGCGGAAAAGTGAAAAGAGCAGGAGTTCAGTAGTACCTTTAACAAAATTTGTGACAGGTTATGAGCTTTCCTGAGTCACGGCTCAGTTCTTCCGATACAGCTAGAATGGGAGTCCATCTGTCCTACATATTGGAAAGTGGAGTGATTTCAGATGCCGAATGACAGCAGCGGGCAAATGACAATAGCATGTGTGATATGCAGGGCGTTAGTAGTATCTTCTGCATATCACACCTAATCCAATCTGACCTATTGTCATTGTCCTGCTAGTCATTTGGCATCTGAAATCACTCCACTTTCCAATATATAGGGCAGATGGATTCCCATTCTAGCTGTATCTGAAACTAAGCCATGACTCACGCCCAGTGTGCTAGAAAAAGCGGCGGCTTGCTCCTTGGCTGAAGACAGGGGACTGGGGAGGAGGAGAAAAACCTGGCGAAGAGCCATCCTTTGAACCATGCGCGGAAGCGGGGGAAATCCGCAGAAGGGAGCGCTGGCGATGGGGCCTGGGTATCTTGTTTCTGCACCCCAGCGCCTACCACCTGTAGGGGTTTCTTCCGCGCCGGAAGAGCCCTCGAGCGCCGCGGCTGTGCCCATGGCAGGCCAGGTTCGCATGCCCACTTGAGCCTCGGGAGCTGGCTGAGCCTCACCTGCCTGCGTCGCAGCGAAGAGAGGAGGAGGCTGGAAGCCGCCTTGGGCCCCCACTGGGGAGAAAGGCGAGGGCTCCAGCAGGGACTGAAGAAATCAGTCGGGGCTGCTAACTAGCTAACTTTTGCCACCCGCCGCAGCGGGGAGTCACAGAAGGGAAAGCGGTCCCTGCTCCGAAAGGGATGGGGGGGGCGGGGGAGCGGCTCAGCCCTCCAGCCGAGGGACTTCCCCCTTTCCGTGGGGCTTTCGCAGCAGGGAAAAGCCCAGCGCCAAACCGCAGCGGAGGCCTTAAGACTCGGTCGTCTCAAGCCCGAGGGGGAGGCGGGCTCAGATCGGCCTCTTCCTGGCAAAGCCCTGCCTGCCAGCCGGGGAAGGAAGGCGAGGCCCCCAGCGGCCAGAGGGAGGAGGCGAAAAAGAAGGCGGAGAAGCCAGCAGGCCAAGGAGGGCCCCGATCCACGGAGGGGCTTATCCGGAGCTCCGCTGCCTTAAGGCTCTTGCACGCCACCCCCAACCTTTGCACCTTTCCTCAAGCGGCAGTGAATTCAGGAAGGTGTTAGAGGGTGAGGGTGGGCGAAGTGCGTCGTTGGGTCCACGCATTCGGAGCAGGCAGGCCGCCCCGCTTTGGAAGGCTTCCGAGGGAAGAAAGCCCGCCAAACCCCTTCCACTCGCGACCTCCCACCCCCTTCTGCTCCCGGAGTCGCCAGATCCGGGTTGGCGCTGCGTTCAAACCGCATTAAAATCCGGGGCGGTGGGGGGGAGGAATGCAGTCCTCCTTGTGCAGGAATCCGCGGCTGCCTCCGGCCTGCAGTGCGCATGCGCAGCTCTGAACCCTGCCTTTCGTTTTCAAAAGTCGCGTTTCCGTCCCGGAGGACCTGGCGAGTCTGACGCGGATCCGATGCAGCCGCTCTTGCGAGGACCCGCGCAGGTGCCGGAAACTGCCCACTGCTTCCCCCAAACCCACACCAAGGGGGAGAAAGGCCGCGATCCGGCACCCTCTTCCTTGCAAGGAGTGCAGCCCTGAAAGGCTGGTGTAGGCGCCTCTTTCCCGCTGCCCCTGTTCGCCCAAGGCTTCCTCTGGGCGTCCTGGAGGGTGAGACAAAGCCCTCCACCGCTCCACATCCGGGCAGTCTCGTAGTAGACTATTTCTTCCTGGATCCACAAAGCACTTTAGGAGGAAGTCTTGGATTAAAGAGCAGGTAGCTGAACAAGTGCCCGAATCCTTTATTCGTGGGGTTTCTGGCCTCGGTTGGCACTCAGTCCTAAAGAGATGTATTTAGACTGAGCTTTTCAAATGCTCAGTTGCGTTAATTAATGTATTGCCCATGCTCCATGCTCTTTAAAAGGAAAAACAAGTCAATTGTTTTCGAGGATATTTAAAGTCAGTGGTCAAATACATGCAAAAAAATCGAGTTAATGGACCAGTCCGCCCCTGTATGGCATCAGAAGCTTAAAATCCGATGCAAATTCAACTGTTTTTAGTGAAGCTCTTCCAGGGAAATGAGGTTTGCATCTCAGCAGAAAGCAGGACATCTGTGTAGCCCCCTTGTAATAAATCCTTCAGACAACCCAGGAGTGTTCCTGACATTCTTTTAGGTGATCCCTCCACGGAAGAAGACGGTTTATACAGTCTAACACACAGGATCATAACCCTCCTTAGCATAACAACTAGAAATAAATAATAATAATTAAAATAAAGTGAGCCGTTTCTACACAGTAGAGACCCCAGGTAGCCAAAGTGAAGCATAAAGTCCCATTTATTCCACTAAACTCCAACGGCAAGGGACGAGACCTGGAGAGTTTAACTTTGTTTGGGTCGTGCCCTGTGTGTGTTTAGAATGAGGACAGAAGGAAAATCAGGACGATGGAGAGAACTGTTTTAGTGCCCTGGCAGACAATAATCAGGTTTCTAAAGTGACGGACCTTGTCTGCATCCGGGAGCGCCCAAAAATTAAAAGGTAGAATCAAAATCCTAAAGTTCTCCCCCAAAATGACATTCTGTTTTGATGACGATTCCATAACTTACAAACGCAAATATCTTCTCCATTTCATGTAGATAGTCCAACCTGAATCCATGCTACCACAGAAGAAACGGCACAATTTGCATTTAATTTTTGATTACCTGTAAAACTCGCCTCTTTAGTATCAGATTTGTCATTATCAGAGGTATATTTTTCAAAACAGACTCGGGTTTAGGATGTGAACCTGCTCTGTGTTTTCTGACGTTGAAGTGTCAAGTAGCCAGAGCGACTTTATAATCCCTGAGCAAGCAACCAATGCGATTTCTAAAGGAGATTCGGGGATTCCAGGGGGTTCAGGATCTGCGATCAGCGTTGATCTGTCCTGGGATGAAAGGCTTCCAGAGCCCTCACAGGTGTCTTTTTCGAAAGAAGCGGGAACTTCAAAAGAGTTTCGAATAGAAAAAAGGGATAGAAAACCATTGCGAGAAATGGCCTCTCGGACAGCGCCCCTCCTTAAGGCACCTAGGCTTTGAAGGACTGAAGTCAGGGCTTGATTCCTGTCTCAGCTTCCTTGGGAGTAAATCTCATTTGACACACTGGGAACTTCTGGGCCCCAGTATGGGTGCATGAGTATTTATGGGACAGACTACCCCCAAAATACTCATACACCCCATATTGGCTAAGTATGGCCAACCATGTATTGACTAAGCCTCAGCTGAACAATTATTTCCCTCCACCATCCCGCTGCGGGACTCCTATATCTATATCAGACCCGCGCCCCATCTTTCGAAGGAAGGCGCAGCCTGATCCTGTGCACCTTTACTGCGAAATAAGTTCCGGAGTGTCCAATGAAGCCTACTCCCGAGTAAATGTGGACGGCACTGTTTTGCACCTCAGATCTCAGCACCTACAAGGCTAGCCTGTCAAAAGGTTAATCTAACTATCTCTAACTTGTGATTCTTTTAATCTGCTAAAAAAAAATTCCATGACTGCATACTAACTCACTGCCTACTCTCTCTATGTTTACGGTTGCTTGCCATTCCACACTATTATCTGATGAAGTGTGCTTAGCGCACACAAAAACTTACATTCTAAATAAAATTTTGATGATCTTAAAGGTGCAACTTGACTCTTGCTTTGTTCTACAGCTTCAGACCAATACGGCTGCCCACTTGGATCTATCTAACTATTTCGGGCATCCCACCCCCACCCCCACCCCCCCATATGGAAAGGAGGATTTTTAATTTTCCGGGGGAGCTGTCCAAACGTTGAATGTCCAGACATTCTAACACCGGTTTCCTACAATCCGAAAAGTCCAGGAAAAGCTTCTCTACTTGGTTCTGCTGACTAAGCTGCCCCCCCCCCCCAAACTTCAGCTTCTCACTCGCTGTTCTCACTCATGTTTACTTTTACGTGTTAACATTTTGCTGAACGCTAACAGCGGCTGTGTCCCTTGAAAGCACCCGTAGATTCTCCTGCCAGCTACTGACGCCTTAACTGCTCAGCCTTTGCCCCTTGATAGGCCAACAAGAACTTCATTTACCATTGGAGCGGTTCTGGGCCTCCTGACCACACCTTCTGTCCTTGGTCGTCCCCAGTGGCCCAGATGAGTAGGAGGGGTGATTCTTGGATAGAAAATAAGAGGCACTTTCAAAACATACTCAAACCACCGTGGTGGCTATTCTTTACCGCCTCATTGCTCCACAAGTTTACTTAAGAATAAATTCCATTGGACTCAGTGAGACTTCCCTCCCCACCCCCTCCCATCAAGTCGCCTGCAATTTTGGGCGACCTCATAGGCTTTGGCAAGAGACGTTGGGAAATTGCTCGTCTCATCTAGCAACTCTGGATTCCCCTCGATGGTCTCCTATCCAGGTACTAATGTCTGGCCCTGCTTAGCTTCCGAAATCTGATCAGATCAGGCCAGCCTAGGCAATCCAGGTCAGATTCTGAGGGCCAGGTTTCCTTAGGCAGGGCTAAATTCAGGATTTTTGCAGCCTGCCTGTTTCAAAGTCGACGTGGTATGAAGAGTAGATTCCGGGGCTCAGCAAGCCACGTTTAAGCCTTAAAGCCCAGCCAACAAACACGTGAATGTGATCTCATTGAAGGCAACCTCATTGATTTCTTACAGAACTCAGTAAACTGTTCGCGCTCCGACATAAACCTGCTTCACATCCGAATTCTTGGCCTGTTTAGAAGTCAAGAGGTTAAGAAAATACCTGGTAAACTTTCCCCAACAATCTGGCTGCTGTTCCTTCACGGGGTCTGAAAACTCCGCTTTGGGGTTAGACATAATCAAGAAAACCATATCCCCGAACACCGTAATGGATGGGAGTAGAAGATCCAGCCAGAAAATATTATCCGTGCCAAGGGTTGGTAATCAGCAACCGAACAACACCTGGCTGCTATGCTGTAGATTCTCCTGCCTGCCCCTGACGCCTTAAATGCTCAGCTCCCTCTTAACTGATCAATAGGGGCTTTAAACCCCTTGACACCCGCCGCGCATTCTAGATCGGTTTTCTGACTCCACCAATTAAATAAAACCGGTTTCAGTTCTGCAGTCAAACTGGTTTCACGGTGCAGTTACCTCCTCTAACGCTTATTGACGTCAGTGGACATAGAAAGGCGTGACTCTGCTCAAGATTGCGAAGCAAGTTTTGGAAATTCTATTTAGGTCATTCAGAACTGAGCCCTGCGTCGGTCGCTGAGTAGGTGTCCCTTTGAATGCAGGTTTCAGTTCTGAACCGAGCAAGGCCAGTTCCTCCTCTACAAGGCAAGGCGCCCCGCTGAGTGATTTGGGTCTGCGTGCCGCCACCACCACCCTTTAGTTCTTCTCAGCCATTGACAAATATTACAGTCCTCCCATAATGCCCGGAAAAGTCCGTAGGGGGAGGGGGATCCATGTTTAACTACCATACTTGCAAAGAGGACAGAATCATTACTCGAGGGAAGTCCAGAGTCGCTACGCAGAGGCCGGCAATGGCAAACCACTTCTGAACGTCTCTTGCCTTGATAAGTCTATAGGATCGCCATAAGCTGGCTGCCCATAACTATGCCCTGAAAAGTGCCTATGGGGGCGGCGGGGTGTGTGTGTCAATCTAGGTTCAATTATCATGCTTGCAGAATGCTTAAAGAAAGAACATTTGGGGTGATGGTGACTTTTTTTTCTTGATCCGACATCCAAATGGAGCATTTCAAGCCAGTTTGCCCAGTGCTCTCTGCCCCCCCCCACAGCTTCAGGAAACGGGAGGTTCCAGTGTTCCCTCTAAGATGAGTTAGTGTGAGATGGCTCACAGCTTTTTAGCCTCCAGCTCACACGTTTTTGTCTTAGCTCAGGAAGGATGGTCCCAGAGCAAACTAATTTATGCAGTCGCTCACAACTTTAATGCCAGTAGCTCACAAAGTAGAATTTTTGCTCACAAGACCCCACAGCTTAGGGGTGTATTGGTCCCGATGAGCTCTGCTTGCATTCCCCAGAATCCCTGTACATTAAATGGGTGTTCTCCTCCCACTGTTAAGGCTGCGATGCTGGCTCGCCTAAGAAGACCACGGAGTGAGCTCTTTCTTTCGTTTGAGGTGAGATTTGAATCGGGAACTGCCCCTTGGGTATCTGTGTTGGCGCCAGTTCTCAAAAATGGTTAGGAGGAGTCAGCGTGAGTCTCCCGGCGAGACAGAGCCTCTAATGGCAGCCCCTCTGCCTCCATCCATCATGCAGTGGGTAAAAGGATGTACGGGAGGCTTCTGCTCCGCCCACCACTTGGATTGCAAGTGTTTTGCTGGTTTGTTAATTTCCTTGCTGGCATCAAAGGAATGAACTACTGAGGGATCAGGGGCAGGACATCTGCTTAGTACACACTAAATAATGCATTTTCAATCTACTTTCTTTGCACTTTCCAAAGGGATTTTGCTGTGTGAACTGGCAAAATCCAGTTGGACAGTGCATTGGAAGTGAATTGAAAATGCATTATTTAGTGTGTGTGATCGCAACCAGAAGGTGCCAAGTTCGGTTCCCGGCATCTCCGGTTAAAAGGGGGACTGACGTAGTTGGCAATGTGAGGACCTCGGCTTGAAACCCTGGAGAGCCGCTGCCAATGGTCTGTTTCAGGATTATGATCCCATATAAGAGACCTGGGCTGCGATCACACACACGAAATAATGCACTTTCCATGCACTTTCCAACTGGATTTAATTGTGTGAACTGGCAAAATTCAGTTGGAAAGTACACTGGAAGTGCATCATTTTATTTAATGTGCGTGCTCGCAGCCCCAGTATGGTGTCCCGGTTAGGCGTATCGACTAGGATCTGGGAGGTCTGGTTCGAATCCCCTGGTGCCATGATTGTTTGTCTCCAAAGTCAATCATGGAGACAAACTGGTACCATGGAAACCTCCTGGGTGACCTTTGGGCCAGTCACACCCTCTCGGCTTGATCTACCTCAGAGGGATAAAATGGAGGAGAGAACAACGATGTAAGCCTCTTTGGGACCCCATTGGGTAGAAAGGTGGGATATAAATGAATGGTTAAGAGATGTTGTGTGGGGGGAGAGTCAGAAAGAGAGGGAGGGAGGGACTCAAACTTTGTCCCCCAATCTAAGAACGATGTATGGGTGGAAGAAGTTGTGTGAGTGCATGGACAGGAAATTCTGGACTTCTGAATCCATCTGCTCATATATACCCAAGGAACACGTGAAGCTGTTGCGTCCCAAACCAGACCATCGGTCCATCAGGGTCACTATTTTCTGCTCAGGCTGGCGGGGTCTCTCCGGCGGAGGATTTTCACTCCGCCGCCTAGCTGAGCCTTTCAAATGGAGATGCCGCCGCTGGGGACTGAACCTGGGACCTTCTGCATGCCGAGCAGCTGCTCTGCCGCTGAGCCACTCACGGCCCCTCTCCAGGGCTACGTCACTCGTGAATAGACCTCAGAGGAGGAAACTGGCAGCCCAGCTGAGCCGAAGGATTTGAACTTCAGCCAGGTGGCCTGGAAACTTGTCCAGAAATCTGAACACGCTTGACCATCGAGTCAATCTCAGGGACCTGGCTCCCGAGGCAAGGCCTTCCTTAAGATGCGAGAGCTAGCCAAAGGGAACCCATATCTCCCCAGCTGCGACCCTCAGCTCCGAAAGCAAGGCTGCCTGGCTCTCTGTAGCAGAGTTAGGGGTCTAAGCAGGCGGCCTCTGGAGAAAGGGGTTTCTGCCGCAATGCATGGGCGTGGCCTCTTTTTAATTTGAGACGGGGCAGGCTGGCCCCCTGGAATGTGTGGATCTGGGGGGGGGGGGAGAACAGTCAACACGAGAATGTTCTGGCTGATGCCTTCAAGGCACTTTTGTTTTCGTTGAGATGCACACCAAGTACTGGGAGGAAGGAACATGCAGTTTCGTTGCTCATCTGACCCGCGCCAAGATCTTCCCCGAAATCGGGCTCTCTGGTTATTATTGTTCTCCGCTAGCATTTTTGTCTTGGGCTGTTCAAAGTCATTTTTGCCTGTTTTACATAAGGGGGAATTGTAATTTGCTCTGGGACTTCCAATGAGATCACGTCCATGTAGGGATTTATTTCGTTATTTATTTACTTTATTTATAGTCCACCTTTCTCACCAGGGCTCAAGGCGGATCACAACACAGGACGTCAATACAAGCAACAAGAAGCACTTTCAACTCACTTTCAAAGCACTTTCCAACTGGATTTTGTCAGTTCACACGGCGAAATCCAGTTGGAAAATGCATTGAAAGTGAGTTGAAAGTGTTTTATTGAGCGTGTTGATCACAGCCAAACTGATGCAAAGTTACACCAATAGGATGTGAGCCCAGAGACTGAAGATCCCCCCTGGATATCCTACCTCAGCGGTGAGGCTGTTTGACAGCTGCCACTAACTGGGGTCCTATTTTGAAACCGAGATGGTGAAGTTGATGTATTTTTTTTTAACTCGAGGGTGGGAGAAAGTGATTATTTTGTCTGAGGGGCTCTCCCTTGCCCATAGAGGACGCCATCCCAATAAAAGCCGCCTTGGCCCCAGCCACACCCTTGCGCCTCCAACCTGCGTCAAAAGCGCCTTAGTTCAGTTCAGTCTGCGCCTGCGCAGAAGTTCTGCTTCTTTCCGCCGAACTTCCCAGTATGTCTGCTGCGGGTTGTCAACACGAGGCCGGCGGCGGAGCTGAGCGCTGCTCGATTCGCAACCCATTTAAGCAGAAGGCTTGTCAGAAGCCGTTTCCATTTCCTCGGGAGTTAAGACTCCCTTACTCTGTGTAATTTGCCCGAAGTGGGCTGTGGAGCGCCCGGTATGAGAATGACGACTCTGCGATTGGAAAACACTGGGCATGACCTAGCCGGAATTAATGTATTAAACAATTGGGTACATTTTATCCCGCCCTTGCCCAAGGAGCTCGAGGCCGTCTTCTCCCACTCACCCGCCATTTTATCCGCACAACAATCCTGTGAGGTAGGCTAGAATGAAACAGGACGGCTCCCCCAGAGCCTACAGCCAGCTCGGTGGCCAATGGAGACCTGGATCCGAGGGTGCTTTCACTCGGCGACTGTTTGCAAGTGGATTTCGCCATTTTTGCACCGAAATCCAGTTGCAAAGCTGGTTATTTTGCGTGTGTGAACGCATCCGAAGTCTTCCGGATCCTAATTGATCCCCCTAACCATTCAACAACACCATCCTTCCGGTCCTAAGAAATGGGAAAGCTAAGTTTCCACCGAACGGGTTTAAAAAGAGTTACTAGCAGTGCCATCTACTCCAGTTTAAACCCATTGGTTTCAGTAGACTTAAACTGAAAGTTAAAACTGAGCTGCTAAAACTCTGTTCAGGATTGCACTGTATGACTGTTAAGTCGAGGGTGAGCAAGGTTTGGCTGGGGGATTCTGGTTTGTTTTAGTTGTTTAAACTGTGGCTGGATCCTGCCCGCTGTGAGTAGGATGTGGCGGCTGCTGTGGTGCCAGAAGACTCGCTTTAAATCTCGACTCTTCTGGGAGGTGACCTTGGGCCAGGCGTTCTTTCTCAGCCAGCCGAGCCTACCTCGCGGGGTTGTTGTGAGGATATATGAAGGAGAGGAGAAGAGTGTGGAGGGAGGGAGGGAGGGAGGAATAGAAAAGTGCAAAATACAGAATAATAACAGGGGGTTCCAGCTGTTGCTAAGCGACTGTTCAACTGATAAACGCTTCTGGTGGCGAGCCCGTTCATTGGCTTGGTGAAGGGCGATATGAAAGGAAAGTGCGCTCGGGTAGGAAGAACAGTCATTTGGTTGCCCTTCTGGCCACAGCACTTCCACTCCCTTCCCGCAGGCGATGTGTCACAGTGGACGTCAAGACTTACCGGCAGCTGATGACAGCGGGGCATACAGAGACACACCCCCCAGACTCCAACTTTGTTCTGCACCAGACTCAAGTCTTGGTGACTCTCAGGAGGCTCATGGGACCAGGAGATCTTGGCGAAGGGCCTCTGGGAAGCTGGCCTTGTGGGAGCACTCCAAAGCCAGAGTCCTTCCTCGAGGCCTGGGCTGCAACAAAGCTGTACCTCCCCCGGAAGTGCCCCTTTAAAACCAGCAAGGTTTATCGCGGCATTGGAGGTCATTCATCCTCAGAGGAAGACGGGGCGGGAAGACTTTTTTCTTTACATGAGACCCCAAACCACAGCGGGGGGTGGAGCAGGATTTCGGAAGAAGGAACAGCTTCCAAGTCAGCAGCCCTGCAGTCCCAGCGGACGCGTCGAGGACTGAAGCCGGCAGAGACGTCAATCCTGGGGAGCCGGCGCGATCTCCTTGGGAGGGAATGGAGCCTGGGAGGGTGGGAGATGGATTGACCCAGGGGCTACTGGCGCCCTCACCCCAACCGCGCGCCTACTGGTCCGGCTACTCTTTCTGGAGCAAAAAGGACCCGGGCAGACAGACAGCCGCGGTCTTGGGGCCGGGGCGGTCCAGAGTAGGGCCCTTGCAGCAGCGCCAGGGGCTTGTGGCGGCCTCTTCAGCAGCTTAGGGGGGCGGGGGCCCCGGGGGGTAGTGGGATCCCCCGGGAAGAGCTCCGCTACAGGGCTTTGGAAGGGGCTTTCGAAAAGCAGCCTTTTATTGTTCACGCATTTAAACCTAACTCCTGTTTTATATAGGCCACTGACGCCGGGTTCCTAAACGCTGAATGCATCGGAAGCGCCTCCCACAGGTTTGCGGTAGCAGCCCACTGCAAAAACTCTCTTCCTACCCGTGTAAGGACAGGAAGGAGGCTTTCCTGGGTGCAAAGGCCAGTCCAGATTCATTGGTGGTCGATTTTTTTTCTTCCAGGCAAAGGTTCAGCACAGAGATGCCGGGAGAAGAGGCCTTTAAAATCATGGCCAAGAGCGTCTTTTCTATTGTTTGTTGTTGTTTTGTCACAGTCAGATATCTGACTGGTAGATGGTTGTTCTGCAGTTCGAGTTCTTGGGAACTGCAGAGGGATCTTTGTAGGATTCTTGCTGCTCCAAGCAACACCGTCTTCTGGAGCTGAGCTGGGATTATTTGCTCAATGCCCAGAGTGTCCAGGTGTTTCTAGGCACTAATCCAAGGGCCCCAATGACATCTGGCAAGATGACAATCTTCTTCTTCCAGATGTGCTCAAACTCTGCTGCCAGGTCTTGGTATTTGTGATCCTCTCCTGTTCTTTCTGTTCTGCCGCTGTTCTTCTATTCTCCTGGGATTGCAATGTCAATGATGCAAACCCTGTTTCTCATTTTTTCCCCCTACAATTGCAATGTCAGAGGTGTTATGCTCCAGGTGTTTATCTGTTTGCAGTCAGAAGTTCCAAAGGATCTTCGTTTCATCATTTTCCATGGTCTTGTCGGATTTGTACTCCCATGAGTTTCTGGCTGATGGCAAGCCATACTTTTTCTAAAGATCCCAGTGCAACGTACCTGCAACTCTATCGTGAGGTTCTTTATACGCGGTTTAATCACCTTTACTGCAGGCAATGACCACGTGATCGACTGTTTCATCCTTTGACTTGCAGAGTCGACATTTGCTGTTATCCCTGGTCTTTTCCTCCTTCAACATCCTACCTGAAGAAGAGTTCGGGTGAACTCCTGAGCTTAAGCACTGTTTGGTGTCCTTGGCAGCTGGTTCTAATAAAAGCTTTTCTCTGGATTGTGGTTTGTTTTGGGGTTTTGATTTTGGATTAATAGGGCAGCAAGTAAGTACTGAAGACACAGACAATGTGATCTCATCACCTTATTGCTGTCCTTTAACCCCAAACCTAACCTACAGAACCAACCTCCATTGGAAACAGTGTGACCTGCCCTATTGCTTCCCATGAAATGTATTACCACAGAACGTGGAAAGCGTCGTTTCACAGAACTTGAGGCCAATGGTCCCTCTACGCTGTGGAGTCTTGTGAGCAAAAATTCTACTTTGTGAGCTACTGGCATGAAAGTTGGCAGCTCCTGCATCAATTAATTTGCTCTGGGATCGTTTTTCCTGAGCTGAGACAAAAATGTGTGAACTGGAAGCTAGCTCAGCTTAGAGGGAACGCTGCTTGAGGCGAACATTCCAGGACAGGGCCGTAGCCAAGATTTTAAAAGTCAGGGGGCTTTTGAAAAAGTCAGGGGGCACCCTTTCCCATCCACTGTGGGGCTTGCTGCTTCTCAGAAGCTTTCTGGGGTGGGGGCAAAAGTTGGTGGCTCTGAATGTGGCCAAGTTGAGGCAGTCAACCCTAAAACTTCGGAGTCAAGAAGGGCTGCGCCTTGCATGCAAGCGGGGTGGTGGTGGTTTCCTTCTCCCCCAGCCCTGCACTTTACAGCCAGCAGCTCCATCCATGGCCCCTCCCCAGCCCATTCTATGCGGCTTACTTCGCCTCCCTCCTCTCCACCAGTTGCTTTTGCTGCTGCAGTGCACTATGCTGTGCTCAGCTCTCCCAGCTCCAGCTGCGGCTGTTGACGCTTCACTGGCTCAGCCATCGCAAAAAAGAAAGAAAAGCAGGCTGCCTCCAGAGGCCCCTCCCACCACCAGATGTCAGGGGGCCGTGCCCCCACGGGCCCCACTGTAGCCACAGGCCTGTTCCAGGACCTGCGTGGTGCAGCTTCAGACTGCAAGGTGGCTTCGGGGGAAACATAGACATGCATGGCCCTAGAAGCCACAAACCATACTCTAATCCACGCCCCCCTCCCCCCGGTCGGGATCATAAACATGTTTCCCCTTCTGTAGCTTTACGCGAGTCTCAGCCCAGTTGTTTCAATTCATCTAAACTTGACAGTAAAAGAGGACCAACAAATTGGAGTAACGCTGCGTAGCGCGGTTCCTTTCCCAAGAAGTCTACACGGAAGCAACTCCCATTGGAAATCAACGGGGTGGTTGACATCGGAGTCCACGGGCCTGATTCATTGATCCAAAGGCTTCCCTTCGGCGGGACTGTGAGCGGGGCTGCCCTTCTGAGATTGTTGGGGGCGGGGGCGGGGGGGGGGAGGAAGCAGACTGACCAGCAGAGCTGCGGATCCGCCGAGTTGCTTCTCTTTAAAGCTGGGGGTGTCAGGAAGAGACTGGAACTGAGAGGCGTTACAGCTTCGTGGGGTCTCCGGGGCTGCTGCCTGCTTTCGTCAATAGGCCAATCGATATGAATACATCGGGGGTTCCTGAGCAGCATCCGCAATTGCTGCAGGGGAAGGTGTATGGAGGGGGCGGGGAGTCGCGCTTACATCCTAAGACAGCTGCTTGGCCGGTCAGTCTCTCTCTCTCTCATACACACACACACACACACACACACACAAGAACCCAGACCGCCGAGGGTCTCCAGATTTCACCACCCCACCGTGGCCTCGCTCTCCCTTGCTGTCTGGCTGGCTCTCAGCCCCGGAGAATGGGAGCGGCGGGCGGGCGGGCTGGAACAAAAGACCTCCTCCGCCGCCGCCGCCGCCGCCGCCGCGGTTGGGAGCGGAGGGGCGGCGTGACGCGCCCTGGGGGAGGCGTGGGGGGCGCCCAAAGCAGGCTGCCGGGACTCAGGGCTGGGCGGAGGGAAGCCGCGAGCCCGGCCGCCTCCTCCTCCTCCTGTGCCGGGGCTGCGGGGGGGCTGCGGGGGTGGTTGCTGCCCGCAACAAAGCGGCCCAGAGCAGCAGCAGCAGCGACGCCCGGGAGGGAGGGAGGCGGCGAGAGGCGGGCGGAGGCAGGAGGCGGCCGAGCTGGCGAGGGCTGCAAGGGGGCGTCGGGTGCAGCCGGTTCCGCTGCCCCAGAGGGGGCTGCTGCTGCTGCTGCCATTGCAGAGGGGCCTCCCGCCTCCGCCAGGGCCGAGCGAGACAATGAGAGGCAAGATGGCAGCAGCGGGCGAGGTGTGCTGGATGGGGGGGGGCACTCGGCGGCTGTGCGAGCGAGCGAGGGGACGGTCGCGTCCTGCTGTCCTCTGCCCATGCAAAATGCCTTCCAGGCCCGAGCGCCGGCGGATTTGGGCCTAGGAGTCTCCTGGTAACCCACATGGAGAACCCCGTCGTGATTATTCCGGGTCAACTGCTTCCCGTTTGCAACCCCTGCAGCGGACCGGATTATGGGTGTTCTTGGGTTATTGTTGTTATTCCTGAACCACAGTATTGAGAGTGCGGGAAGTTGTTCTATAACTAACTCCCGCCCCCCCCCCCGCGCCCCCGGGAAACTGAAGCACCTGCCGCCTGAATGTTATGGAGGGGGGGATCGATGGCAGAGGGAAAAGCGGACATGAAGGGCAGCCCATTCAGTCATTGTGCACCGTGGTTTGAATCCAGAGCCTAAGATCTGCCCTGCCAGCTCACAGAAAACACCCGTAATTTAGGCCAGAATCCTGTTTCTAATAGCAGACAGGCGGGTTTTCTGGAAAGTTCCGGGGTAGGACATTAAGGAATCCTCGGCACTCTGACATACACTTCTTCTAAACTTGGAAATTCCACCTAGGCGTCACTGCTGTAGCGGAAGCTACTTTCGTGACCATCCTTGTTTTCCTAGTCAAGCAGTACCACCTCCACCCTCACCCCACCCACCCATGCAGGCATAAAGTGGGAAAGGATAGGAGGGTGTAAACCTGTTCATTTCATATCACTATCAGTTTCGACGCTGGTTTCAGTGGTTTGCTAACTCTGTCTGGAGCAGCTTCTCCAGATCCCTCTGACCTGGATAGCCCAGGCTAGCCTGATCTCGTCAGATCTGGGAAGCTAAGCTAGGGCCCGGCCTGGCTAGTATTTGGGAGGAATACTCCAAGGAATACCAGGGTCAGGACGCAGAGGCAGGCAATGGCAAACCACCTCTGGACGGGTCGCTGTGAGTCAGCAGTGACTTGAAGGCACCTTCCACCCACTGCTTAGGAGAAACGACCTTGGAGTCAATGGCGCGGTTGGCACTTGTCATTCAAAAGGGGGGATAATAATATTGACCTCCCTTCCCTGAAATACTCTCTTTAAACACTCCCAAAGCCCATCCCACAGGCTTTCTGTTCAATGGCTGAACATTTGCAAATAATAAGGTAAGATTCCAGTTGCGCCTTTAAAACCAACAGTGTTATTAAAGGTATAAGGCTACCCACCTGGATCTATCTGCTTGCAAAGTGGTATCAATGAGCCCCGGAGGGTAGGCCGAACCTTAGGATGGGAAATGAAAGAGGCCTCCGGACCCATTGAGTGATATTTTTTGAGAAGGATGAAGATGAGTAGCCCTGTAGACTCGTCTGTAGCAGCAGGAAAGAGTAAGAGTCCAGGAGAACCTTAAAGACTGACTAAGTTTGTGGCAGGACATGAGCTTTCGTGAGCCACTGCTCGCTTCCTCAGATACTACCGGATTTTTTTAGAAGAACCCGCAAAAACTTTAAACGAAGAGGTCTTCCAGTTGCCTGGCCACAGGGGACACCGCTCCAGCCGTCTGTCGCAGGCATCTGCTTCCTCAGAAAATGAAAAAGAGAATCGCGGTTGGTCTAGCTGTCAAAGCCCTGCCCTGGGGCACATTTCTTGAGCAGCCAGGCCTCTCCAAGCCAGGCTCGATCCTCTGCCCCGCGGATCCCCCTTGACCTAGACGCCAGGCCCAACAGGGTAGTGAGAAGAGGGAAAGATGGCTACACTCAGCAAAGGTCAGCACCGATGGTCTCAGCTGCTGCTCGACCAGGGGTCACCTGGAAGCCCAGACACGCTCGAGACTGGGACTCCGACTGCCAGCAGCCGTCTGACTTTCCATCTATCTGTCCATCCACAGAATATGGCACCGATCTGTACCCAATACCTACAGATCTCTGTCTGTCTGTCTGTCTGAGATTAGCTTCATCGTATTCCAGTGCGGTGCAGCGGTTAACAGGGTCGGACTAGTACCTGGGAGACGCAGGCTGGAATCCCCCTCCTTCTACGGAAACTCTCTGGCAGCCACACTCCCTCAGCCTAACTCAACTCACCGGGTTGTTGAAAGGATAACACGGAGGAGAGGTGACCTCAGCCCCTTTGAGGGAAAGGCCAGGGATAAATGAAATGAACAAACACTGGAACCAAGCCGACCAACTTCCAAGTCAGGGTGTTCGAAGGAGAGGAAGCGAGCTGATTTCCCTTTCCCAGCAATTGTAATATATTACTGCTCTCCATCTTCTTAGCTTAACACAATTCCCCACCCCGTCTTTCCTCTCTCTCAGAACCATAACAAGTAAAGCCTCCCCATCTCTGCATCGCCAGTGCTTACCCAGTTGAATTTCTGCCTGACACGCAGCACAGGAATTCTGTAATTTATTTTTTTTTTTTTTTTAAGTTTCCACCTCTCCCCTCCCCCGGTAGACTAGACAGCCTGCGAGAAGTTTAGGCGGGCGTGCCGAGCTGGGCGGGGCGGGGCCAGGAAGGGGATTTCCCCGGGTGCACTGCTGCAGCCAGAACTCTCCGCGGGCTCAACCCACAAGTTTTGGCTGCTCCGTGGAAGGCATTATTTCCCGCGGCTCGCGCCAGTTCCGGGGAGAGAGAGCTGGCTGCCTTTGGCTCCCCGCAACCTCCAGGCCGGGGGAGGGGGGAGGAAACTCAGTCTCTGCACGCCTTTTGTTCCCCAGAGCAGATAGTTCAGCTGGGGTGAAGGTCCTGGAGTCTGAGAGGGCGCCGCCGGCTTAGTCTGCCAAAGAACCGCGCAAGCAACTGTCCCTCCCGCCTGCTGCCCCCGGGGAATGGCAATGGGGCAGAGGGTGCAAAGCACTTGGCGGCGCTCAGGCCCTGGGGCAGGTCAGCGAGGACAACCGACCCCTCGGCCAAGGCTTCGAGCCTTGAAGGCCAACTAGGCTGGTCTCATCAGTAGCGATGGAAGGGGAGGGGTTCGTTCGTTGAAAAAGAGCCTCTGGGCATGTGCAGCCTGCTTTGTCGGCACTGTCTGGACTGCAGCGGGTTCTCTGAAACCTTTTTCGCCCCTTCGTTGACCAGATCCTAGCCCAGGGAGCTATTCACCGGATCCTTGACCTTCGTTATGTCTGCTTTTGTCTATTGCCCCAGTTCTAAAATCTTGGTTGGGGGAAACCTGCACCGAGGGCATTCTGCATCCGGCGTAACTACTCTATCCGGCCCGCAACAACAATAATTAAAAAAAAACCCGACCCCCAACTAATTCCTGCTACTCCTGCCCAGTGCCACCCCTCCCGGCGTCTCTCTCCAGAGAGGGCATGGCGCAGCGGAGAGGCTCCGGCCGGCTGCAGTCCCTCCCTGGGCGGGGTGGGGCCCCTGGGCTGCGCGGGGCGGGAATCTCCGCCTTTCGTGCCCTGCGCGGGGCCTGGAGCCAAGGCGGCGGCTGGATCCGAGCTGCCTGGAGCGCAGTTGAGGGCCTGCTTGCCGGGGCTTGTGTCGTCGCCCGAAGGTCCAGATCCTGACCCGCTCGACCCACTCGCTGACAGTCGCATCTTGACTGAAATGTTGGAGGATCAAATGAGATCGCTTTCTCTTCATTCGCCGGCGGGCCTTGGCTAAGAAGCAGCCCTGTTGTAAGCCGGGGCGGGCGGGGGGGCCCCGGGGAGTTCTTAGCTGCAGTGGTTACGAGCATCTGTCGGTTGCAGGAAGCCAAGACGGAGCAAAGCTGGAGCAGAGCACTCTCGAGGCACCTTGCAGTCAGAGCAACAACGTTTCCTTCAAGGGATGAACTTCCGCGAAAATCCAGATGGTGAGGGACTGCCGGGGCCGCCCCCCGAGGCGACAACAGTAACCCCACCCCCCACCCCTTCTCGGGTTTAAATGGTGCTCATCTTCGGGACAGGTTCACGTCCCAGCTCCTGCCTGGCATCCTTCTTCCGCTCCCCTCTCCCGTGGGGCTACTGCACGCCTCTCTCTCCAAAGCTTCCCTTTTCTACCCGCTCTGCAAAATCCCACCCCCCCTCCCTCCGGCTCTTCACCTTTTGGGGGCTCCTTCCCAACCTCCCGCCTTGCGAGCAGCCCGCCAGCCCGGCCAGCAGCCTTCGAATTTGGCGGCGGGGCCCGCGCGAAGGTGGAGACGGACTGCGCAGGCGCAAGATGGCTTCTCCTTTGCCAAGGGCCGGAACGCCACAGAGGCCGCCCCCGCCCCAGAGAGACGCCGCTGCGCCCGCAGCCCCGAGCAGCGAGGAGGAGGGAAGCTGCCCCACCCCCGCCCACAAGGCCCGAGACGAGGAGACGCTGCTCTCTCAGCCCCGTTGGGTGCCGCCGAGACCAGAGCCAGGCTGCCTCCCCTCCCCTTCCCAGCTCAGCAGCAGCAGATCGATCTTCCTTCCTTCCTTCCTTCCTTCCTTCCTTCCTTCCTTCCTTCCTTCCTTCCTTCCTTCCTTCCTTCCTTCCTTCCTTCCTCCTTTCCTTTCCTTTCCTTTCCTTTCCTTTCTCTCTCCCTTCCTCCCTCCCTTCCTTTTCTTCCTTCCTTTCTCTCTCTCCCTCCCTCCCTTCCTTTCTGTTTTCCTTCCTTCCTTCCTTCCTTCCTTCCTTCCTTCCTTCCTTCCTTCCTTCCTTCCTTCCTTCCTTCCTTCCTTCCTTCCTTCCTCCTTTCCTTTCCTTTCCTTTCCTTTCTCTCTCCCTTCCTCCCTCCCTTCCTTTTCTTCCTTCCTTTCTCTCTCTCCCTCCCTCCCTCCCTTCCTTTCTGTTTTTCTTCCTTCCTTCCTTCCTTCCTTCCTTCCTTCCTTCCTTTTCTTTCTTCCTTCCTTTCTTCCTTCCTTTCTCTCTCTTTCCCTCCCTCCCTTCTTTCCTTCCTTTTCTCTCTCTCTCTCTCCTTCCTTCCTTCCTTCCTTCCTTCCTTCCTTCCTTCCTTCCTTCCTTCCTTCCTTCCTTCCTTCCTTCCTTCGCCCACTTTAAGAACCGGCTGTTTCCCAGGCAAGGCGGGCCATACCTGCTGAGAGGAGCCAGTGGATCGCCAGCGGGGTCCTTTGTTCCTTCGGGCCCTTCGTCGTCGGCGCTCCTCCTTCGCCTCCAGCCTTTCCCACCTTTGGGTCGCAGGCCATCTCCACTCTCCCCTCGCGTCCCGCCCCTGTGGGGAGTATGCGCGCCGGCCCCGCGGCTCTCTGCCCATTGCTGCCACGGGGGTCCCTGGGGCTGGTCTTGGACGGTGGAGCAGAGGGGAGCCTTTGACGGGGCCGCCTGAAATGCCGAAGGAAGAGAAGGAGGGTGAGGCGGGCTCGAGAACATTTTATTTATTTATTTATTTATTTGAGATTTATATCCCGCCCTTCCCACGAATGGCTCAGTCACGAGGCGAGTTCAAGCTGTCCAGTCAGAAGAGACAATTGGCCACATTCTTGCAATAGTGTTGTTGTTGTTTTTAAAAGGGAGTTTATCTTCTTGAGCAACTTTGTCTCGACTACCACCCAGAAGGTTGCAGGTGAGCTGAGTGAAACACAAAGCCCGCCGGGCGTCTGGAAAACCAGTCTAAAAAACCCAGCAGGGCGCAATCCTGGGTTCGCTGGCCTCCGCATCGGGGCCAAACCCACCCCGGGTTGGGGGGAAAGGGTCGGGCAGCCTAGGGGGAGCCATCAGGAGGTCCATCTGTGGGGCTTCTAGTGTCCTGGCCCCACTGGTAGACCTCCTGATGGCACCTGGGGTTTTTTTGGCCACTGTGTGACACAGAGTGTTGGACTGGATGGGCCATTGGCCTGATCCAACATGGCTTCTCTTGTGTTCACTGCTGCACCCTGGCTGCTGGTGCGAACAGGAGGCGGAGCTGGTGGCTGGGTTTGGTAAGGCGGCGGATTCGCCAGCGGAGGTTCAGAGGGCAGGGTAGGAAAGGATTCAAGAGCCCGTCCGGAAGACCGGTGAGAGGGAAGGAAAAACCGGTGGGTGACAATGGAAAAGAGAGACAGAGACTCTTCCTCCATGTGTGTGGTGGAAACTCAGGGGCTTCGCGATCTTCTTCGGCAAAGAAGAGGCAACACAAAACCCAAACTGCCACAACCTCTCAAACCTGGGGCAAATCAAAGCCGAGAGCAACCCAGAAGTCCGCGCTTGCAGGGGACCCTCTCGTCTTCCTCTCGGTGCCTCCAGCAGCGACTCCTTCCCTCGGCGGCCTCATCCCAAGACCCAGCATCTCTTGGCTGTCAGGAAATCTCCCTTCGACCCAGGCTGGTCTTTAGCGACTAGCTTCGCGTCTGGAGCCGGACAGGGCTGCCTCGGGGACTGCCCCCCTGAAACCCAAGCCCGCGGATGGATTGGCTAAGACTGGAGATGGGGGGAAGCCCGGCCAGCCCCATGTCTCCTGCAGCCCTCCTCCAAACAGGTTGCGGGCAGTCTTTTCAGCGGTTGTTCTTTCTCCTGGCCGGATTCCTTCCTGCTTCTCAGGACGAGTCGTCGGGGCTGCTCGCAACAATTGCTCCCATTTTACAGACGCAGCAGCCGCGGCGGAACTTGGGGTGGATCCCGAACCGAGAAGTGCTCCATTTCCCAGATGAGCAGCAGGCGGTGCGGTCTTCGAGGAGGACTCCCCCCGCCCCACCGGCTCAAACGCGTGGCGACCAGTTTTGCAACACGCGGAGCGTCCCGCCTACAAATGCTGCTGGTGAGTGCGGAGAGACCCCCACCGCGGGCCTTGACAGCCAGCGCCGCTTCCGGCGGAGCCTGCCGGGCTCTCTACCGACTATATACAGCCCTGGGATTGACAGGCATCACCGCCCTCCAATGCAAAGCTTTGCCGCGAGCAGCGCCGGCCCTCCCTCCCTTGGTGCGGGAGGAGAACAATGAGCAGCGCAGCGTCCCCCACTTCCGCGCCTCCGCAGACTTTCTGTGCGCCCCAGTCCGATTTGCGCGGGAGAGCCCGCAGCAGGCAATTGAGTTTGGCTTTGGGACTTCCTTTCAGAGTAGAGTCGTTCTCCGGCTTTCAAAAATAATAATAATTAAAAAAAAAAACACCAGCACTTAAAGGGGCTTGTAGATGAAGCGGACACAAGTCTAGAATTTCCTCAGCCTTGCAGTTTCGTCATCTGATATAAAACACATCTCTCTTGGGGATGGGGGGAAACCCCCCTAGAAGAAGAATTGAAGGCTTTCACAGAAAGCATCAAGTTCATTTGTCTCCAAGGGACATACAGTGCGATCCTAAACGGAGCTGCACGTTTCTAAATCCATTTGTGTCAAGGGCTTTAGAAAGGGGTAATTTCTCTTAGGAAAATCGCACGGCAACTAAGCGTGGAGGGGTGACAGGGTGTCTGTTATCTGTCGGTCCGGCTGCTCTGTTTCTTCGCAGCCGCTCTCCAACACAGAGGCGGCTCACAACACCATCAGCTCTTGACCTCACACAAACCTAGACTTGTAGCAAGAGCAGTTAACAGGCAACTTTTATTACCTTTTGTTGGTTTCTCACGCAAATGCTATCCAGACAAATGGTCTTTCGATTTGTTTATGGCACTATTTTGCCACTGGATCCTAACTTTGCATCACTTTACATTCTTAACCACTAACCATCCGCTATATGTAAGTTCTGCTCACTGTACCCCAGCCCCTCGCCTGAAGAAGTCTGCGTGCACAGGAAAGCTTACATTTCTGTATAACACTTTGATGGTCTTAAAGGTGCTACTCGACTCCTACTTTGTTCCACAAATCAATATAGATAGCGAACACGTTCGGTATTGGGCCATTTTTTGCCCCGTTTCTAGTTCTCTAAAGGGCTTGTCTCGCTTTGGGGTGGAGTGGACCCAGAGGATCATGGCGAGAGGAGGAAATCGTTGGCCGTGGCCTAAAGAGCCGGTCAGAAGACGCTCCCGAGGCTGCTCTCGGGCTCCTTCATAAGGAAGCAAACCCCCTTCCCAGGAATCAGGTTTATTTCCGAGCAGCCACTATCGCCAATCCGTCGGATTTTCACGGATGGGTTATAAATACCAATATTAGCTCAGTTTTAAACGGCCGCGTTTGACAGACTTGAACTGGATCCAAAATAAATAAGCTTGGAGTTTGATTTATCTGCACTCCTGAGTCTGAGGATCAATGTAGGCCTTTGTGTGAATTATTTCATATTTTTCAGGAGAAGGAAAACTGCCAAGACACACAGTTCGGTCACATATATAAGTTATCTTTACCGTTTTTCTCTCCTTTAAAAATAACCCATTGAGGACTTCCCTGCTCTCCCCCCTCCTCCCCCCCCCCAAGGTAATCCAAATCTGGAAAAAGAGCTTTATTTATTACGCGCAACAGGATCAAATCCTTTCACTGCTAGTGTGGTGGAGCTTGCGACAGAAACTTTAGACAATCTCTAAAAGATACACCCCATTCTTAAGTAAAAAATAATTACATGACATCCCTATAAAGTGATACAATCAGGAACCTATCCGTTGTTTCGAAAGATTGAAGAAACTCCCTTCCCGGAGGCGTCTTTAGGGATCGGAATCAGGCACTGAGGTTTGCTGTCTTTTTTCTTGGCTCTTTTTAGAACTATAAATAAAAATGAGTGGAGTAACCACCACTGCTCTGTCCTAAAAATAGGCCTGTCCCTGTGTGCCACCTGGAGCCGGAGAGCTGCGTTCTGAACCTTAGAGATTCCCTTGCAAATAAATCTCATTAACTCCAGCGAGGTGTTGATCAACCCCGCACCGAGCCTGTAACACCCCCCCCCCTCCCCTGGAAGGAACTCCCATCGCTTTCGGTGCTTTCCAAAGAAGGGCGCTAAGAATTGCAATCTGGCTTGGAACCCAGTTCAGCACCTTATAGGCCTATCCAAATTGTGCTGTGTGCTTTAGGAGCACAAATGCCACATCTGAAACACTAAATGTTTCCTAGAACCGCAATGAGTAGCGACCAGGCGTATGCAAAAGTAATGATTTAATGACCGTAAGCAAGACAAAGCAATAGAATTTGTGCTTCTTTTTGCAGACTGGAGACAACGAAACGTTCAGCTACAAGTTCCCCGTACAAACATGAAACAATAGTCAAAGAGGAGAAGGAGATGCTCACAAAATGTTGAACGGATGGGTGAAGAACACGCACACACACACACACACCATGTTGGACCAAAGCAAAGCACAAACTGAAAAATATTTGAGGGGGGAGGCGGTATTAATTTTCTTTTCTTTAAAAAAAATGTTCCTTCTTGTTCCAGCGCATCTTCGGAAGCCTCGCTGTGGCTCACTTCCCGCAGCTGATCGGAGCAGCTACCCAAGTACCTGTTAATCTTTAACCGAGTTAGTACTGTACCATATACATACATACATACATATATATATATATATATATTAAAACAAATTTAGATTAAAAGCCTTCATCCTGCGACTTCGCTGATTTCTTAAGGAAGAAAAGAATGAATGGATGAAATTCCTGCATGTTTTATGGCTTCTGGGTATGACTTTTCCTGTGCTTTTTTCCCTCTCTCTTTAATTAAAAAAGAAACACGGCGCGCGCACAACCCCATCACACCGAAGAATAAAAGCGAGTGGAAACAGTGGAAGCTGCTTCCCGGGTCCCTCCTCCGCCCTCCCCCCCCCCCACCGCTGCAGCATTAAAACAATTAATCACATGGTGTAAAAATAAAAGCAGAAGAGCGGACTACTCGGAAGGAGACAAAGCTGGGTAAAAAAAACAACCTTTGGAGATTGCCAACTGCTTCCGGGTTAAGGGCGAGACTTCCTTGCCCTCCAACGGGGGGGGGGGGGGGAAGGCATGAGCCAGGATCCAAAAGGTCCTCCAGGGTCAAGCCAGGCTGGAGACTGAACACCCCCTCCCCCATCGGGCCAGTGCCTGAAACACCCCCCCCCCCTTTCGTCTTTATAAATATATGGTACAATACTGCTTCCCTGTTTGGCGTCCCCTATACCAATATGGCATTGCTCAAATGAGGATCTTGACGCATCAGGTTCTTACTAAAAATGTAAGCGTGCCCTTCTCTCTCTCTCTCTCTTTTTTAAAAAAGTGAGATCAAACGCCGATACCCGCTTTTTAGGCAAACAGATTGCAAAAATCGGACGTTGCTTGACTCGCTCCTTGTTCGGGTCCTCCCCTCCTCCCACCGGCAGCCGCAGAAAAGCCAGGGCCAGGAGGCGGGGTCAGCGGAAGGCGGGAAAGCGAAATGGCCCAGAAGCAAGGCATTGTTATTCACAGTGACCGGGCTACCGATATGCACAGTTGTAGGCATATTCTTTCCGGGTGGGTTGATGAATCCCAAGATGGAGGGGGGAAATATATAGATATAGATCCACTTGCTTTCCGAAACAGCGCAGTCACAATTAGCAATCCAAAAGGGTATCGATGTGAATCCGGATTAGCAAAACTATATCCCAGATCTTGATATGCATCCATTTCTGTAGACTCCCGAATCGAAACGACGAGGCTGGGGCCAGAAAGCAAGACCTCTCCCTGTCCGGTTTCTGGCCGCTAGTCCTTAAAAAAACCAACCTTTTGCAGTACAAAAATCCACACACACACACACCCCTCCTGTCAGTTCGCTCTTCCTGTGAAAAGTTCGTCCCTGCCGCCGCTTGAACATCCCAGTCGCCCCGGAGTGGAGTGGAGTGGAGTGGGGGGTTTGCTGATGATCTCTTTGTCTCCAAGCCCCTGGGAAGGAAGGAGAGACTCTCACGTGGACTCCGCGTCTATAAAGCTTCATGGCAGCATGGAGGGGCGGGGTGGGGGGGGGGGGAATGGAGGCGGCGGCTGGCCCCAAGTCGAGTCCGAGGGGGCGGCTGGCAGGCTCAGCCGGAGGAGGTGGCCGAAGAGCCGTTGAGCGAGGCTTTCCGGGCTCTGTTGGCGAAGGAGGGTGGTGGGTGTCGTGCCGCTGCTGCCGGCGGTGCCGTTCATGGTGCTGGAGATGTGCGGGAACTGCGGGTGGGGCGCCTGCACCGATGGCGGCGGCGGCGGCGGCGGGGGGGCCGAGCAGAGCCGAGGAGGAGGTGGAGGGGCCGCGGCGGGGGGGCTGCTGCTGCTCGCCTTCTCGCTCCCAGAGTCACTTTCCAGCTCCCCGCTGTGATTCAAGCCCTCGCGATGGGGGCCGCCAAGCTTCATCCGTTTGCACGTCGCCGGACCCGGTACTTCAAAGGCAGGGGGCCGTTCTGCGGAAACCCAAAGGACAGGCGGGGTCAGCGCCGCTCCCCGACAGCACCCCCTCCCCTCCCCTCCCGGGGGAGTTCAGGCCCGCCCGGTAGCCTGTTTACCCTTCGCCACGTGTAAATATAGGCGATGTCCATTAGCGTGTAGTAGTCCTTCAGCGGTTCCTCTTCATACATCACATCGATCTAGAAAAGAAAGCCAGGAGATCTCCCTTTGAAACCCTTCCCAAGCACTGACAAGCCTTGGTCCCCACACCCTCTCCTCCCCGCTCCCCCAATAAAGTGTGCGCTTTAAACCCCACCGCTTCTTCCTACAGCTGGTCCAAAACGTTCAACTTAGTAGTAGGAATAGATGGTGGGAATAGACACGTTCCCAGACCCAAGGCCTTGAATGTATGGGTTGTGGGCCGGCTCTTAATAAACTAATACTAGGATTATTATTATTAGTAGTATTATTTCAGGGTTGCTCTTGCTTTCCACAAACTGGTAACTCAGAAGCATTAGCACACTCCTTAGCATGAGAAAGGCTTCAAACATTTCACACCCCAAAGATGTCTCAAACTACATTGGCTATGATCTTCAACTGTAGGCAGAAGACCTGACAAGACAATTTGATGCTATCTGATCCTCCCAGCTTCTCAAATAAATGCCTGCTTTGACCCAATAATGTTTTAAAAAGAACCTGAAGCATTTTGCTGAAACAGACAGGCATTCTGATAAAATATACAATATCTTACCAACTGAAGCATATCCCTTCAATAGACAAGAGCCTATATTTACTGGCTTTTGATTTTTTTTTAAAAAGGTCTTTCATTTAGCAATCTAAGACCATATGGAAATTTCACGCGAACTTTGGTCTTATTGTTGTTTTCCACCACTACCATCCCTTTTAAGTCAAAGTACCTGGAAAGTATTGGGTATGTCCATCTTACTCCGAAGAAACTTTCTCAGATGCATCACAGTCATCGCTGCTGGACAGCGGAGATACCTTTTGTCATTCACCTAGGAAAGCATTAAACCGGGGGGGGGGGGGGGGGGAATAATTCATACAGATGAAAACCTGGCCAAGGATACCTCACTCTAATTAATACAGCACAAAGTCAATTGAAAACTTTTATTTAAATCTTTATGCTAACAGCTGAACCAAAAGAACCAAATGGAGGTGCAGAAGGTTAGCTAGCAGATGCAAAATATTAGTTATTACCGTGTTTGATCATATAAGATATCTCCAAATTCCTTTTTTACAGTTTTTTAATGAAGAAAAAAAAGAAACAACCTGTAATGCTCAAAGTTTCTTCAAACCTCTTTTGATATTAGTTGCCAAGAAGGTACACTAAAGGCTGTCTGGGTAATTGTTATTCTTCAAAGGATTTTTTAAAAATAAAACTAATTAATGTAGCTAGACCACCAACCAACATCTTATTTTCTGATGTACAGATCTTAGTATGAAAGGAAATGAAATTTATTTACCTCTTCTTTGGGTTTCTCTTTCTCTTTAATTCCTTTCCGTTCCACCCTGGGAAAAGGAACGATAGAATTATAACTCTTATTACAAGAGAGCTAAGAATAGACAGATCCACAGGTAAAACTAAAAAATCGCCTCTGAAACTTGCCTGTTGTGGTCGAAGAACTCAATTGATAAACTTATTATCTCATCATCTGTTATGATTCGTTTGTCTTCATCAGCAACTTCTCCCCTGTCTTCGTTGGAGCCGTTGGCAGCTGCAGAGGAAGTGTCCAAAGCAATTTACAGGGGGAAATTCAAATCAGGAAGAAGGAGGAACAAACCTCAGGAACTTGGAGGGGGGGCCTCTCTTTGCTGAGATTATATCTACAAATACTGTGGAGTTTAAGTGGATTCTGCTGTATATCAGCATTGAATTGTTCTGTCAGTTTTGATATTGGGGGGGGGGATGCTTTAGCAGTCTTAGCCTTTTGAATAACAGGAAAGTTTTATCTCTATAAAAAGAATAAATGGAAAACTTTTTTACCATCAGCAGATGGGTGAGCAGCATAAAAGTCTCTTCTTCTTTTCATTTCATCTGAGTGAGAATACATAATTGCCACTTAGATTATTAGATTATTCTAGGTACAGGTACGTTCACAACTTGTGATTGTCGGTAGCATTGAAGGGCTTACTTACTTTTGAAAAGGCCTGGCACTAACTTGTACACAATGTCTTGGAGAGTTTTGTCTGACCTGTAACATAAAAGGCCAAGACTTAGAAAGGTGTCAGTATTCAGCCCCAAAGTTTCCCCTCCAACTTGCCCAAAACCTGCTGCCACAAGGGCTAAAACCAGCAGCCAGAACTTGAATTCCCTGCCAAGAAGTGCAGTTGTGACAGGCTTATTTGCTTTTGATTTGACTAGCAGTTATTTTCTATGGACCAGTAATCTTAACAGTCCCGGTATCTCTTAATACATATAACTAATTAATAAAAGGTCACCACAAAAGAGAGATGGAAGAATAAAAGGCAGACAAAAGAGGAGGACATCTGAAGGGAATCGATATTTTGCCTGTTTTCCTTAACATGATGTGTCCATAAACTACTGTAGTTTTCACTATGGTTAATTTAAACATTAGATAATATGGTGCCTTGTATCAGATGATGAAATAAAACGGATAAACAATTTCCTGTTGTCTAGTGAATGCAAGTCCGAGTCTAGCAGCACTTTACAGACTTAACAAATGTTCCCACAGAAGTTTTCCTGAGTCAGAGACCACTTCGTCAGATGCCCCTGTTAGTTTCAATTGCATCCAGAAAACTCACGACAGCGGCTGGTGGAATGAATTTTGTCTGCTTTTAAAAGTAAAAAGAGCAAAAAAGAGAAGAGATCCCTGTAGAAAACCACAGAAGGTACTGAGTACCAGAGGCCACGATAAAAGAAAAGAGGGGGGGGGGGGAGCAATTATCCTTAACTGTGTAAAACCAAATTGTTAATATATACAGTGCAAACAGTCCCTATAGACAGTGCAAGCTACAGTAAAGTATAACGAAGTCTAACAAATGCCTGATATAGTGAAGTAGAACAACGGAGGGTCTGCCGGCAAATTAAACCTCCCCCCCTCCCTCCACAGGGCATCTTCTTCAGAACTGTCGCTTCTGTTACAGTCCTTAGAAGCGCCACCAAGGCGACCCCCTTTGGAATTATTAACCTTATGAAAGCGAAGCGCAAAGAAAAACAGAAACAAACTTCAGCGAAGGAGGGAAGACCCGCACAGGCCCTGGCTCAGTCACCTCAGCCTGCCTTTGTGAACTAGCAGATCTGAGTTCCTGAAAGAAACGCCAGTGGGGCAAATCCCCTTCCCTCTCCGGCCTACCTGATGTTCAGCAGCGGCCTGGTCTTGTGAACTTGAACGTCACAAATGGGACAATACTTGCTGGTCTCCAGGTAGTGCACGATGCATGTCTTACAAACTAGAAGAAGAGGAGAAGAAGAAACCAAAGATCGGCAGGGGGTTCCAGAAAGCGGCAGTAGCCGCCCCCCCAGTAAAGGCCAGGCCCGGGTCTGTTCCTGGACACCGACCAGGCCCGAAGCCGCCGTCCCCCCATCAGCGGCGGCCAAAGCGCTGGAAGGCAGAAGGGCCTCGGGAGACTCACAGGAGTGCAGGCACTCGATGATGGTGGTGGCGTCGATGAAGTACCCCCCGCAGATCACGCACATGAGGTGGGGATTCAGCTCGGTGATCTTGATGCGGGTGGTGCGATGCATGGTGGCGCCGGTCCGGGCGGCTCTGCAAGACACACACAGCCCCAGCCTTGAAGCGGGAGGGGGGAGGAGAGGAGAGGACGGCCCCGTGGCGCATACACCCCCCTCCCCCGCGCAGCTCCTCGGCCCTTCTCCTCCAGAAGAAACCCTGAAGGGGCGGGGGCCCTGGAAGGGGCCGGAGGGGTCCCCTGGCTTCGGGAGCGGGCGGTGGCCGGGCTGGGGCTGCGGCGGCCAAAAGGGAGGCGGGCTTCCTCGGGGCGAGAGCGCTGGATCCTGGGGGGATTTCCGGCAGGGAGACAGACGGCGGTGGCTGTAGCGGCGACGGAGGGAGGCGCCCGCGAGGGCAGGGAGAGGGGCGGGCGGCCTGGATCTGGGGCCAGAGGAGGAGGCGGTGGCCTGGCCCTGTGCAGCGGCGGAGGAGCGGAGGGGACGGGCCGTCGTCCCTGCCTGCCTGCCTGCCTGCCTGCCCAGGGGCTGGGGACCAGGCGCCGTTCCGCACCATTCTATCCGGGGGTTGCTATAGCAACTTGCACTTACCCTTGCATCCTGCCACCGCCCGGAGCGCGCCAGGGGGAGGGGAGGGGAGGGGAGGGGGCTGCAGCAGGCCAGGCCAGGCGGGAGGGAGGGCGGGGGCTGCCTGGGGAGGTCGGTCCGCTCGGGGCGCCCGAGGGAGCGGAGCGGAGAGGAGAGGGGGAAGTTGGCGGGTGCGGGCAGGGAGCCAGGAGGAGACGCGACGGGGGGGGAGGGGATGCAGCTGCGGGGAAGGCGATGGGGGCGTGGCGGGGGCGTGGCCAGGAAAGAGGGGGGAGGGAGGGCTGTGGGGCTGGGCGGGGAGGCGAGGCAGCCGCGTCGGGGTCTGCGCCAGCCGCCCAGCCAGAGGCTCCTCCCGCACCTTGGCTCGGCCAGTTCGGATCCTCTCGGGGCCTCCTCCACGTCGACTGACTCAGTCGGGGCAAAGAGCCGCCGCCGCCGCGCCCTCCCCTCCTCTCCCCTCCCCGCGCCTCTCTGCAGCTCGCTCGCTGGGTCCCCAGAGCTAGCGCCGTCCGCGGCTCCGCGACGAGACCTCGGAGGCAGGGAAGGGCTGGCGGGGCCCGCCGGGAAGAGGGGGGAGCCGAGCTAGCCAGGCCAGCGGTTCCTTTGGGCCGGACTCTGGGCAGCTGCGAATCCACCCCCACCCCCGAGGCAGCCGGGAGAGCAAGGCGTCTCTCTCTGCTGCTCTCTCGCCCCGAGATCAAGCGAAGGCTCCGGCCGGCGCTCCGCAGAGGCTGCCCCCTGTTTCCTTCCCGCTCTCCTCAAGGCAGAAAGCAGCGCGGCTCCCCCCCAAACGCCCCAGCCAGACTTGTCCGAGGAGAAGGGGCAGAGGCTGTTCCCCTTTCTTGGCAGCCCCTCGGCCAGCTCGGTCGGTCCTGGAAACTGTTGCTGCTTGGGAGGGTGGGAGGAGCGGAGAAAGAAAGCGGAAAGGAACTGGGGGGGAGAGGGGGGGAGGCAGGCAGCCTTGGCCTTAGATCAGAGGGGGGCAAAAAAATCCCCAATCCATCCACGGGGGCGCTGGGTCCGCACATCTCCCCAGTTACATCACCAAGCAAGCAGCTTTCCCATCTGTGGCACCGGCCTGAAATCGGTCTGTCAAGGACTCGCGTCTTTCACCTCCCCCGTGGATCAGTCAGAGACAAGCCCGCAGCCCAAGCTGAAATAACCCCTCACGGAGAAATAAGGAGGTCGTGTGAACCCCTTCTCCGGCACCCAGAGTTGGAGGCAACTGCAGAAGCACCTGGCTTGGAAAGACTCCGACAAAGGCTTCCTTGGGAGGGCGGGGGGAAGCAGCCTCCCCCGAAGGCAGAAGGAGACAACTCAAGCGGGCCCCGATTCACGGTCCCTGAACCTGTTAGGCTCCAAACTTCCTCTTGAAAAGCGCTTCATTTCTTAGCCTGCTCGAGGCCATCTCTCGAGCCCGGAATCCCAACCAGCCAGCGTCGGAACCAGCCACAAGCTTCCCTGGAAGACAAAAGTGTCTCCATTCCTATCCAGCAGTTCTGAACAACTCGCTCGCCTCCGCCCCACCGGCCGCAGGATCTCCCGGCTCGGGTCGATAGAAGGTGTGTGCGCATTCCGCCAAGCCGCGCTGACCTTTAACACCAGACGATCGGTTGTATTTTTGCTCTGGGCTCCCTTCTCCCCACGCACGTGGGGGTGGGGTAAACCTTGTCCTGACAGCCCCCTGAAGGCTTGGAGGCCTTGCCCGGGTTAGCTCCGCGTGAAAGGAAACAGAGGAGGCCAGCCCTCCGAGGAAGCCGGAAGCCTTCACCGGGACCAGGCAGCCCCATGCAATAACACGAAACAGCTGTCCTGGCAGCCCCGGACCGGGCCATGTGTTCGAGACTGCCCGAAGGCCAAGAAAAGCCCTGAAGAGGGTAAAGCCGCCGACAGCCGTGCCAAAGAGGAAGGGGGTGGGGCTGGGGGGAAACCAACAACAAAGCCCTTGAAGGCTGCGACCTGTCCTTGTTTGGAATTGGGTGGTGTTGGGGGGGGGGGCACCTCTTGGAATCTGCCTCTAGGGGTGGGGGGAGGGAAGGAGTTCTTCCTGCCCCTGCCGGTTCACAGCCACCAGTCTGAGGACAATCTGCGAGTCAGGGAGAAAGCCCCAAATGTCATGCGAAGCCCTGGGTCTTTATCACTAAACTCCTCCAAGCAAAGGGGACCCCCTAGAAGGACATCGCCTGCGGACCCTCCTAGCTAGCTGGACACCGCCTGAGGCTCCTTCGCAAGGCGCAGGCGGCGAGGGGTTGGCATCATCGTCATCAACAACCAACCCCACCATGTATTGTCTAGAAGTCCACCTGCCCCACCAGCAGAACGGGATCCCCAGGATTTCTCTCGCCCCTGAACAGGAGGGAGGCTTTAAGCAGATGAGAGCCCTGCCTGGCGTCTCCCCCCCCCCCCCCCCCCACCAAACAAACAAACAAACAAACATGGAGCCCAGGGCAACCAAGTTGTGCAAACTCCAGCCTGGGTCTCCAGCTCCAGCGGCCCAGGTGAGTCGACTGGCAAGGAGGGAAGGTTTGCTCCCCTTCGCAGATCGACGGCCTCCCAAGCGCTGGATGGGGAAAAAAGCGACCGGTCAAGGCCCAAGGATCCCGGAGCGCTCAGCCCCAGCCCCTTGCCGCTGGGCTCCTCAGAAGGGGAGTTCAGTCCCCTTGCTTCCCCCCACCCCTGGGAAAGAGAGGGCGAGAAGGAGCGGCGCCCAAAGCCCCAAGAGCCCCCAGGCCTGTCCGCAAGTCCTGCAGCTCCCATCCCCTCCGCACATGGCCGCCTCCGCCAGGATCGCTCTTCTTGGCGCGCAGCAACTTCTCCTCCCGCCGCACGCCCAGCCCGAGCTGCGCGCTGCCCTTTCCTGCCCGGAGGCGCCCAGGGGAGAGGGACCCGCGGCAAGCCGAGCCAGACCCGCCATCTTCCCAGCCCTTCCCTCTTGCTCGACACCGCCATCGCCCCAACTTAAGTTCCTAAAATCCCCCGCCGGGCCCCTCCGCGCCAGGCAAGGCCCCCCTTGCCGCCCCCGACCCCTTGCCGCCCCGTCCCTATAAGCTGGGCGCCCTCCCGCCCTCGGCCGGGCCCCCCGAGGCCTTTCTTGCCAGGCCCCCGCCGGCCCGCCAGCCAGGCGGCTCCGCATTTCCTCCACCGGCCCCCTTCGCTCCCCGGCTGCCTGCCCACAAAGCCCGCCGAGCCGGAGCCGTCGGAAGGGCCGCCAAGCAGCCAGTCTCCCCTCGCAGTCCCTGGGCCCGGAAGGGGCTCCCCAGCCTCCGGGGGGGAGGGAGGAAGGGACTCTAGCTGGCCCCAGAAGGGGCGGGGGGTGCACAACGAAAGGCGGCGGGGCTGGGGCCGGAGAGGACAGCTGGGGCGCCCCGGGTGTCAGCGTTGCAACTTTGCCCGCCCCCCCCTCCGCTCCTCTCCCCGGTGGGGACGTCGCCGGTCCCCCTCGGCCCGCTCCCCCCACCCGCCCCTCCCTCCCCGCCCGGCCCGAGAGCCCCCGCCCGCCCTCCCTCCCTCCCTCCCCGTCGTGGCGGGAGACCTACCCGGGCGCAGGAGCCGGCGGGAGCCGCGCGGAGCGGCCGGGAAAGACAATGAAAGTTAAAAGTCGTTCAGCAGAAAACGAATGTGAGCCAAGCGGCCATCTTGAAATGAACTGCAGACGCTGTCAGTTGCGACGAGCCGCTTGGCTGCTGCCGCCGCCGCCGCCGCGCTGGGCTCCTCCGGGCACTTCCCCAACAGCCGCCCGCCGCCGCCGCCGCCTCCTCCTGCTGCTGCTGCTGCTGCTGGCGGCCGCCCAGACCCCCGCTCCCGCGGCCCCGCGGGGCCCCGCCGCGCCTCCTCCTCCTCTCCGGCCGGCCGGCCGCCGCTCAGCACCCGGCGGAGAAGCAGGAGCCCGCGGGCTGCTGCTGGCCCATTGTCTGGCGGCGGTGGCGGCGGCGGCTCCTGCGCTCAGGCGCTGCTCCCCGGGCTCGCCTGCCTGCCCGCCTCCTCTCCGGCCGCGCCGCCGGGCTCCTGCGCCTCCCCCGCCGCCGCCGCTTTGTTCGCCGATTCCGGCCCCTGCGCTCTCCCGAGGGCGGGCGGGCAGGCCCCGATCCTCCTCCTGCTCATTGCATGGCGGCAGCCAGGGAGGGAGGGAGGGAGGGAAGGGGGGAGCCCTGCTGCTGCCGCTGCTGCTGCGAGGCGCACACTGGAAACTGACACCGTCCCCAAAATGGCTCGGAGTTCGCCCGCCCCGCCACCGTCACGTGGGGCGGCTCATTCCTTAAGGGCGGCCTGGGAATTCACCGCCGAGCCCGTCAGCCCCGCCGCCCTCCAGGCCCGCCCCGCCCCCCCGCCCCGCCCCTCCCCGCCCCCTCCCCCCGCCCCCTCCCTCCCTCCCTCCCTCCCCCGCGCCCCGCGCCGCCCGCGCTCCCACCTCGCCCGCAGGCCTCCTTTTCTCCACGCCGCCGCCTCTCTCGCTCCCTCTCTCTGGCGCGCTCACACTCGAGCTCACACACACACACACACACACACAATGCCCACTCTCCTCCTCCGCCTCCTCCTCCCCCCCGCCTGAAGGTACACACCCACCCGGCTCCACACACACACCCCCGCAGGGACCAGCCCTCCCCTCCCCTCTCACCTCCCGCGCCGGCCTTTGCCAACCCCCCCCCCCAACCCCCTGGCCCGGCTGTCACAAACCTTGCTCTCCACCCCCCCCCCGCTGATCCGCACCCTTCAGGTTTCGCTGCTGCTTTCCTGTGCTGGGCTCCTTCCTCGCGCCAGGCGTGCGCCCAGGCAGCGGTGGCATCTCCAAGGCAGCCTCCGGGGAGAGAGGATCCCCGCTCGGCCTGTCCCTCTGGCGTCCTCCTCCCCCCCCCCCCCCGCCGCCGCCCTTGTCCCGTCCTCAGGCCCAGGGACCAGGCAGCCCTGCGGAGAAGGGGGCAGCTGCCTGCCGGAGCCTGGAACTGCGCGTCCCCGTCCCTCCTGCCTCGCCCCCTCTTTTGCCCGCCTTCCTGCTCCATTCACACGTGCCCGCGGCGCCCACGGCGGCGTCTCACCTCCAGCTCATCTTTCCACCTTCCTCTCCCTCTTTTCCCGTTGCCCAGCCTGTGCCTCACTTGGACGGAGTTTTTGGTAACGTCTGAACCCTTCCCAAAGGCTCCCAGTCCTAGCGCCCGGCCCGGGGTCAGCCGGTCTTCTCTTCCTTCTTTCCCATACCCGAAGGAGCCCGATCTTCCCTCGGCTTCGTTGGGCTCCAGTCTTCCTTTGCCCTTCTGACTCCGACTCATCCTGCCGTCGCCCTGTCGCCCCTCGCCTGCCAACCGACCCAAACCTTCTCTCCCGCTTTTGTTTTGCGACCCACCGCTCTCCTCAAATATTCCCGAAGCCCCACGCTCGGTGAATTCGTTCCGCAGAGAGGCGGCCAGCCAGTCCCGCTCCTTTGTCGCGGTCTCGACACGCCTTCTCACGTCCAGCGGCGCACGAGTCTCTTGGACTCGCGGCCGGTTCTGCAGCTGCACTCCCATCCCAGGCCCCCAAGGCGAAGGGGTGTTGGCTGCAGGAGGTCTCCACAGCGAGGCACAGCGAACGTCTTTCCAAGTCCCCGTCCTTACCTACCTTCGCCACCAATTTAAACCCTCCCCCTTCCGCCTTGCTCTTCACACGTGCATTCTTTTGCCACGCATTTTTCTGCCTTCCTGACGCACGCGTCCCTCCTACGATTCGCGCGGGGAGAACCACCGCCGTCCGAGCCCAACGGAGGCTGGCCATGGCTGTTTTCTTCGAGGGGCTTTTCGATCGCCGTAAACAATCCCTCTCCCCTCCCCCCGAGAAGCGGCCTCTGCAGAGCCAGCCGGGTGCTCGGCGCTGCTGCTTCGCCGGGGAGACACCAGGCCGGCTTTTCTCTTCCGCTTGGGGCACGTTTGGGGGTTCGGGGGGGTTCCGGACTTGAATTGCCGCCCCCCCCCCCCCGGACAAGCGTCACTCTGGCATAGGCGGTTCCTCCCAGCTCAGACAGAGCCGCGGTGCATTTTATAGACCAAGACGCCTTGGGATTGGATTTATGGCGTGTAATCGAAGAGGAGCCGGGCCGGGGGGGGGGGGTAGGTGTGTGCTGCTGCCGCTGCAGTCGGAAAGGGGCGTCGTGGGCAGGCAGGCGCCGGGCGCCAGACGGAACCCAGGGACTCCATTGGAGTGAATGGACCGGGGCTGGCTTCAGCGACGGAGCAAATGCTCCTCTTTTGGGGCAGGACGTTTCTTAACATCGATAAAACCCGGACCCAAATGGAAAAGTTCTTCCTCGTTCTTCTGTCTCCCCCGAAGTTTGATCCGCGTGCCTGAATCGATGCCTCCCCGCTGCGTAATCTGCCCCCCCTTTTTTCCTACGGGGGAGGGGACTGCAGAACTGGAAGCGCGGAATAAATCCCCGACAGCGGTGGAAAGACAAACCCCCTCCCCGCTTGCCATGGAAGCAGCAGCTCCCAAGCCCACCCGCCCGCCCAGAGGTCCAGCCCACGGTCCAGCTCCTGCCCCGATCCAGGCTGCCCGGCGAAGTCCAAATCCTCCACCACGGATTTCACCTCGAGGCCAGCCCCCGCTCTTTAGAAGCCCGCACAGGAAGCAGAAGAGCTGATGGCCCCGCCGTTTAGCTTTTCAGACCGGTGGGAAATAGGCGTGGGGTCGAAGGGCTCCGCTCAGCCGGGGATCAGGGCTTGCGCTCCCCCCTTCCGAAAAGCAGAACCGCCCCCAGCCCGGAATCAAGAGATGCCGGTGTAGCTAATCGAGACACACACACACACCCATTTTAAAATGAAAGGCGTTAAGGGAATAATCGTCACCTTTATGTTCCCCCCCCCCCACACACACACGCACAGACTGGACAAGGCTGCCCCACTTCTCCCCTCAATCGCTAACAGTTTATAGGGCAGGAGAAGGGTGGCCGGGCTTTCTCATTAGCTCCGCAGAAGTCATTCAGAAAAGCCCTGAGCCATTAGGAGACCCTTCCCTGGGTTCCATCCCGGAGGGAGATCAGATTTTTGGAGTAGCAGCCCATCATAAAATGGGGCTTTTATTCCTTATCCCTTTATGCATGTGAACCAGGGAATCTGTAAAGGTATTTGGTAGCTACCAGTAAGCATTCGTGACTCCTCTGGAATACAAGGGCCAGTTCTTGTGGCCCCAGCTTCCCCCCACCCCATGCATCATTGGTATCATCCTTCCACACCAGGCCCTTCCCAGCACCAAGGGGAAAATGTATCCTTCCTTACAGGTACATCTTTTCTGTTCTCCAAGGGTCAACAGGACATGAGACAAATGAGAACCACAGAGCTTCCCTCTCAACTCAAGCAGTGTTCCCAGCCCAGGGATTTTAATTAGCAAGTAGGAAAGCAGCCTCTTTATCCCCCCCCCTGCCCCTAACAAAATGATGTGTGTAAGAGAGAGAGAGAGCCTGAGAGCAAGAGAACGCAAATGCCTAATAAAAAGGGGGGGGGGAGAGGGAGAGACAGATTCTTAGTTCTTTTTCAGTTGCAGGGAGAATGCTGGTTCCATTCCAGTTCTAGGTATTCAACTGTTACATCCAAGAGAAAAGGGATAGTCTGGCAAAATTAAGGGCAAACCGACTATCATGCTGAAGTGACTAAATCTCATCAGAAATAGATGAACTGAACACCATCTCAATTATACTGTGAAGCACATACATCTGGTGAAGATGTATCTTATTTTAGTGAAGTCATTCCACAAGCAGGCTGAGAACTTCATTACAGTACAACCAAATAGGTCTTGGATCCCCTGCTTCATATTCCTTTAAAATCTTTGGCTTTTGTGAATCCCTGCTCACTTCTTCAGAAGAAACCTCATCATACCCTACCACAGATTTTGTTAGTCTTTAAGGTGCTACTGGACTCTTGCTCTTTTCTGCTACTGCAGGCAGACTAGCACAACTACTCGTCTTGCTCTTTAAAATCTTTATTAAACTACTGGAGAGGTTAATCTTTCACATTAACTGGGGTGAATAAGTATGCCATTTGTGAAACCACCTTTCTTCCTTCCAACAAACCACTGTATCATAAATATCACACACAAAACAGACTGATACTTTTTATTTATTAGAGATTATAAATAGATCAAAGGTTTGTTCCAAAACAGTGAGTACCATGGTTATTATGATAGGAGAAAGTTAACTGAACATCAGACAAATACACATCTCCGTAAGATATCTTTTTGACAAAATGCTGCAATCTCTTCTATACATTAAACTTGTAATACTGGCCAAAAAATAGGAATTCAGTTTCAACCACTCTAGTTTAGAATAGCCAGAATTCCATCAAATAAATGAAGAACAGGATTCCTTATACTTCGAAGAAGAAACAATTAGATATAGGAAATTGTGTCTCCAGAAGACTGCCGGGGACTGCAATTACAGCTGAGTCGTTCTCTCTAGGCTTTTAGCTGCATCTTTTAATTTCCCAACTAAATCCTAAAAACAAGGGGTCACAACTTTAGAAACAAAATGTCATGAAGTACATTGAGTCATCTGCATAAATGAGAAGTGCCATGAAACTCTATTGTTCTCAGAGCAGATTGAATTTACAGCTGAAAAACTCAAGTGTCAAATGTGTTAAAAAGAATTTACCATTCTGCCCATAATTCGTCAATTAAAATTTCTACATCTTTATGAAACATACTGCTGTTTTGTCATATTTTAACAGAGAATACAAGCTATTCTTGATAGGAATGTCGTGCCAATAATATTATGAAATTCAACTACTGACCCAAAACTAAACACATTTCCTTACTATTGAATGGACCAAAAACAATTAAAAGGATCCAGCAGTTTTCTAAGGTTGCAATCCTAAATATACCTCTATCAAGGTGCATTCCTTCAAAACCAACAGAATTTTTAAATAAATGCAGAGTTTGCAACTAAAGTGACTTGATGCAAATCTTACATTGCAATGAACCTTTCATCTGCTACTTATGCTTCTCAAACTCCTTTACAATCCTTTACACTCAAGTTTGACATTATGCTCCTTTTTGATAAACTGCAAACCTCTTTGGAAAAATGTTCAGTTTAAAATTCTTCCATTTTTTAAAAGTTAAAACCTATCATTTATAGACAAGCCCACTTCCATGTCGCTTTGAACCCTGAGTAGCATAGTAGACAGTTGCTGAAAATAAGTGTCCTCTCCAATATGACACTTCATTTGCCACTTTCCCCCTCTTGAATGCATTTACCTACAAGATAGGAGCATCATGAAACTTAACTTTAAAACATCATACCATGAAAGACAAGTAAAATACTTTCATCATTTTTAGAAATACAGGCACTTCAAAACATTTTTCTAAATAGTCTTGAAAAGTTTAATTTGGGCAAGACATTGATGCCACTGCAGGTTCACTCACAGAAAATGATATGAAGAAATACCTGTAATTGCTCCATAGAACAACTAAAATTAAGGTCTGGGTGAGATCTTGAGTCACTGCTCTAAAGAAACAAAAACCCCGAAGTTAGAGATTTAACATCTGACAAACTGAAAGAAGCCTTTATTCTAGTAATTGTGAAAAATGCAAAACAACAGATACATTACCTCTACATTTAAGGTCATCAGATAGGCAGGATGATAATTCTTATGAAGCTGATTAGTCTAAAGTATAACAAGGCAGAGAGGAAAATCAGCATTTACCAGGGAAAAAAAGCAGAAAGTGGTAATGCTCACAAAGTCTAAATTACCTTTATTTGGTATTGCAGACGCCAAGAAACATCCGTTATATGCAGTGGACATCTGCCTACACTGAAGAACACAATTGTTACCTTTACACTGAGTAGGGCAGCCCAACTATTGCCTAAGTCCCTCAGATCCTAAAATAGGTCACTGTACTTTTACATTAAAAAGAGTTCAAAACTGGGCTAAGAAAGGCAACACATTAAAACTGCAATCCTAAGCAAGTCTCCTCAGAACCTTTCTTAGGTCTATTCAATGGGTCTTATCCCAGGAAAGTGCTCTTTGGA
This sequence comes from Heteronotia binoei, assembly GCF_032191835.1. Classification (NCBI taxonomy): domain Eukaryota; kingdom Metazoa; phylum Chordata; class Lepidosauria; order Squamata; family Gekkonidae; genus Heteronotia; species Heteronotia binoei. Next base: position 34,753,437 of record NC_083232.1, read on the forward strand.
TTGCACTTTTTTTTTGCCTCAATCTATAAAGGTGCAGAATTGTAGCTATTTTAAGTAGGTCCTGATAGTGAGAATTTAAAGGTGCATTCTAAATTAACATTCATTCCCTTGACATACCTTCCCAATAAGATTTCCAATGAATCTTTATTTTTCTGTAAAAAAATAAAAAGGGGAGGGGGAGAAATGTTTGCTATTTGCTACAGGTTCAACAAATAATATAAGAATGGGAAAATTAAAAAGGATCAAATTGGCTTGAAAACCTGATATTCGGTGCAAAACTGTTCAATTCTTTCTCTGTCAAACTTACAGTCTTCCAGGCAAGTGCTAGAAAGGCGCAGGAAGATAAACAAACCAAAGGCATGGGTTAGCTGTAGTGCCAGTATAACAGAAAACAGGATGTAAAGGCAGAATCCCCATAGAAATTAATCAGAGGACTGAAATACCTTATGGCAGCTCTCTCAGCTCTGTGTTTTCCAGCTTCCACTATACAAGTTGCTACTGCTGCATGACAATATTTTAACACTGCTGAGTCAATATGTTCCAAGTCTGGATGATCTAAAAATAAATGAATGGTTGTTGATATACTTGGGGGAAGTTTTCAGATATTTGTTACTTGTATGTACATTATACTGCTTAAAACTTTCCTTAGGGATTAACTAGATTTATAGTTACAACTATAGCATATTGACTGCAAAATATGTTTTCTTTACATACCAAGTCAACATTAAAGTTTGGGGGTGGAGAAAGCTTCCCCACAAATTATTTAGGGATACAATCAAGATCCATAATATAACCACAGTTATTTCCAGTGTTTCTTTTTCAAATCTGCCCTACAAAGAATTTTGGCAACCGAAGGCAGGACTAAAGAAAACGATCTCGTATTTCCTACATAGAGCGTCCTGGTTTTCCCCTTTGCACTTCGTTTTTACAATGAATTTCTGAAACCAATTGGCAAGCATCAACGTATGGTACAAGTTAAAGGTCAAGTGTAATTGCAAGAGTTAATGATATTTTTAGGCCTGGGATAAAGAAACGCTTCAACAGGGGGAAATAAGTTGAGAGATTCATTTCTTTATTTTGCTGGGAAAGACACCCGGTAGCGGCGATCACTTTCGTGAAGTGTTTGCTTGGAGCACCATACAGAGAATCTACACAGGCAGGCTCGCTCTTTTCCAAACTGCCCTCCTCCCTTCCCAACTGGCTGCAACCTCTCCTTGGCTAAAATTTCGAACTTTGTGCCAAGACTCCCTTAAGTAAACAGAACTCTTATCCGACAACCGAGCGAGTCTCCCCCAGAGGCCGCGCATACCCCCCGCGAGCCCGTTGCTCCGCCGACCAGGCTAATCACCCCCGCCTCGAGACCAGATCACCTTTGACAGGGCGCGATCGGCAATCGAGGATCGACGCCCGAAAAGAGCATGCAACCAACCCCAGGCTGCCCCGCAAGCTGCCAAGCGGTCCGTCCAGGCTGCAACTGAGCCTGCCCGGGAGAAACGAAAGCGCAAACAAACACACAAGCTGACGCCGCCGCCTCCGCCGATCCTGGGTGGTTTCGCTTTCAGGCACCGGAGGAGACCAAAAACCAAGGGAGCCGGAAAGCCCGGCGGGCGGCGAGCGCCGTGCAAAGGAGCCGAGGTCAGCCGGGCTGCTGCCAAACCCGTCCCGGCTTCCGAGAGCGCAGCCCTGCCGGCGCAGAGGCCGAAAAGAGGCGAGCGAGTCGGCGCCTTCGCCTTTCTGCACGGAAACAGCAGCAGCAGCCGCCGTGGCGGAGGAGGAGCAGGAGGGAGAGGAAAAGAGGCCGAAACAAAGAGCCTGCCTGTGCAAGCCGCGGCTGCTCCCTCCACCAGCGGACCGAGACTTCCTGCCTTTCTTTCGGGAGAAGCGACCGAGGCCAGCGGGCCACGCCTGGGCCAGGGGGGCAAGAGAACCGCCGAGAGAGCCTCCTGCCAGCCAGCCACCCCGCCGGGCTCTCCCCGGCTTCCCTTTGCCGCCCCGCGGCTGGCTCTCCGGCAGGGCCGCCCGCCCACTCACTCACTCACTCACCCAGCGCGGCCTGGTCGGCCTGGCCGCCCAGCAGGCTCCGGAAGGCAGCCTGCAGCAAGACAGCGTAGGCTCGCGGGGAGAAGCAGCCCGGGTCGCCCAGGCGCTGCAAGCCGCTCTGCACAGGCTCCGACAGCTCCATTGTGAGCCTCGCCGCGACCTTTGACACGCCGCCCACGTGATCCGCCGCGCGCTCAGCTGATTCTGCCGCTCAAGACCAGCCACCGCGGCGGCTGCTGAGAGACCCAGGCAGGGCCAGCAAAGGCAAGGAGCTGCTGCTGCCGCCGCTCTTGCAGCTGCCAGCTCAGCGGCCGTTGTTCGCTTGCTCTCTGAAATCCTTTTCGTGCCATTAAGTCGCTTTCTTTCTCCCCCTTTCTCTTAAAATGAAGGGGGAAAAAGCAGCTCTGTATTTGCAAAATGAAAAAGGCCAGGCGCTTCTGCGTTTTATCCTTTCTTCTGCAGTTGGATCTACTGTTGTTGTTGTCCTTTTGGAACCAAAATGCCATCTTTGATTTATTTCATGGGAGATGGCTGAGGAAGCTGGTTTTTCTATGCACCCAGAGAGTTCCCAGGCGCAGGGAAATGCTCTCTCTTCGAGCTTGCGGTGTTTTTATAGGCAAATGGGATTGGATCGGCTGTCTTTAGGAGGCTTGGTGTAATTTTCCGTAAAGCAAATGGCTTCAAATATTAAGGAAGCATAAAACAGTGGACGTATCTGGAAGTTGCACGCAAACGGCACACATTTGTTTTTGGTGAGGTTAGTAGATAATGACGGTTCCCCCAGCAGTCGAGCTTGAGAAACAATTTTCTCTCTTTCTCTCTCTCTCTGCAAAAGCATATGCTGATAACCATTCAAATATTCCTTTTAAGATGCTTATAGTATTAACAGGAAAGGGTCTAGTTATAATTTTGGAGTGGAGTTAACATTTTCAATGCCATTAATTTCTGCAAAGTACATCTTAAAGGCCATCCTTTACATGGCGGACTGGAATATGCTTACTGAACTAGGCCACAGGAAGTTATTAATCTGAAACTTGTTTTTGCTGAGTTTTCTGCCCTTCCCCCTTCCAGTGAGCTAGACCCTGCTTTGCAAGCAGCCTCATTTTGCACAGAGCCTGAAGTATTGTGCTGCTGGTTTCTCAGAGTAACTTTCTAGCAACTTAAATTTGTGTGCATCTGCTGAAATAGGCTTTGGCCCACAAAAGCTACAGACTACATTTGTTTTCCTTTATGCTACTTTAATAATTGATTGCTCTTTTTTCTCTATCTGACCTTACACTATTGCCCCTCTGAAATCTGTCACTGTAGAAGTGCTAGTCACAGTGCATTTATATCTGTCTTTAAATAAAAGAAATTGTAATTCCTGGAAGAGGAAATCTAGAGAGCAAGTTTGTCTTTTAAGAAAGCTCCAAATGGTATTTACAAATACAAGAGATTGTTAAGAAAAACAGTCCTAACTCAGTGCTTTATCAACAATTAATTTTGGATATTTTCATATACTTTTGGAAATATTTAGCTAGGCTGATAGAGTTCACATGTTGCAGTGTATAGAAAAGAAGTCATGGGCTAGGTTTGGAAACTTTAGCTCTGTTCTTGTGGGAGCTTAATTCCTGTGGGTGAAGTGATGTGTCAACAGCCTTAATTTCTGATAGATTGATTCTTCATTTCCTCACGGATTAAAATAAGCTTACTCACGTGGCTACTTCAAAACCTGTGTGTTTCTTTGTTACCATTGACAAAATAATATTCCACACAGCATAGCCCTCTCACTGTTAGCTATTAATCTTCTGATCTTTCAATTTTAATAAGATTTTGGCTTTGTTAACCATCTTGACAGTATTTAAAATAAAGAAGTGGGTTAAGTGTTTTAAATAAGAATTCATATTGTTGAAAAATCAAAGATCTTTTGTGATTGTGATTGACATTATTTGTGTACTTTGGCTACACAAAACCAATTGATGCATCAGCCCCCCCCCCACACACACACAGTGTCAAGCCTCCCCATGATTTCTAAAGTGGTCATGAACAGTACCATAACTGGTGTGATACTATAACTATCTGGATTTAAGCTTTTCCTTCTACACAAGCTTATGTACTTTTGCTTAGAGCTGCTGATAATATATGCATATGATTTTCACTATTGCTATAGAAACATGAGTCATAATTGCCAATAAATGCATTAGTACAATCTTGGTTTAATTAATGTTTCTTGTTAGAAAACTCAAACGTGCATTTAACATGTTGAAAGAAAACTAACCTAAAATACAGCTCCCTCAAATATTTCCATGAGAATGGCAGTGCAGATAATGTTGATAATGTAGGTATCATCTATACCTTCTTAACCCTCCCTAGGAAAGGCCTACCATTTTTTTCCCTTGGAAATCATAAAGGAAGAATTTGATAGGCTCCACAGACTGCTTGTTCCCTGCCTATAATGCGGAAATCTCCTCATCTTATCTTCATGTAGAATTTGAGTCAAGATTGCTATACAGACTACCACTCCTTCAGTCAAACCTTAATAAGAATGATAAATTAGTTAATGGTTTTATTATAGTTCAATTAATTGCTGCTTTCTATTATTGCTGTCTCCTACGCTGCAACTTGAACAATTTCATGAGTGTGTTGTGAAGTCCTATGGCAAATTAGTTGAAGCTGCGTAAGAGGATCAGCTTAATATTCCTGTAGTGAAGTATGCTTTTATGCCATTTCATAATGGTTTTTCTCCACTACTGTCTACCTTCTGGTAGTTTTTCTATTTCAAATCTACCAAGCTTTCTGAAGAGGTCAGGTAGTACTGGGCCAAGAACTTTGATAAAATCAAAAGTATCTAATTTGCATACTGTTCCAAATGCTTGCTAAGGAGAAAATTTTGTCAGTCTTCAGATCTGTTCTTAGTTGTTCATAACTGGCTATTTGATGCCTTCTTTTCATTTATGATTTTAAGATTGGTTATGAGAAATAACACATTAGCTGATTGATTAGTGGGGCCTATGAAAAAGGGCAGGTATTTATTTATTATTAGAGATATATTGGTTCCAGCATGTTACTGCAAATTGAGAATAAAAAAGATATAGTTTTTAATTGTAACAATGACCTATTTAATATCATACACTATCTCAAAAAGGTATCTACTGAGGTTTTGGTAAAGTACCATGCTTTAAATGTGGTTACTTGATTGACCACCTGTCTTTTAACCAACAAATGGTTTGATTTTTCTTACAGATTGGCAGCTTGCTCTTTCTTTCCTCTTTATTAAGAACCGCTCCCTTTATTTTGCTTCTCTTTGGGTTTTGCAACATAGTAATAAGTAGTTATGAGATTTCACTAAATAATTTTGGGCCTCTGGATAAATGAGATGATCTGTTGAATTGGATGCAAAGCGTAGCTTTTGAACCAAAGATGCCATTCTGCACATAGGTAGTTTTTTTAGACCTAACTCAATGCCTTTTACTAAGTCCAGATCTAAGCATTATTTCATCTGCCTGTTTTTGTGACATTTAATAATTAATAATAAACAGCTTTAAAACATACACAAGTAAGTAGCACTGGTGTTTATAATTATGGGCTGCTTTTTAAGCTCCTTTCAGATTCAAAAGCAGTTTTCTTTGGAGGATTCTGTTGAACAAAGCTCCTTCTGCCTGGCCAGAGACATTGCTTTTATACATTAGAAGGTCTTAAATGATTTTGTTGTAACCTGTCACAATTTATATTTGCTCCAATGTAGCCCCGCAATCTTCAGCAGCAATCCTAAAGAATTGCAAGCTCTGGGAGGAGAATGTGGCCTTTTAAATTGTTGGGCAAAAATGATTGCTGAAATATTTTTCATGAAATTAAATTTTGATTTGCAAGCCCCGCCCCCTTAATCTAAGAGGGTGCCTTACCAAGAGGTAAGAAACTAGCTTTAAAGTGAAACTGTTGACTAAACAAGAGTTAAAATGTGACAAATGGGTATTTCCGGAGCATGCAAAACTAAACAGTGTAGCACAGTGGCTACATAGTAGAAAACATAGGTTCCAGTCTCTACTCAGCCATGAGTTCAGTGGGTGGTCTTGAGCATGGCATCTTCTTCCGGTCCTGCTTACATGGAGTCGTTTTGAGGTTGAGATGCTACTCTGAAATTGTTGGAGGAAGGTGGTAATCAAAGTGATGAAGCTTTTAGAACTGTTGAATAGAATGTTTCTGTGTATTTGCAAAACTTACAGTGCAGTCCTATGTATGTATACTTAGAATAATCACTGTGTTCAATGGATCTCACTGCCAAGTAAATGCACAGTATACTTTCCTTGTCCTCTTACAAGCCAATGACATGTATTACACTAAATATGTAAATATGCTGCATATTGCTAGAAGCTCAAGTTTTAGTGAGAAAGGAGAGCAATAAATAAGATAAATAAACAGATTTAAAATAATTATTCAAATAGTACTGATGTGAGAGCTAGCAAGATCATATTATCTGATTATATTCTCTAAATACCACTTTTAGTATATTGTAATCTTAAATTTAACACAACCAACTCTATCAATATATTTGAAATCAGTTTTCTAAGTATTTTAGACTCAAGCTTTTCCTGACATATAGATTTATCTGGATAACAATGTGTTCTTAATGACTTCTTGGAGATTGTTCTCTATTTCAGGATACTACTACAGTTTTGAAAAGAATACACATTAATACATTAAATCCATTTTATCTATCATGATTGGAACCCTTTGTTTCTAAAAGATGTGGATTATTATGGATGCATTATTATGCATTATTTATTCTGGCAACACGTTTACAGAAACACTGTCAGATTGAAAAGTGGTTACATTTTTAGACCATCTTTTTTTAAAAAAAATGAACCCTTCATTCTCTTTGTCATTCTGTGAGACACACCCCAGTAGGACAAGGTACAAAGACAAAGGTATGCATATACCTTTATTACCCCAGTGGAGATATACTCCCAGTAGTAAAGTATGCTTGTGTTGACCTGGTTGCAACTTTAATTGTTGGAGCAGTAGAAATTGCTATGCATAGATTGTCAGAAAGAGAACAGACACAGGCAAAGAAAGATCTGGAGATAGATAATCTCTTGTTAATATTATTTTTGTAATTGTTGATCTTTACTTCTGTTGGTAGTGGAAATAAGTTAAAACATATGACGGCACACATCATTTTCTCCAAAATATAATAATTAAAAATCAACAATTGGTAAATAAATGACAAGTGCCATTTTGCTTGTCAGCTGACATAAGCTGCTCCCATTTTTCACTCGCCTTATGATGACAGGTTGTGGTTTTCCAACAGATTGGTCGCCTTGCTGGGGAGCAGCTGCAAAATGAACATTTTCAGCCACATTCTTAAAAGAACCATTCATAAGTTTCAAGGTGATTAACTAATTGCATTGTCATGCATGTAGTGGAAATTGAATTCCTGAACATATATCTGTCTTCCATGAGTAGGTATAGCATCTCAAATTGTACTTAGCAACTCTTTTCTGTTCTTGAGTTAAATTGGGCTGATGCCATTGTACCCAGTGAAACTACCAATTAATGGCACATTATTATTAAGTGTTTTGAGCATAGATAACTCATAGTGCAACAACAGTAAGATTAAAGTGTTTGCTATATTTTGGGAGGCGAAGGTTTATGGAGAACTGTCTTCCACCTCCAACATTTTTTTCTTAGATCAGGCCCCAAACCCCCTAATGTATGATACAGATGGTCTGTGTCTGCTTTCATTGTCCTTGGTTTGAACATGTAACAAAATCTTTTACTGTCATGCCAATCACCCATGAAATATCTGTGGGGCTCACTGCTCACAAATGTTTATCTAGTGGACACACTACTTTAATCCCCAGTTTGCTATTGCTAGTAATTAGTTATAGTAAAGGGAGGACTTTAGCCAAGGTCCTCCCAGTCCTACTCACGATGGTATTATGGGGAGGGGGGGAACACTCTTCAAGTACAGGATCAGGCACTGAGTATAATGCACACAATGCTATGCTTTGTTAACCATGATTTCAAGGACCAAAAAAAAAAATCTGCCTTGTGTCTTGAAGCAGTATTTTTGTTTTGATACCTTGTCATCAAAGTGAAAGTCAGAAGGGTAATGACCCCAGAAGACCCAACCCGCACATCATGGCTAGTTTTATTTTTCTCTCTGACAGAGAAGAGTAGCAGAAGAACAAAAGAGAACATCAGAGAGGAAGTCAAAATATCACTAAATCATATCTTTCTAAGTACAATACCTATTATGCTCAGAAAAAAATTAAAAATTCAGGGGGAGGAGCAGAGAAATAAAATGAAAACAAACGTATAGCTATAGAGAGATGAACAGAGAGCACAGTAATGGCTATATGCATGGTTATATAATTTCTCCTATGTTTTCCATTGCAAGATACGTTTTAACTTTTGTGAGACTTAGTACTTCAGTTTGATATTTTAACTCTTAAAATAAAAGGAAATGTTCTAACACACACACACATATGGTAGAATGTTTCCTTTTATTTTAATATATATATTAAATATATATATTAAAACCCACAGTTATTAGTTTTTCCAATAAAAGCTTGCTAGGCATTGGTGGTGGTGGGGCCATAAATGAAATACTGGACAATTTATTGCAATGTGAATCTATCAATTGGACTAAATGTCATGAGGCTAATAGGACATTTTTAGCTTAATAACTAAATGCAGACTGATGGGTTGAATTAAATCCAAATTAAATCCAAAAGAGAATTTGAAAGTTTCCAGGGGGCATAGTGGACAAAGGAATTAGGATAGAACCTAATATAGAGAAAATGTTTTTGCTGTTTCATGACAAATTGTTAATGATATTAAAAAGAGGTTTAATTTGATTGACAGACTGTTCTGTATCTGAAGAAGTGCACATGCACCTGGAAGCATATAGCCAGAATACAACTGTGCTCGTCTTAAAGGTGCCCCTGGATTCAAACGTCGTTCTGCTGCTTCTGACTAATGCTTCTACCCACCTGAGACTGTTCTAAAATCATCCCTTTTGTAGGCATTTCTTTCCTGTTTTTAAAGGAGGAAGCAAGAAAAATGTGTGTCATTCTCATAATGACTGCAAATGTAGCACAAAATAGCCAACCCCTTAATTCACAATTTGGCTACTTGCTTAGAAATAAAAAGGCTCAGAAATTATTTGCATTATTTTTTTCTTTATGTATGTTACAGGGAGCAAAACATGTCCAGCGGTCAAACCACTGACAACCTATTGTATGGCACTGAAAAAACATTTATCAAGTAGAGTACAAAATACACATTCCAAAAACAATTGCTCAGGGGTTCGTTTGTTTTTTACTTTGCGAAACTGTAAAAAATGTCCAATACACTAAGACAGTATGGAAGTGATGCATACATAATTATTCAACAATGTTAGATTTCCCAACTTCCTTAAAAATGCCTTTATTTTGGTAATTTGTCTCAACTACTAATTAAGTGGTGAATTATGTGTTTGTTCCTCCACTCTGTGAAATCCAGTTTGCTGTTCTATCATTGGAATTGTTGGATATAAATGTGAAAAGGTGTGCATTACATTTATTTATAATAGAGTCCCCTCTTGATAACTTTGTGTTTTATTCTTCTTTGCTATACAAGGAATCTAGATTTGCATTCCTATGTTTTCTTCTTCTAAAAAGGCCCAGATACTTGAATACAGCAACAGAAACAAAAATAGATAAAATGCACATAGGAATGGAAGTATTTTTCAAATCCCTCCATGTAGTTATTTCATTTCAATTCATTTTGAGCCAACCATCCCTGGAAAATACCCTTTAGAAACATAAAAGACATTTTCAGAGCACAACAATGTATTCAAGTATTCCAAATTTTGGAAGTTCTACCTTTCTTTTATTTAAGTGTCAGATCAATTTTAAACAAGAGTTGGTTAAAAATTGATTCCAGGCAACTGGTTTGTATTTAAAAACAAGAGCATGCAAAGGGAGCGTATACATGAACTTTTTAAAAAAAGTGATTGATCAAAATACAGTATTCTCGTTCTATTATTGGTTTCAATTAAAATATAGTATCTGTCTACAAAGATGTTTGGGCCCCATTCAGAAGTAGAGTGTGAAACAGAAAGCTGAAACTGGGTGCACGTGTATTCCAAGACACTTTGAACAATTTCAAACAGACTATTGTACGATGCTGTAGTTGAGACACAAGAGCAGCCGGAACAAGCTAGGCCATGCTTCTGCTAGAATGCAGTACTTTGAGCCTTTCATGGTCTTTAGCTTGGCCTAGGGTGGATTTTAAGGGGTTATTGAGAATTAGCATTTCTTGAAGGTGAAATAGAGCATGTGTGAATGTACTGAATATTAGCCCTGAGGCCTAGAAATGGCACCTGGCTTGACCTACCAGGAATGCAGCCAATAGAACAAACACTACTGTTTCTGTTTTATGCCAATTTATGCCAATAAACAGATACAGCTAGTGTTTCTCTTACACTTTTTGCTACATATCTTTTCACAACAATACAGTATAAGTGCTCAGGTATTACTATAAATTATCTTGATGAAACCACTATTTGATAAATAATACTGTACACTGTTGTATGATCATTCTTGCTTGCATATCCTAATGCAATTCTGAAATAAAAGTTAGCCTAATTCAGAAGAGATATGGAAAACACTGTTGTTATAAGGAAAGGCTGAAATAGTGATTAAGATTGTCCTCTGTATTTATATCTCTTTACAACTTTGTTTTACAGAAAGAAGCAATGAAAGATGAATGCTGAAACCTGCCAATGTTTTAAAATGTTATAATGCATTGATATTTCTTCACAGTTCAAATCATGTTTTCCCAATTGAACTCTTATGCAAAGTCATTTTGCTCTCCAAAGCTTCTGATGCAGAGCCAAGGATGCATATATGAAAAGGGGAAACGGGACATCATTTTGGAAGATAACATTAAAGGACTACAAGGGGAGAAAACAGACAAGCTGAAAAGGAAACAAAAGGACATGTTTGAGAGCTGGGTGTTTGTCATGGTACTAAAATGTGATTTAGCATGAGGCCAAGCTGGTAAAATAGCTTGTGTTTATATAACAAACAGAAACGTGTTTTCCTAAACTCTGCTTTGAGTTATTTTTTTTTAAATCAAGGCTTAGAAATTAGTGATCTCTTTTCAGTAAATGCAGCAATGTTTGATCAGTGTGCAGGCGTACACAGATAACAAAGGTGTTTGTAAGGGGAGTGCATGGCTGAACTAGGCAGGCTATCTCACCAATGTCTAACAATAATGTAAACAAATTGTCCTGTTAAAACAGGCACTGTAAAACCATTTTTAGAATTCAAGGCAGCATCTATGCAAGGATTCTAATCAAACATTTAGATTCCTGTAAAAATACTCAGGAGAGCCAGGAACCAAACCCTATGCATTACTTGAAGTAAAAATTCATTGTTTTGCAAGACAAAAACCATAATAGTCTTTGCTGCATAATGACATCCCCCCATTGTATTTTAATAGTGTAAATATGGATTCAACAGTTTTAAATGCCTAGACACTCATGTAACTAGCAAAAGAATGCTTAGCAATGATGTCAAAAGAAAACCTTGTCTTGCTCTTTGGAACTGTATTCCAAAGACATTCATAGCCCATCAAGACGACCAGAAAAGTCTGAGAATCAGGGATCCACAAATGAAGTGTTTTGAATTCTTGTGGCAATTATATTGGGTTCCGCTTGCAATTAACAAGCTTCCTGATGAGCATACATCAGCTGTTATATGGCCAGAAGCTGGTTAGATTTGTTTTAGGAGAACTGTTGTATTTTCTCCTTCAAGAAATAAATTTGTCTTCAGAAATCTACTTCATTCTTAAGTGGTATGATTCTATTTGTATAGTAGAAATGTTAAGGATGAAAAGCTGTTTAGTAATTGCGGAGAACATATGAACTGAGCATATGAGCACTGAGCACTGCTTGATAATAATACTTTGGTGAATAGTTCCACACAGATCTAGACTTTCAGTTCTGGATCTGCTTTTCCATATGGCAGAAGCAGTTTATCCTATCATGGTTGTATTAATCACAGACTACGGTTGCAATTCAGCTTTGTATTAAATGGTGATTATAAAACTTAACCCATGCAGAGACTGAACAAGTTCCCTGTACCCTTCAGCATACTGGTGTGCTCTGTTTTATGCCATGCTTGCTTTCTTGTGAATGAAGCCCATAGTAGCTGGCTAGCAAAATGAGTCCCTAAATACTTAATGATGTTGGGAGATGGGTTGAGAACATAATTGTTCTCAACATTCAAGTGTCACTTTCAAGCAACAGAGATAAACATTTTGAGGGGTAAGGCTCATTTTGCATGAAACCTGTGTAAAAAAATGAGGGAAGATTCTGGGTACAATATATCAGAACATTAATCTCTTCAAACTTCATTGAAATTATTAACACTTCTGTTCCAACTATCTATCCAGAAAGCAAACCCTCTAGGCAGGTAACAGTGCTAAAAACAAACTTGACATTACAACACAAATGCCACAGATTACAATTAAATAGACTTCAATTTCTCATTCAAGCAGCCTCAATAAAATCAGCATCATAAAAAGCACACCTGTAACTATTGTTAGTGATAAAATTAGGGAAGAGTACAGATGGTGGCAGGATAATCAAGGTGGGGTGAAGAACACCTTGAGATGGGAATTCCAGAAATTAATGGGAGTTCTGCAACTACCATTTATACCAAATGTTCTGGTAGGTTGTTATCTTCTGGACATTATTACTCCCCCCCTTCTAAAAAAAATTTGCCGTCTTTATGAAGGTTTTTTTAAAAAAAATCTCATATAGAAGCTATAAGTTTACACAGACCTGCCATTTTCTATTTTAATGGTGTTAACTTCTGTTTCCTGATCAGTGACTGAACAGCATGTTGCAGATATTGCAGAGAAGGCAGGAATACAAAAATGTATGATAATTAATGTCACTGCAGATGATAGTCATCTAGCTGTTAACAAAAACCTAGAATTGTGCAACTATGTTTATTAACATAAAACATCACAAACAGGTAACAATTAGACAGATTTGCAGAAATAAAAGTTTCTACCATCTGGATGTGGAGCAGTCATATATTTTTCAGAAATATAAATTATGAGGAAAAATACTGAAATAGGTCCATCAAACTAAGGCTCATAATGATCATTTTACACATCTGACTATTTCAGGAAATTTCCTAAGGATTTAGGAAGCAAATTGAAAAGTTCTCCATGATGTGACCTGAATTTTTCACAATGATGGTATATTCTTCGCAGTGTATTCTTTTATTCCTGTTTAATTTTTGTTTGTGAATGGGGAAAACTGACAAAAAAGCAGCTTTTGTGATCTGGAATATTTGAGTACTTCTGTTTGATTCATCATAGCTGCTGATGGAATACCTTGTCAAACTCAGCAAAATCAATTTAATTTCATCTTCAGATTTTAACAAAACTTGTTTTTGTGCCAAATCTGTGCTCAACAACAAATGAACAGTAGGACAAACACATCAACAGCTCTTGGCATACAGGAACTGCCTTAGCGAACTACCTTTATTACAGTGAAATTTTCTATTACTCTGTTCATATATTGTCTCTGGAAGACTCCCTACATGCTTTGATTGATGAATCTCTCTCTTGCTTTTAAATAAGAATTTTGGTAATTTACCTCCAATGTATTGTAAAATAAATTATGGAGATTAAACAGCTACTTCTGCTTTTGCAGTCTTTTCCCTCCATCACTTGGACATGAACAGTCAAAATTTCTGATGGGGGAAACATCCAAGAATATCATTCAATTGCATGGTTTGCTGTAAGTACTAATAAGGTGAGTACCAACACTGATAATATTGATCATAAACATTAATTCTGGTCCATTACATTTTATCTAGGGTTGTGTTGTATTCTGTTTAATGCTTAGTTTGTGTTTCTTTCAAAGAGGTAGTTGTCTATAATTAATTTCCTACTAATTAAATGTGTGGGCATTTCCAAAATATTTTAATTTGAGCGGTTCTTTGCAAAAGGTTGGTAAAGCGTAATAGCACTATTTTAGATAACGTATGCAGTTCTAGATCTCTGGATTTGTTCAGTGTGTTTAAAATAAATTTTTGAAAGAGTAATTTATCTGTCATCTTTAGGCTAGCAAACTGTTATTTTTAATCCAATATGTACAATTGTGTAATCACCAGGATCCAAAAGACTGAACAACTGGATCCACTACTCCAAGGGGTTTTGTATTTAGATTGTTCACACCATAAACCACTTTTTAAGATACTTTATAAAGCAGATTTTTGTATAATATTGGTTGCTGTTCAGTAAAGTTTCCAAAACTTTTCAAGCAGTATGCTCTGAATATTTTGAAATAAATTTTTTAAAAAATGTATGTTATATCAACTCAGGGTATGTGAACAACAACAAAGAAAATAATCTTTAAAATTGTCTTTACACTGAGATGTGGTTTATTTTTATTTTTTTTAAATCTTTAACATAACATGGGAACAAGGAACTCTTGTGCAAGCAGAAATGGTCTGTTATGTAAAAAAATTAATACCATAGGAAAACATACTTTCCATATAGAAAAAAGTCTAAAAGTTTTGTGTATCAAAGAACCATAATGATACTGCACAGAACATATTAACATTGTTTGTTAAAAAAAACCCTTATAGTAATTACTATGCAAAACAAAAGCAGAAGTTCCGATCTAGCTAAAGTTTCTTATGCCTATGGCTACAATCTTAAACAGGCTTGCTATGGAGTACATTCCATTTAACTCATTTGGACCTCTAAATAAACATACTTAGGATTGCACCGCATGTAACACTGGAAAAACCAATGGGACCCAAGTTGGTTGTGAAAATTTTGCTTAATTGGTTTCAATGGGATGTGCAGCCATATCCTGTATGCGTGTTTACATGCAAGTTAAATTACACTGTTCAGTAGGGGCTTATTCCCAATGAAGAGTGCATAGAATCTTAGTCTACCTTAGTTGCATAGGGCCCAATACCATATGCATAAAGAGACAAAACAACTGATGCCCATGACATTTTATCGACAATTGGCAACATTTAAACAAGAAAAAATGCATCTTTTTTCAAAGTTCTTATTTTCCACTGTAAAGGTTATTCTTGAAGCAATATTAATCCCAATATTCTGAACAGAAGAAATACTGGAATGGAGTAGTGGAATGGCTACTACCAGCAGAAGGCTAGTAACCAAACAGCTCGGACCTTGGCATGACATTAGGAAGCACAAACCCAATGGTTACATAGGCAAATAAAAGTAGTTCATGGCCTTCTAAAAGGTAAAGGTAGTCCCCTGTGCAAACACCAGTCGTTTTCGACTCTGGGGTGACGTTGCTTTCACAACATTTTCATGGCAGACTTTTTACGGGGTGATACAGCTAAAGAAAATGCTAGTCTTTGTTCTTTGGCCACTAGCAATTTTAATGAAAGGAACATAAATTATTCTAATGTGCTAGAAGTTCTTCCCTAAAGTGATAAGTCTGTAGAACATTTTCTGTAATATTTCCATGCATTATCACTTCTTTTGTCAACTGTGCTTTTAGTAGCAGTTTCTTCTGTCAGTCATTTCTCCTCATGTAGCATGATATCCATACCAAGGCTTTCATGGCCTTGGTATAATGGAACAGACTATCAGAAGGAGTTTGAAAAGTAACAACTTTGATGGCCCTCATCAGGCCCGTAAGAAAGTTCATTTTCAGCAGGCTATCTCTTTAGGGGTATTTGTATCAAGATGAACATGAACTGAGTTATTGTTCAGCGATTCATTGCTGTGTTGCTTTCTTTTGTGACTTTGGAAACTTTTGAATTGGAATGTAATATTTTGTTTGATTATGTTGCTTGACCTTGTGGTCATCTTCATTTGCCACCTTGGGTTGAATAGAAAATAGAGAATTTATATTTATTCAGCAGACAAAGAGATTATCAATGGCAGGTCCTGAAGGAATATGTTCCAAGCATAGCATATACTTAGCTCCTTCCCCTTCTCTGATGCCTGGTACTAAATGACAGAAATTAATTAATTTCTTGAGAGAGACTCTCTCTGTTTCCTCCTGAAGTCCTTCAAGTGTTAATGAATATAGTTTTAAATTTTATCATCTCATTAAAAAGAGGTTTTTATAAGTCTACTTTACAATGCTTAACATGGAAATATTCCATTGCTATCACCAGAATACTAGGTTGAACACTGGTCCTCCCTGTTTCATTACAGAAGAATATAATTTGTTTTAATTAAAACATCACTACAGTCTTCATTAGTTATTCTCTTAAGGGTGCAATCCTGTTCCCATTTATTTGGGAGCTCTATGGGACTTATTTCTGTGTAAACCTACACAGAACTGGGCTACGTAATTCCGAATAGTTTTCCTTATCTAGATTTTGTCACATGGGGCATTACAGATTATAAACAACATGAGTTGTAACTACTGTGATGCAGAGTGTACTGTTTGTTAATTACAAAAGGAAACCATCCTTTTTGTCTGTTTGCAGCATATGCCATGCTTCAATCACTAGGGGACTTTCTCTTTGGGGAATGCTGCTTTTGTTAAACATTTGGAATCCATTGGCCTTACTATATTCATTTTTTGTATGAGAATGTTCTTAATATTATCTTGAAGGGAAAATATAGGTGATACAAATAGAAGTAGTTCATAGTTTGCTAAGGATTTGGTGGCACAAAATTAGGGGAATGTTTCTTCCACATATATAGGAATAGATATGTAAAACATAGTTAAGATTACCCTATTATTCTGTGCAGGGAAACTGAAGCATGTGCCTTAAAAAGGACTTTGGTTTGTTTTCTGATTTGTAGGCCAATGGAATATTTTTTCTTTTGAAATCCATAGGTGATTAATGATGATTTGGTTTTTTAAAGAAATATATATATATTAAAAGTTGGTTCCATTTTCTCTGTTGCATGTTTATAAATGAAATCATTCACAAATAAAGCAGACAGCATATCTTTTCATATTATTTTAGTCATTCATTTGATCCTTCTACAGCTTCTATCTTCTAGATCTTTGTCTTTCCCCATTTTGGAAACTTCTTGAAGAACAGTAGTAGGCCTGTATGCAGGTAAAGGGTAGATCAATCAGTGAAAATTTGTTGATTGACCGGTGGGTTGAGCTCACATTTTTGAGGTAATTTTAACTGTACGATGTTAGCAGACTAAAGAATGAATGAGAAATATTGAAAGTTACTTTAAAAAAAAATAATAAGTGATAACTTTTATTAAATTAAGAGTTCTCTCATTTTTTCCAGTATCCTCCATCAAAAATGTATTATAGTTTAAAAAGTGGACAGTGCTTCAGTTTAACTTATGGACTGTTGGATTTCTGTGCAAATAAATGGCAGGTTTCTCTTATCAAAAATATGTCTAGATCATTTCCCACAATACAGTCATTTTCTCCTAGGTCTTCAGTTGTAGTTCCTTTAAAATAGCATCTTTTATGTCCACTGTTGTGTGGCATTGTTTAAAAATATTTTAAGATACATTTCCTTCTTATTTTTAGTGTTACTTGAAAGCATATAATCTTTCAATTCTTGAATTATGTGAAAACGATCAGTTACTGTCAATCTTTCATTCTATATATATTCAAATAAAGAGCTCTTAATGCAGCTGTAGAGCTAGCTCCCTTCTTGGCTACAGATTCAGTTTTCAGGTAACAGGTCTCTAGGCCTGCATGTGAGTAATTACAGATATGCACCTTAGTTTTTCAGCCAGGTTGTTTCCAAGCATCAAATTTACAGCAATATCATAGACAACAGAACTTCCATAAGCCATCCCATTCCTTATATTTTAGAAGGGTTTGAGAAGCCTGAAAACGAGGACCGCTAACTCCTTTCAATTTAATCATTTCCCTTTCACAATTTGTTCAAGTCTAACCAATTCAAGGTGGATTGCCGAAACCTCTGCTCTCCTATCATGCCACACATAAAGCACTGGGTCATTGACCTTTACGGGGTTTTTAAACATTTCCTTTTAACTCCCTCAGAGTCAGCCTGCTCCTACAGATGAAATAGTAGGGCATTTTTCCTCAGGAGTTATTGCTAACCAGTCTCATGCTCTTTACTTTAAGATTCTCTCTTCTTAACATTTAGTTGCTTATTAGAGTCTGGAGTAGATTTTAATTTAGGACAGTTGCCGCAGTAATGTCTTGCTTTAGTACAGTAGAAACAGACAGGTTCCTTTAGTCCTTTGGACTAAAGTGCCTTCTCTACACCTTAATTTTCTGTCAGGATTTCCTCCTGTTTGCAAATAAGAAGCATTGTCCACTTTTTAAACTATAATACATTTTTGTTTGAGGATATTAGAAAAATGAGAGAACTCTTAATTTAATAAAAGTTACCACTTATTATTTTTTTTAAAGTCACTTTATTAACACCTTATTTTCTGTCAGGATTTCCTCCTGTTTGCATGATATTTAGTTTATCCACTTCAGCTTCAACCTTTGTTCTGTAAGGCAGGACCTGTCATGCCACTGCCTCCACTTTTATTGTGGTGGCTACAAGGTGAGAAAGAAGGGGGGGAGGGAAGGCTCTGAGACAACTGCCTTCTGGACCGAAGAATATCCAGGCCCCCACTCTGGCCTTTCCTATAGATTCTTTATTCCCCAACTGTCCACAATAAAAAATAAAGAGTGACAAAAGCTTTAAAATAAATATTGGTAAGCTATGTGCTCCCTAAAGATCTCTTATTTGCAGACATGCTGGACTAAGTCTGTACTTAGATGTGAGGTTAATAGAGTCCACTGGTTGTTAGATTTTTTACTTGACAGACGACACACAGATGGAGATGAACATCTAAGATTTATTTAACAAAGAATGAAGTATTAAACAGGATAACTATGATATGTGGAATGGATAACTTGTACATATATAATAAAGCTGGTTCTCAAATAAAGTGACTAGCCCTAGAGGGGTTCCCCTTTCTCTGAACAGGGTACCTCAAGCAGGTTTAAGGCTGTTTTTTCTCTCACAAATAGAACCTTATCACAGAACCTACACACACCAGTTAGGAATGATGGGCCCTTAACAGAATGCTTATTTGTTCCACTAAAACAAGCTCTCTTCCCTAAGCTGACCTCCAAATCCTAACTAAATGCTAATAAAAGCCTGGCCAAGTGGATGCTCTTTTCCAGAACCATGAAATTCCTATCCAAAGGGGTTTTTTTTAAGGTTTATTTATTCTTGTTAAACTGAGGCTGGCTCACCCCCTCCTATCAAGTGGAGTTTCATAGACTCTGTTGGCTGACAATCACTTTGATTTATATACCGCCTAAATAGGGATGCCAATCCCCACCCCCAACAGCAAGCACCAGTGGCCATCTATCTACCTCCCCTCCTGCAAGATTTAAACGACCTCCAGCTGATTGCAGGAGTACATGGCCCGCTGATCAGTTGGAAGGTCGTTTAAATCTTGCAGGAGAGGAGTGGATGCTGGCCAGATGCCTGAACTCTAAGGGGCAAATTCATAACTGGAATTCAGGGGTGTGCAACCCCTGTTTCCTGCAAACAGCATTTAAAGAAACCTTTTAAATGCTGTTTGCAAGGGGGGGGCACCTGAACTCCCAGCAGTGAATTCACTGCTGGGAGTTCAGGTGTGTGGGGTGCTGGTCCCCAATGTGATGACATCACTTGCGATGTCATTGTGTTGGGGTCATCCCCACCTCCTCTATGAATGCCTTCCAAAGTCTCTTACCAGGGAGGAGGCAGGACCTGGCAACCCTAGGCCTAAATCACAAGGATCACCAGAGCCCTGGAGCAGAGGTGGGACTTTTAAAGAATAATTTCCACAGGACCCCAAACTGTTCAGATAATTCTCCTATTCTTCATTTTTACTAAAGTCAACGAAATAAGTATAAAGTAAATAAAATAACATCTCAGACAGATTCAAACTGTAAATAATCACTTATCCCAGGAAAAAATAGCTAGATGTTAATTTTTTTAAAAATCATACATAATAGAGGCATAAACCAGATATAAGTCTTGCCCAATAAATTGGGATGGCAAGACAATTTAAGACAGAAGTGGCATGGGAGGGAGTGCTAATGTAATTGAGATACCATATTTACTGCAAAAGAAGGTGACCCTGAATGTAAGATGCCCCCCCTTAAAAATGTTATTCATCCTCCCAATTTTTTTACTGGACATAATTAACCTTTTTTGGGGGTATTTTTGTATTTGTGTGTGTGTGTGCTTGCCTGGAAGTCATGGTGACTTCTGGCAACCGCTACTGGGGCATGGAAGACATTCAGAGAAGTGGCTTGATACAGCGGCCTCCGGGTTCTGGTATTCCAAGGAGGCCTCCCATCCAAGTACTTGCCAGGGTTGACCCTGCTTAGCCTTCAAGATCTGATGAGATTGGGCTTGCCTGGGCTTTTTAGGTCAGGGCTGAACACAGGGCTTTTCCATATAAAAAGCCCAGCAGGAACTAATTTGCATATTAGGCCACACCCCTAATGTCACCATTGTTTCACAAAGGGCTTTTTTGTAAAGAAAGCCCAGCAGAAACTCATTTGCATATTAGCCACACCCTAACACCAAGCCAGCCGGAATGGCATTCCTGTGTGTTCCTGCTCAGAAAAAGCCTTAGCTGGACATAACCTGTATGCCAACATAGGACAATCTTCTCTGGGGTTTTTTGTAGTATAAAAAATATACCTGAGAGGGGGGACTACTCTTGCATTGGAGCAAATACTATTGGTATTTTGGACTACTGGATTTTTATAATGTTATAGCCTTGAACAGAGAACAGTTGCTTATATTTATTTATTTATGTATAATTTATTTATAGTTCACCTTTCTTTATGAGGAATCTCAGTGGATTGAAAAATCAGATAGGCCCCAATACCTTAGTTTTTCCATTGTCAGTGTGAAATGGTGCATTCTACAAACTACTTCTGTAGCAAATCTAAATATAGTTTGAGCAGATAGGCTACTCAGTACCTTCCTTAGTGTGATTATACTAATGTTGGAAGAAAACAATGGGGTGGATCTGACCCCAATCCTAACACATCCACTGGTTAAAGTTTATTCATTCATTAAAATACTTGTACTGCACCTTTCATTTTGACTCAAATCTGAGGTATTTCCACAGTCCAGGGAGTCTTTAATGAACTTAAATAGCTCCTCCATTGGAGGAAGAGCCACTTACATTGGAGAAAGGCTAGTAGGAGGATGGTTGGATCCACCACACTATGGGGTGATGACCAGTTTATATAGCTTAAAAAAGGATTAGACAATTTATGGAAGTGCTTTAAGGGATACTAGTTATCAGAATAAGGGCTACTAGTTATCAGTTATCTAAATAAACCTCCATGTTTAGAGGCAGAATATCTCTGAGCACTAGATGCCAGGGAGTGGCGTCATGAAGAGTCTACAGTGTTTGTGTTCTGCCTTTGAATTTCCTTCCGAGGTCTGTAAAATGAGTACCCAGCTTGCCCGGGAGAAAGTGTAGATGACTGGAGGAGGCAATGGCAAACCATCCCGTAAAAAGTCTGCCATGAAAACGTTGTGAAAGCAACGTCACCCCAGATGTGGAAACGACTAGTGCTTGCGCAGGAGACTACCTTTACTTTTTTTTTTTAATTTCCCAGAGGCATCTGGCTAATTTCTGCTGCAAACAAAATTCTGGTCTAGATGGCTCTAGTAAGACACTTCTTATGTTCTTACATTCCTGCAGGTCACATGTTTTATTACTTCTGCTGTCCAAAAGATATACTGGATTCCTCCTTCCTTAATGCTCCCAGGAGAAGTTCAGTTATTTAGCCAAGAATGAAGACAGAATTTTTGCAATAGTCTCACTATTTTGCTAAAAGGGAGATTACTGACTTGGCATGAGGCTAGTAAAATCATACTAATTACAATTAGAAGGCATTATATAGTATGTTTATAAATGTAAATCCCATCAGTGTTCTAGTCTATAAGCTACATGTGTGTTTGAGTTTCAAAGCATATGGGCTCCTGAGAACTCTTTGGAATGCTTCAGAAATAGACTATACATAGTGGATTTACAGGGGAAGAACTCTTGTAACAAACAGATTATTGCTAAGATCTGTATAAACCTCTTTCCACATGTGGAGCTGCTATTTTTATCATACAAGGCAAGAGACGTTCATGAATACATGAGGCAGTAGAAAACAAAAATGTGCTAATAAAGAGTGTCCTGAACTGCTTCTATTAGAACTCCAGAATTGGCATGTATCTCCAAAACAGTATGCAAATGGAGTAGTGTGATAGTACCCCACACAGCTGTTCTTGCCTGCTGATCTCTTTAACTGTACCGTGCCATTGGGAATCAATGAGCGCAAAATTTAAAGCTGAACAAACCGGTTATGTCTTAAAGCTCCCTAGAGGAGAGAAAGCCATGTCAGACAGACAGACAGACAGAAAGCTCAACAGTTTTCCTCCCAATGTAATCATCATGAATGCCGCACAGCACACAGTGCACAAGCACAGATGCAGAACAGAGAAAGAGACCCCTGGAACAGGAAAGGAATAGGTAGGTTAGCCGAAGAAAAGAGCGAGCGGGAGCAAAGAACAAAGAAAAGAGTAATGCTGAAGTGAGAGACAAAGAAACAGGAAATATGTACGCAGAGGATGCAGGAGGGTGGGGGTAGAAGGTGATAGACAGGCAAGGAGACACAAAACATAAAAGAGTGACAAGCAGAAGAAAGCCGAGAGAGACAAAGAATTTGCACTAGAAAATGGGGTGTATGTGTGTCTATAAAATTTTGTGTGCATATGTGTGTGATTAAAAATGTGATTAAGAGTACACTCACCCTTACTAGCTTGAATAAAGGTATGCACATTGTATGTGTAGGATTTATTTCAGCTAGTAATCACAGGGCTAGGGAAAGCTCTTCTCTTGGACAGACACCATTGTTACTTATATCCCTTGTCTTTGTTTCTGCTGCAGCAAGCATTGGGCTTGTCGCTGTTTATCCTTCTCTCATACTTAGTGCTCCCCTTAATAGATAATTTGCTTATAAAACACTGGATGGACTGTGATTATCTCCATTTCTAAATTCCTATGACTCGGTTGTACAATGTTTAGCAAATTTTAAAGGCCTAGCTGAGCAAATCTTGAAAGCAGAACTTAAATATAGGAGATGTTTTGCACCACATTAGTGAGCACTGTGGTCAAATCCTTCATATAAGTTGTTTTGGAGGGAACCAGTATCAGATCTCAGAAGCTAAGCAGGGTCACCACGGCCAGTATTTGGATGGGAGACCAGACCACTAAGGAAGCTCAGGGTCACTACACAGAGGCAGACAATGGCAAACCAACTATGAACCTCCCTTGCCTTGAAAATCCAAGGAGGGGGTCTCTCGCTCTCTCTCTCTCTCACACACACACACATACACACACATAAAATGTATTTACAAACATATAACCTGTCTTTCTGTCCATTTAGGGCCACTGAGGCAGCCAATAATTAAAATCACAGCCCTATAAAAGTGTATTATGAAACCAAACCAAAAGTAGAATACATACATAAAACACAGAAAGGAGGCTTGCCAGTTCCCAGGTCCAGGCAGGAAATCCCCTGGTTTTGAAGGCTCCTCCCTGTTGCCAGCCAACTGGCTGGTGTGGGGAAGCTCTGTCCCGACAGCCAAGATGTACCTTTAGATCTCAGGTAGGTTCAGAAGCTTGCAACTGCTTCTGTTTTGGAAGGTGTGTATATGCATTTAAATCTCAGAGGGACTGAACAGGGAGGCAGAGGGCGGGGGGGAGGTTGAGCAGGAAGAGCCACCTGTGTGTGTGAGAGAGGAAGCCAGAGACCCCAATCCCTCTGTTCATTTTGCATGCCTTTCAGAAGCTGTTTGCATAGTAAAAGGGATAGCAAAGAGTTAACTAGAACCTGAGTATCAGGAAGAGGAAAACTGCACCCCATAGACCTCTCTCTGTGTGTAAGTTGGTTGAAATACAGCAGATTGTTACATTCAGCAACTCTAGTGAGTAAAGCTATCTATACCATTGCCCCAGGGAAATCATGAAAGTGTAGTCATGCAAACTTTTATTTTGGCTGCTTTGTGAGTTTGTGAGTTCAGTTTCATTTTAGTGAAAGTGCAGTTGCTATGGAACCATTTGAATGCAAAAAAGAGGAAGAAATGAAGACTCTATTCACTGCTGTACTTTTTATTTATTTATTTATTTATTTTTAGGGAATGGGAAAGTAGAGAGATTGACTATGGTACTATGAGCCATTTCACTATTAACAATTTTATACCTTGAGCCTGGAATATAAACAGATATCACAGACATGATCCTTACCAGAATATCTGTGCTGGCAGTTAGCCATGGAAACTATTAGCACAACCAAGATGTCTTTAAATTTATGTTTTACTATGCAATCCAAAGCAGGTCTACTCAATGAGGCTTACTCCCAGGAAAATGCTATTGGGATCGCACTGTTAGAGAGTAATATTGTCTTGTGCTTCCCTGAATAGTAAGAAGTTCTTGCACAATTTTCAGTGACACATTATTTGGGGGACGTGGGGTTCAGGGGCATCCATGACTCTGCCTTGCTTAGCTCCCTTGTCCATCGTGCTCTTTTCTGACAGAAGCTGTGCCACCCACCTAAGTATGGGAAAAAGATAAACAGCAACAAGCCCAGTGCTTGCTGCAGCAGAAACAATGATGTGGGATATAAACAACAATTGTGTCTTGCAGACCTTCCATACTGAAGAGGGAAGGGAGTTTGCAGCACCTGGTCCTTCCTCCTCTCCAGTGGATCTTGCATGCACAGCCTGGAAAGAGAGCCCAGCTGTCTTCTGAGCTCCTTATGAAGCTGTTGTAGCAGGCTGCACACATGCTCAATTACTTCCCCTGAAGTCTCACAAGAACTAGCAATATTGTCTGCTCAGATTGGCAGCAGCTCTGCAGGATCCTTAAGTAGAGGTCTTTCTTATCACATACTACCAGGGCTTTTTTTTTTTAAGCAGGAACGCACAGGAATGCAGTTCCGGCTGGCTTGGTGTCAGGCCTAATATGCAAATGAGCCCCTGCTAGTTTTTCTACACAAAAGCCCTGTGCAAAACAATGATGATGTCAGGGTGTGGCCTAATATGCAAATAGGTTCCTGCTGGGTTTTCTCTACAAAAAAGCCCTGCTTACTACTGATTCCCTCTCTCTCTCTGGGATGGAAACAAACCTCTCTTGGATGTAAGCCATATTAAGAATAGGCCACCAATTACTATTTCCCATTCTCAAGTCACCCTTTGAAGCTGCTGTGAAGAGACAAAGATGAGTACAGATACTAATAGGAGTTGGAGGGGAGATTTATGGCATAGGAGGAAATGGGAGGAGCTGTGGCTTGGTGGCAGAGCATCTGTTTGGCATGCAGAAGTTCCCAGGTTCAGTCGCTGGCATCTCTATTTAAAAGTTTCAGTTTCATGGAGAACTACTTTTCCCTCACATTGACATTTCCCTGATCAAATCAGTCATCTCATACAGCTATTTTGAAGTGGAAAACAATTGTGCAAAATCCTGTTCACACATCTTCTGCACCATGTCTTTGTAAATACTGGCACTTTACAATGAGCAATGAATCAGCAGAGTGGCCCATCTAATCCAGCGTCCTGTTTCACACAACAGCCAAACAGTTGACTTGCAGGGCAAATAGAACATATAGACCCAGGCCGTCCCTTCCTGTGGACACCATAGATAGTAGTCATTGATGGAGCTCTCATTCATGAATCTGATTAACACTTTCAAAGCTGTCTTTGCTTATGGCCATCATTACTTTGCCAGGTAGTGAAATCCACAGTATAATTGCTCATTGAGTAAAGGGGAGGGCGGGATATAAATAAAATATTATTATTATTATTATTATTATTATTATTATTATTATTATTATTATTAAGAAGTACTTCGTTTTGCCGGTTCTGAATCCTTCCCAATAACTGCATACAGTATTCCAAATGAGACTGTTACCATAACTTCATAACAAGGCCATTTTAATTTCAATACTACTCCTAGTAATTCTTAGCATTGAGTTTGCCTTTTTCATCACTGCTACACACTGGGTAGAAATTTTCATTGAGTTTTCCACAGCAAGTCCCAAAGATCTCTTTCAATCTCAATCTCATCCAGTTGAGACCTGATCAGCATATAGTTAAAATTAGGACTTGTTTTTGTTCAAATATTATTTACCTTACACTTATCTACATTGAACTTCATTTACCAAGTGGGTAACCAAGAAAGATCCTCCTGTAACTCTTCACAATCTACCTTAGTGTTTACCATGCATGCAAATTGGTGTCTTTCCCAAACTTGGCTACTACACTGCTCAGCCCCAATTCCAAATTATGAACAAATTAAATAGAACCAGTCCCAGTACAGATTCTTGTGAGATCCCACTTACCTCCTTTGCAGGAACTGCCATTTATTCCTACTCTCTGTTTCCTGTCATTTAACCAATTTTTAAGAGCCATGTGGCGCAGAGTGGTAAAGCTGCAGTACTGCAGTCCTAAGCTCTGCTCACGACCTGAGTTTGATCCCGCAGAAGCTGGGTTCAGGTAGCCGGCTCAGCCTTCTATCCTTCCAAGGTTGGTAAAATGAGCACCCAGCTTGCAGGGGGAAGGGGAGTGTAGATGACTGGGGAAGGCAATGACAAACCACTCCATAAAAATTCTGCCATGAAAATGTCGTGATGTGACGTCACCTCAAATTCAGAAACAACTGGTGCTTGCACAGGGGACTACCTCTTCCCTTTTAACCAATTTCTAATCCATCAGAGGACTATTCCTCTTATGATTGCTAAGTTTACTCAGAAGTCTTTGATAAGGTATCTTGTCAAAAGCCTTTCGAAAGTGCAAGTAGATTGTGTTTACTGGATCACTCTTATCCACATGCTTCAGGCATGCTGTTTGGAGAACTCCATGAGGTTAGTGAGGCAGGACTTCCCTTTGTAGAAGGCATGCTGCTGTTCCCTCAGCAGCGCTTAATAACTTTCTTTTAAATAACAGTTTCTACAAATTTACTTGGAACAGATATTAGACTAACTAGCTTGTATTATAATCAATCTCCTCTGCAGCCCTTTTTAAAAATTGGGATGATCAACTATCAATCACCACCATTCTTTTTTCATATATAGAAGACCATACATCCTAGGAAAAAAAATCTATATTTTTTGGCAATATGAATTTAATGCTTGATTTCTCAAACAGGTGTTTTAGGTGCACAGAGAGATAGAATTATCTTTCCTACAGAATGATGAAGAAAACTGTTTTTTTCTTAAAATGAAAGACAACCTGTGGGTTGACATCTGCCCCAGTAGACACTATTGTCCGTCTGGTCCCTCATGCAGTATCTGCATTTGGCTTGCCAAATGTATTTCTGGCCATCCTGCAGGCCTACTAAAATAACTCATTACACCACTGCACTTCCAAAGACTATATTAACTTCCTGACTCTGTATCATAATACCTTGCAGCTGGTTCAAATAAACATTCCTAGCTGATGCATTTTTTCATCTTTAAAAATAAAGAGGCAATGCCGAATAAGTTTTGTATTTATTTAGTGTCTACTGTCACTGCATTAGACACCAGATACAAAAAGAATAGCTTAAAAATGGTAATTCCTCTTTAGGCATTAATTCCATCTTGGGTTTTTGTGATGTTTTTTTTTAAACCACTCACCTTCGTGAGAGAGAGAGAGAGAAGTAATTGGTTCGTGGAATTAATTTTCATGAGTTATTGCACTATTCTGTCATACTAACACTTCAGTGTTATTTTTTCATATTTCAAACAAAATGTTGGTATTTTCTATCCAAAATAGGATCTAAGTCATTGAAGTTGATCCTGACATTACTGTGGTAACGTAAATATGTTGCTGATGATGCACAGGCTAAATAAGTAAGTAATTCAGTATATGTCAGCCTATTGCCTCCTATTGGAAACTTATTGCTCTGAATATCATCAGTGTTTTGACTGACAGCTAATTTGTTTTTTAATATTCCTGCTACAAAATCAGCAGACTTAACTTAGAATTGTTGCCTTAAGAATGCAAGCAGTGTAAGAGTATAGTCATAGTCTCAGAAAAACCCTGGTATATTCATATGTCTTTTCGATAGCCCATGATACACCCCAACAGAATTTTGTTCACCATAGCGTAGGGGTGGGTAGAAAGCTAATTATGATCTACTGAAGATGTCCTAAAGCTCCTGACTGAAGCCACAAGAAGCCCTCTCTCCCTTGTGCTCTACAGATTAACTGTAGCTGATCTCAAAGGATTGTGGGGCTCTTTCAGGAAGCTGAAAATGTGTGTTGTCTCAGAGTAGCTCTGAGGAGCCTCATCCTCATAGAATGGTCACACTGTGAGAAGTCAAGACTTGTGCCTGATTCAATCTTTCTCAAATAATACGTTTTTCATGGTATAAAAGGTGTTAGGTAGATGATTAAGGAAATCATTTCAGTATGTTCAGTGTGTAGGTCAGAAAAGCTGACAGTGTAATAGCTGAATCATAAATCAGAAAATGCCTGGTCTGAATCTGTCATAAAATTGCTGGGTAATCTTAGGAAAGATGTTCTTTGTGTCTTCCTTAGTCCTCCACCTCCATCATAGAGACAATAATACCAATCATGTCTCTGATTGACCTCATTGTCTACAGTACTGCCACTACCACACAAGGTGTCTGTTGTGGGGAGCGGTACAGAGAACCACTACCAGCATCAAGTTATAAAGTATTTATTAAAAAGAAAATGTTCACAAGCATACCTTTAGCACAGCCCCAGATTGCACAAGGGATTCGAAAGAAATTGGTGAAATGCAATTCCTCTTTTCCACTCCCTATACATGCCCTATTCAATTTTAAAATACAGGACAAGCTCCTTAGCATAGGAAGTTACAGATCTCTACAGATGAACCGTTACCTTGAGGCTTTCTTCCACTGACCAGGATACTGCATGGCTAATGGTCACATTCTCCAGGCCTCAGTTACGAGTTCTCCCTGCTCTGATGGACTCAGCACAAAAGAGAGCTTTTTCCTTGTTTCCAGTTTTGTCTTTATCCACCCACTGACCAGGTCAGGCTAGGTCAAAAAAATTTTTCCTGCAGTTTCCAGAGGTTTCTTCTTTGAGTCCTTCTAGTCTTAATTCCTCCAGATCTTTGTTCCTTGCTTGAGTGGATGGACTGGACCATCCTGTTGTCTCTAGCTGGACCTACTAGAATGTCTTAAGAGGCAGCTGAGGTGAGGCTGGAAAGCCATTGAACTGACTTCCCCCTCCCTGCCTGTTCCCTGCTCAGAGAGAAACACTTTTAAAACCTAGAATCGTACAATTGGAAGGAACCTCCAGGGTCATCTAGTCCATTCCCATGCACAATGCAGGAAATTCACAATTACTCCCCTCCCCACACACAATGACCCCTGCTTCATGTCCAAAAAGTTGGCCAAAAAACCCCCCAAACTCTCCGGGATCCCTGGCCAAACTAGTATAGAGAAAATTGCTTCCTAAGCCAAAGTGGCAATCAGCATTTCCCTAGGTGTGTAAGAAAGGATCACAAGAACTAAGCACTTATTGCAACCCTTTCTGCCCTCCTTCTCATGATCTGCCTAAATTCTGTTTAAAAATCTCAAAGAAGGAAAGCTCACACCACCTCCTAAAGAAACCTGTTTATTTAGTCGAAAACTTTGATTTAATTTTAACCCATTGGTTCTGGTCTAACCTTCTGGGGCAACAGAAAACAATTCTGCACCATCCTCTATATGACAGCCCTTCAAGTACTTGAAAATGGTGATCACACTTCTCAGTCATCTCCTCTCTAGGCTAAACATCCCCAGCTCCTTCAGCATTTCCTCATAGGACTTGGTCTCCAGACCCCTCACCATCTTCATTGCCCTCTTCTGGGCATGTTCCAGCTTGTCTATATCCTTCTTAAATTGTGGTGCCCAAAACTGAACACAGTACTCAAGGTGAAGTCTAATCAGAATATGCTAGGTGAGGTCTAACCAGAGCAGAGTAAAGTGACACCATCACTTCAGGCAATACCATCACTTCACTTTACCTTCTGGTAAAGGTTTTACTCAATCAGACCTCTATCAAAAAATGCATTTCATCACAGATAGTATGGAAGGCAGTGGTGAAATTTTGATTTTTTTTATTAGACCAGGATTTTCTCCCTGATCTAAAATAGATTGAACTTGTTCCTTTTGTGTCTTCCTAGACAAGTCAGTAGACAAAAGATTCTCATATCTGTGTATTCCTCCTTACCCTAGTTTTCTTTCAGATCTTCCTTTAGTTATGAGTAAGATAATTATTAGCCTAGAACAAAGGGACCACTTTGAGTTATGCAGTGATTTAAACAGGAAATGTGATCCTCTTTGGGGTGACTGAATACTCCTCCTTTTCCAGGGCTTCCATATTATCTGAAATTTTTAACAACTTCGATTTATCAAATACTTTTCTTTTTTGCTCAACACAGTGCTCTACCCCTTAACAAATTATTTGGTAGATTCTCAGGTAGTCCAATTAAACAGTGAGCCTACACATGCAGAAATGCGGAGATGGCAACATTGTGATTTATATTCCTCAATAAGATGAATTTTTATTTATCCACTGATACCACACTTTCCTGTATGTTTACATGATTATCATTTAATATATCTGTTGTATGGCAAAGATAAGGCTATTACCCTCTCTGTAATCTGTTATCTAAGTGCTGCCTTGAAGATTCTTCCAAAGATATAATTAATTTGATGCCTAGGTGCTCAAATGCATACAGGCACTCTTTTGGCACTGGAACTGGAAAATACTAATGACCTACCTTATTGGGTTGCTGTTAGTACTTTGAGCATTGGGAGCACTATGTGAACACAATTATTCTGACAGGAAATTGATTTTTAAAAACCAAGTCCACAGATTATTTTTAACCACTTTTTTGTTCTATTTTTGTCACTTTTTAAATTTTACTTTCATGTCTTGAACAAAGGAAATGTATTTCTAACATACATTTAATCTCAGCATTTAAGACCAAGTAATTATGCCCAAATTCTCAATTGTGCCTCACACTTTGGGGAATAAATGCAAAGATTATAGTGTCTGTGGGCCTCCTTTCTCCTACTCCACTGATAATTTTGGGGGGCCTTTTTCTTTTCCCCTGTGGAGATCTGGCACAACAACATCTTCCACACAGACAGGTGCATGCAAAGATAATTGTTAAATTGCCTATTATTATATATGATAATTGTGTTATTGAAGAGATTTTAATAGTGTGCTTTGTTTTCTAATCTTGGGGAGGTTGGGACTTTAGGTTGCTAGTTGTTTCTCAAAAATAAATAAGCAAACAACCATACCTGAAGCCAGTGATTCAAAGTACTTAAAAATGCCTGGAGAAAGTCTTTGTTTGAAATTGCGAACATATCTTTTTTCTTGTTTCAGTAATTTCACCAGGTCTTTCTTCAAGATTATGTCTAAATTTTTGGAAATAAGGAACATCCATCTTGAGCCTTCTTGATATCCCAGACAGGATTCCCTCTGTATTAAAAGAGCTGTGAAATTTGTAGTTGTAAATTAGTAACACTTAAGCCAGTTCTCTGGAGGATCAGGGTACCTGGGACTTTGTACCCCTAGTCTCCCTCACACACACTTTGGAGTAGTGGTTAAGAGTGGTGGACTCTAATCTGGAGAACCAGATTTGATTCTCCACTCCTCCTAGGCTTGCCAGCCTCCAGGTCCAGGTAGGCCCCCAGTTTTGCAGACTTCACCCTGCTGCCAACGAACTGGCTGGCAGGGGGAAGTCCTGCCCCAACAACCAGGATGTGCCTTTAGAGCTTCTTAGTTTTAGAAGAAGCCTGCAAACTCTTTGTGTTTTGAAATGTGTGTTCCTTTAAATCTCAGCAGGACATGAAAGTTGCATCAGGAGGGGCGGGCAGGCAGAGCCACATGGCTCTTTCCAGTGAATGTGTGAGAGAGGAAGACAGCACTTCACACAGCACTTCACAGTATTCATTTCAGAAGTGGTTTGTATAGTCAAATGGATAGTAAAGAGTAAATTGGAACCTAATTATGGGATTGAGGAAAACTCCACTCCCTAGAGCAGACCTCTCTCTCCTTTCATTTTCCCATGTTAGTCTGAAGAAATTGGTGAAAATGCAGAAGATTCAGTAACTCCTGTAAGTAAGCCCCCAATGTGGGCTTGCAAACTGTTTATTTTGGCTGCTTTGTGAGTGTGTGTATGTTCACTTTCATTTAGTGAAAGTACAGCTGCTGGGGGAAGAGAAAATGAAGACTGTATTCAGGGGAACTGCACTGCTGTATTTTTATTTATTTATTTATTTTAGGGAATGGAAAGTCTCCTGCTCCATCCCCAAAGTCCCCAGGTATTTTCTGAGTGGGACCTGGCAGCCCTAACTCCTCCACATGCTGCAGCTTGTTGACCTTGGGTCAGTCACAGTTCTCTCAGAACTGTTCTCTCAAGAGCAGTTCTTGAAGAGCTCTCTCAGCCCCAACTACCTGGGTGTCTGTTATGGAGACGGGAAGGGGAAGGAGATTGTAAAATGTTCTGAGACTACAAGTGAAGGGTGGGTGTTAAACCAACCCTTCATAACCATGACTGAATTAGGCATAGTATGGGTCCAGAGGTCAGGTGACAGGCAAACAAGTTATAAAGAAGTTTAATAAATTAATCAAACGCACACATAGGGTATTTACACAGTAGATTGAGCAAGGATCAAAATGAAAGGCAATGTAAGTACACGTCCTCTCTCCCTGCTGTTGTACATACCCTTGTGAGATGGTTAGACTACAGATATTATTTTTGAAGATGCAGTGTTTCAGGAATCATTCCTCAACTTGGTTTCCTAAATTGGGAATCCTCTCTTTTGTTCAGCCATATATGTGCCCAAGATGGCATCCTTGGCTTAATCCTTCATGTTAATAGAATTTAACAAAGGAACTGAAGAGATTAGATCTAAAAAAAAAATTATTTCCCATGTCCAGAGATTTTATAAACCCTTGTGTGACTCCCAGATAGACTGTATCTCTAGAAGGAAGAGATACAATCTAGATGAGGGGTTCACAAATCTCTCTCTTGGGTACAACTTGGAAGCGATAGATCAGGGGTTGCCAAACGTGCTTAACATAAGAGCAACATAGAATAAACATCAAATGCTTGAGAGCCACAAGACATGAACATCAGACAGGGAGGGAGGAAAGCAGATAGATTGGGGGGAAGGGAGAGAAGGAAAGAAAACAACTTTAATTGCATTTTCCAAGCCACTGGCTTGGCTTGGAGAAGTGATTTAAAGAGACAAATTCCTTCTCTAAGCCAGCCAACAGGGCAATGGGGGCTTCGAGAGCGACAGAATATGTGTGAAAGAGCCACATGTGGCTCCCAAGCCACAGTTTGGCCACCCGTGTTAGATGGTGACTGTGTATGTCTTCCTGCTCCGACAGTTTTCTGCATATCCATGACACTGAATTGTTCTGTGCCTGTGAAGCTGGCTCCTTGCCCTGTAGTTTTTCCATTGCAAGCTTTTAACTGTTGGGAAGGCACTTTGAGCATGTAAAGAGTTCAGATCCCATTACTGCAACTCTGATGTGAATTGTAGGGTGTAGGGCATTGCCCCATACAAGCTGTGATCCGGGAGGTTTTTGGTTCAGATTTCAGTTTTGCCCATGCACAATCCTATGCCAATGTACTTCAGTCTCAGTCCAGTGGAATAACTCAGCACAGAATTGTACTGCCTGTGACCCACAGGAACCGCCCCCTCCCCACCTCAGTTTCCAATATAGGGAGAACAGGATTTGCCTACTTTATGTGGCTATTCTAAGAATTGCAACAAGATAATCTATGCATAGTGTTTTGAATGTAAATGATTTCAATAGTAGCACTTTATCCTCACCTTGCTGATGCCATTTTCATTTGCTATTGTGATCTATACCAGAAATCCTTTTGGCTCACCTACTAATATTATATTTTTTAAAGGCATCTAACTTGCAGTCTGTTGTGCTATTCTGCCCTGTTATGCTCCCTTATCCTCATCCACATGACCTTCATCCACAGGTGAACTGAAAGGCAATACATTCTCTGGGTCTGCAGAGTGTTTGTTATTTTGGTGAGTCAGGATGGATAAGTCAGGCCAGATGGCAGCAGCAGTTACCGGGTGCCTCGAGCAGTGCTGCAGAGAGGAAGGTTACCC
Source organism: Heteronotia binoei (assembly GCF_032191835.1). NCBI lineage: Eukaryota > Metazoa > Chordata > Lepidosauria > Squamata > Gekkonidae > Heteronotia > Heteronotia binoei. The sequence goes on from NC_083232.1 coordinate 34,787,616, forward strand.
TGGATCAAGAATCAGACATACAGGCAGGCACCAGAAAGCAGGGAAATGCCTGAAAGAGAAAGACTCCAGCCCGTGAGTGGCGGTGGCATGATGAGGAAGCAGCGCTGCATCTGGGAGCCACAGTGAGAGAATGAGGGGGGGGGGGGGCAAAGCGATATATGAATACCTTCAGTGGGTGGGTTGGAAGGTGAAGAGCCAGAGGAGTGCATAGAAGATTTATTGGCCTTTGAGAATGGTCAAAATCCTTCCGCCTTCAGACATTCCAGGGGCCAGCATCCAGTTCGCAGAGAGCAGGAGGCAGAAGAAAGCATGTGTCAGTCCAGGGCTCTACTGAGGGACTGCAGCCAAGGGAATGAGAGATGTCCAGTACAGAGGCATACAGGAGGCCAGAACTCTATGCAGCAGACCAGTGAAAGAGGCAGTGGTGTGGCAGGAGGAAATTAGCCTGGAGACCTGCAAGGCTTTTATGGACTTGCAAACACAGCAGATGAATTTACGGTTTCTGGGATGGACCCCTATTATATCTTTTGTCCTTCGAATCTGCCTGTTTGGTCTTTGGGGTGCCAACCCAGGAATATATGGGGATCCTGCTTGGAGGCAGGTGAGGCAGCATTTTGGCATGACAGAGAACCAATTGGGGTAATGTTTTTGAAAGACAGCCTTAAGCCTAAAGACCTGTGCTGCATTAATATCTCCTCCTCTGTGGGAGGAGAGAGTCTGAGTTTGTGTGGTTGCTGGGGAACTGCTGTTTGTTTGGTTTGAATGGATTGTAGGTGATTGCTGCTGACTGGGAGTGTCTGTGTTGCCTGGGGCTGACTGCTGGCCCCACCCTCTTTGCATTTATAAGGCTGCACCTTGCCAGAGATGTAAGCTAAAAGGGTTCTTGGCCTGTGGCTCTTAGTCAGGGGGCTCTGTAAGAAGCCAGAAGAACCAGGAAGTGGGGGCCCTAGTCTCCTTGTGTTCCCAATAAGGTAAGTAGACTTTCCACAAGGAGACCCACATAAACACAAAAGGATTTAAAGGGAAGAGTGTATATTTAAAAAGTTATTATGAAGGTAGAATGCCAGCAGGGAGGTGAGGGCTTTCCAGTGTTTTGCACTGAGTGTCACATGTATGACTGTCTGCCCACTGGACAGAAGTCTTGGGTGTGTGCTCTGTGCAAGGAGTTCACACCCTTGAGGCCGAGGTGGCTTGACCTGGAGAAGCAGAGACAGTTAGGCACTCGGAGAAGACTCTCGGGAACTTGTTAGATGTGCCTGACTTTGAACATGGCAGCCCCGCTGTTGCCAGGGAACATGAAGATTGAGAGAGAACAGGGCACTGTACTGAGTGTAAGGGGAATGCACCCTCAAAAGGAACCTCTTCTTTAGTTGGTGAGCGGGTATCCTTTCACACCAAGGAACCATCCCTGAGCAGGGAGAGAGGGGGGGTCTTGGTAGTTGGTGATTCAATCCTTAGGCAAGTAGATACCTGGGTGGCAAAACCATGTACTGACTGTATGGTGACTTGTCTGCCTTGTGTGAAGGTAGCAGACATTACTTGTGTTGTAGATAGGCTGATAGACAGTGCTGGGAAGGAGCCAGTAGTCGTGGTACATGTTGGCACCAACGATGTGGGGTAATGCAGTCGTGAGGTCCTGGAGGAAAAATTTAGGCTGCTAGGCAGGAGACTCGACCAGGACTTCCAAGGTAGCCTTCCCAGAAGTGCTATCTGTTCCATGTGCAGGGCCAGAGAGACAGGCACAAATTGGGAGTCTCAATGCGTGGATGAGACGATGATGTAGGGAGGAAGAGTTCAAGTTTGTTGTTCAAGCACTGGGATGCTTTTTGGAACAAGCAGGAGCTGTACAAAAGAGATGGTCTCCACTTGTCTCCAGAAGAAACCAGGCTGCTGGTGCTTAAAATCAAAAAGGTGGCAGAGCAGTTTTTAAACTGAATCTTGGGGGAAAGCCAACAGGAGATGAAATGTCTCTGGTTTGGTAGGACTCATCTCAAAGAGATGAAGGGTTAACTGTTACTTTTCTACCAGACAATGGATCAGAGTTGTCCACTGAGATGGTGACAAACAGTATGGACTGTCTGCCAAAGTCTCGAGGCAGCAGGAGGAAGGTTGCAGGCCTAACTTGCCTGGGAAATTATAGATGTTTGTATGCAAATGCTAGAAGTGTCCAAGGTAAAATCAGTGAGTTGGAATGCTTAGTGTTAAAACATAGACGGGGAAAACATAGACATTGTGGGTATTTCAGAAACTTGGTGGAATAGGAGAATCAGTCAGACACGGTGATTCCTGGATATAAATTATATTGGAAGGATAGGGAGGGAAGGGTTGGAGGTGGGGTGGCTCTGTATGTCAGAGGGGTATACAGTCCAGTAAGATTGAGAAGGTAAGATAATTAAATTCCCTTCTAGAAATGCTTTGGGTCGAAATAATGGACTCAAAAGGAAGTTTGGAAATTTGTTATCACCCATTGGATCAAAGGATAGTGGATGATTATAAAACGATGAAAGAATTAAAGATAGCGGCTAAACATAAAAACTGTGTCTTAATAGGTGATTTTAACTACCCGCAGATTGATTGGGTCAATATGTGTTCTGGTTGGGAGAAAGAGATTTGAGTTTCTAGACACTCTCAGTGACTGTGCTATGGAGCAGATGGTCACAGAACCTACCAGGGGTGGGGCGATCCTGGGTTCGGTCCTAAGTAATGCCCAAGACCTGGTGAGAGATGTAAACATGATTGCACCGCTTGAGAGCAGTGACCATAATGTTGTTGATTTCACCATTTGTATAAATAGGGAGTTGCCCCAAAAGACCAACACAACCATTTTTAACTTTAAAAGAAGTAAATTATCTGAGATGAGGAGGCATGTGAAGAGGAAACTGAAAGGAAAGGTAAATAGGGTCAAAACCCTTGGGGAAGCTTGGAGGCTATTTAAAACTACAATCCTAGAAGCTCAGATAAAATATATACCATAAGTCAGGAAAGGCACAAATAGGTATTTTAAAAAGCCTGCATGGTTAACAAACAAAGTAATGGAAGCTGTAAAAGATAAGAAGCATTCCTTTAAGCGGTGGAAAGTTAGTCCAAGTGAGGTTAATAAAAGGGAACACCGGCTGTGGCAAATCAAATGCAAGTCTATGATCAGGCAGGCAAAAAGGGACTATGAGGAGCATATTGCAGAAAACACAAAGACCAACAATAAAAATTTCTTCAAATACATTAGAAGCAGGAAACCAGCCAGGGAGGCAGTGGGACCCTTGGATGACCAATGGGTAAAAGGACTATCAGAGCTTTCCAACATTCTTGGCCCTTTAAGTGACCTGTTTTTTTTTTCATGGCATAAGAGTGATATTTGATCAACAGGTTATGTGAAGAAATTCATTTTCTCCTGAGAGGTTTGAAAGGATCAAAGCGTTCACTTTTTTGTGTTTTAACAGTTCCTCTCCCCCCCCCTGTAGAGTTTACAGGCAAGGGGGGAAGTCTCCAGACTTACCTCAGCCCACCTTTATACAAATGTAAATAGATCTAGACAATGGGATGGTCAAGCTTCCCCCTTCTCCCTCCCCCTTTCAGGCAGAGGACACAGATTGTTGGCGGAATGAAATGTTAGGGGGACACCAGGAAGGGAATGTCTAGAATTTCCAGGAAGAGTTTCTCTGACCTGGCCTGACTAGGTCAGTGGGTGGAGTAAAAGATACGCTAAAACCTCCTTGCAACAGGAAGGAGATTTCTTTTCCTTGGGTGCTGGGTCCCTGAGCACACAGCCCTCTCCACTGGGAAGGCAGTTGTTGACTATGTGTTTGCCTCAAGAGCTGGAGCAAGTTTCAAGGTAATGATAATCTGTAGAGATCTAGAACTCCTAAGCTAAAAAGCCTGTCTTATTTTAGCATCTGATAGGGCATGTATAGAGGGAGGGACAGATGATTTGTGTTTTACCTATTTCTTTTGTATCTCTTGCTCAGTTTGGTGCTGTGCTAACAGTATGCTTGTAAACATTTTCTTTTTAATAAATACGTCATACCTTTTGAGGCTGGCAGTGGTTCTCTGTACCACACAACCACCACCATCTTGGACATGCTATTTTAAAAGGAGAAAGGCTGGCAGTTGGCAAGGGATGTGCAAGACAGTAAATGGTTCCTGTGATGACCAGGTGCTAGGTAGTGAGAGACATAGAGCCAAGGTCTCAGAACTTGGAAGGGAAGCTAGGAGGCCTGACCCTCCTAGTGGGCGGGTGGTGCTGGTGAGCTACCCTGAGAGTAGGGGGAAAAAGCCTCTCTGGTGTGGAGAAACACCTAGGTGGGCAGGGTGGAATAGGGTCTGCAGGCCAGAGCAGGCACATTATGCAACAGCTTGTCTTTGTGTTTTTATTAAAATGGCATCTATTTTGTGCTTTCTGGTCAAGAGAAAGGGGAAACCAAAGTACAGAATATGTTATCTATAGTACAACATGTTTCCTAGTTTTATGCCACAACAGATTAATAGCTGGGCCTGACAGCACTATATTTTATTTTTTGTTAATTTGTGTGAAACAAATGAATGAAACTAGAAGGTAAAACAAAACATGAATGTAAAACAGGTGAAAGTGAAGCAGATGATCATAAGAAACCATTTATTTTTATAGTGGCTGTCTGGATAAGACAACACCAAAACACAAAAATACAAGTTGAACTCTGACATATTCTATGCTGTAGTTAATACTTCTATACCAGTTTGTAGAAAAGCATCATGGAATTTCTTTAAATAGAACATGTTGACTTCATCTTAGACCTGCTGGAGAATAAGGTGTCCAGAAGGTGACAGGGCCTGTGTTCCAACAGTGGAATGCAACAGACAGAAGATCAGGGTGTGTAAAGATTTCTTACTAGCTCAACAAGCAGAGAGAAGGGGTAGTGTCTTTCTCCTTGTTATATTAGTTTTCATTGGCATTGAGATATTATATAAACACACACACACAAAGGAATATTCCAAGTTCCAAGACTGCTGGTTCTGGTCATAAGTTCTAGGGTTGCCAGCCTCCAGGTAGGGCCTGGAGATCTCCTGCTTTTACAGCTGATCTCCAGCTGGAAGAGGTCAGCTCCCCTGGAGAAAATGTCTGCTTTGAAGAGTGGACTATATGGCATTGTACCATGCTAAGGAGTCCTCTCGCCAAACCACAGCCTCTCCCATCTCCATCTCCAAAGTCTCCAAGTATTTTCCAACACAGACTTGGCAACCCTAGGTCATACTGGCCTGGTTCAATACCATGCACAGAGTTTTATTGTGACTGCAAATTCTTGCTACTTCTAGCAGAGGAAGGTACACCGAGGTAAATATAAGAAATGGGACAAAGAGAATTATGTTGGCAGTCCTCTAGCCTTTGACAAGAGGAATGGGCTAATGGAATTTTGTCTTCATTCAAGATCACTGTCTTGATTCTGTCTACTAACCTGGACATCCTTCTCTTTAGTTACTTTGTTGTTCAGTTGCACTGTCGAGTCCAACTCTTTGTGACCCCATGGACCAAGTCACGCCAGGCCCTCCTGTCTTTCACCATTCTCTGAAGTTTGCTCAAATTCATGTCAGTTACATCAGTAATGCTGTCCAGCCATCTCATCTTTTGCCGTCCCCTTCTTCTTTTGCCTTCTGTCTTTTCCAGCATCAGGATCTTCTCCAGTGAGTGCTCCCTTCTCATTTGGTGGCCAAAGTATTTGAGCTTCAGCTTCAGTATCTGACCTTCCAGGGAACAATCACGGTTGATTTCAGACTGGCTATTCTACCAAATCATTTGCTTCTCTATAGAGTTGCCCACCTTCAGCTGGGACCCCACTATTACAGTTTATCTCCAGATGGCCAGGATCAGTTCTCCTAGAGAAAATGGCTGCTTTGGAGTGTGGACTATATGGCATTATACCCTGTTGAGGTCCTCCCCCTCCCCAAACTCCGTTGTAAACCCTATGATCTCCAGAAAACAGAGAACAGTTCCCTGGACAAAATAGCTTTGCAAGGTGGTGTAAGCCGAAATGCCCTCAAAACGAGGTTGGGGAATTAGTTAGGTGGGCACCTGGCTCACTAGGAATCTTTTTACCAATTTATACCAGGCTCAACCATCCAGAGGGTAATTGCTCAATAAAAGGACTCTAATTTAATAAAAACCAATTGTAATTTATTTAGAATAATAGTTCTTCCACACAAGATAAAAATACAAAACAATCACATATTCACACAGGTCTAAGAAACACAGATAGATTGATAGAGGAACGTATAAGGGTAAACAGACAGGGTAATATTTACCTCTCGCAGACTTCAAGGAAGGCTCCGGTGGCGACAGTTGAGGGAATGGGGGAGGACCCGAAACTGATCAGGAATCGGGGATGGATCTATGCAGCGGAAGGTGGGTTGCTGATAGAAGCACACATGAGTGGAGTTGGGTCAGAGGTTAAATAGACTCCCTTAGACCCCTTACGGGATGGGAGGTGACGGGGAGGAAAGATGGGAGGCTCTGTAATGACCATGAAGGCTGGACATTAGCAGAGCCAATGGTGTGTCCTTTGGTGACATCCAATTGGGTGTCAGCTTTAACCAATGAACTTCACCTTAGTCCTGTGAACCTGGAAACTTCCAGGTTGCAACAAGGCCTGGGGCGGCTCCAAGGGTGTCAGTATGGAAATGGCTAGGTACTTGGGATTAAGTGGGCTTATCTGGGAAGGTGACAATAGGGAATCAAATATTGACCTAGGTATCCCCGGTGTGGACAAAAGACTTAGTTGTGACAGGAGATGTTCTTCATCTTTTCTCATCATCTTCTGAGCAGCCGTCTTTGTTCTGGGTTTCGTTAGACAAAAGGCTTGAGTGGTCTGGCAGGGTATGCTTGGATAAGCTTGATCGCCTTATGCAAAAGCTGAAGCAGATGCTGGAGATGGAATCAGGAAAGCAAGATGGATTCTGGTGGTGTTAGCCTTTGGTTCATGGAAACAGGCTGGAAACATGGTGGCCTGGCTTCTTCCACTGCAGCGGCCAAGACTGGGCACACAAGGAGCAGAGTTCTGGCTAACACGCATCCAGAGGTGTAGAATGCAAAGCTGCCACATAAGCCTTAGAAGCTGTGGGCAAAGTCCACTTCTTAGAGCAGATGTGTGAGAGTCAAATCTCCAGGCACCCTGGCAACCATACTGGTGATCACGATGTCCATATGTATGAAAAGTAGGGGGCTTTTTCCTCACAGTGGACTCTATGCCACCATAAGTTGTTGAGGTCCCACCCTTTCCCAAGCCCTCTCCCAGGCTCCAGCCCCAGAACTCCTGCTATTTCCCAACCTAGAGTAGGCAGCCCAAGACTGTGATGAGGGACGGGGGGGGGGGGCAGGAAGAAGTAAAGAAATCCCTTGGATGTACACAAGAACTTAAGTGTACCTCAAAAACTTTTTAGACGGAGACAGTGCTGGTCGCCTTGGTAGATGACCTCCAGCGACATCTGGATCGGGGCGGCACTGCGGTACTGATGCTACTAGACCTGTCGGCGGCATTTGATACAGTCGACCATCAGTTGCTAAAGTGCCGCCTCGCCGACATAGGGGTTGGGGGGTTGGCCTTGCAATGGCTTTCCTCCTTCCTCTCCGGTCGGGGACAAAGGGTGGCTATTGGGGGGGAGCGATCCCAGAGGCGCACACTTGATTGTGGGGTGCCTCAGGGGGCAGTTCTCTCCCCAATGTTATTTAACATTTATATGCGCCCCCTTGCCCAGATTGTCCGGAGGTTTGGGCTGGGTTGCCATCAATATGCTGATGACACCCAGCTCTATCTGCTAATGGACGGCCGGCCCGACTCCGCCCCGGGGAATCTGGATCGGGCTTTACAGGCTGTAGCGACGTGGCTCAGGTTGAGTGGGCTGAAGTTGAATCCAGCGAAGACAGAGGTCCTTTGCGTGGATCGCGGCGCTCTAGGAGGGGAAATAGCTCTCCCAACCTTCGACGGCGCGCTATTGAAACCCGCGCGCCAGGTAAAGAGTTTGGGCATTTTACTGGAGCCTTCATTGTCAATGGAGGCCCAGATAGCAGCCACTGCCAAGTCAGCATTCTTCCATCTGAAGCGGGCAAGGCAGTTGGCCCCCTTCCTGGAGCGTCGCGACCTCGCAACAGTGATCCATGCAACGGTCACCTCAAGACTGGACTACTGTAATGCCCTCTACTTGGGGCTACCTCTGTGCCGGACTCGGAAGCTGCAGCTGGTGCAGAACGCGTCGGCCAGGCTATTATTGGGGCTCCCAAAATGGGAGCACATACGGCCGGGACTGCGCGAACTGCACTGGCTGCCAATTACCTACCGAGTCCAGTACAAAGTGTTGGTTATTACCTTTAAAGCCCTATATGGCCGAGGACCAGCCTACCTAAGGGACCGTCTCTCCCCATATGAACCCCAGAGGGCACTGAGGTCGATGGGCAAAAATAAATTGACTATCCCTGGGCCGAGAGAGGTCAAACTTCAAAATATCAGAACTCGGGCCTTCTCAGCCGCGGCTCCTGTACTGTGGAATCAGCTCCCGGAGGAAGTGCGGGCCCTGCGGAACCTTGACCAGTTCCGCGGGGCCTGCAAGACTGCTCTTTTTAGGCAAGCCTATGCTGATATCTGCTGAGTTGCTAAGAATAAGGAGCCGCCATCTACTATACGATTATGGAACCATCTAAACTGGCAGAACCAGCGCCAAACAAGTTTACTGCTGCCAGATTTATTCTATGTAATGAATTATGTATTTTAAAAATTTTAACTTAATTAACTGGTTTTTATTTTTAATTTCTTTAATTGTTAAATTTTAAAGTTTTATCCTTTGTTAAATATGTGAAATGTTGTTAGCCGCCCTGAGCCGCCTAGGCGGGGAGGGCGGGATATAAATGTAAATATAAATAAATAAATAAATAAATAGACCTGGGGGTTTTAATTAAATAACCATTAGACACTATTGGCAGGTTAGCATAATTGATAGATTGGCTAGAGAAGGGAGGGTTGAGGAGGGAGTAGGTTCAGCTATTTCACCGGTCTGAAGTTCTGGTAGACACCAGCAGGAGATGACTGACCTGGGGATTCCAGTACTCCTGGGGAGGGGAACAGGCAGAATTATAAGGGAAGGAGGCCGAGACATGACAGTGCTCGACCCCCTTCCAGCCTGTGTCTCATCCCGACGGTGGCAGGTAGTGGGCCAGGTTAAATTACTCGCCTCCGTCACTGGTGTTATGCAATGCCAGGTCCATAAATAATAAGACCTCTACCCTTCGGGAGTTCCTTCTTGACCAGGATATGGACCTGGCATGTGTGACCGAGACCTGGGTGCGTGATGGGGAGACCGTAGTTCTCTCCCAGATGCCCCCCCAGGATACTCAGTCTTTCACCAGTCACAGACTAGCGGGCGGGGGGGAGGGGTGGCTATTCATACAAAAGGCTTACTCCTTCCGGGCTTTCCCAGCCCCGGAGATCAAGGGCATTGAATGTGCTGGTCTGGCATGGGACGTTGGGGAGATGTTGGTGATCTGGCTGGTGTACTGACCGCCTAACGCACCAGCTGGTGCCTTACCGCCCCTGGTGGCGGCCGCAACAGGCTGGGCATTGGAGTACCTGAGGCTTTTGATCCTGGGTGACTTCAATGTCCATGCCGATGACGTGACCGCCAGTCAGGCGATGGACCTAGTGTCATCCATGGTGACGCTAGGACTCTCCCAAATTGTTACAACGCCCACTCACCAGGTGGGGCACATGTTAGACTTGGTCTTCGTGGCAGGAGTTTTAGTGGATGATATTACTGCTGAAGCAGTGCCGTGGTCGGACCACTATGACCTTAAGGCTCCTGTGGATGTCCCACCCCGAGCCCGTTTAGGCGGCGAGCGTATTTTAGTTTGCCCATGGAGTCAGATGGACCTGGAACGGTTCCAGCCGGCTTTAAAAGGATCCCTGGCCTCCTGGCGATTCCTTGGATGACCTGGTGGAGTCTTGGAATGACAGACTCTCCAGAGCCATCGATGAAATGGCACCTAGGCGTCCTCTGCGCCCTCGTCCAAAACCAGCACCTTGGTACAACCAGGAGTTGTGGCAATTAAAGCGAGGACTCAGACGACTAGAGAGGCAATGGTGGAGTACTCAAGACGAAGCAACTAGAACATCTTATAGAGAGTTTATGAAGTCCTATGAGATGGCAGTCAAAGCCGCAAAGAAAACATACTTTGCGGCTAAGATTGCGTCTGCAATTTCGCGCCCGGTACAATTGTTCAATACAATTCGGACTCTTACAATGCTGCCACAAGGCAGACCAAATTCTAAGGAATTGGAGATCAGCTGTGAGGCTTTTGCGAATTTCTTTGCAGATAAGATCACGTCGCTCCGCCGCGGCCTCCCCGCCACATTGGAGACAGTATGCAAACCTGAGGCTCCGTGCCTGTCTTCGGATCGTGTTCTGGAGTGTTTCAATGTTCTCAGCCTGGAGGAAATTGACAGGATCCTCTTGTCTGCACGCCCTACAACTTGTGATCTTGACCCTTGTCCCTCCTGGCTTATTAAAGCTTGCCAGAGGGAGCTCAGATATCCTGTATGGGATATCATGAATAGATCCCTGATTGAAGGGCATTTTCCAGCACCTCAAAGAGGCGGTGGTCTGCCCTCTCCTGAAAAAATCAATGCTAGATCTGGCCAAATTGGCACACTATCGGCCGGTCTCAAATTTACCCTTTTTGGGTAAACTCATTGAGAGGGCAGTGGCGTTGCAGTTACAAAGTTTTCTGGAGGATGCTTCCGTTCTCAATCCCCATCAGTCTGACTTTCGCCCGGGTCATGGGATGGAGACAGTGCTGGTTGCTCTGGTGGATGACCTTCAGCAGCATCTGGACCGAGGCGGCTCGGCGGTACTGATGTTGTTAGACCTATCGGCAGCGTTCGATACGGTTGACCATCGGTTGCTGACTTGTCGTCTCGTTGACGTGGGGATTCAGGGGCTGGCCTTACAATGGCTTTCCTTAATGGTCGGGGACAAAGGGTGGCGATTGAGGGTGAACTGTCCTGGAGGCACACACTTGATTGCGGGGTGCCTCAGGGGGAGGTGCTTTCCCCGATGTTGTTCAACATCTACATGCGCTCCCTTGCCTAGATTGCCCGGAGGTATGGGTTGGGTTGTCACCAATATGCTGATGACCCCCAGCTCTATCTACTCATGGACGGCAGGCCTGACTGTGTCCCAGAAAATTTGGACCTGGTGTTACAAGCCGTGGCTAGATGGCTCAGGCTGAGTAGATTGAAACTAAACCCAGCGAAGACAGAGGTCCTTTGCTTGGGTCGATGTGGTCCAGGAAGGGAAATTCCCCTACCAGCCTTTGACGGTGTGCCACTGACAATGGCACACAGGGTCAAAAGCTTGGGGGTACTATTGGAGCCTGCCCTGACAACGGAGGCCCAAATAGCAGCCACTGCTAAGTCTGCATTCTTTCATCTTAGGTGGGCAAGGCAGCTGGCCCCTTTCCTGGAACACAACGATCTGACAACAGTGATCCATGCAACAGTCACCTCAAGGTTGGACTTCTGTAATGCCCTCTACATGGGGCTGCCCCTGTGCCGAACCCGGAAGTTGCAGCTAGTGCAGAATGCCGCTGCCCGGCTGTTATTAGGGCTCCCCAGGTGGGAGTAAATTCAGCCGGGGCTCTGGGAACTGCACTGGCTGCCGATAATATACTGGGCTCGGTACAAGGTGCTGGTTATTACTTTTAAAGCCCTATATGGCCTAGGACCTGCCTACCTTAGGGACCGTCTCTCCCCACACGTTCCCCAGAGAGTGCTTAGATCTGGTTCTCAAAATCTACTAACAATCACCGGGCCGAAGGAGGCCCGTCTGAAGTCAACCAGGGATGGCCTTTTCGATTACAGCCCCTTGCTGGTGGAACCAGCTACCGGAAGAGGTGAGGGCCCTGCGGGACCTTGGGCAGTTCCACAGGGCCTGTTAGACAGTCCTCTTCTGGTTGGCATATAACTGACCGGTTGTAGGATAGCACATTGATGGATCATTTTCTTGTTTTCTTGTTTTAACTGCTGTAAACTATTTAATGTATTTTAACATTAATTAATCTTATTGTTAGAATTTTATGTTGTGTGCCGCCCTGAGCCGCCTCGATGGGGAGGGCGGGATATAAATTGAAGAAAATGAAAAAAACCATGAAAAATTGTGTTCAGGAAAACAGAATCTGAGAAGAAAAACACATTTCTAAATATGGGGGAACGACCAATTGTGTGGTTTTCTTCATACTGTTGGGACATTGTATGAGTTCAGAATTCAAATTCAATAAAATCTGGGAGGACTGTGGCATGTGAGGTTATTACTTTCTGCTATTCTGGAAGTCAGTAACACTCTTTGTTATCAGCTTCATTGGCAATGAGTGGCTCTTCTAAAGTTTAAAAGAAACCCAGTAGCCTCGAAAAACAGTACATTTGGTTCATTTGTGCTTTTTTATTAGCAAAATAAAAAAGTCTGTGAAATTCAGAGCTTTTAATGGCCCTTTCAGTTATACTGGGTTTTTTTTTTAGGTAATTATTTTAAGAACAATTGCTCAAGATTTTACCTGAGGCAAGCCTTATAAATGGAAAACTGAGCACACAGTGCCATATTATGAAATACCTCAGTAGTAGAAAGCTTTAAAATCTCTTTGCTTTTGTGGAATTCCTGTGGCTTGATTCTTATTACTGGTGCTAGAGGGGAATGCAAGGTAATATCAAAATAATAGTTTGATTCAGGGTATAGCCTTTGTCCTCTCTATTGTTTAAAGTCACTTAAATTATTTGATACATACTATATAGCTTAACAAGGAATTCTGTTTATAGACCTTAGATAGAAAAATAAACTGTCATTTAAGCTAATTTAATTGAGGGTTCAAAGTAAGACTTCATGCTCCTGTGCAGTAAACGTGCAGTTGCACTTGTACACAGGGCCAGCCCTAGACTGTCTGGCACCTTAGGCAAGACTAACTTCTGACACACACCTCTGCACTGATAACGTCACTGAGTCACCAGGGCACCACAGAAGGTCAGCGCCCTAGGCAGTCACCTAGCTTGCCTAGTGGCAGGGCTGGCCCTGCTTGTACATAGAATGATGGATAGAACGATGGAGATATCCCAAGTCTGAAAATTAGCCAGGGCAGGATACAGACTACTGATGATCAATGTTCTCTCTAAGCTGCAGAGTCTTGTGAGCAAAAATTCTACTTTGTGAGCTACTGGCGTTAAAGTTGTAAGCTACTGCATAAATTATTATGTTCTGGGGTCATCTAAGACAAAAAAATGTGTGAGCTGGAGACTAAAAATCTGTGACCTAGCTCACACTAACTTAGCTTAGAGGGAGCACTGCTAATGATATTTCCAGCTATCAGGCTATAAACTGAAAATAATTAAAAAAAATTAAAATGAACAAACTTATGTACGCAGCAGTAAAATCTGCCAGATCAGCAATAAAATCTGCCAAATTTTTATGTCGGTGAAAGACATGCCGAAATAGCCATAACCCTGTGCAGTGGTGGCTTCTGACCTCAGAACCTGGTAGAACAGAGGCTGTATCCCTCCACACTGTCCCCCACACATCTAACATTCTTGTCTTTCTACCCTAATATCAGTTTTGCACCCACATCTGCATAGAAGATATTATTGGATTTATACCCTGCCCTTCACTCTGAATCTCATAATGGGTTACAATCTCCGTTATCTTCCTCTTCCACAATAATAATAATAATAAGTTTTTATTTATACCCCGCCCTCCCCACCAAGGCAGGCTCAGGGCGGCTTACAAAGCATGATATAAATATCATGATATAGCAATAAAACAAAGAAATACAATCAATAAACAGGTGACATAAATAAATACAATATATAAGTTAACGTTAAAATTAATCTAAAAACAATACAATGGTGCTACAATCTCTGTTTGTTCAAAATGGCTTGATATTAATTCTGGTTTCATCTTAAAAGGCTAGTTGGAAGAGGGCAGTTTTGCAAGCCTTACGGAACTGATTAAAATCCCGTAGGGCCCGCACCTCTTCCGGTAGCTGATTCCACCATTGGGGTGCCTTTATAGAGAAGGCCTGTTCCCTGGTTGTTTTTAATTTGGCCTCCTTAGGCCGCGGGATTTCCAGAAGATTTTGTGAGCTGGAACGCAGTGCTCTCTGGTGAACATATGGGGAGAGGCAGTCCCTAAGGTAGGCAGGTCCTCGGCCATATAGAGCTTTAAAGGTGATAACCAGCACCTTGTAACAAACCCGGTATACAATTGGCAGCCAGTGCAGTTCCCGCAGCCTAGGCCGCACCGAGGTAGTCCCACCAAAGTAGTCCCACTAGCAGTCTGGCTGCTGCATTCTGCACTAGCTGCAGTTTCCGAGTTCGGTACAGGGGCAGCCCCATGTAGAGGGCATTACAATAATCCAACCTCGAGGTGACCTTCCCATGGATCACTGTTGCCAGGTCGCCCCGTTCCAAGAAGGGAGCCAACTGCCTCACCCGCCTAAGGTGGAAAAAGGCGGATTTGGCGGTGGCTGCTGTCTGGGCCTCCATTGTCAGGGAAGACTCCAGTAGCACTCCCAAGCTCTTGATCTCACGCACTGGTACCAATGGCACCCCATCAAAAGCTGGAAGGGAGATCCCTCCTTCCGGAGCGCTGCGACCTAGACAAAGGACTTCTGTCTTTGCTGGATTCAATTTCAGCCTGCTCAGCTTAATCCAATCAGCCACGACTTGCAACGCCTGGTCCAGATTTATAGGGACGTCGGCAGCTCGGCCGCCCATCAATAGATAGAGCTGAGTGTCATCAGCATAGTGATGACTACCCAGCCCATATCTCCAGGCAATCTGGGCAAGGGGGCGCATGTAGATGTTAAATAACATCGGAGAGAGAACCGCCCCTGAGGCCCACCACAATTAAGTAGGTGCCTCTTGGACAGCTCTCCCCCAATCGCCACCCTTTGTCCCCGACCTTCAAGGAAAGAGGAAAGCCACTATAATGCTAACACCTGGATCCCTGCATCGGTGAGGCAGCGGGTCAGCAGCTGGTGATTGACCATATTGAACGCTGCCGATAGGTCCAACGGCAGCAATAGCGCCACACCAACTTGATCCAGATGTCGTCGGAGATCATCCATGAGGGCGACCAACACTGTCTCCATTCTGTGGCCCGGGCAGAAGCCAGATTGGAAAGGATCTAAGGTGGAAGTAAGTGGTGAGGTAAGTGGTGCTGAGAGAGTTTTCACAGAAGCTGCCCTTTCAAGGAAAAGTCTGGCGATAGCTATGGCTGACCCAAGGCCATTCCAGCAGCTGCAAGTGGAGGAGTGGGGAATCAAACCTGGTTCTCCCAGATAAGAGTCCGCACACTTAACCACTGCACCAAACTGGCGTACCCTCTAGTGTTGTGTTCCACCAGGGAGGGAAGACTCTTTTGTTTGGTTTGGTGTACCCTCAGTAATTCTTACTGGCCCTGCTTCATGGTTGTGTTATGGGAGTTCATATATTTTCATTGAGTTATTTAAATATTTTTATATGCCTTATTTTTAATGCTGCTTTAATATTTTGATGTTCCCTCCCTTGGGGACCCAATTTAGGTTGAAAGGTGGCATTGAAATGTTTAAATAAATGAAGATATATTGGGGCCTCTTGGTGGCCATTCTGGCAGCAACCAATATTGCCAAGGGCATCAGCTTTCAGTTGGTGCCTTTATGGGGAAAGGGGAGGCAAAGGAGAAAGAGATTTAAAAAGGTTAAATGTTAAGGGGAAGGAGAGTTAAAACTGTACAGGGAATGAGCAGAAAAGGTAAAGAGGTAATGTTAAAGTTAGAGGATAAAAATGCAGGAAAAAGTGGTTGAGAGAGGGAGGAGGGCAGAGGATGGTGGGGGAGAACCAGAAAAAACTAGGTTGGTAGGAGGAAGTGAGACTTGTGGAGGCTGAATATTTTAAAATGCTTTAAAGAATGTCAGTCAACAATCTAGAATATAAGATTTAATTATATTAGGCCAAAATGTGATTAGGCCAAAATACTTCTCAGTTTTGTAATATCTTGCTTTGATCTTGTCTCTAGATACAAGCCACCCAATATCCATAATGCCCCAGTGAAGTCAATGGACTTGACTGTGTGAATAAAACTGTTTAAATGTAATCTTCAAATAATTATGAGCTGCCGCTTCTTACTCAAGGTAAATACTACCCTTATCGTCCATGATTTCAAAACGTGACCGACCGATTTTTCTGTCTGTCGGTAGATATTTTGCTCTGCTGGGTTACATATATTCGTGAGACTAACTCCACATAACATAATCTCCCTCATTTGTGGTAAAAGGTTGAATAATATTCATAACACTCAAAGTCAAACTCCAGACATGGCAAATTGAAAATTTCTCCTATTTGTACAATTTAAAAGCAGTATAAGGTTCTTCTAGATGACTAGTTTGCACATGAAATTATATGAAAAATTATATAAAATTGTGCATGAAAAGCCAGGCAGAAAAGCCCCCCATTGAAAAGGGTGAAGGTCTTCATATACAATTTTTCCATTTGCTATTAGTAGCCAAAGAAAATTATGTATATTCTGCTGAATTGGACCTCTTTATTTTGAAGACTATAAATACTATAATGTGTGTTGCTTCTGTAAGAAGTGGTGTCTTAATATATATTTATATCTGACAGAATTTAATAGAGTTGATAAAATCATGTTTTGTAAGGCTGGCTTCTCTATATGGAAGCACTCACAAATACATACAGTGTTTGGGTCGTATGACCATGTATCCTAAGCAAACAGCAATTCTAAGAACACTTTCTGGAGAGTAAGCTTCACTGTATAAAATTGGAATTAACTCCAAGCAGTCCTGCTTAGGTTTGCTTTCTAAGTTGGAAAAGGCTTCCACTAAAATTAGCAGGGCTGCCCTTTGAGCAAGAGCTTTCCTGGTCAAGTTTCTGCAAAATTCAGGGGAGGCAGTCATTCCCCACCCTCCTTCCCCTGGATTTGGCTGTTGTTAATAATTGTATACTTGAATGGATATCTTAAAAAGTAAACAAAATAGGCTTGAGATATTACAGAAATATATACAGTGGTGATTTTCTGCAGCTGCAACTTCTAAAATGATCTTAAATATTAAACAAAAGGCACACATAAAATCTCAGAAAAACCTGGAAGTACTAAATACATAAAGAAAGCAATTGTTTAAAGTTTTGCAATGCTGTTAGAGCATTTTAAAGGCCAGTTAAGGGTGGGCTGGCAAGAAGAGAGACCTATAACATTTTTAAAAATAAACCATATGTGGTCATGTGATATAGGGGTTTTTTAAAAGGTGTTTAAGTTCCTGTAAGCTAAAGTTTCCAGTAGCATTTGTTTTGTTTTTGTTTTTTTAAAAAAGTCTAGCTTGTTAACAATCTGTACTGGAAAGGGAAATAAACAAAAGCCTCCATTGCCATAATGTGCAATAAGGAAAGAGACAACATTTTAAAAAGTTAGAAGTTATATTCTTCGAGGGAGACTAATATTTTACAGATTAATGGTGAAATCATTAATAGACTTGTGCTATTAACTTGTGCTATTAATAACTTGTGCTATTAACTGTTGCATTAACTTCAGATATGCCAATATGAAAACAATTATATACAATTATAAAATCCTATCTGAATGCTATATATCTGCTCCCCTTAAAGTTGATCCTTTAAATCTAGAGTACAGGAAGGTTTAAGTTGTAAGCAAAAGGTCCCTTTCCTCCAGGTAGTGGAAATGTGAAACTGTGCAGAGCTTTTGGTTAAAATGTTGCACCGAATTTAGCTGTATCATCTCCCATCTTGAAGCAGCTGACCTTTTCATATAAGCACTGGCAGCTAAGCGAGTGTTGGTAAAAGAGTTTAATGCCTCACATCCTCTTCCCCTTCTTCAATGGTCAGGTATAGTGTGGGATTCTTTTCACTGCTGAGATGATGCACCAAAGTCAAATCAGGATGAGTACAACTAAACTAAAGTCCTTTTTACTTACCTAGTGCCCGTTCATTAAATATGCCAGAGATCTTTTGCCAGTAGAAGGGCTGCTTAAGTTGGAGAAAGGCTCCCTAGGCTGGAGGAAGACTTGAGAGTTTGCAGTAGTCCCCCCCCCCCCTTTTTTTGCAGTAGTCTTGAAAGCCATAGTGGTCTGAAAAGTGAGGTGGACAACTGATCCAAACATTACTGATAGCAGTGATTAACTGAACTAAGAAAACCATTGTCTTGTATAACCTCTTCATACATTAAGTTTTTAAAATGTATATTTTGATTTTGAAGTGTAACTCTAAAAACATATAGATGTAACAATTTTTTTTTGTAAAGGAAAGTGATAACTGATTTGCTGTATATATAAATCCAGTAATGTGTAGTTATGTAAATGTAAAAACACTCACTAAAGAGATGGTATTAGTTGTGGTTCCCTGCTTAGTAATAACTGAGTACCAAACCTGGGTTTCTTGTTATGCAATATATTAAATGATCCCAGACTCACTTCTCCTTAACACAAATAGGAATGCAACCCTTATCACACATATTCTTGAGTTTGCAAAGTCTTCTGCACTTCAAAATGCTATGCAAAATCAACAAAAACTCACCATGTACAAATCATCAGAATCTTAAATCCTGGACACATTTTCTTGGAAGTTAAGATTTTAGTGAGCATCTAAACCCGCATTACTTATTTCACTCATTAACACATTTATATCCCACCTTTCTTCATGGTTCAAGGCAGCTTACAATGTATAATTAAAACATCAAACCCCAATAAAATCCTAATTTCTCCCTCCCCAACCTAACAAAGCGTATTAAAATGTAACAAAATGCAATAAAGCTTTCTACTGCCTCAGGCTATGGGTTCACCCAGCTCACTGTTGTCTGTTCTGGCTGGCAGTGGTGGCTCTCTGTGTTCTTTGGTGGTGAAAGTTGGTTCATTGGGACAAATTAGGATCCAGCCTTTTTTTGGGGGGGGGGAGGGGGAGTCTGTCAGGGCTTGTTAGCTGAGAATACCAGAACTTGAGCCTAGAGCATTTGACTCTTCCACAGCAGCTAGGGTTGCTAACTCCTGCTTGGGAAATTCTTGAAGATTCCAGCTTGTGGTTGGGGCAGATGGAGCTTGGTTACGGGAACAAACTCAAAAGAGATGTGATGCTATAGAATCCACCTTCTGAAGCTGCTGTTTCATCCAGGGGAATTGTGTCTGTAGTTTGGAGATCAGCTGTAATTCCAGGAGAGATGCAAACCCCACCTGGAAGTTGGCAACCCTACAATAGAACCCCCAAATAATCTGTCATGGGTGCATTTAATTCCCTGGTTGAAATACTAATAACTTGGTTTTAGGAACCCACACTCTCACTATATCCAAGCAAGCAGCTCCCCCTGCCCCACATTGTCATCCTGCTTTTTTTGTGTTCAGGAATTGTAAGAAAACAGGTAAAATGGATGGAGTGAGATATTTGGTAAATGCAAAAAACAGACATTTGGATGAAGAGGGCCCAGCTGTCTCTGATCTTCAGCACTCACTAGGTGCAGTTGGGTGCCAAATGTTTAGTTCATGCAAGGGCACTGTCACACCACATTCCTGAGGCAGCTCTGTGAGGGCCCTGTGGAAACGGCAAGAAAGGGCAGGTATAGGCAGGTTGGAAGCTACAGTCTTGAGAATCCAGTGCTCTGTAGATCCTCCACCAGACTAATAGGATTTCTCCTTGTAAAGATCACTTTCCTTCTAACTTCACCTGCCTTCTCAGTGCTCAGGAAGGCCCGTGGTACTGCAAGTTGGTAGCATGTATTACCTCTGATTGGACACCTGTCAGCTGGTTCAATGTGATACAATGCTGTGAAGCCTAAGCTGATGATTTCAGTTTGGCTTGCTCTCAAGGAAGCATGTTGTATAGGATTGTAGCCAAAGTACATTAGCTGTGAATTGGGAAGCCACAAGTGCAAATCATCCGCAGAGACCATTCTCTCACCTACTGGGCATAATGGCTATATGCAAAAGACAACAAGGAGAGAACTGTCAATGGAGAACTGTAATGTAAATCTTGTGCTTAATCATTCTCTGAAGACCCATGGCACAGTGGCTTCTGCTGAAGCAATGTAGGTCTGACCCTGTATGATGCCTAGATGGGAAACACATACAAACTGCTATGAGCTCCTCTGAGGAAGAGGGCAGTTTAATAAACAGATACCATCCATGGACAATGAAATTTAAAAGTTCTTCTCCCATTGGTAGTTTCATCAGCTTTCTGTGTTCTCCTGATTACCCAGATTTATTTCCCAACACATGAAGCTGCCTTATACTGATACCTGGCTCTTCATGGTGTCAGGCAGAGGTCTTTCACATCACCTGCTACCTGATCCTTTCAACTGGAGATGCCGGAGACTGAACCTGGGACTTTCTGTATGCCAAGCAGATGTTGTACCACTGAGCCATGGCCCTTGTCCTAAAACAATAGTTTGCCAAAGGACCCTGGAGCTTTCACTGTTCAAGCCAGACCTGTCTCTCCACACAAAGCCAAGCCACCTCTACCTTGCATAACAGAACAACACAGATTAGGACAAAGGCCAACAAGGGTGAAAATATGCTATTTCTTTTTGCAAAAATTCTTTTTGCTGAATGTACTAGGATTTTGTGATCTGGGCAGTAATTTTCTCCACATGCAAAATGTTGCATTGTTCTGCACCATCTGATTAGAGAGCTATGTTCTTCGCCAGCCAAGTGATTGCTATCAGCAGTCCCTGGTCTTCTCAGCTCACATGGAACACAGAAGCGCAAAAATAACAGACAAAAAGAGAAATAAATCGGGATAAAAATTAATTTTTTGGGAACCATTTTTTTACTATAGAGTTCAGTACTAGAAAACAGCAGATTATTTTGCTCTTATTATTTGCTGTGCGGAATTATTCTAAAAATTCAGCAGCATTACCCCTAAACTTTATAGCATTTTCCCATTTTTTTTGTCCCATGTTCTTTTTTGCCACAACTCTGTTTAAAGTAAGTTAGATGGAGAAACAGATAAATGAATGTGGCAGCAGAATAAAGCACAACATAGCATCCAGCACACCCATTTTAATTTTAGATCTCTATGATACATGTAGCTTTTCGTCTGGTTTATCTTAGACATATTCATATTCAGTTTGGAATTGCTTAGTTATAATTCAAGATTTGTTCCTAATTACTGGCCATGGTGATTTCATATACAGGCAGTCTTCCTAATAAGACAATTTCTGAGTGTGACTAAGGAAAGGGGGAACTTCCCCTGCAGGGGAACAGGATCCTGATCTGCTTGGACACTCAGGTAGCACAGTAAACCAGGATGAGGAGGCAACAACAAAAAGAGAGGAGGAAAAGGTGGGGTTGTCCCAGTGGAAAGAGATGCGACCAACAATAAGGAAATGCAAATACAAATGACATTTTTTTTAAAAAAAATGAACACCCACCCCCATCATGTACACCTCAATTTTTCAAAAATATCTCACCAGAATAGCGAAGGATCAGACTAGACCGCACTGCTAATGTAGGTACACAGGTTTCCTATCTGCCCAATCAATCTATATGGCTTGCAAATTCCCGCGCCAGCACCTCATGCTTCTGGGACCGTGCCACAGGCTTCCGAACAAAGATTTTCTCTTGAGACACACCCCCCCCCCCCGCCCCTGCATTAAAGCATATCAAACTACTTACTGATCCCCCCCGAAACTCCCCCCCCCCCCGGTATTTATCCAGTGCTTCTTTCACTGAAACTTGCCCTGCGCGAATCTCCTCTGGGACTTTTTACGGCTAGGAAAATAGGGAGCAAAGAAAGGATTGACAGGAGAAGCAACACCAACCCTTATGAGCAGCAGGAGGGAAGCCAACAGCCCACTACCTGTCCTGCTCCGCTCCTTTGCTTGGTAGTCCAGGCAGGTGGCTTTCTGCAGGGTCAATTTATAGTCACGTCTCCGCCCGCTCCTTCAGCTGAGATCACCAACACGTGCGCGCTGGCTGGGCATGACCTGGACGCAAAGGCGAGTCCCTAAACAGCTCTCTTCCTCTTTCGACGGCAGATCCCCCCTCCAGACACACCTCGGGTGGGAGGCGGAGGAAGCGGCTGTTCCTTAGGTGGGCCCTCATGAATGGTGGCAACGCGACCCTGCGCGCCGCGGTAGGGGGGTGCTTTGGTGCGCATTGAAAGTTTAATGGGAAGTGTTTGAGGGCGCCAGACGGGAAACCGAGGAGGAGGAGGAGGGAACAGCCGAGGAAATCATCTCTTCGTGCTTGGTGCCTTCCGTCAGGCCTTCTCCTCGATCTACCGTCCCGGAGGAAGCTTGCGGGACACAGCAAGGCTCTCTTTCTCTCGTTCTGTTCTACTCTCAACCGCGCCGGAGACTGCTGGAGAGGCAGGGGGGAAATGTTGGCTCCTTTCCACGGAAAGGGAGGGGGGGGCAGAAAACACACTGAAAAGCGTCTCGACAGGCTCAGTTTCCAACCTCCCCTCTAAGCTCTTCCACTCACTTTCTTATTCTCTCCCCACCCCCCGCGGCCCTCCCTTCCTTCCCTGGCCAGGCGATCCTCCCTCTCTGGTTTCTGAATTACTCTTTCCAAGCTCAATCGGGTTTTGGGTTTTTTTGGAAGCAAATTGCTAGGCCTGGTTTAAAACGATGGCGCTTTAACCTTAAGTTAAAGGGCAGGGTTTTGCCAGGACGGTATGTCCCTAGCATTAGTATTGCAGGGAAGGGAAGAAGTCACGCAGGTGGTGGGATTTTCCCTTCTACACCCGTTTTCTCCAGAGGAAAACATATTGTGAACATTTTAGTGTGTGTGTGTTGCTCCAGTTTATTTGTAAGGCTTTAAATGATTACCTCTTTACGTCACTGCAAAATAGCAGCAGAAATGTATGACTTCACATCTGCATGTCTTTGAGACGGTGTGTAGTCTGACATAAGATGTTGGCAGGCACACAATGAGCTCTGGTGAACTCCCTCTTTAAAAAGCTGAAGCTGCCTTTGCCTTTAATGTAGCTTGGTTGAGAATGAATGTCTTGCAGTATCTGGAGGTTGGATTGCATCATAAGAGTTGCTAAATGCATGCCATTCAACTCTGGTAGGTTCCTCTGGTAGGTTGCCTGCTTTCCCCCTCCTTGCAGGATGCCCTTTAAGAGCCTGGGGGCAACTAGAAATTCCACCAGTGAGGCTTTCCCCAGATCCCAGGTATAATGATAAGAAAAGCTTCATCTGTTGAAGAGCCAGGTGCAAAAAACTTCACCTGTTGAGACCCAGGTACAAGTTTGCACTGTGCCATGGAACCTTTCTGAGTGACCTTGGGCCAGTCATATATTCTCAGCATGCCCATCTATAAAAACACCCACACCAATTTTATTTCTGTAGGATGTATGAGCCCAATTTTAGCTTCACTTTCTTGGGCCCTGCCTTATTTTTTAGATTGGAACCAGCATTCTGACTCTTTATCCTCCATCCTAACCTACCAGCTTCTGGAGCCAGGGTGGAAGTTTCTGTTCTCAGTTTGTAAAGGAGGTGACTCTTTCTGCCTGTCCTGTTCCATCCCCCCCAGTTAAAACATTGCAGAAGATGCTGTAGTGCAATTGATGGGCAGCAATCCTCAATAAGAACAGTGTGATGAAAAAATCATGGAAAACTCCCAGCAAAACCATTGGGAGTATAAAAAAACCAAGTTCCAAAACCATCAATTATATACTATTTTTATGAGGACCACTCCAAAGATGACATAATAGCAAGCTTTTGAGTTCCAGAAAAATCTTCATCAGGCTGAGCTTTCTGTTTATCAGGAGTTCAGCTGCATTCAGAGGTATTATTCTATGATATTATGGTTAAAAAAGGTATTAAAATGACTGCTCTTTTGGTTATTTTTTTGTGGGCCAACCCAGCTACCTATAATCTCTGTCTCTCTGCTGATGTTCTCCTTTCAGAAGCGGGAGAGATTTAAAGATGTAGGAGCAGGAAAGAGGAGGATGGCAGAAGGAGCACCCCATCACTGAGATGTCCAACATGTACCTGACAGGAAGACAATAAGGTTGCACCTGTGGGTAGGAGAAAAAAAGGAACAAGGTACAAGGCTGAGAGTTTTATTAGATTTTCTGGATCCCTACACATTTCAGTAAATGCTTTGTCAGGGGATCTTGTATACACCACAATTGAAAAAACGCTGCCATGGCTCATGCAACAGCTTCATGCAGACCCTAAAACTTAGGCCGATTGTGGCTATGCTGCAGCAAGCTGACTGAGCCACAACCTCCATAAAGGGGCTAGGCAGGACTGCCTTTTGGCCCCATTCTTGTTCAACTTGTATACAAATAATCTTTTGACTTCCCATTTGGCCAATTGCAAAATTCTAGTTTCGCTTTATGCTGATAATACTGATCTGCTCTCTCAGGCAAGTGCTGGTTTGGAGAGATCATTAAAAATTTTCCCAGAATATTGCATTAAAGAAGGCCTGAAAATAAACTACCAGAAAACTGAAGTAGTTGCTTGTGTGCTCTCTCTCTCTCTCAATCCTTCAGTGAAGGAATTTTCATATTTGGCTATCCCTTTCGTATCTAATCTAAAATGGGGACCACAATAGCCACTGATTAGGAAAAAAGCAAAAACAGTATTAAACAGCATATTAAACTTTTTTTTGAAATTGAGGTGACAACTATGTTCCAGGTGCTATTCAAGTCTTTAACCTGAAAGTCATTCATATTATTCTTCATGGAATAGCCATAAGAATTATCTTGGTAAATGAAAACATTGACCATCTTTTATATTTTCTGCAAAAATTATTAAACATTCCTTGCTGTGTGGTTGGTGTGTGTCTCTGTTCATAGCTGGGCCAACCTTCCCTAGAAGCAAGGGCTTGATAATAAGCAATTAGACTGTTCATCAAATCATACTTGAGCAGCAAAGACTACTACTTGGCACTCCTGAAAGAAGATTCTTATAGGTCAAAGTGGTTTGAGACTGTTTTTGAGAAACTGTTGCCTCTCACTAAACCCTTACTTACTAAACCCATTTTCACTATATTTAATGTATTCTTTTTTTTCTAATGGCAAGCTAGAATGGTGTTTATAATATATGTTACGTGTTAAAAAGTAAATTAGATGGACAGGATCATGACTAGGAAAAACATTTGTCCTTTGTTTAACCCAGACTTGTAAGCAATAGAGCAGTGTTTCCCATTTGCAGGGTCATGACCCGGTACCGGGCCACAGAATCATCACTACCGGGTCACAAGAAAAGCCAAAGATAGCCCTGTCCCCAGCAAAGCATGACCTCTGCTCTGCTTCCTTCCCCCATCTCTCTGTTGTGCAGATAAAAGCTAGCCTTGAAGACTGACACAGGCTGCAAAGTCTGAGCTCTGTTTGGCTTCCTTCCTTCCTCTATCACTGTGTTATGCAGAAAGGATCTGAGCTGTCTCTCCTTCCTTCTCTCCCCCCCTCTCCCCACAGTGTTTGAGATAAAGCTGGAGTCCACTGGCACTTTAGACCCATGAAGTGTTCTTCAAAGTATGAGCTTTCATGTGTCTTGCAGTATGTTCTTTTGGGGAGGTTTCTCCGGGAGGCCTGGGTGGCAAAGAAAGGGGGATGTTTTTTTCAGCTGGGAGGGGTGGGGAGGGGGCATTTCAGTAGCTATTTTTTTTTTTTACTAAATGACTATTGGGCAGAATTGTTGTGGGCTGGGGTCATCTGATGGTGAGTAAGGCTTTTTTTCCCTTTGTCCCCCCTTCTTCCTTTCTTTCCCTTTCAAGTGATGCTCTGTATTCTTGGTTTTGTGGGGGGAGGGGAAGCAACAGTGGGAGCGCTTCTAGTGCCCTGGCCCCACTGGTGGACATTCTGGTGGTTTTTGGACATTGTGTGAGAGAATTTTGGACTGAATGGTTCACTGGCTTGATCCAACATGGCTTCTCTTGTGTTCTTATGTTCTTTTTTCCCATGTCTTTCTTTCCGTGTCTTTCTTTCCATGTCTTTATTTTCCTTTCCTTTCCTTCCATTTCATTATTTCCCTTTCTTTCCCTTTTTCTTTCTTTCCTTTCATTTTTACTGGATGAAACTTTTCTGTTCATCATACTGTTGTTGCAGACATAGGAGCTCTGCCAATGAAAAGTTGCCACCCCCAGTTGTAGCCAGCTGGCCTTTCTATGAGATTTCTGTGTGAGAGAGTGAGAGATGTGGGGCAGAAAGAGATTATTGGAGATTACTGCTGTATATATTTATTTATTTATAAATAAATAAAATATATCTTAATAGCACTGGAAGTGCTGGTACTATGAACTTGGCACCATTTTACTGGTCCTGCTTTTAACAGCTGTCTGACACCAAAATTAAACTCCTTCTGTAGATATATAAAAGGATGAAAGAAGTTCACTGGCTAAATATCTGCAGAACAGGTTGCTTTTAAAGGCATGGAAACAGCCAGTAAAAAGCTGCAAGCCCCTCAAAAATATCCTTTTGGGGATAACTGCAGAAAAGCTTGTATGAACTTCATATAACTTGAAATTAATTCATTGTTTGCAGTATAATTCTCTGCTACCTTTCACAGCAATCTCCCAGTGTTTCAGCCAAGGAAAAGTATGAAAAATAGCTGTCAAAATATTTTCTTGAAACCAATCAAGCTTGGCTGTAGCTTGAGGCAGGGTTCCAGTAGTAGCAGCTGAAGGAAGGGCCTACTAAATGTGTCAGCATATTTTGAGGTAGAGCAGCTGCGAGGGCCCAGTGTGGGTGGTACATAATGCTGGCATTCCTAATGTCAATGGCAACAGCACTCCCAACTGCATACACTGGCCAGTGCTGTTGAAGAAGGGGTGTGCCCCGGAAGTGACATCACTTGGTCCTTGACCTGGAAGTGACACCACAGGAAATGACATAATTCCTGTCTCCCAGCTCCACCCCCAAAGTCTCCTGGCTCCACCCCCAAATTTTAGTGGTCCACGAAGGAGAAGTGTAAAAATAACCGGGCCTTGGGAAAGAAAAGTTTGGGAAACCCTGCAATAGAGCAATGAACAGGTAGCTTTTATTACCTCCTATTGGTTTCCCATGCAAATGCTATCCAGACCAAATGCTCTTTCAATTTGTTAATTTCACTATTTTACCATTGGATTCTAACTTTGTAATACTTTGCATTCTTAACCACTGCCCACTAGCTATATGTGGTTCTGCTCACTGTACCTCATTCCATTGTCTGAAGAAGTATGCATGCATATGAAAGCTTACCTTCTGAATAAACATTGGTCTTAAAGCCTACGTTGTTCTATTGGCTCTCACTGTTAACCTGGACACTGTCCAGGCCTTAGGCTTTTGTGCAGCACTTGCTTTGGTAAGAAATCAGGTAAAATCAATCAATCACCAAAGTTCTGCCTTTAGAGCACCCTGCACATGTTCATTTCAATTTTTTTTGTTAGTCTATCTCCAAAATATCTTTCCTCCTACACCTATCTGTTGTCTTCTCAAAGCCTATTAAGGGGGTTTATGCTGGCCAGACTGAATGCGCACTCCTCAATAGTTACGCATTTCATGTATCAACAGTTTGTGCATTTACCTTATTCAGAAGGAATCTGCCCCGTCCCTTCGATAAGATCAACACAATATCACATATCCTTCTGGAGTGTCCTTTGTATGCTAATCTTAGGAGGCATTATAATTCACCTTGTTTGCAAACTCATTCTGAGCTATATTCCAATGACCTAGTTACCTTTTTATTTGCTCACAGGGATCCAAAATAACTCCAGCAGTAACAGGAAAAAGAAATTACTCCTTTTTTCCATTGGGTGATAAGTGGTTATCAACAACTATTCACTGCTCAAGATCAATGGATCATAGAGCTGCAATTGAATAAAAGGAAAAGGAATCTTGTATAAAAACTTCCCTGGCTCACAACTTAAACAATTTGATCCAGTTGTTCAAAGTGGGAGCTAGAGAAGTTTTTATAGAAGATCCCTTGATGAAGCACTTAGCAAAACATGTAGAGATCTAGAAGATCTAATAAGATTGCATCTTGTTCTTTTTTTCCTCTACCAATATGTGCATGAACCAGTTATTGGTCTCAGAGTGGCACCACCACATGATCTACTGCTAACGTATTACTTTGCTGTACTTTATTTCCATATTGTGCCCACACAACTGCCTAGCAGATGGGAGCCAAAAAGGGAGAGTGTAAATAGCTTTCTGTCTCTCTTTTACATCCCTTGCACTTTGACATGCAATGGCTTTGGGCAGAGTTGTGTTGGTTTTCATGTTACAAGTAGAATCAAATATTTTAGTAAATTCATAAGTTCACAGTGAATATTTTAGTGAATAAAGAAGCTGCTGGTTCTAATGTTTTTCAAAGGGTGAGGGTGTGGGGACATTCAGACTTTGAATGTGTATAGAGCACCTTTAGGAGAAATTCCTGGGTCTCAACAAGAAATAGCGGAAAGCAGGTGCTGCTTCCCCTGGCTTTTTGATGCTCTTTGCAACGTCCAAAGCAGAACACATACACCTGACAAAGGAGCATTGCCAGCTCTGATGTGGTGAACCAAATTGTGTCTCCCTTTAAGAAAGTAATGACCAAAGTCCAACTATGCATTCCAAAGGACATCCCACTTCCTCCAGCCCAACTCAGTGCACACAAAACCAGAGCAAATATGCATATTCAATACAAGAGCACGGGAAGAATGCTTGCCTGAACTGCAATATAACCAAAACACTCCTGATGAAATGCTACTAACTCTTCAAGGGCTTCAGAATGCAATTTTAAGATTCCTAGGAAAGGTGATGGAAGAGCCCCATGGAGCAGAGTGGTAAAGTTACAGTACTGCAGTCGGAGCCCTCTGATCATGACCTGAGTTCGATCCCAACAAAAGCTGGTTCATGTAGCCGGCTCAAGGTTGACTCAGCCTTCCATCCTTCTGAGGTCAGTCAAATGAATACCCAGCTTGCTGGGGGGTAAAGTGTAGATGACTGGGGAAGGCAATGGCAAACCACCCCATAAAAAGTCTGCCATGAAAACGTTGTGAAAGCAATGTCACCCCAGAGTTGAAAACGACTGGTGCTTGCACAGGGAACTACCTTTACCTTTAGGGAAAGTGAAGTTTTGTTTTGAAGCTTGCTATACATCATCTTTCAAAACAGAACAAGGGTGCACAGGACAAATGTGTTCTGCTTCTGCACGTTTATAAAACCATTATAAAGACCAGGCCTATGTCTTACATAAGAACATAAGAGAGGCCATGTTGGATCAGGCCAATGGCCCATTCAGTCCAACACTCTGTGTCACACAGTGGCCCCTCCCTCCCCCCCCCTCTCTCTATTCACTCCTGTGGCAGTGAATTCCACATGTTAATCACCTTTTGGGTGAAGAATTACTTTCTTTTATCTGTTTTAACCTGACTGCTCAGCAATTTCATTGAATGCCTATGAGTTCTTGTACTGTGAGAAAGGGAGAAAAGTACTTCTTTCTCTACTTTCTCCATCCCTTGCATAATCTTGTAAACCTCTATCATGTCACCCCGCAGTCGACGTTTCTCCAAGCTAAAGAGCCCCAAGCGTTTTACCCTTTCTTCATAGGGAAAGTGTTCCAAGCCTTTAATCATTCTAGTTGCCCTTTTCTGGGCTTTTCCCAATGCTTACACTCCACAGCACTTTAAAGCACCCTTGGAAGTCCATCGAAACCAACGAATTTAGAAGGCCGTTATTCAGCTTTGGTGGGCATTGCTAATCACTCAATTTTCCAAGGCCTTTCTTCACAGGCGTCTCTGTGGCGCAATCGGTTAGCGCGTTCGGCTGTTAACCGAAAGGTTGGTGGTTCGAGCCCACCCAGGGACGAAGAGATTGTTTTCTTTTAATTCTACATTTCCCCTTACAGTTGTCCTTCCCCACGTCTGGGTTGGGGCTGCGGTGCGTGCAGGGCAAAGGGGGAGGGGCGCCCCGCGCCTTCTGCAGCGGCTTACGTAGCAGAGGAGCTGCCCGCGAGATCGAGGCGCCGAGGCTGCGGCAGGCCGGCTGCACCGCACCATCAGGAACGCTTGCACGGGCTTTTTGCAGCCACTCGCACGCCAACTGCAACAGCCTGCCCAAGGAAGCTCGATTGCCCCCCTCCAAGGCGGAGCAAAGCGCGATTTCATTGCTGGGCTCCCTTCCCGAGCAACCCTTGGAGCTGCAAGCCGCCAGGCTTTGCTTGGTTTTTTTCCCCCAAAGGCAGAGCGCCGAGGAGGGGGCCCACCAAAGGGGACCTTCGCTTCCTGGTCCTGCTTGCTCCGAACTGGACTGTGCCCCGCCCCGCCCCGCTTGCTCGAGCTGTTTTTCTTTCCTTTTCTGCACCCCCCTCCCCCCCCCCCCCCGCGCCGCAGCGCTCTCCTCCAATGCCTGGCAATATTGCAAGCAGGCAACACTGCCGCCTCTTTCCCTGCCTGGCGAGAAGCGGCGCTGGGGGAGGAGGGGGGATAGCATTGTTGTCCGGAGTTTCACTTCCCCCCTCCTTTCTGTGGGTGTCTAAAGCAGGACTAGGGAAGGGGGGAGGCAGAACCCCCTCCCCCTTAAAGGCACAGCGGCCTGAATAAGGACGGGCATCTGGAGCCCAGGGGGCAGCAGCAGCAGCATCGCTCTCTGGCGCCCGAAGGCTTCTCTCCCCGGTCCCCGAGGGCGGGCGGCTGAGTCTCATTCCAGGGAGGGGACCGAGCCTCCGCTGCCGCGTGTGTGTCGGGAGGGGGGGACGCGGCGGTGGGGGTGGGGGTGGGGAAGGAGCGGAGGGAGGGAGGGAGGGAGGGGGCACCAGAAGAGGTGCCAGGAAGAGGAACTCTTATATAACAGGCTCAAGAGGAAAGCGGAGCGGAGCCAAATTCAGTTTCAGCTTCATTTTCACACACGCACACCAATTCCGGTTTTCTGCGAACTACATCCAGGTTGACTTTAGATCTCGCCTTCACTTTGGATAATAATAAATAAAGCTGCAGTTCCTTACCCAGGGCAGGCCTCTGTTTATTTGCCCCCCCTTCTTTTCTCCTGTAGCCAGAAGTTGCTGCCTGTTCTTGAGAAGAGGGCTGACCCTCCCCTGCTTCTTTTTCCAGATCGGTTCACGGT
The DNA here is from genome assembly GCF_032191835.1 of Heteronotia binoei. NCBI lineage: Eukaryota > Metazoa > Chordata > Lepidosauria > Squamata > Gekkonidae > Heteronotia > Heteronotia binoei. The sequence continues at coordinate 34,818,641 of NC_083232.1, forward strand.
GCCAAAAGTGATGGACACGAGAATCTACCATCAACTCACTCTTGAGGCGATGTAAAACTGAGCCCTGAAAGGGGAGGCAAAGAGTCCCACTTCGCTTCAGAACCAAGCCCAGATCTGGTTGAAACAAACTGTTCAACCCCTGGGGGGGAAACTCAGATGTTCTATTTCGCGCAGAATTTTGCAGCACTTAAATTCACATTAAAAATCCCCTGCCTCCATGTATAAACTTTATCTAACTCTTTCTTCCTGCGTGTATTTCCCCCCTTTTAAAAAACAACCATTTTAACAAGGCTTAGCTTGTTAGCTAAACTTCTCATATATTTCATGTAAAAATTGTGCTAACAACTACAGGGGAGGGATTTCAAAAATCATGTTGAAATGTTGCCTCAACAAACGTGTCCTGCTTTTCTTCCTTTCTGGATTTTCTTTTGACAAATTCATCTAATTAGCTTGGAAAAGAAAAGAAAGTAACTGGCGCTTATCCCCTGAGCGCAAAATGAACTACATACCTCCTAGAAAATTTGCCCAGGAAGCGAGGCAAAAGATACTTTGCTTATAAAACCTATCCAAATAGAGAAATTTGATTTTTAGTTTGTGTGTGTGTTTAACGTGTGGGGTCTTTTGCAGTTAGACAAAAACTCCTGCGAATGAAAGAAATCTCGTGCAAACCACTATCTAGAGCTGTCCAAAATTTAGGGCAGATCTGGCCAGGCGGGTATTTAAAGTCCTTTTGATTCAACTGAAAGAGATTCACTGCGTAATCCGAGGCAGAGCGACTCCGTTCTAAATCCCCTAAAGTCAATGGCGGTAGATTGAAGGGATTCTGCACAGGATGCGTTACTGAACACTTGGCTAACACTAGAATCCGAAGCAGAACTGCCTTTCCTAAATCCATTGGCTTTAGGAGGCTCAGACTGGAGTTACTCAGCATAGGATTGCACGGGTACTCTCCCAATTAAATCTAGAGCTCAGTTTGGGTTGGATTGTGTCTTCAGCTTTCCTGATCAGTATTACTTTGGATGCTTACCAAAGAGTTGCATTATTTCCCATAAACTCCTACATCGACTCTTGTAGTACATGTATGATAGATAAGAAAGTAGTAGGGAAACTAGAAAGTCCTTTCCCACAAACAAATACCATTGGAGCGGATGGAAATGAATTTCAGTCTTAAATCCCCCCCCCCCAAAGAAGAAAAATTGGAAATTCTTCTTCTTCCTCCTCCTCCCAAAGACACTTGATGTCAGTGTGGTATTTACTGGGGGTGTGCAGACTCTCCACCCCTGAAGCCTTGTCTTATGCGGGGGAGGGGGGAATGCTGAAGACGCCTCGCATCAGGCTCCAGCACAAGCGAAGAGCTTTTACATCCCATCGATTTCAATGCGACTTTTTCTTGTGGGGTGTGGCTCACCTGGCTCTGTTTAAGTCAGTTCGATGACAGACCTGCGTGGCGTTCGAGGGTCTCTATGTCTTTTCCTCGCAAGTATTTAACTTGGGCGAAACTCATTGAGCAAGCAACTTCATGCAGTCTTTGCCTACCGAGACGCGGTCCCTCCAGTCCGCTTTGATCTTGGTTCGCCTTGTTCAGGGCGAAGAAGCAGCCCTTTCTTTCCTGATGTGGTTCCCTTCTGGCAGACCAAGCCTGACTCCCCTGGGCGCTCCCCCGAGGCCAAAACAAATGGAGGTAAGTTTAGATATTCCCGCCCCCCGGGATGTTCGCTTGAGGTTTTGAAGACACCCCGCGGTGCGGCGGGTGAAGCAGCAGGCTTCTGAGCAGCGTTGAAGGAGAGGTGCGCTTCACGGATTCTGCGAGGCAGAGGATGGGGGGCGGGGGGGCATGATGTTCTCGTCCCTGCTGCCTGCACGAGTCCCTGGGAAAGCGGCCTCCTCCTCCTCCTCGAGGTCCCCTGCTGCTGCAACCCAGCGCCACTCCCAGAGAAGCCAGTCGCTGCCGCCGGGGTTTCTTCTCCCCTCCCCGAAGACCCATCGACGGTCCGGGGCGGGAGGGGAGAGCAGGGGCTCCTGGTGCGCGGCCCCTTCCTTCGGCAGCTCCAGCTCTTCCCAGCCCCCCCCCCCTCCCGCCCTGCCTTGCCTTGGGTGCCCGGGACCCCTCTCCCTGCCTGCCTGGCAGTGCCCGGCCAGCGCTGCTGTCTGGAGACGTCGCCGTGCCCGGAGAGCGGCGCTGCTGGCAAGCTGGGCGGGCGGACCAGGCCACTGGCCAGTGGGCGACAGGAAGGCCGGCGGAGTCTCCGGCAGCCCCCCACCCCCGCTGCCCGCCCGCCCTCCCGCCCGGGCTCTCCTGCTGCCGCCCGCTGCTTTCCCTCCCTCCCTCCCCCTGGCCCCGGCTGCCCGCAGCTGCGGAGAGGAAGCCCCGCCGGTCCCCTTGCGCCAAGGACGCCGCCGCCGCCGCCATCAGCCCCCTGGAAGGCAGGCAGGGGCTCCGCTTGGCTGGGGCTGCAGTGGAGGCGGAGGGGAGCCCCTTCCTCCTCCCAGCTCAAGGGGGGGGGGATCTCCAATTCTGCAGCGAGGCAACGGGAGGGGGGGCTTTAGTTCAAGGGCAGCCCAAACAGACAACCCCCCCCCCCCCAAAGAAAAGCCCCTAGAGAGCCCCTCCCCGGTCCTCGCGCCTCTCGAACTGACACCACGCAGGTTTCAGCTCCGAACAAAGCAAGAGCAGGTGCCAGCAGGGTCCCGCTTGGCCCCGCCGGCCCCGGGGGCTTGCATGGCCTGGGTGGGTCCGCCTGCTCCCGACTGACGGCGGGTGGTGCAGCCCAAGTTCCCTGGCCCTGCCGATGGCGCCGCGCTACAGCGCTAAGAGGTTGGGGGTGGGGAGAGAGAAGCCCCGCCAGCTATATGTAGCTCTGCTTACTGTACCTCATCCCGCGTCTGATGAAGTGTGCATGCGCACCAAAGCTTACATTCTGAATAAAATTTGGTTGGTCTTAAAGGTGCTGCTGGACTCCTGCTTTGTTCTCCTCCCAGGCACAGTCCAGCGATGAGAGGAAGAGAGGGGGTTCCACTGAGGCTTTTGTTCCAGGCCCAGAATGATAGAGAAGGGCTACTATATTCGGGGTAGCCTTGCTAGCATCAGAACAGAGAAGCCGTGGGTCCTGAAGAGCTTGCCATTCATACTTCCAGATGGAGCAGATAGCAACCTGAAAGGGGGGGGGGGGGAGCGTTCAAGCCCCCAAGAGTTACATAACATTGACGTGAAAAAATATATGGCTTCCTAACAAGAGGAGGGTCTCAAGTTCTGGAAGGCAATAAACAGCTATCTTAGAAGGGTGCAGGCAACAGCCAGCCTGGATCTTTTACTCTTTGGCAAGTGCTTCTCTGGAACAATAGGAATCCTGGAAGGAAATAGCTCAGTTAACATATCTCCATCCTTTGGAAGAATTCTACTTGACTGTGAACAGCTCCAAGCCCCCCCCCCCCCCAACCTTTTAATCTAAATACAATTGTCCAATCAGAAAATCAGTCTGATAATTTGGTAGGTCTGCAAACTATAGCTGTTTTAATTGCTCACCAATTCATCATATTTATCTGTTTTCCTCAACATTAGAATCATGCAGGTAAAATTCTGGAACTGAATTAACACAAACAATTGCTATTTATTGGTGGAGATATATTGAAAGGGTGGTTTTTTGTTTGCTTTGTTTCATCTAGCCAGAGTGCAGCATGTTAAGCAGAAGTCCTGACCCACCGACTTCACTTGCTTGGAGTGGCAGGGCCATCACATCAGCCCAAGATGGATCAGGCATCAGTGCAGAGGGTCTCTTCCAATTCCTGCCTTCTGCCCCAGTGGCATTAGAACTAACTGTGGTTGAGATTAAGCCTAATTTTTATTTCACCTCTCTGTTTCCAGCATTTAAAAATAGCTATTTGTTTGAGTGCAATTAAATGAGAAGAAAAGTGTTAAGAGTATAGTTTTGAGAGTTTAGATAGCTGTGAGGACTCTTAATCTAGAATGCAAGGACAGGCCAATTAAATATTGCACATGGGCAGGGGGTAAACATGTGTTTAAATAGAAAGAAACCGTACAGGCTACTCAGTAGAGGCAGAGACAACAAGCTCAGAACTCCCATTGCTAAGGCAGCCTTGCTCAGTAGAAATTCTTTTTTTCTTTTTGCCAGTTACTGCTTGACTTTCCTTGGATCCATGCCCTCCCTAAATAAATTTGACAGAACAACTTATAAAGGAGGCCAGCAGGAGACAGAACTTTGTGGCTAGGGGCTGTACTAGGTAGGTTAGAACGCAGATTGGTGAGCCATGTAATTCAGTCAGTCATTGGTGCATAACCTGTAATTCAGTCAGTCATTGGTGCTGCCATGGTGAAATTCTATGCAAGTCTTCTGGTGACTCAGAATTTATTTTTATCTTTCCATTTTGTTCTCTCCATTTCATTATACCTTTCCATTCAGTCTTGCCTGATGAAGAGTTCTGTATGTCCTGAAACTTTGTCTATTTTGCTAACATCTAACATGAGGACACATCCTCCCAATTTGGAAGCTGCAAGTTTCCTACAGGATGGAAAAGGGGGTGGGGGAGAGAACCTTACAAAAATGTACAAACTATGAACATGGGCAAGAATACACTAAGGAACTACCGGTATTGACTTCTTGGTCTTATAGGGCTATCTGACATCTCAGGCTTAAGCCACAAACAGTGCTTTGTACATGGAGAATAAATTTATGACATCATTCAGAGAACATGAGCTTGCCTGGAGAGAACTTGGCTTAGCAGAAGGAATGCTGGAAATTTCTGTAAGGAAGGCCTGCCTGAAGTCTGTATAAACTCAAAAACGTCTGCCTTTTAAAACCTTGCCATGCTTTCTGGGATGCAATTGTTACTGAATCTAAGGAATTTAGAAAACAAACAAAGGGATAAAAGGCCTCCTCTGCTGATGTTATTTGTAAGAAGAGATACAAACAGCTTAGAAAATAATATTTTTATTTAAAATAACCTGTGGTAAAGAAACTAAGCTAGAATCTGGTAGACTTTTTTGTTAGTTATTATCAGAAGCAGGGTACTGAGCCCAAAGTCCTTTACTTTGGAATCTTACTTCCAGATTTCTAGTGTAATTCTACAGACAAGGTTTGAAGAGTAATCTATATCCTCTCCTTATGTCTTTATAAAGATTGATTTTTAAATAAAAGAAAATAAATGTGTACCTTTCTCTATCTACATGTGCAGTTTCTTTCTGTCCATTTTATATATTCCCGAGCAGCTCAGCCTTGCCAGATATATGAAGCTGTATGGAGCAGGATTTATTCACATTTTATCGTGCTCTTGTCACCCCACCTTCTTATGCATTACAGCCTTGCATGGCAATTTACAATAAATTTTAAAAACATTACACACAATAATATCAAAGCAAGAATGGACACAGAAAACCGCTATAAAATATAAAGCACCCCACAGATTTACACAAATTAAACAGTGCCACAGAGAGGGGAAAAGTTCTCTGGAAGAGAAGACAGAGAAAATCTTGAAGATGACTTTATAAAATCAGCAGGGAGTGAGCAGGGAAAACTTTATCAGGGGACAGAATTCTATGGTGAACCCACCGTACTTCAGACAATGGGACACATGTGGAAAAAATAATACAGATGTCCAGTCAGGTTCTAGGAAGCTTGTGTTAAATAAGAAGAGGCCTTTTGCATTCTGTCTTTCCATGCACCCCCATCCAAAATATTTACAATGGCATCCTAAGCAGGTCTACTCCGAATCTTACTCATCAGGGATTTACTAATGAGAAAGTGTTCTTAGAATTACACTTCTTTGCTTCTTGACAATGTCATTTTCAGTCCAGTTGGAATGCAAGAAAAACTTTCTGCTCGGTCAGTCTGCCTAGTCTAGTCCTCTCTATTCTATAGTGACCAGTCAGGTGCTGATGTTCACAAACTGGGCATTGATGGAAGAAGCCATTCCTTGTGCATATTTTATTTAAGCATTTATTTTACAAAATGTATGTCCTGCCTTTCTGTCCTCACAAGGGCCACAAAGGCCAGCTAACAAATTAAAACATACTTGATCACATTTCAAAGCCATTAGAAACAATGACACATCAATAAGACAATTTAAATCAGAGCTAGTCAAAGGTATGCTGCTGATTAATATTGTGTGAATGCACTTATTTTATTTAGGCAATTTTCCCAGAGGCTTTGTTTTCATTGTCATACCTGACAACTGGTGCGTGTCTGGTCTCCTGTAGAAAACAAAGACAGTAGTAAACATTTTCTATAATCAGTAATAATTAAATACATTTACAGTGCTGTCTGCAGAACATCAAACACAAGCAGTAAATGCAAGCAGCTTCAATCCAATTGAGTAAATGGAAGGGGGAAAAATACTATAACTCATATAAAATATGGTGGCTAGTCTTCTGTCATGGCTGCAGATTTACTTGTTGTAACTGACATCTCCAGCAAGCAAAAATAAAAACTAAAACAGAATGGAAATAAATAAATGGCCATAGATTTGCAGATGTGATTCTCTTGCCTGTTATAGTATACTCCACATGTGTTTGTGGATTCTGATCTGAGCCAAATTCTAGGCTAAAAGAATACTTGGACAGTCTAGCAATTTGTTTCCTTCTGGTTCCTTCAGGTTTTCCATGCAAGAACTTGTATCTGGAGTCTCATTGCAGAAACTTAAGTTTGAAAAATGAAAAAAAAAACCCAAGAACCTAGGCTTGCAAATGTGAAACATGTATGTCTTTATCCTGCCTCTCTCACATGTCTGATGGAAATAATATTATTTTATCCTCCAGTTGTATATTCTTTATAACCCTGTAACCATCATGCACTACAGATCTGGAACAGTGTATTTCTCATTTCTGTTGCTAAAATGAAGAGGCAAAGTAGTTCAGTTAATATTATTGTTTATGATCTTGTAGATAATAGGTTAATTAGGAAGGTGATTTGGGAAGGAGATAAGTTCTACTGCAGTAAAATTTTATTAATAAATCAACTAATAGGTCAGTTTCCAAAAGCAAGGCCATCTGTGGAAGCTACCTACCTGCTGGTCATTTAACTGCAACCTTTAGAAAACTATTGGTGCCTGTTGGGCTGCTTTTGGAAAATAGTAATAGAAGAATTTCTAAGTGACTTGGGACTGCAAGTTCAAAAGTCTGATATATGTTCATAACCTTTAAAAATGTCACCAGTTTGTTTAAGTGAGAGCTATCACAATCAGAGGGCAATTCCTATGACTTGTATATTACTTGTACACGAAGCCTGCCTGCAAGTAGCAGTAGAAGCTGAAATAAAATCTTTTGTTGCATTTGTAAAGAAGTATAGATTATTGGTTCTCTTGTTCCTTCAGCTCTTTTTTAAGGTATTAGCCATTCTAAGCATGAACTGGATACCCCAAAGAAGATTCAGGCTTTTAAAGAAATTAACTGAAGGTTGTTTTCAAGGGAATCCATGAAGACTTTCTTGGTGCTGGTTCAACTTATCACCTGTGCTACCCGCATGGACACAGACTACTACAACTCTGTCTCTACACTCACTGAGCCCCAAATTCATTTATTGTATTACTTGCTGAGTTTGTTATGAGTTTTGGCCTATAAATGAAGCAAATCAAACAAATCAATAGTCAGGGGCTCTGAGGAAGACAGCAACCATTTTAACAAGCTGGTGCTATCAGAGGTCTGTCTGAGCTGCTAAACCCAGCTTATCTGCTTACTCAATAAATCATGTATCTATTGAGGACTTTACTGCTCTACTGTAGCAATGGAAATCAAGGCGTGTTCTGTCAATTTTAACAGCATCTGGACTGAGTTTCAGACTGTTCTTAATTCCAAATGGAATTGTTTAGGACAAGACAGACAAGCCTCCTACAGATAAAACAGGATTGTTTCTGAAAGGGAACCCTTACATTTTTAAAAAAGAGAGTATCAACAAACGCCACACACTTGGGCTTCCAAAACTAGTGTTTTGGTTTTGACAAAAATCTATCCCCTAACTAAATAAACTGGATAAGAGGGTAAAGGATGGGTCAACCCAGTAACTGAAAGCAGAGATCAGGAATTACAGGACAATTTTCACAACAGCTGGAAATATGCAACGGGTCTCTCAGGGATATGAATTTGGAGTGGTACTATTTCCATTAATAAATGAAATGAAGCCAGATGTGAGTGGTGAGGTATCCAAGTTTGTGAATGATCACCTTAATTAGAATAGTAAAATCCATAGCTGACAGTGAAAACTCCCAAAAGGATGTCTTCCAACTAGATGATGGATAAAAAAATGGCAACAGGGATTAAATATCAGTGCAAAGGAGGCCAATGTAAAGTGCCAGCATGGCACAGTGGTTAAAGTGTCAAATTAGGATCTGGGAAATTCAGGTTCAAATGCTCACACTGGCATGGAAACTTGTTGGAGGATCTTGGGCCAGTTATATAGCAGGAACTCCTTTGCATATTAGGCCACATACCACTGATGCAGCCAATCCTCCCGGAGCTTACAGTAGGCTCTGTACCAAGAGCCCTATAAACTCCAGGAGGATTGGCTACATCAGAGGTGTGTGGCCTAGTATGCAAAGGAGTTCCTGCTACAAAAAAAAAAGCCCTGCTTAGCCTAACCAACCTCACAGGATTATTATTATGAGAATAAAGTGGAACACTTTGGATCCCCATTGGGGAGAAAGGTGGGGCACAAATGAAATAAAAAATTAAGTTATACTGTTAGAACAAGAAATCCCAAATTCACATATATGCTGAATTGCTTGTGATTTCCCCCCCAAAAAACCCAGACTGGGATCATAACAGATTCAATTCAATTCAATGAGGAGCAGAACTGAAAAAAGCAAATTCTATGTGGGAATTTTTCAGAAAACAGATTGAAAATAAAACTGCCAGTATCATAATGTATTATGGTGCAGCCACACTTGAAATCTGTAGTTCTGGTAATTCATGTCATGAATGAGATCACAGCATTTGAACAAGAAGAAGGAGCAATCAGCACGACCTAGTGGTTGGAGCAATTTTTCTACAAAGAAACTATGGCGGAAGTGGCCTGCTCTGGCCTGCAGGTCCTGTACCACCCTCCCTTCCAAGGTTTTCCCAACACCTGGACAGCCTTTTCTCTCTCTATGGTAACCTACCTAAAATGTACTTGGTTCAAAGCATCAGGATGCCCAAGAGATAGTGAGTTCAGCTCATTATTCAGTGATTCAGCATAGTGAGATAGGAACAGAACTGTCTGGCAGGACCAATGGCCCTCCCTGCTTATATGCATGCAAACCTCCCACCCAAAACCTCATTACCATAATCCCATTACACACAACTATAGGTTAATAGCTGGCCTAATGATCCCTGATGGGCCTCCTTCCTGAATCCAGGTGGCTATTTTTTTAGGGTCTCCAGCTCAGCCAAGTCTCTGCTGGCCCTAAGGCCAAACTCCAGTTGCAATATATAACACTACCTCTGCCACCTGACCTTTGCAGGAATTATCCACTGGGAGGGTCAGGATTCCCACCTTCCCTTCAAAGTTCTGAGGCTTTGCCTCTGTGTCACCCTCTGGTCACCATGGGAACTGTTGACTGCCTTGGGCACCCCTGGAGGAATAGTCACTTCTGCCAACTGCAGAAGTCACGTCTGCCAACTGCAGAAGTCACGTCTGCCAACTGCCTGTCTTCCCTCTGGCCCTCCTTTAAAAATAGGGTGTCCAAGAAAGAACCACTATCAACATCAAAAGTTATAAAATCAAACATCAAAAGTTATAAAATATTAAAAAGAAAATGTTCACAAGCATACTTTTAGTGCAGCCCGAAAATGAGCAAGGGATTCAAAATAAATGGATAAAATGCAATTCCTTTGTCCTTCTCTCTATACATACTCTATCAGATGTTAAACTATAGGACAGGCTCCTTAGCTTAGGAAGTTTCAGATCTCTACAGAGTAACCATTACCTTGAAGCTTCCTTCAGCTGACCAGGCCACCATGTGACTAATGGCTACCTCCTTCAGACCTCATAAATAGTTCTGCTTGCTCTGGTGTACTATGCATCAAAGAGCCCTTCCTCCTTCCTGCTCTGAGTTTTATCACCTCTCATTTCCCACCCAGGCTGGGTCAAAGAATTTTTTCTGGAAGTTTCCAGAAAATTCCTTCATAAAGTCTCTCTAGTATTTAATTCCCCCAAATCTCTGTTCCATGCTTGGGGAAGAAGGAAAGTTTGGTCCACTCATCTCTCCTGCTAAATCTATTAGCATCTGTATGAAGGTGGGCTGAGATATGTGTGGGAAGCAACTGAACCGATCTGCCCCCTTCCTGCCTGCTCTCTGACCAGAGAGAGAGAGAAAAAAAAGCTTTTAAAATTCAGAGTGAATTTTGCTCATTTTAAACCTCTAAAGAAACAATCTTCTTTTTTTGCCTTATATAAGATAGGCCATTTTGAGGGGGAAGACTGCTAAAGCTGAAATATATGATTTCGTTAAGGCTAAATAATGAGCTAATGACTCACTGAGCTGAGGGCCTAACTAGATTATGCATTTTCCCCAGCTATGTTGCAGAGCCAATTGACAAACATGGTTCAGGAGTTCCATGTTTTAAAGGTGCCTGCAGACCAGATTTGGTCTGGATTAGGACTGTGGCACACAAGGAGATGCGTTAAAGCCTCTTCCTGTACCATTTTCCCAAGGTGACATGGCCCTGAGGAATCACTGTTTGTCCCAACTCAACTTGTAGTCAGTGCTCCCTCTAAGTTGTGGAGTCTTGTAAGCAAAAATTTTGCTTTGTGACCTACTGGCATGAATTAGTTTGCTCTGGGGCCATCCTTCTGGAGCAAAGAAAAAATGTGCAAACCGGAGGCTTAGAAGGAACACTGCATGTAGCCCATCAGTACACATTAAGTTTCCCCAGTGGAACAAATAACTCCTCAAAAGGTCATTTCAGGCTGGGTTGGGGGAAGGCTTACATAAGATTTATCTGTGCACTGTGGTCTTGATCTGAAATGGGTCTGCTTGAAACACAGGATTTCCAGCTCATGTCTGTCAGCTGGACCTGGAGACATTCTCAGGAGAAAATATATTGTCAAAATAGACCCTGAAATTTGAACCAGGGACCTTTTGCATGCAGAAGATGTTAGAAGATCTTGCAGCTGCTGGACTATCCATAAGTTTCTCCTTTCCCAGTTTGAAAAGACATTAACTGAGCTAGAGGAACTGCTGGACTAGGTAGATCTGATCCAGAACAGCTGCTTCTGATTTCTGGGCATGTAGCGTCAAAAACAAAAAAAGTAAACAGTGCTGACAATGTTCCCTCTAGACTGAGTTAATGTGAGCTAGCTCACAGTTTTTTAGCCTATGGATCACATATTATTGCCTTAGCTCAGGAAAAATGGCCCCAGAGCAAAGTAATTTATGCAGTAGCTCACAACTTTAATGCCAGTAGCTCAAGAAGTAGCATTTTTGCTCACGAGATTCCACAGCTTAGAGGGAGTATTGCTGACAGAGCAAGTGTAGGGTGCTGGGCACAGGGAGGAGAGGAGATAGGAACAGTGCAAGGTACTGGGGAAATTTTAGCTACTTTCAGAATCTATTAGAATAAAGGTTACTATTTAAATGAATGGTAATATAGTATTCCTATTTTAACAAAGTTCTTCAACTTTGTATAATTGCTCAAAAATAAAATAGGAATTCTTGTGCCCAGTCACCGGAAATCAAAGCAGAAACATGACATTAACTGTTTAATAGGAAGTTTGTAATATGTCAAATTGCAGCAGTCTGTAAAATGGCTAGGACAAGATACACAAAGCCCTTTGAAAGGCGCCATATACATAAATGTCAAGGTTTAATATAATCATTAGTAAACAGTAATAAACACTGTCTGGGAAATCAGATGATTTATTCCATTTATATGTCACAAAGAAGTAACTGGGTTGATGAATATGGAAATGAAGCCCAGATCACTTTCACATTGTTCTGAGATATGGGTTAACCATCAAGCCAGATAGACATTTAACTCACCTCTTAACTGTCAAGACATAAAATGTCATGGCACGGGTCCTTATACCAAGCTCACATATCCCATAGCCAAAACTGAGATCTTGCAGGTTAACCAATCAGATAGGTAATTCCTGTCTTACTGTATGCATTCCGGCTCTTTCTAAGCCACCTTGGTTGCAAACCAAGTGAACCTTTCATTTCCGGTTTTCTTATTAGTTTTCCTGGCCTTCTCTTTCATTCTTTTCCTCCGCACCCCCCCCTCCAGTTTTTCTGGTGAGGTCAGGTGATTGAGGCATCCCCTGCTGTTCCTGCCCGTTTTCTCTGCCTGTGAATTAGCTCTTGTGGAGGCAGCATTTCCTCTCAGTGACTGACAAGAGGTGCTGTATCTGACAAGATGGATTCATTCTCTCTTTCCCAATCCCACCCTCCTTTCTTCTCTTTCTTTCTCCACCCACATCTCTCTACCTCTCTTTTGTTTTTAATTGCTGTGGTTCTCTCTCTCCCCTCTTCTTTTCTCCTTATAATCTCTCTTCATTCCTATTTTTCTCCCCTCTTTTTATTATCTCTCCTGTCCTCTTTTGTATTCTTACATTCCCAGCAGGGCTCATGCATACAAATTGACCCCCTCCCAGCCAGTAATGTGACCAGAGCTCTTTGTGGCTCCTGCAATCTCTATGGTAACTGTCAGGGGGGTGGGGGTGTTTCCAGAGTGGCAGTAGATCTAGCACTTAGGCCCAGATATTGTTGTTCTTGCTAACAGTGCTGTGTCCATATGGAAGGGTCACCTGACTGCTCTTTAAAAACAACTGTTTTGTTTTCACTATTCATGTAAAACAGCTTCAGCTCTAAAGGTAACACCCCAAGACTTAAATACACAAGTGTTTGGGAAGGGTTTTCTCAAATATCTGACAGAAGGAAGGTTGCCTTCAGAACAATGCTTTCCAGGGCAGCATGTATAAAGATCATTATATCGAATAGTGCTGTCTATCTATTGACTCTTACAATGGAGGTAACAGCTATGTAAGAGAAATGACATGTTCTGTCCCTGTTTTGGTGAAAAGGAGCAACCTGGACCTCCCTTAACATAGTGGTTTTCCATCAAAATTATGAGGACTGTCATAAGTTTAAAAATGCACTCCTTTTGTGATAGCGCTTGAATCTGGGCCACTTTATTTGTCATGACTGGTGCTTTCAGATAATCGTATCAATTAAAAAACAAAAATGTGTGGACTGCTAAACATCCCCCCCCAGCCCCAGCCCCCACCACCCTACTCCTTTTTAGTAAGCTGATCTGTGTATCACAAAAAATATCCAGCTGGGGCCTGTGACAAACACATAACTGTATGGGTGAAGTAGGATTGCCAGGTCTGTGTTGGAAAATACCTGGAGACATTGAGGGTGTATCTGGGAGATGGTGGGGTTTGGAGAGGGGAAGGGCTTCAACATGATACAATGCCATAGAGTCTACCCTTCAAAGCACCCATTTCCTCCAGGGGAGCTGATCTCTGCCAGCTTGTAAAAGCAGGAGACCTCCAGGCCCCACTGGCAGGTGGGGAGAAAATTATACTCTGCAAAGATATAGCTAAATGATGTAGAACCCAGAAGACAAGAATGGGGAAGGAAATTGATAGATTTTACCCAGTTTACTGGGACCCAGCCTAAGCTGCAAGCCTATTATCCTGATATTGTTATCTGATCTACTTGGAAGTAAGTCCTATATTATTCAATGGAGCTTAATACCAGGAAAGTGTCTTTAGGATTGCAGGCACAATCTATTTATATTTTTCTGAAAATAAAACAGACATTTTTATTTCATAACTTTAGACTGTATGTATGGGATGAGGTTTAGGGGTGCCAACCTCCAGGATTACAACTAATTTCCAGGTGATAAGATCAGTTCCCCTTGAGAAAATGGCCATTTTGGAAGGTGGTATCTGTGGCCTTATACCTTGCAGAAGTCCTTCCCTACCTCAAACCCCGCCCTCTCAAGGCTCCACCCCCAAAATCTCCAGGAATCTCCTAACCCAGAACTAGCAACCAAAGGGATCAAACTCTCATTCTCTCATGAAGCTCAGTCTGTGACTTTGGGCCACTCAAGTAACAAGGTTAGAAGGATGTAGGTATTTAAAGCTGTTGTGAGGATTAAATGGTGGAGGAGGGGGGGAGGAGCATGCATGCAGCCATAAACTGCTTGAAAGAAGGGAAGGGTAGAAATTTAATAAGTAAAATCATTCCTCATTAATTATTGCAGAGAGCAAGGTAGTGACCTTGAGAGTATATCAGTTAGTTTTTATCTGAGCATTCATTGTCAAATATTCAGACTGAAATTATCCCAGTGTGACTCAATAAAAATTGCTGGAGTTGTGCTTTGCATCACATTTATTTATTTGAATATGTCTAAATGGCCACATTTCTTGAACAATTACCCTTTTTCAAGGAGGGGAGGGGACAGATATCAGAAGCAGTCTAGTAATTTAGGATTCACTCTAAGTGGGTAGATCGTGGCTATTCTGTGTAACATTGATTAGACATTTTAGTCAAATATTTTATATATTAACTAGGGATAAGTTCTACAATATCTTTCTTTGTATGTTTGCTTTATTCATCCCAGGTTGGCTCTTACACATTAATACTAGATATCACTGTAAGAAACATAATATTTATTAGGCAATTAAATTTTATTGCCTCCACCACTGAAGGGGGAAAAAATCTATTAGCAAATCCACAAAATCGTTCACTGCCCTGTCAAATACCACAAACCACATGGCATTCAGCATATTGTGGTTTTATCCTGCTCTTTAATTAAGGATGTTAATAAACACCAGTAAAACTGAAATTGTCAATAACAGAAGCGTTTCACTCACTAGCAGCATCGTCCTTATTCACAGAGGATCTCTGGTAGGAAGTTGGTGGTGAAAGAGTTAACCTTGTGGGCATTTAAGTGGTCATAATTAACAGTCTATTAACATGAATAGGGGAAGTTCTCACTTTGCACTGCTATTGTTTTTCTCTCCTTGTTTACAGACTCTACAGAACAATAGTGTATAGCTTTGTATTGTATGTGTGTGAGACACAGATTTTTTTAAACTAGAAGAGTAGAAGTGTCATCTTAGAATAAACACACTCAAAAGTCTGAAGAAAAATGATGGGTTTTGAGCATTACTTGTCCTTAGACTGGTAACTCCTACACTATGTGCTAGGATAACCAATGTGCCATGATAAATCAGTAAATTAAAGGCTCCTGTGCTCCCAAAGTCCCCACCCAATGCCTGTCACATTTCTGCACGATTCACTGCTTTGTTCTGGCCCACTGCCAATGAGCTTCTGCTGGAGACAGGTAATTTTGACCCATCTCTGCAGCAGGCACACTTAGATCATTCAGGCACTCTTGAAGCAGAAACACAGAAGAATTACCTGTCCTTAGAAGAGGATGCATGAGTCTGGGTATATTTCTTTCAAATCATGTGTGATTCACACAGAAACAAAAAGAGAGGAAATACTCTGGGAGGGAAAAGTATTTTGGGGAGGGAGCTTGAATGCTCTAAAAAACATTATCTAGGCCTTTGAGTGCCCTGGCTGCTAGCCTGATCTTGTCAGATCTCATTTGCTAAGCAGCGTCTGCCCTTGTTAGTACTTGAATGGTAGACCTCCAAGGAGTACCAGGGTCATGATGCAGAGGTAAGCAATGGCAAACCAGCTCTGAATGTCTCTTGTCTTGAAAACCTTACTGGTTCACCATAGGTCACTTTCTACCACCAGGCCTAAGAGTTAAAATTGCCAACAATTTTAATTCCCTAGAAAGCTCTATGTTATCAGAAGCTTGTTGAATGTTGAATAACGAGTTCTGTTTTTCTTCTGAGAAGATGAGGAACAGAATGAAAAAACAGAGTTTTTTGTTTGTTTTTATTCTGTAGCTGCCTTGGGCAGGTTCCCTGGAAAGAAGGTGAAACCCCCCCCCCCTAAATAAACTAGTGGATATTTTAAAAAAAATACTCTAAGGAACAACTTCACAATCACCTGAATCACCTAGAATAATAGACTCACAGAGTTGGAAGGGGCCATACAGGACATCTAGTCCAACCCCCTGGCTCAATGAAGAATCAGTGTAGAGTATCCTCAACAAGTGTTCATCCAGCCACTGCTTAAAGTATTATTTAATAATAACCTAGTATTATTTAATAATATATTTTCAGTACACAAGTCAGGAGGGTACACTACACTATCCCCACTTGGGGTTTTTTAGTACTAGGATCATTATGAGTTCAAAGTGTGCTTTACTGAGTTCCTGTATGAGCCTAAATCTCATTTGATGGCAGGTCAAAGTGGCACATCACCCTTTGCTTGCCTCATTATTTTGAAACATGATTGGGCTGCCTGGGCATTTATATATCACTGTCGATACTGTGCTCTCATCATAGTGAGACTACGGGGAAGTCATGTAATGTTATAGTTTACATCACCTCCTTTGCCAGCATAACAGCCTCCAGTGAACAGGACAATGGTGAGTACATACAACCTAGGGCCCTACAAAGTCCTGTTCCTTCCTTTTAAATGGGTTTTCACATGGGAGTCAGCTGTTTGAGGTTCATGGCCACAGGTCCTTTCAGTGAACAGGATTAGTATGAGTCTTTGGCTCTCTCCCTCCTTTTCCCTCACATTCAATGGTGGTAAGTTTAATGGTGATCACAGCTGACTTATGGCAACTGCACAGGCTTTTCAAAGCAAGAGACATTCAGAGGTGGTTTGCCATTGCCTGCTTAGCAGCTCTGGACTTTCTTTTTTGGTTTTTTTCTTCTTTTTTGTATTATGCATGTGTGTACACAGTTATGCCTGGCAGTCATGACGACTTCTGGCAACCCCTACAGGGACATGGAGGAAGTTCAGACAAGTGGCTTGATGCAGTCTGCCTCTGCCTCCCGCTTCTGGTATTCCAAGGAGGTCTCCCATCCAAATACTTGCCAGGGTTGTCTCTGCTTAGCTTCTGAGATCTGATGAGATCCGACTGGCCTGGGCTATCCAGGTCAGAGCAGCCCTGGACTTCCTTGGTGATCTCCTATCCAAGTACTAACCAGGGCAGATTCTTCTTAGCATCTGAGATCTGATGAGATCTGCCTATCCAGGTCAGGGCCTGAGTTTGGTATAGAAACATAATATTTCTTTTAACTTTCAGATCCAGTGCGTTAATTGCTAATTATGGGTCAAATTCCCTGTTCTGTACAGGTACAGGAGCCTGGTCATTGAGACTGTATCTGACTGTATCTGATCTCTGCAGAGCCGAGAATAAAGTATATAAGAACAGCATTCTGTGCAAGAGCTGTTAAATCAAATTTTTGTTAAGGATCAACGTGTGCTATTGGTCTTAGAATGCTTCACAAAGCTTGATCTTCTATATTTAACCCTGGATTTGTGCCATGAAAGAGTAGGAGCTTTTACAACCAGTACTTATGTATAAACACTACTGTGGATTATGCTTAATTTGTTTTGTAATGATTTTTTGGTTAGAAAATGAGGGCAATCAATGGCTTTCTGGCTGTGTTCCTAAATACACTTGAGTAGGTCAGTGTATTTATGATTGCTGCTTTCAGTATACAAGGGAGAAAACCCAATTTATATGTAAAATCCTAAACTGAGTACTGAAAGCAATTCTAAAATATTTATTTACCCATCATTGTTTTAGGTCTTTAGATAGATACAGTTCCTACACAGTAGATTTACATAAACTTGCTATTATTATTATTATTATTATTATTATTATTATTATTATTATTATTATTATTATTATTATTATTATTATTATTATTATTATTATTATTATTACTATTATTAACATTTGCTCACCTTTCCTCAGAAAGACTCTATACTCATGGTAAACATACACAACATTTACATGTGGTGTTCATTTGGAGAGTATATGCTGTTCTAAAAGGCATGAAAGTTTTAAATTAAGTTTATTCCGTTTAATTTTTACAAAACAACAACAGCAGCAAAATGTGCTATGTAAGGGTGCCTGGAATATCATTTAGATGTATTCTATTTCATCCTCATGCAATTTAATCTCATTTAGTCCTTATGTATCTCAATTCTATGCATTTATTTACTTACTTACACAGCAATCCTGTGCAGAGTTACTCCAAATTAAACCCATGCCTGCCAATGGGCCTAGAATGGAGGAACTCAGCAAAGGATTGTTATTTATTTTATTCATAGTTTTCCTTTCTCGTGGAAAATAGAATCAGATACTATAAGACAAACAATCAACAGTGCAATATGCCTCAAATTTGGGAGTAGAGGATTGACTTCAACTCACAGTTGATTTATGATAACTCCATAGATCTTTAAGGCAAGAGACAAACAGTGGTGATTTACCATTGCCTCCTTTGTCCCTCACAACTCTGGATTTCCTTGGTGGTCTCCCATCCAAATACTAACCACAGCTAACCCTGCTTAGTTTCTAAGGCCTCAGGAGACTGGGCTATCCTGGGCTATCCAGGTCAGGACATGCCTATGAGTTAGCAAACAATACAAACAACAAATTACCTAAGGCAAGATCTACTAATAAAGAAAGTGGAATTACAAAGGTACAAAATTCTAGAAAAGCAGGACTCAAAAAGGATATTGCAGAGGTTTTGAAAAATTCAGAGGAGAAAACCATGATGATCAAAGGGTTGGAGCACTTTTCCTATGAGAGAAAAACTGGCGTGTCTGGAATATATGGTTTAGAAAAAAGAGTCTGGGGGTATAAAGTCTACCAAAACCCCTCCTAAAGATGACTAAGGGGAGACATGATAGTTCATTGCAGCATCTAATAAAGTTGGCAGGCAATAGGTACAAGAAAGATGAAAGAAAATATTGTAACTGTGTACAGTTCCTGTTCCCATATCTTAGAAAGAATATTGAAGAGCTGGAAAAAGTACAGGAGACAGCAACCAAGATTAGAAGAAGAAAAAAGATGACCAAAAGGAGATATGATAAAGTTTTATAAAATTATTCAAGGCTCGGGGAAGATGGATGGAAACAGTTTTTTCTCCCTCTCTCATAAAGCCAGAACTTGCTTAAATTGATCAAACTGATCAACAACAGGTTCAGATTAGACAAAAGAAAATTCTTGACAAGTAACTAAATTGTGGGATTCACTCCCAGTTGACACAGCGATGACCATAAGCATAATTATTTTTTAAAAGGGTTATTATGACCTAGCCCTGTTCCCTCACTCTGGCAGGATTTCCCCTCCATTTTCCCCTCTCTTCCCCCCTGCCCCCCCCCCCCCCCCGCCGCCCAGAGCAGCTTCTGAGAGCCAGTTTGGTGTAGTGGTTAAGTGCACAGACTCTTACCTGAAAGAACCAGTTCTGATTCCCTACCCCTCCACTTGCAGCTGCTGGAATGGCCTTGAATTAGCCATAGCTCTTGCAGAGCTTTCCTTGAAAGAGCTGCTACTGTGAGAGCTCTCTCAGCCCCACCTACCTCACAGGGTTTCTGTTGTGGTGGAGGAAGGTAAAGGAAATTGTAAGCTGCTCTGAGATTCAGAATGAAGGGTGGGGTATAAATCCAATAACTTCTGCTTTATTTTCTTCTTTTCTAAAGATATATAGTTGTCTCACCCTGTCACTTCTAGCATTTCGATACTGGCTCAACTCAGGAACTTGAGGGAAGAGGCAAAATCACCCTCTAAATTTAAACTTCTGAAAATGGCTTTTTAAATTTCAAAAATATAAAAAATAAACAAAATATTTTATTCAATGTAGAGGGGGAAAGGTCAGGTGAAATCAGGAGTAATATGTCTGAGGTAATTCAATAATGAACTCTGAGGTAACTTAGTAATTTCACATTCATATATATCCAGCAAGTGAGAGTTTAAAGCTTTTCACAAAGTCTTAGAAACTTAGAAATTAGAGGCTTTGGTTTGGTTAGAGGCTTTTGGTTTCTCCAAAACAATCCAGTATGTATGTGTGTACACAGAGAGAGAGAAAGAGAGATTAATTGATTGTTTTGGTTTCTAGAATGCAGGGATACACTACCCAGTGCCCACATTCCTTCTCCAAAGACACCAGACCAGGGATCACTCTACTCTTCAGAACTATCTGCCTTTCAACTGGGTAAAGAATCACTTCTGTCACTGGAAGATTTTTCCCTTTTCCTGGCCCGAATGGGGGTCTTCACTGATCCATCCTCCTTGCCAACCTTCCAAGTTCTCTGCCAGTGTTAAACTTTCTTCAATCAGAGTTATACTCTTCTCAGTCAGGGCTTAATTCCAACCCAGTCAGTACTAAACTGAAGTCTCCTCAGCAGTCACTCCTCAAGTCATTCTGCTCAACTGACCCTAACCAATCAAATCCCTTTGAGCAGCCTGTCACTCAAAGGCATCTCTGGCTCTGTGAGCCATTAATGCCTTACAGTCCTTCACATATTTATGCAGCACTTGTGAGCTTTAAAGTGCAGTCTGTCACAGGGGCTTAGACAGATTCATGACAAATAGGTCTATCAATGGCTGCTAGCCATGGTGAGTAAAGGGTGCAGACATATTTAGAAGCACTAAGCATCTGAAGCCTGGTGATAGGAGGCAATATTAGGGAAAGGCTTTGGCCTCTGTGCCCTGTTTGCTGGTGAGCAAGAGCAGCAGGTTGGCTTTTGTGTGAAACAGTACACTGAAATAGGTAAACTACTGGTCTAATCCAGCAGGGCTCTTCTTATGTTAAAATTATGCCTACAGTACATGAACCTAGTGTATTCTAAAGATGTCCTTTTGATTTCCCCCATACTACTACAGTTCTAACCCCTTTAAAAATGCTCTCCTGAACACTTCAGTTTCTCACATACTGTGTGATTAAAGTCAAAGCCAAACTAGACAAGATGGGTTCACACAAGAATTTTGTATGAATGGAACAATGGGAAAATATGTGGTTGAAAGGGTTGAAATGAATATTAAGCTCTAGCCTTAAAGAGATCTTTTATAAGATGATGTATGTTTGGTATACTTGGCAACACTCTTAGTGCCATTTTGGGTTGGAAAAACCATACAGGAAGGAGGCAGGAGCCCCCGCCCCTGTGCTGCAAATCTTGACCAAAACTAGGCCCCCATGGTACTCTCCGATAGCATTCCCTAACTACAAAATGGAGACACTTCCCTGGAGTGAATTCCTAGTTGATCTTAAGACAAACAATAATGGTGCATACAGAAGCATGTCCACTGTACACAGGGCTTTTTTTTTTAGCAGGAACACAGTTCCAGCTGGCTTGGTGTCAGGGGGTGTGGCCTCACATGCAAATGAGTTCATGCTGAGCTTTTTCTACAAAAAAAACCCCTGACTGTGGATATCTTAATGTTATATTTTCAACAGTTTCACAATTCACCTAATATTTTTTTCTTTTATGCTAATTAATACATCTCCAATGATTCCACCTTCAGCAATTCCACTGAATATAAAAAGATTACACGATACAGTCAGGCATACAAATAATAGCAAAAGTCTCTTGAAAATCCTTGTGGATGTACACAGGACTTTTTTTTAAAGCCCAGCAGGAACTCATTTGCATATTAGGCTACACCCCCTGACATCACCATTGTTTCATAAAGGGCTTTTTTGAAGAAAAAGCCCAGCAAGAACTTATTTGCATATTAGGCCACACACCCCTGGCACCAAGCCAGCTGGAACTGCATTCCTGTGTGTTACTGCTCAAAAAAAAAGCCCTGGATGTTCACAAAGTCCAGACAAAGACTCTGGTATTTCTATTCTTTGTTTTGCTTAATATCTTCAACAAAAGGACTGTTTCCAGTTATATGACCACAAATTATTTCAAAAGGACGCCAAGGAGGAGGCAACAGCGCAGCAATTTATTTATTTGCTGTATTATATGCTGTATTTATTTTCCTAATCCTCCTTTCACATTATTGACTCACTGTATCCTTGATTCAATCCTGATTCAAAATTAGGCTTGGTGTCTTCTTTGTTATTTTACTGTAGATATCTCACATGTTATACCTAGATGTGGGCTCTCACTTGTGAGCTTGCTGTGAGCTTAGTGGCATTTTTGTCACTGACTTTTTATCATCAGCGATGAACAGTCACAAATGATCTTCCATCTCATCTGGAGTATTTATTCCTTGCTGAGCAGCTTGCAGTGTGAGTAATGTATAGCATATTTGCCTTACGGCATCCTGAAAAGATCATTGGATCACAGCAGCTCACAGCACTTGGATGGTGACAATGTAAAAAAAGAAAGAACAAACAAGCAATAACAATGATTAAAAGTGTCTAAACAATTATCATTTGTGTTTATTAATTCTGCTTTTCTACTGGAAGTAGTATAAAACACAAGACAATTATTATGATTGAAATAGAATGAAATACAATATTACCATAACCTTGCTGAGAGCAGCAGTAAAACTCCAAATATAAATCACCTATCCTAGAGCAGATAGGCATACTACAGAGATAAAGACCGTCACTGTCCACCCAGGCTCATAACCTAAAGTAAAGATGCTGCTGGCCCTTGGTTACAGATGCACTTCTCCCCTCCCCATTTGCTGAAGGCACAGAATCTCCCTGGGTGGCATGTTGTCAGAGCAAGGGTCTTGCCCTCTAGCAAACCTGCCCAGCAGTCAAACAGTCTCCCCCAGGAAGGCAACCAGAGATAGTTAGAAAAGGGACTGACAATAATACAGAAAACCATTTGTATGCTTTTTGCAATGGGTTGTTGCAGAGAGAGAGAGAGTTCCAGATTCTCAAAGCAATTGATTTGCTCTTTTGAAATTAACCCATAAAGGAGCTATTTGTTACCACTGATGTATTTCCACTTTGATATTGGTAGCACTTCATCTACAGGTAAGGTGGCTCATAGTTTTATAATGGCCACATGTTCCACCAGTTTGCATATAATTTTGTATCTATATAGCAGTGATTCTTACTTCTGCCCTGTGAACTAGGTCATTATATACAATTGTATTATATGCAATGTGATTTGTTGGCATTCTGAGAACTTTCCAATTTAGTTCAAAGTTACTTTGGACTAGACCTTTAAGCTTAGAGATGGCTGGCACGCTTTACAAATGCTCTGCATCTGTTGCTTCTTAGTCTGCCTTGTTCCAGGTTTACAGAAGGGATAAATTGCCAAACACCACACAGTGAGCCCATGAGAAGGTGGGACATGAACAAAGATCTCTGTCTAGCGGCCCTCAATGCTACATCAAATACTTGTCTTTAACATTCTTAGGGTTAGATATGGGGTCACCTAGTAGAGGTAATGTTTCTATTAAAAGTGAGCAATAATTCCTGAACTTCCTTGGAGATGTTTATCCCTTTCTTCATTTGCTCATGTCCACTTTTTCCAACTTCCAGCAGATGCTCCAAAACTGGCCAGCCATCTCCTTCTGCCCTCTTCCAGGTGATCTACAAGACAAGACAACTGATCTCAAGCACTCACAAAGTCAGCATTCCCTCTTTCCTTCTCACCTTCTGCTACTAAGCATTCTCCAGGTGCTACCTGGAGGCTGGCAACTATAACAGATAAGTTGATTTTAATAAAAGTTTTGAAGACTCTTTGGGGGTAGTGCTTGGGAAGAAGGGAGGGAAAAACCAGAAATGCATATTCAGGCGTATAATATATCACATGTTATGTCAGAACTGGGCATTAAAACACACATATATAATACCTGCTGGATGGCAGATAGGCAAGTTCTTTTCATCACTTTTAAATGAATTAGGGCAATCGTTTTGCATCCAATAGGCATTTGTGCAGCATAAATCTGTCTTCAATTAACTATAAAATTGTTTCAGAAGGTATTTTTTTTAACAACTAAAATTTATTCTGCATGAAGTTGCCATTTTTGGAACATTGTCAACAGTGGTATGATCCTCTGGGGAACAGATGACTGACAGGAGTCATACAGCTGCTT
Organism: Heteronotia binoei; assembly: GCF_032191835.1. Taxonomy (NCBI): domain Eukaryota; kingdom Metazoa; phylum Chordata; class Lepidosauria; order Squamata; family Gekkonidae; genus Heteronotia; species Heteronotia binoei. The sequence continues at coordinate 34,842,477 of NC_083232.1, forward strand.
TTGTGGATAATGCCAGTCACATTATGGGCAAGATGGCCGTCTCCAGGAAGTGGCTGTGAATGAGAGAACTATGTCTGCTGCCTGTCTGGTTTCACACAAAAGTCTAGTGTGAGTTCAGTGTAGCAATGTACTTAAACCCTTCTGTGGTGTTTTATGCACTTCAGTGGAGTTATTCTCCAGGGAAAAATTTCTTATCCACTGGGTAATACTGGTCTAGGAATTAACCTCAAATAATAGACCTGTGTATCCTCCATTGCAAATTTGTTTCTTTCAAGGTTTTCAGGGTCTTTAAACTTATGAATCTGCCACCACAAACAGAAATAAAAATCATAAAACTGATTTAAAATGTGAAGATTTTGAAAACTATGTTCAAAATATTCTGTTTACCTTTCCCCAACCCCCTTTTCTTTAAGGTAATGATCTTTCCCGCAAATCTGACATATTCACACATTATCTCCAATATTACACACAAGACAAACACATCGTTAGGTCATATATCTGGCAGACTGCCCGATACAATGCATGTCTATGCCAAACCACGCTCCACTGGGTGCAAAGGGATTTACTGCTGGGGAAATGTGCCTCAGATTTCTGGAAAAGTGTTTTAATCCTTTGCTTTTACCCCTCAACTCATTTAGATAGACAAGTCATTAAGGTGATTGTAAAGACCTGTACAGGAATGAAAGGAGTTCCACTGAAATCACCAGGAATGGAGAGGGAAGTGAAAATGGAGCAAGTCATGTTGCTGAGTGGCCCCTGTGGCATTACAACCCAATGCTTCAGAGATCACTCAGCTCAGCTGTGCAAACAGTGGGTATTATGAACATATGAAGCTGCCTTATACTGAATCAGACCTTTGGTCCATCAAAGTCAGTATTATCTACTCAAACTGGCAGCGGCTCTCCAGGATCTCAAGCTGAGGTTTTTCATACCTATTTGCCTGGACCCTTTTTAGTTGGAAATGCCAGGGATTGAAACTGGGACCTTCTGCTTACCAAGCAGATGCTCTACCACTGAGCCACCGTCCCTCCCAATTAGTGCCCTGACTGCTTCCTCCTGAAAACTGGCAGCAAAGCAGGACCTCAGTTAGCATTGCCAGTGAGGGAACTAAGCCAAAAGCCCCTGAGACTCTGGCAGAGCTGGAAGAGCTTGGTTTTGCTTACTCCTAACCCCCAGTGACCCTCCAAGGCAGCAGCCCACCCACTGGGGAATTTTCCTGTATGCTAAATGGTCAATCCACCCCTGCAAATTACTGCCCTCCCAAAAAACAAAAGCATAACATCCTAACAGTGCATTCCTAAGGCCAGTCAGTAAAATGCTTAGGATGACCATGCTGACATAATATTTGTTTATTTAAATATTTCTATGGGCAGCAGGGGTGGAATTCTACCAGGAGCTCCTTTGCATATTAGGCCACACACCCCTGATGTAGCCAGTCCTCCAAGAGATTACAAAAAAGAGCCTTGTAAGCTTTTGGAGGATTGGCTACACCAGGGGTGTGTGGCCTAATATGCTAAGGAGCTCCTGCTAGAATTCTACCCATGTCTATGGTGACCCAGTATACTTTACAATGCTGTTCTCTCCTCCATTTTAGGTTAGACTTGGGGAAAGCGACTGGCTCAAAATCACCCAGAAAGCTTCCCTGGTAGAGTGGGGATTCAAACCTGATTTTTGTCTTACACTCAAACCACTACATCACACTGGTGCCACGCTGTGAAGATGGACACTGTGAACCCAGCACCAGCATAATGGTGCTGGCTTGGAGGCAAGAAATTGGTAGTGCCAAGGGGCGTGCTGGGGAAGGGTTAGTGAACATCTAGGAGGAAGGAAGGAAGGAAGGAAGGGAGGAAGGAAGGAAGGAAGGAAGGAAGGAAGGAAGGAAGGAAGGAAGGAAGGAAGGAAGGAAGGAAGGAAGGAAGGAAGGAAGGAAGGAAGGAAGGAAGGAAGGAAGGAATCAGCCCTGCACTCCACCCTTCCCGCCAGAAAGAACTGTATAGTAGCTGCTAATTGCTTTGAAATTACGTATGTAAGAAGAACAGTGTGATATCAATGTGTTGTAAACTGGTTACGAGATAATTTGATTGGAACAATGAAAATAATAAACAAGGTAAATACAATTGCCTCCTCCATTAGTTCATGAGAATTCAGAAAAGCTTTTGAAACACACCATGTTTTAGAGTGCTAGTCTGGACTATAGCTGAAGGCATCCAGGTTCAGACAGCATCCCCAAGTCCTCCTTGGAGATGTGTCTGCATATTAGTAGAGTGAGTTCCCAAGGGGAATCCTTTCAACCACACCCTGGGGCCCTATTCTGATTGAGACTGTTGAGTGTTGGGGGAGGAGAGGCTCTGTTTCTTATAGTATGCAAAATGCTAGGTGCTTGGAGGCCTTCCTGACCTCTTCAGGCAGGCCTTTCCACAAGATGGAGACAATGGGCATGTACCAGCAGTTGCTGATCTTGTCCGTTTGTAGGATGGCAACTAGGGGTGTGCATTCGGTTCAGCCAAACCGAATCAACCACCGAATCACCCCTGATTCGGCTGTATACGGAATCGCATACAGCTGAATCCAATTGGGGCCCATTATGCGGGAGCCGAGTATGGCTCCCCATATACTTCCGTATAGATATTCGGAAGTATACGGAATTCAATGCAAAAGGGGGGAAAGGGGCTTCTGCAGCCTCAGGGGAGCTGCTTGCCTCCTTTCCCGCCTTTGGTAGCCTTTTCCCGCCTCTCACATAGCCTCCCTGGGATCAGGGAGGGGGGGAGGGGGGAAGAGGAGCCCCAGCAGCCAATCCAAAGCATGCATTTGCAAAATGCATTGCAAATGCGTGCTTTGCAGGGCTGTTGTGTAGCTGATCCCCCAGCCATCAGCAACATTGTTGTTCTTTTGATCTTTTGCTTACTTGGGTATCCAAGTAAGCACTGTTGTATGGCCACTCACAGAGCAGTGCTATTTTTTGAAAGTGCTCTCTGTAGGGCCAGAGAACCTTTTTAAGGAGTCTGCCTGGCTGGACTCCTTGCTGCTGTGTTGGTGTGTGTTGGTGTGAGAGAGAGATTGTGCTGTGCTGGCCTCAGCTGCTGCTGCTCTCTCTCAGCCTTACCAGACTTGCCTGGAGTAGAGAAGACGTCTAAGGTAAGACAGTCTTGGGGTTCTTGTTTTTATTTTAGTTGGTAAAAGGACTTTTTAAGACTCAGAGTCCCTTTACTTATCCAGATTTGGGTGGTGGGTAACTTATTTGGGGTTAGGGTTAGGGGGTTCTGCTGGGGGAGGGGGCCTGGAGTGGGGGGGTTCTTGCCAATTTGCCCATATCTTACTTTAGTGAGAGGACTTTTAAAAGTGCAGTGTCCTTTTACTTTTCCTGATTTGGGTGGCTTGGATTTCTTGGGGTTAGGGTGAAGGGTTTTTTTTTGGAGGGAGGGGTTGGGGAAGTTCCTGTATTGTTAAAAGTTAAGTTTTTTACTGTTTTAAAAGGATTCTGTGTTTGATTTGTTGCTGCTGTGTTGTGGTGCTGTTGTTCCTTTTGTCTTCTGGTTCTGGTTCTTGGGGGGTGCTGTTTGGCCTAATTTTCATTGTTTAAAAGGCCACTTTTTTAACAGTTGAGTGTGTGTTGGCCTTCTGTTTGGATCTATTCTCTATGCAGGTTTTGCATCCTCCTGTCCTGTTGTCCTGCTTTTCCTGGTTCTGGTTTTAGTGTGTGGGGGGGTGTTGTTGACTGATTTGGCCTGAGGTTTCTTATTGGTGAACAGGTCACTTTTTTAACAGTTGAGTTTCTTGGTCTTCTCCTGTTGTCCCTTTTCCTGGTTCTGTTTTTTTTGGGGGGGTGTTGTTGACTGATTTGGCCTGAGGTTTCTTATTGGTGAAAAGGCCACTTTTTAAACAGTTGAGTTGCTTGGCCTTTTCTGATTGTGCTGGTTTTTTGGGGGTGGGTGGGTTAAAAGTTAAGTTTCTTTCTGTCACGTTTTGTTTTTTTAAATTACCTCTGGTCGATGTGGGGGTTGGTGAGGGTGTGTGTGGGCTGGGTCACTTTCATGTTTTTATAGAGTTATTTTTGGAGTCTGTGTGCTTTTGGTTTGGCTAGGGCCACTAAATAGGCTGCCCCACTAATAAGGGTGTTTTTAGGGATTGTGTTTTATGAAATTTTTTTTTAAAAAATTAATCCAGTTTAGGGCTTTATCTTCTTTCAAAATTCAACTAGGCCAGATAGGGGTGATTTAAAAAGATTTTAGGTTTCTCATAAAAGGCAGCGTGACTACTAGGCCACATCAGGCTCCCTTTTAAAGAGACTAGGGTTGCAGTGCATCTTGATTTCAGCCAATCTGAGGCCCTCCCAGTGATCTTCCTCATTTGGAGTGCAATTCTGGCTCATCTCCTCGTGGTGCACCCTGGGTAACGCAAAAGAGTCTGGACCAGCCAACTATCCATCACTCAAGGTAAGTCAAAATGCTTCTTGCTTTGTGTCAGATACAGAATGATGCGGAGTGTCACGGCTGGGGCCGGGTCAGGCAAAGTCCAGAGGCAGTCCGAGGTATGTAGCCAGTAAGCAGGAGGGTCCGAGGCGCCAAATCCGAATCACTGTAGAAGTATCGCAGGTCTGAGGTCCAGAAGCCAAGGTCAGGGAGTCCAGAAGTCCAAAGCCAAAGTCAGGGAGTCAGGAACCAAAGTCAAGCCGGAGTGGATGCTAGAATGTCAGGGAGATGACTAGTTGCTTCCACAAAGCTTCCTCCCAAAGCCCACAGCTATATAGCCCTCTGCTGGCTGTTGCCCGTTTGGGCTAATTGCTGGCTCAGGGAGGCAGCCAGGATCCTGTTACCACTCAAGCATCCTTGCTTTTAGAAGGGCCAGAATCCTCTCAGAACTCAGGGCTCAGGGAGCGTCTTGCTTGTGAGCGTGCCGCCCTCCTCCGATCCCTGAGGTCCTGCCGGAGGCGGTCACGCACACGAGCCACCCGAGAGGGCGAGGCAGGGGGGCTGGGATCTTCTCCAGCAGGAGGCAGGGGCACTGGTGCAGGTGGCAGGGGCACAGTTTCCTCATCAGACTCAACTTCCTCTGAAGGGTCCCCAGCACCCATGACACTATCCCCCCCCCAGGGCCCCCCTCCGTCGAGGGACCTGGAAGGTCGGGGTGGTCGTTGTGGAACTGGTGCACCAAGTCCGGGGCATGAAGATTGTCCTCGGGCTCCCAAGACCGGTCTTCTGGGCCGTATCCCTCCCAGTCCACCAGGTACTGGAGGCCTCCACGATGGTACCGGGAGTCCAGGATCTGGCGCACCTCATATTCTTCCTCGTCATCCACCAACACTGGTGGTGGCGGCGGTGGGGAAGGAGTCCGAGCTGGGTCAGGGGGTGCAGCCGGAACAAGGAGGGAGCGATGAAACACGGGGTGAATGCGGAGGTGGGGTGGCAACTGGAGCCTGAAGGCGACGGGGTTTATTTGTTCAACGACGGGGTAGGGTCCAATGAACCGTGCATCCAGCTTGTGAGACCGACCAGGCCGGCGCAGGTAGCGAGTTGAGAGCCACACCTGATCCCCCGGCTGCACTGGAGGGCCTTCTTGCCTCTTTCGGTCCGCAGCCCGTTTATATGCCTCCTTGGCTTGCTGTAGCTGCTCTCGGAGCAAGTCTTGGCTGGCACGGAGTTCTTGCAGGTAGGCATCGACGGCGGGGACATTCGTGGGTGGTAGGATCGCTGGGAAGAACCGAGGGTGGTACCCGTAGGTTGCAGCAAACGGGGTCATTTGGGTGGATGAATGGACCGCGTTGTTGTATGCAAACTCCGCTAGGGGCAATAGAGTGGTCCAGTCATCCTGCTGGTAACAGGTGTAACAGCGGAGATATTGCTCTAGCGTGGCATTGGTGCGCTCTGTCTGGCCATCTGTCTGTGGGTGGTAGGCCGAGGACAGGTGCACTCGAGTACCCAGGCTGGAATGGAGGGCTTGCCAGAACCGAGAGGAGAACTGAGGGCCCCGATCGGAGATCAGATGGGCTGGGAGTCCATGCAGACGAAAGATGTGTTGCAGGTAAAGCTGGGCCGTCTCCTGAGCTGTGGGGAGTTTCGGGCACGGAACAAAGTGGGCCATCTTGGTAAATAGGTCGACGACCACCCAGATACAAGTCTGACCCTTGGAGCGTGGAAGTTCCGTGATGAAGTCCATCGAGATGGTATCCCAGGGTCCTGAAGATGTGGGCAAGGGCTGCAGCAACCCTGAGGGTTTGGCTGGGATGTCTTTGGCCCGTCGGCAGACGTCACAGGAGCTGACATAGCGGGCAACATCAGCGCGAACTCGTGGCCACCAGAATTCCCTTGTCAGCAAGTGGGTGGTCTTATGCTGTCCAAAGTGCCCGGCGGGTAACGAGTCGTGGGTCAGGCGTAGCACTTCTGCCCGCAAGGGCCCGGGCGGCACATAGAGGCGTTCGCGGTGTAGCAAGAGGCCGCCTCGAGTCGTGAACTCCCCTGTTGGGTCATCTTGGAGAGCCTGGAGGTGTTGCTGGACCCAGGGATCATTGGCCTGGCTAGCCCGAATGTCCTCCACGAGTGCTGGTGAAGTGGAGGTGGCTGCAAATACTGAGGGCGGCAGGATTGGAGCAGCGGGCGCGGTCTCAGTTGAGGCAGGGGCGTATTCCGGTTTCCGGGAGAGCGCGTCTGCTTTCCGGTTCTGGGTATGGGGGATGTAGGAGATCCGGAAGTCGAAGCGAGAGAAGAATAGGGACCACCGGATCTGGCGCTGGTTGAGACGGCGGGTGGTCTGGAGGTGTTCCAAGTTCCGGTGATCGGTGAGCACTTGAACAGGGTGGCGAGCCCCTTCGAGGTAATGTCGCCAAACCTCAAACGCCGCCTTGATCGCGAGCAACTCCCTCTCCCAGATGGTATAGTTCCTCTCTGCAGCAGTGAGCTGCCGCGAGTAATAGGCGCAGGGCTGTAGTGGCTGGGACGGCTCCTCGCGCTGGGACAGCACTGCTCCCAGGGCCACGTTGGAGGCATCAGCTTCCACCGTAAAAGGAAGCTGGGGGTCGGGGTATCTCAGGAGTGGCCCGGTGGCAAAGCGAGTCTTCAGGGTGGAGAAGGCGTTATCGGCCTCTGGGGACCAGTGGAAGGGTTCTTTGGGGCGGAGTAGTTGAGTCAGGGGTGTGGTCAGGGATGCGTAGGCCGGGATGAATTGCCGATAGTAGTTGGCAAAACCGAGGAACCGCTGCAGGTCTTTGCGATTCTGAGGAGCCTGCCAGGTCAGGACCGCTTCTACTTTTTTCGGGTCCATGAGGATCCCCTGCGGTGACACGATGTGCCCAAGGAACTCGACGGAGTGCAGGTCGAAGTCGCACTTCTCCAGCTTGGCGTAGAGACCATGGGCTCGTAGGCGCTGCAGGACCTGGCGGACGTGCTCGGCGTGCTGGGCAGGATTGCGGGAGTAAATTAGGATGTCATCCAGGTATATGATCGCGAAGCGGTCGAGCAGGTCCCGGAATATGTCATTCATGAACCTCTGGAAGACAGCGGGGGCATTGGTCAGTCCGAAGGGCATTACCAGGTGCTCGTACTGCCCGTATCGGGTCCCAAACGCGGTCTTCCATTCGTCTCCGGGCCGTATGCGCACCAAATTGTACGCTCCACGGAGGTCCAGCTTGGTGTAGATTTGGGCCCCCTTTAGGCGATCCAAGAGTTCAGGGATCAGTGGTAGAGGGTACCGGTCGCAGATGGTGATCTTGTTCAGGGCCCGGTAGTCATTGCACAGCCGGAGCTCCCCACTTTTCTTCTTCACGAAGAGCACTGGAGCAGATAGGGGAGAGGTTGAGGGTCGGATGAATCCGCGTTTCAGGTTCTTGTCCAGGAAGTCTCGCAGAGCTGCCAACTCCGGCTCCGACATTGGGTACAGACGCCCCACCGGGAGTGGTGCCCCAGGTACCAAATCAATGGCACAGTCGTAGGGCCGGTGAGGGGGAAGCTGATCAGCTCCTGTCTCTTCGAAGACATCAGCAAAGTCCACATACTTCTGAGGGAGCTGAGGACCACCACTCGGGATGCCAGCTGCTAGAGTGGTGGGAGGAGTCAGATGGGGGCATGGGTCTCGGAAGCGTAGTTCCTGCTGGGCCCAGTCCACGATGGGGTTGTGCAGCTTCAGCCAGGAAAGGCCTAGAATCAGCGGGAAGCGAGGCATGCGGGCGACATCAAACCGCAGCTGTTCTTGGTGCTGCTGGACGTGGAAGGTGATGGGACAGGTCTCCTGGGTGACGGGGCCAGAACGGAGGAGGCGCCCGTCAATAGCCTCCACCAGCGACGGAATCCCTTTTGTCTGCACAGGGATCTGGTGCTGCTTCACAAAGGCGGCATCTATAAAACAGTGGGCCGCTCCCGAGTCCAGCATGGCATACACGAACAGCCAGCGTTCGTCAGGCAGACGGAGTTTGACTGGTAGCAGGAATGGCCCTGGGGTATCAGCCCGCTGTTCGGAGGACCCAGCTAGTCGCCCCAGGCTGGGGGGTCCACTTACGCCTGGGGCTGCCCTTTTGGCGGCGGTGGCAGCGAAGGTCCAGGTATCCGATGCTTAGCAGGGCAGCCAGAGGCATAGTGGCCTGCCGTGCCGCAGTAGAGGCACAGATTCTGCGTGCGGCGTCTGGTCTTTTCCTCTGGGGTCAGGCGGGGTCGAGCAGCTCCAAGCTGCATAGGCTCATCCTTGGTGCTGGTACTAGCTGGGGACGGGCGAGGAGCCAGGTAGCATGGCGCAGGGAGCTGGCGCCCTCTGGTCTTGGCTTGGCGGCGACTTTCCAGGCGGCCATCGATGCGGAGGCAGAGGGTGATAAGTTCTTGGAGCGTGGGTGGCTGCTCCACCCTGGCCAGTTCATCCAGGACCTCCTCTGCCAACCCCTCAGTAAACTGGTCCATCTGGGCAGCCTCATTCCACGCCAAGTCCTGGGTCAGGAGCTTGAATTCAGTGGCATATTGAGCCGCCGAGGAGTTGCCTTGTTTCAGTGCCCTGATCTTCCGGTTGGCTGTGGCTGCTTGGACTGGGTTTGAGAAAGCAGCAGACAGGTGGGCCTCAAACCCCTGGTAATCAGTCAGTAGGGGAGAGGACGCGACCAGTAAGGGTGTGGCCCATTTGGCCGCCTGCCCCTTTAACAGACTGATGACGAAACACACCTTGGTTTTGTCATTGAGGAAGTCCCGTGCTCTCAGTTCAAAGTACAGCTGACACTGTGCTAGGAAGGCAGGAAATTCTTCCACGGCACCCCCAAATCTGTCAGGTGGGGGAACTGGGCACTTGGCTGGAGCACTGGCCGCAGGTTGTTGCTGCAAGTGCACTACTGCCTGTGTTAGCTGCTGTACCTGGGCTTGGAGCGCAGCCAGTAGTTCTGTGGTTCCACTTGCTTCAGCATCCATCCTGTGGAGTGGGTGTTTGTGGGTGGAAGCAATCTGTCACGGCTGGGGCCGGGTCAGGCAAAGTCCAGAGGCAGTCCGAGGTCTGTAGCCAGTAAGCAGGAGGGTCCGAGGCGCCAAATCCGAATCACTGTAGAAGTATCGCAGGTCTGAGGTCCAGAAGCCAAGGTCAGGGAGTCCAGAAGTCCAAAGCCAAAGTCAGGGAGTCAGGAACCAAAGTCAAGCCGGAGTGGATGCTAGAATGTCAGGGAGATGACTAGTTGCTTCCACAAAGCTTCCTCCCAAAGCCCACAGCTATATAGCCCTCTGCTGGCTGTTGCCCGTTTGGGCTAATTGCTGGCTCAGGGAGGCAGCCAGGATCCTGTTACCACTCAAGCATCCTTGCTTTTAGAAGGGCCAGAATCCTCTCAGAACTCAGGGCTCAGGGAGCGTCTTGCTTGTGAGCGTGCCGCCCTCCTCCGATCCCTGAGGTCCTGCCGGAGGCGGTCACGCACACGAGCCACCCGAGAGGGCGAGGCAGGGGGGCTGGGATCTTCTCCAGCAGGAGGCAGGGGCACTGGTGCAGGTGGCAGGGGCACAGTTTCCTCATCAGACTCAACTTCCTCTGAAGGGTCCCCAGCACCCATGACACGGAGCTAGGTGTAGTGGTCCACCACTTCTCTTGTTTGAGAGTTGTGTTGTTTGGGGCAGGGCTGGAGAGCTGGCATCTGTAGATTGTGTGTTCTGTGGCAGGGAAGCTAGCATCTGGGTGAGAGCCCAGAGCCAGTATGCTTGTTGTGCTTGTCCAGCTCTCCCTGTGTTGTTTGGGGCAGAACTGGAGAGCTGGCATCTGCAGATTGTGTGTTCTGTTGCAGGGAAGCTGGCACCTGAGTGAGAGACCCAGAGCCAGCATGCTTGTTGTGCTTGGCCAGCTCTCCCCGTGTTGTTTGGGGCAGGGCTGGAGAGCTGGCATCTGGGTTTGCTGCAGCCAGCCTTGAGCAGATTGTGCTTTGTGTGGCAGTGACGTTGGCAACTGGGTTTATATTGGTTCCAGGCCTGCAGGGTTCATAGAGTAGATACCCTGTTTCCCCGAAAATAAGACCTACCCCGAAAATAAGCCCTAGTAGGATTTCTATGCATTTGTTAAATATAAGCCCTACCCTGATAATAAGACCTAGTGATGGGCGTGGCTATGCAGCGTATCTGCATAGCCATGCCATGCATTTCGGCGCGGAGCAGTAAGGAAGACTGAAATACCTTTTATCTGCTACAACTCCTTTCTCCAAGCCGTTCGCACTTGCGCGGGTGGCAACCACATCACTCCTTTCTCCTAGCCATTCGCGCATGCGTGAGTGGTAACCGCGGTCACAGGCATCCTATTGCGCACGCGTGAATGGCTAGGGGAAAGGAGTTCATGCATCATTAGCACCAGCCCCACTGTATTTGAATAAATGTAGATTGTTGTATTATACTTAATAAAAATAAGACATCCCCTGAAAATAAGCCCTAGTGTGTCTTCTTGAGAAAAAATAAATATAAGACAGTGTCTAGTTTTCAGGGAAACACGGTAGATGGATGTAGTGCATTTGCGTCCTATAGAGATTCTCTGGTGTGAAGTTAAGTTTGGCTTTGGGTGCCCCAGGAATTGGACCCCCTGGTCCAATTTTTTTTTGGCCTTGTAGGTTTTGTGTGGGACAGTGCCCTGAAGCTACACAGCAGTTTGGGGGGTTCTCCTCAAAACCTCCTGCTCCCCAGAGCCACTTTTCCCATGACAATTACAGTTAGGAAGTGGCTCTAATTGTTTTTTTCTCACCATTGGGAGCAGTGTTCCTTTTGGGGTGCCCACAGATGGGTGCAGTCTTTTTGGGCCAGGGGGGTTTCATGCTGGGGAGTCCCCTGAAGCTGCCCTGCAGTTTTGGGGCCTCTCCCTCAAACTCCCCTCTGGCCAGAGCCACTTTCCCCACAGCAATTATAGTGGAGGAAGTGGCTAATTGGGCTTTCCCAATCATTGTTGGCAATGGGCCTTTTGAGGAGCCCAAAGACAGGGACCCCCTGGCCCAATCGTTTTGGGACTTGGGGGTTTTGTAGGGGAGAGTCTCCTGCGGTTTTGGGGGCTCTCCCTCAAACCCCCTGCCCCCCAATAGCCTCTAATTATGCCCTATGTTGCCATTGATTTCAATGGCCCATAGGGTATAATGGTGGAATAGGTGCACCCTCTTTGGGTGCCCCTGGAATGGGACACTCTGGCCCAATCTTTTTGGTTCTTGGGGGGTTTGTAGGGGAGAGTCCCCTGCAGGTCCCCTGCAAATTTGGGGGCTCTCCCTCAAACCCCCTCCCCTCCAGGTGGCTTCAAATATACCCTATTTGCCATTGATTTCAATGGCCCATAGGATATAATGGGGCCGTATATTCAGAAATAGCCACGCATCTACCGTATATGCGACTATTCTGACGACGGAATTCAGAAATATACGGGATTCCATATTATCCCCCCATATACTTCCAAATCCATGTAGTACCGAATTTTATTTTATTTTTTGCACATCCCTACTGGCAACCCGAGAAGGTCCTGCTTGGACGAATAAAACTGTAGCTATTGATGGACCTATAACAATGGTGATAATAGTACATCTGTGTCTTTTACAGCATGTGCATGTAACAGCAATTTCCCAGTGCACACAAATGAATTGCATGTGACCATCACCAAAGGCAATTTGTGTGCAGTTTGCATTCTTTTTCCTATGTGCCATTGCAATCTTTGTGAGAATTTCATAACATTTGAAGAGGCTTTGGAACATTTGGTGATTTTTCTTTTATTGGGTGCTGTTTATATGAATGCTCTTGAATGGAGGCAGAGCAGCAGTTCAGACTGCCAAATCCCAGTTGCCTTGATCTCATTGATAATGGTAGGGAGTGAGTAATCTGGAAACCATTTATGTCAATAGCCTGTTTCTTTGCATGTACAATATTTGTCATTACACCACAGTTTCCAGAGATTTATTCACGCACACAACCTCTGTTGTCTTTAAATTTATTGGAGTTTAGGTTTGTAAATATATCAAACATATGAGCTTTGATTTACAGTCTGCTCTAAGTCAATGAGAGCTAAACTGGCCGAAATCCAAGTTCTTTGGCTTAATTGGGTTGTGAATTGGATGGCCCATTTTTATTGGACAGGTTTGTCAATTGGCACTCTCCCTTATTCTTGATGGCAGCTCAGCTGCATTTTGGGGGATGGAGGGTGGAGGATGAGAAAATTTAAATCTCTCTCCAAAGAAATGTTTTTACATTTCCCTTCCCACTATCGCAGACTGCTGAGAATAAAACTAGCTGTTTCACTGGGTATTTAAATCAATGATTTGATCTCTGCAGACTTGATGAGCAGTTTTTCTTGTTTATTTCCACTGGTGACAAATTGATGTCACAGCTGGTCTTGCTTGTTTGAAAACCCCTTGGTACCAAGAACTGCCGAAGCAATTTTACCTATTGTTAGAACATGTCAGGGAATTCAGTACTTGCAGCCTTGATGATTTCCAAGCAGCTACCATGTTTGGCTGCTCAAGGGATCACATCACTTTTGTAAAATTGCCAGATTACAAGGCACCCATAAGTGTACCTTCATCTGAAAAGGTTAACTGATAGCTGAGCTGAGGGAGAATTATAACTTCCAAGGCCAAGTCATAGCATTTAATGCAGATGAAATTATACAGGTTAGGAGAGGGGTCCTCAGTGTCATGGACCCTGTAGATATGTTTAGAATTTTGAGAATATAAAGTGGACATTGTCATAAAATGGCTGCCATTAGGACCAGGGCCAAACACAAAATAGCTGCTGTGGGATACTGGGGCTAATTGAAAAATTCCACACCTAAGCATGATCCTCCTGTCAGAGGCAACTGTGTCTGAATGGATGCTCCCTGCAGACATAACAGTGATGCCTCCTGGGTTATTCTGAAGCACCTCTTGATCCAGTGAGGTAGCTGAAAACCAGAACACTGGCTATTTTCTTTGAGGAAGAGACATTTTGAGGCAAGAAGCAAATGGGCACCTGGAAACCCATTAGTGGGCCTCAGGGGCCCCAAAGGTGCCACATAGGGATCTCTAGTCTTGGAATATTGAAATTGTATCAACAGCAGATAAAACGGGAGCCTCAGTGATGGACAGAACTAGAAACATTCTGGTCAGCAGGCCACCTCTAGGCAATATAAGAACTGCTAAAGCTCCCTTTGATTATCCCAGTTTCCCCTAAAACATAGAAAGCATGAACCACTGCAGGGCTTTTTTGGAGCAGAAATTGAGAGGAATGTAGTTCCGGCTGGCTTGGCACCAGGGGTGTATGGCCTAATATGCAAATGAGTTTCTACTGGGCTTTTTCTACAAAAAAGCTCTGCATGAAACAACGGTAATGTCAGTGGGTGTGGCCTAATGAAGGCCTGAACCACAGTAACAGGAAGTTGATAATTCAGAAATCTACTTTGTTCACACTCTGGTTGATAGTAACTGTTTGCTTTCCACTTTCCCTCTGGTTCCACCATGTCCTCTGCTAAATAATTTGTCATCAGTAACAAATATCTTCCATTACACATTAAATCTCTGGGCTTGCCAATCATAGGTATAGGGCCAGTGCCCTAGGCTGGGAGGGTGGGGACCTCCCCTTCCCTTCCGGGCAATTTAAATCACATGGAAGGGTGCCCAGCAGCAACTGCTGCCCTTCCTTGCCTGGGAAAGGTCCCACCAATCAGCTGATTGGCAGAGCCTTTAAATTGCCCAGGAAAACGGCGCCTGCTCCTGGATGCTCTGTCAATCACACGGGAGCACTAACAGAAGCAGCCAGCCTCTTCCTCCATCTAAAGAGCCAGCAACCAGCTGGTTGGCAGGGTGTTCAAACCACGCAGGAAGGGCAGCAGTTGCTTCTTCCCATGCAATTTGAATTGCCAGTGGGGGTGGCACCTTGCAGCTTGGAGGCCACCCCAACCCCTGCCAGTGAGAAGAGTGGCAGGAGCAGTCACTATCCTTCCCACACGATTTAAAGACCCCGCTGACCAGCTGGTAGATGGGCTCTTTAAATGGAGGGAGAGGACAACCCAGCTGCTTCTGCTGCTGCTCCCACATGATTGGGAGAGTGCCCAGAAGCAGGCACTGGCCTCCTGTGTGATTTAAAGCAGGCACTGGCCTCCAGCTGATTGATGGGACCGTTCCCAGGCATGGGAAGGACAGTGGCTGCTCCTGGGCATCCTCTCATGCAATTTAAATCACCCAGGAGGGAGGGGGTGTTGCCAACCTTCCCAGGGGGTGCCCAATTTGGTGCCCCCAGGGCCACACTCTAGGCGACTGCCTAAGGTCACCTAATGGGTATGCTGCCCCTGCATAGGTAGACACACAGACGACATATTGCACAAGCTATATAGTAGTACATTTTTAATGATAAATAAAGTTTGCAGAAAAATCAGAAAAACACCTTGGGGATTAAAATGGACCAACATAATAAAAGCTGTTAAGAAATGAATGCTTTCTCAGTGCGTTGTGGAGGGAGCTAGGAAACCACAACAATGTTGCCAACATTCAAGCCTTGGTTTCTGTTGGTCAAAGGCAACAGGAGGGGGCAGGGCCCTTTCCAGAGCTGTGTTGTCCTTTGACAGAAGACTCATTGGGGCCAGGCCTGCCAGCAACCACCAGGTAACTTGCTACCATGTGACTTTCATAAATCATCCAGGCTCAGCTGTTTGCTATTTTTCAACTGTAGCAAAAAAGTCAGTGGATGTAATATATAGTTTCATGCTAGGATTTGGAAGACTCGTGTTCAAATGCCTATTCTGCCACGGAAGCATGCTGGGTGACCTTAGACCAGTCACTTTCTCAGCTTTACATACCTCATAGAATTGTTGTAAGGCGAAAATGTTGTATGCTGCTTTGAATCCATATTGTGGATAAGGGCAGGGTTTAAATGAAATAAATAGATAAATGTTAGGAGTCTGCCGCTCTCTTTCTTGGACTTACTCAAGAAGAGGCAGGGGTTGGGGCAAATCTTATCTTGGTTGGTGAGGTGATGGGATCCACTCCATATGAGGGGTTCCTCTAAGGACTGTAAACTTGCAGGACAAACATGGAGTCAACAGAGATGCCTGACTTTGCCTTCATCCCAAAGAGATTACTCCCATCAAGGTAGTAAGGGAAGGTAAAATGAGTCATGATCCACCTTGATGAGGGGTCTCATTAGCCGGAGAGAGAAGGGTAGGAATTTCCCTATTAGCAAGGGCAGGTCTCTCCCTCTCAGATGATGCTCCCTGTTGAAATGAGTCTGGAGCTGGCTCTGGGCCTAAGCCATTACAGAATAGAGCTCTTAAAAGGGAGTTCAAACAGCTAAGGAGAAGCTAGATGGTCTCTAACAGCCAAGGCTTTCTTTGTAGAAAAAGCCCACCAGGAGCTCCCCCATGCCTTCCCAATGCTGAAGCCATTGGGGAGGCATTTAAAGATGCAGCCCTGTGCCTTCCTCAGTGTGCCAGCCAGAGCCCTGGCCAACCCAGGCAGAGCTCTGCTCCTGTGAGCTCCAGCCCCCCAAAAGCCATGCTAGCAGCTAAGATGTGCCAGCCAGGAGGAGAACCAAAAAGAAGGTATGGCTGAAACTCTTCCCTCAAGTTTGCTCTACACACACTGAGGCTGTCTCTCCCAGGTGAGCAGAACTCTGGAGGGTGCTGCAGTGCTGGAGCCCTGCCCTCTCTCCAGCTGCATACAATAATAAATATAGCTGAAGATGGAAAGGAGATAAAAGGCAGAAAGGTGGGTAGAAAGGAGGGAACTAAGCAAGGAAGGGCTAAGGATATAGGGGCTGCCAGGGGAAGGGAAACTGCTAATAGTGAGGGGAGAGATATACAGGGGGAAGTGAGATATTCCATGCAAGGCCTTGTGGTTTTCTCCACCACACAACTTGGGCTGGCCTAGACCAGTGGCCAGCATTATAATAATAATTATTATAATAATAATAATTTTTTAATTTATATCCCGCCCTCCCCGCCAAAGCAGGCTCAGGGCGGCTCACATAACATAATATAACATAAATACAGCATTACAATAGTAGATAATAAACAAATAAAATACCCCAATTTAAATTATTACACTAGTTAAGCATTAAAACATCAGTAAAACAATTTAAAACACAGATTAATTTGGTGTTATGGAACTCAGCCAAAGTTTTCCTAGGCAGAAGGTGCCTGGGAGGAAAGGAGAAGAAGATAATGGTTGGTTGACTGGTGGATGGGAAGGAGAGAAGGCGGCAGGAAAAGGGGAAAGGCTATGAGGGCTTTCAGGGAAGGAAAGGAGCAAATAGTGGAAGAGGGGATAATGACATGAAGAAGAATAAATTTTGTAGCGAAGACAATTAAATTCTGTATTGGCAAAGATATAGTCAGAAGTCTAATTTTTGGCCCTCCCAAGAAAAGCAGGAATAGTAACTGGACCATTCATGAGCAGCTAACATTTAATTTAGGTGAAGAGTGGTTAATTAGCTCTCTTCCTTCAAGGAGGAACATTACAGTTTAATGAGAATTAATAATTTCACAAAGCATAGCAGCATATAGCCTCAAGCAAAGTATGCTGTAAGCACAGTATTACAAATAGCTGTTTAAAATTAATGTCCCGACACTATCACATGTTGCTAAATTATCTATAATGATTTTATGCTCTATTTGTAAGTAAAATGGTGTATTGAGGTCACACTGGACATTCAATAGTAACCCTTTTAAGATGCCAGCGCTTAGATCTTAAATGCACTAATTGAAAATCCTATTGTAACCAATGGAACTCGCTTACAGGCTGGTTCGAGGTTTTCCTCGGCAATCTACAAATCATGCCAAGTCAAGATACTGTGATTTAAGTCTGTTTAGTGCCATGGAATGCCTAGTCTCTTTAGATTCAATGTTGCTCAAGAGCAAAGTGGCCTTGATAGTAAATAACAAAGAATGTCACAGCACTCTTGGGCCAGACTGGGCCTGTGAGAGATGATAATGGATGGGGGTAGGGGGATGGTTTAAGCATTTGTAAAACTAATCTCAACCTCACAGTTTCTCTTGTGGGCTAGATGTAGGGACAATCTGTTTCACCCTGGTCTGTAAAGTATGTACGTATGAATACCCGCACCCCCCCTCCCGGTTTCTTTGTGTTTTGCATGTTATGGTTTTGAGCATTTTTCATTTTACATATATTTTCATTGCCGGTGTTCCCAGTCTGTTTCTTTTATGGCATTTTACACAGCTTAACATCATTTCAATGCTATTTTATACTATTTCTAAACTGCACACAGATGCAAAAAATAAACATTAAAACTGTGTGAATTTTATGGGAAAACTGCATGCAAGGAAACAGAAAACAGCATGTAAATAAAGATTTGTGGATTCAATTTGCTCAAGGGAGAAGTGAAAATAGAACACTCTTTTCCAAATTGAAATAGCAGGGCTGCAGAATTCAGTAGCATCTTTAATCGACAGATACTATAGAATTTTTCTTCAGTGCTTTTGGTTCCTGTGAGATACATCAGTACATGTTTGCACACACCACAAGACAAAACTGGGCCTTATGCATACTCCACAGGGGGCATGGCTGGCTTCCAAAAACAGCAGAATATCTGATGTGACCTGAAGCTCAGAGCCCTTTGACAGTGACTTCTCATGTGAGGACTTTGCACAAGGACAGTCTGCCCAGGATATCTCACAGTCCCAGAACCTGCTGGATGGAGACTGAGGAGGGATTTCCCAGTGATCTTTCTGAAAAACAAGGAGGGGTTACCAGCTTCTGAAAATGGGTACAACAACCTAGACCTTTAAGGCGAGGAGTCTGAAAACTGATTCACATGTTACAAAAGCCACATATTCTCCACATGGACTTTTGACAGATATGATCTAGGAATTCCCCACTGAAAAATTTAATTCCCAAGTGGGAACTGGATCTTATCTGGATCCAGATTGTGGTACACAAGGAGAAAAATAGGCTTGCCAATCCCCAGGTCCCAGCGGGGGATCTCCTGCTTCCCTAGATTCCTTCTTGCCCCCAGTCAGCTGGCCAGTGGGGGAAGCTCTGCCTCCACAGCTACCATGTGCCTTTCCCCTTCAGAACGCTAGGAGAAAGCTTGCAAAGGCTTCCTTTTTGGATGGTGTATTTGTGTCTTTAAGGCTGAATGGTGCGGGGTTAGCAGGCAGAACAACGTGGCTGCTCCCAGTAGCTGTGAAAGCAGTCCAGACCCTCCATTTGTTGTACAAGCTTTACAGAGGTTGTTTGCATAGCAAAGGGTAAACTTGAACCTTTGGTTTCCCTATGTTATTGGAAGTTCAGCAACTTGTGTATAAATTGCCCCAGTAAGACCACACAAGTGTGGGATTGCAAACTGTTTTATTTTTGCTTGTTTTTGTGTGTGTGTGTGTGTGTGTGAGAGAGAGAGAGAGAGAGAGATGATTTGCAGCTGCTTGGGTGAGGAAATGAAGACTGTATTCAGGGGAACTGCACTGCTGTGTTTTTATTTATTTTAAGGAAAGTCTCTCGGCCCCACCCTCAAAGTCCCCAGATGTTATCTGAGTTAGACTTGGCAACCCTAAGAAAAGGTTCAAGGCATTCTTCTGACCTGTAAGGGCTCCAAGAGAGTGTCTATGCTCCATCTACACAGGTTTCAATTCAAGGCACTGGTATTAACCTTTAAAGCCCTGTATGGCCTAGGGCCAACAGAACTTAAGGACCACCTTCCCGCATATGAATCTACCCATTCAGGCTGGTCATATTTGAAGTCCCTGCTTTGGTTGCCTCACCATTTGAAGCTAGGCAAGTGGCAACCCACGAAAGAGTTTTCTCAGTTGTGGCACCAAAACTTGGAAATACCTCCCCAGGGAGATTCATCTGTCTCTCTTTGTTGGTGTCTTTCACCAGAAGGTGAAGCCTTTTTTGTTTCCTTCAGTGTACCCCTAATAATGGTTTTTGGCTCTCCTTTCTGGGTTTGATGTTGTTTATGTGTTTTTGTTGATTTATTTTATCATTTTTAATGTGTTTAATTGTTCAATTTTTTTATTTTTTTGTATTTGTGTGTGTGCGCGCACATGCCTGGAAGTCATAGTTGACTTCTGGCAACCCCTAGTGGGGCTTGGACATTCAGAGAGGTGGCTCAATATTTCCTGCCTCTGCATCCCAGCACTGGTATTTCTTGGAGGTCTTCCACCGAGTACTTGCCAGAGTTGGCCCTGCTTAGCTTCCAAGACCTGACAAGATTGGGCTTGCCTGGGCTATCCATGTCAGAGCAATTGTTCAAACGGTTTAATGTTTTTATGTGCCACCTTCAGCATCCTGATCAGGTGGAAAGGTGACCTAAAATGTTTTAAATAAAATAAATGTTTTCCCAACCCCAATTGCCCTGACCTGGATGGTCTAGGCTAGCCTGATCTTGAAAGCTAAGCAGGGTTGTCCCTCATTAGCATTTGGATGGAAGACCACCAAGGAATTCTACTGTCCCTATGTAGAGTTTAGTTGTTGCTCGCTGCCCTGAGTCCACTTGCAGAGAAGGCAGGATACAAAATTTAAGTAAATAAATAAGTAAACAGAGGTAAATTTATTTATTTAAATAAACAGAGGAAGGCAATGGCCGCCTCTGTTAGACTCTTGCCTTGAAAACCCTGCTGGGGTGCCATAGTTCAGCTGCAACTTGATGGCGCTTTACACACATAAGTATACCAGCCCTGGTATACTTGCACGCATGCAAAAGCTCATGCCTTGAATAAAACTTTGTTGGTCTTAAAGGTGCCACTGGACTCTAACTTTGTTCTTGTGCTTTTAAAACTTCATCAACTAGTCCTAATGCTCTTCCCAAAAAGCATACTATTGCTTTTTGGAAAGAGCACTAGGACTAGTTTATAAAGTTTTAATACTGAGAGCAGACATCACTGGAGTTCAGCAGGAAAACAAGACAGTCTTGCTGCTTCTTCCTCATTTTTAAAAGGCTGGATGAGATATGCTCCAGAACTCCAAAGGCTGTGACACTGAGAAACTCACAAGGGGTTATCTAATTACTTTCCCTTAAGCCTAGTCAGTTTCACCTCTTCTTCCAATAAGTTTTTTGCAAGCTAAATACTTCAGGACTAGAGAGAGGAGAGGTAAGGGAATATATGCCATTGGATAATAAACTCACACTATCCAATAGGGCTTGTGATGCTTGCAGAACCACGTTCTGGAAGTTCTCAATTATGATGGCCCTGATAGCTGCCAAAGGGAGTGCATCTTCCCAGGAGCAACATACTGTAGATTCTGCTCTGAGAAAACACAATATCCCACAAACACAAGTACTTCTGTGAGTGAAGGCATCTAATATAAGTCAACAAAAATCAATAGCACTGTCTGTTACACTATAAATCCTGGTTCTGAACAAGCCCACAAAGACAGTCCTTTAACAGTAAGTAAAAACTGCTCTTCATGTGCTTAGAAGTATTTTATTTTACAACAGTGCTTCCACTTCTAAGGCTATGTTCTGATATTTGGGTGGAAGTTCTGGGTGGGACTTAACCATTTTTGCCTATCAAGCAGGGCTTTTTTTGAGCAGGAACGTGAAAGAATGCAGTTCTGGCTGGCTTGGCATCAGGGGGTGTGGCCTAATATGCAAAGGAGTTTTTCTACAATATGCAAAGGAGTTCTTTTTCTACAAAAAAAGCCCTGTGCAAAAAAATGGTGATGTCAGGGTGTGTGGCCTAACATGCAAATGAGTTCCTGCTGGGCTTTTTCTACAAAAAAGCAGGGCTTTTCTTTGTAGCAGGAGCTCCTTTGCATGCTAGGCCACACACCCCTAATGTAGCCAATCTTCCAAAATCTTAGTATAGGCCTACTGTAAGCTCCAGGAAGATTGGCTATATCAGGGATGTGTGGCCTGATATGCAAAGGAGCTCCTGCTACAAAAAGAGCCTTGTAAAAAAACCCTTGCTCCCAAGGACTCCACAGTTCACCCCCCCCCCAAAAAACACCATCTTTATGGAAACAGATATGATTTTTAGATTAATATATTCTATATCACACAGCTATGATATGGCTACACACTATCTTGTATATGGGATATGTTTACTCATCTGTTAAAATTAGATGACCCTGTAGAAGAGGAGCTTGAAAGAAGTTTATCTCAAATGGGCCTATCATGGGGACATGACTGGTTCTCCTGTTATGCCAATAAAAGTTGTGTGATGTGATGTGATGTGACTGGTTCTCCTTCAGAGTATGACTTCCCTTTGCTCTTTTCCCAAGTCACACATTGGCCTACCATGTGGAAGACACAACATATCACTGTTATAGTTACTCACTGATCATATGATATCAAACTAGAGTAGTTGAGTAGATGACCCACTCATCACTTTGCAGAGGTCGAAAGCAAGAGACACTGTTTAGCATAATTGGTTAATCTAGAACTGTCCTTCAACTTTCTCTTGTTCTGCCTTTTTGCTACCATGAAAGGTCAGCCTGTGCTGTTTTTCCTTTTGGTTTAAACCAAGTCCTTAATGTTAGTTTAATGTTGGTTCAGGATTTAATTAGAGAGCACTGGGCATCAGCAGCTGTATGCTAAATCATCTTATCACCATCTAGCTACTTAATCTTATAAGATGATTAGCATCTTATTACAGTTCTTTATTAAATATTGATGCTGAAGGTTTTCCATTCTGCATTTGCAAATCCTTTTAGTCAATTAACAGTAGAACAAAAAGCATTCCATTACGCGTGAGAGATACTGTAATTATGTTTATTTTGCATGCTAGTATGGTGCATTTAAAATATGAATGCATATGTTTGTGTATATCTGGGCAGGAATAAACATGTATGACTAGCTAGACAGAGAGAAGACAGATTTTCAACATCAGTCCAGAAAGACAGAAATAGCCTAAAAGCAGTAGCATAATAACTGCTGTTGAGTTAGATGCAGTTTAGATTGTTTAGGAGATCGAAATATCTCATTCACAGGAATTTTTGTAATTATCAATGAAGAATTATGAATTATTTTCTCCATTTCCTTTGATGGTAGTAACTATCCTTGAGACAGAGGCAAATTAATAATACTGGCAATTGTTTAATTTCTCTTAGAAATGGGGATGTATTTTGTCTTTATTTATCTGTCATATTTTTTTTCTTAGTGAGTACGGCTGCAAAAATTGCATGCCTTTTTCAGTTGGTCTCATGGGTTCCTTGAATCAGTGTAGCAGCATTGAGATAATTTATCAGCTTTTTAACTGAGATCACCTGAGAATAAATAAGGATTATTTTTAGGGCTGTCTTTTGAGGAAAGAAATCATGGTCAATTCATCCTATAGGGGTTTTTTTGTCAATCAATCTGAACATGAGTCAACAGTGTGATGTGGTGGCTAAAAAGGCAAATACAATTTTGGGCTGTATCAACAGAATTGTAATGTCCAGATTGTTGGAAATATGCATCTGTTTTGTATGTCCTTTGCAATGTTCTAAAGTTCCAGTCATTATAGGCTTAACACTGTGCCTGATTCCCTATTGTCTGCATGACCTAGGAAGAAGATACTGACTGCTGTCAATCAAGGTCTAGAAGCAGGAAAACCTGTTTTGTTTGTTTGGTCAGTTAGTCAGGTGACTTCCTTTGTTCAGGCAGAGAGGTCAAGAAGAAAGAGGAAGTAGCCTCCATTAAGCACATGATCTTATAGTGTAAGCATGTAGTTCTTTAGTGTTTGTTATTTTCACCTCCCAGTACCCTTTCCCTGTAGAAATAAATATGTTTTTGCTTTTTCATGTTAAATGATCACTGGATCAAATAATCATTATTTGATCCAGTGATCCATTGCACTGTTTGAGATAAAGAAATAGAATTTCAAACAATTTCCCTAATAAAATTGCTAGCAGGAAGCATGGTTTTTGCCATCAAGCTGGTAGTTTATAGCATGGACTGTTTTTTGAACTCTAAATGATTTTTTAAAATCTGGATCGCCTCTGGAGACCAAGTCCTATGAGGAAAGGTTGAAGGAGCTGGTCATGTTTAGCCTGGAGAGGAGGTGGCTGAGAGGTGATATGATCACCATCTTCAAGTACTTGAAGGGTTGTCATATAAAGGATGGTGTGGACTTGTTTTCTGTGGCCCCAGAAGGTAGGACCAGAACCAATGGGTTGAAATTAAATCAAAAGAGTTTCCGGCTCAACATTAGGAAGAACTTCCTGACTGTTAGAGCAGTTCCTCAGTGGAACAGGCTTCCTTGGGAGGTGGTTGGCTCTCCTTCCTTGGAGGTTTTTAAACAGAGGCGAGATGGCCATCTGACAGCAATAAAGATCCTGTGAATTTAGGGGGAGGTATTTGTGAGTTCCCTGCATTGTGCAGGGGGTTGGACTAGATGAACCTGGAGGTTTCTTCCAACTCTATGATTCGATGATATGGGAAGGGAAACTTTTTATACAATGGCAACAGACCATTCACAGTTTTTGTCAGGACTTTTTTTGTAGAAAAAGCTGAGCAGGAACTCATTTGCATATTAGGCCACACCTCCTGACATCACCATCAGCTGCCCTGAGCCTGCTTCGGTGGGGAGGGTGGGATACAAACCTAATAAAATAAAAATAAAAATTTTCACACAGGGCTTTTTTTTGTAGAAAAAATATTTGCATATTAAGCCACACCCAGATGCCAAGTCAGCCAGAACTGTGTTCCTGTGTGCTCCTGCTCAAAACTCCCCCTGATTTTTGTACATTTCCATATCATTTTTTTTTACAAGAATTTTGTCCAGTGAGTTGGATCTTCATATTAGTTGGGTAAAAGATTTTAACATGGTGATCTAATAAATCAATCCACTAAACACTGCCGCTTTAGTCATTTTACTTTTTCCCTCTGGGAAATTATCGCTGTTCCCTCCTTTAACAGCATCTGTTTTCAATACCAGAGCTCAATGGTGGAATATGGGAAAAGATGAAAGGGCCCCTGACCAGGCACAGAGTTCCTATTGCCAATGAGTAACTCCAGAAAGCCCCCTCATTCCAGAGATCAGGAGGAAGGATTTACAGACTAGAGAGTCCTATTCACAGGCAGACAAGAGCACCAGCATCTTTTGGGGGGAGGAGGGGAGTGAAGGACTGTTCAACTGACACCCAGGAATGGACCCACTATGGTACGATAGATCTGTGTATGAACCATAGGAAACCCATAACTCAGGGATACAGTGCATGCTTCACATACATAACATCCCAGCTTCTATCTCACATTTCGAGTTAAAGGATTTGTCATAGCAACTGTTAAGGGTATACCTTTTCTGTCTGAGATCATCTTAAATTGTCCTAAATATTGTTTTAAATTTGCATACAAGTTAATGTTATATACAATATTTTTTAAAATTTGTGTATAAGCATTTTAGGGGCACTGGCTTCCATTTAGGGTCATTATTCCTTCTGAGTAGATAGCTAGAGAGAGAGAGAGAGAGAGAGAGAGAGAGAGAAGAGAGAGAGAGAGAGACAGAGACAGACAGAGAGAGAGACAGAGACAGAGAGAGAGAGACAGAGACTGGCAGGACCGGATCTACATTTTTTTTTGAGGGGGGGAACTAAAAAACCCATTCTATCTTATGGGCTCATAGAATAGAATGGACTCCATACCCAATTTGGCACCCCCCCTCCGGCAGTGCCGGGGCAAGCACCCCCTCCGCCCTTCCCTAGATCCGGCCCTGGAAACTGGTATGTCATCTCAATCACAGATGCAGTTTGTATTGCTGTAAGGGGTGGAGGTTATCAGTCAGTTTCCTTTGTATTGGCTTGAGCATGAGAATAATTTCACACAAAGCTGAAGAGTTCTGCACTTCCTCTCTTGCATCAAACTTATTTTAATATATTTTATATATTTATATATTTTATAATATATTTTATAGATTTTCCAGCATAGTCATTGATGCCATGTAGGTGCCTCTCTCAAATGTGTCTGAGACACCCTTTAGCTGGCAGATTTTTCATAATGACCCATTTCACGGTAGTAGAATGACATAACAACAAGCACAATTACTTTGGTAGGCTCAGACATTATTTCCATGGCCAATTTGGAAAATGGAACTTAGGGCTTTTGAATTTCAGGATGATGCCTAAAGCAATCATCTCCTTTAGGCAACCCCCCTCCCATCCCTATATCTGGAAATACAGGACCAGCTGTTTGTTCTTCTCATCCCTAGCGATTGCTTTACATCTCCAAGGCTTTCCTCAAAAGAGAGTCAAATTCATTTTTTGTTGTCAGCTTCAAAGCCAAGAATCTGCTTTTCATTTCTAATCAGGGGACCAACAGGTTGGAAGAGCCACAAGGCGAGCCTCTGATCTGAGCTTCACAGCTGCCTCTTTTCTCCCATAAAGAGGTGACCCCTTATCTCATGCATCTAAAATTTTGGGGCCTCTGGAATTGGATACATAACTCCACTTTGCAGCTGAAGGAAAACTTCATCATATTATACACACATACACACACCTGTCCCAGCAAACCACTGAATTGACAGGTAGATTTCATTCTTTAAAATCTTATCATGTGTGCTTTTTCCTATAGTGCACCAAGTAATGAAAACATATACAGTCTAATCCTGCGCATGTTTACTCAGAAATAAATCTCCATATGTTCAATAGGATCAATTCCAAGTATGTATACAAGGTTTCTAATTAGAGTTATACCCTTCTAATAAGGTTGCCAGGTCTGTGTTGAAAAATATCTGGAGACATTGGGGGATGATTTAGGAAAGGATGGGGTTTGGGGAGGGGAGGGGCCTTAGCATGGTACAATGTTATAGAGTCCGCCCTTTAAAGCAGCCATTTGCTCAAGGGGAGCTGATCTCTGCCTGCTGGAGACTAGTTGTAAAAGCGGGAGATCTCCAGACCCCACCTGAAGACTGACAACCCTACCTTCTAAGCCCATTGAAGCCAGTGACCTTAAAAGGTGTAACTCTGGCCTGGACTGCACTATCAGTAAGCAAAGAGAATAAAACAATGCAATTAATTTAAAGTTTTTGCATTGTGTTTTTAAACGACCATGTTTGCAGAAGGAATCTAGGCATGGTTAGTTCAATAGGATAGCTAATAAGATTTTGTTTTATGCTGGTATGATTGTAGCTGAAATTATTTTTTCAGCTACCAGAAGCTGTGAGCCTGTGTGCTGGTGGGGAGGAGTGACTAAAACTGTGCTCACTTTAGTGAAGATGTGCCTGCTTATCCACATGTGTATCTGCTTTCTCAGATACACAGCTATTTCCTTTGTTCTCTCTTGCCTTCTTGCCTCTGTTACTGAGGCCTTCAAATGTTTCCCAGTAATACATTTAGAGGAGGGGGTAATACATTTATGGTCTTTGTCATGGAGCATAACCAGAAAGAGAGTGTGTCCATTCCATACAAACCCCACCCCACACAAGTGAAATACAAAGAGCTTGCCAAAAGCCAGCCACAGTTAATATGAACATGAGGATGGCACAACATGTATAAACATTTAGGTCTAACCTCCCCCCCAGAGTTTATAATAGGAACAACGAACTTGACCTGGTGCATTTCCTATGGGCATAATGTGACCTGCAAGGGTTAATGGCCTGTGGGTTTGCCTTGGGCTATCATCTCCCCTAGCCAGTGATTAATCCTGAGCCTCCATCATTATCTCTGGAAATGAAACCTTTGAATTGAAAATGATTTTGGAATAGAATTTGCTGCTACGCTGAGCTTCATTCATCACGGTGAACTGGCCTCCTCCCTCAGAATTAGATGCATTTACTTTGCTGTGTGTAACTGGTTGGAACGACTCCACTAATTATCTTAAAGAGGGAATAAAAAGAGAGATTAAAGGATTGGAGAAGTGGAGTGAAACTGATTTAGAGGGGAAACGTCTTTCAGTTGGGTCTTGTCTACGCAGTTTCATAAGTAGTTTGCAACATTTTCGGGGTGTATGTGCATGATAAATTGATGGCTTTTGTATCTTTAAAGAGAGAAAATTGCCATTTTTTTATCCCATTAGCCTTTGGTGCAGTTTGGAATCTATTATGTGCCTAATGCCATCAAATCTCTTTAATTGTGCATCACCTTCTGGTCTCCAATTCAAGAGGGCTACAAACAGCAGAACTGGCCTTTTCTCTTATGTCCTGAAGCACCCCCCTCCCCCTCGACACACACACACACACTTTCCTTTTTTTGGTATTGAAAAGCCAGACTGATGAAGAATTTGGGGGGTCTTGAAGCTTGCTTGCTATTTTGTAGCAATTTGACTGGCCCAGAAAAATAAAGTTATTGTATTCCTTAATACAATTTCAAAGGCTTTGATTTCTCTACCACCTGGAACACCTGCATCACTACATTTAGATAATAAAAAGTCTGTCTATCAGTGAGTCATCGAATGAAATGACTATAATTTTCAAGATTGCAGAACTTGGTGTGTATTCATATAGTTGTTAGATCTGACATTATGAAATTTTTTTTAAACACCTCAACACAATACTTGGAAGTCTATCAACCAAAAGGTATATTTAGATACTGGGCTAAAAAGGGAATTTGTATGAGGTAAGGAGGGGATTGGGGACCGCAATAGTCATGTGCTCCAGCCTATGGGTCAACAACCAACCCCACACCCCACTCCCAGTCAGTCATAACTGTGCAATTTTATATTGCTTTTCCCTGCAGTAAAATGGATATATGTGGAGTATGGCAAGTAGCATATATTAGGATTAGGGAAATTTGAACACGTGCCATTTGGGCTCATGTTTTGCTCCCTAGTTACAGGCAGGGAGCTGGTGTTTGTTTGTTTTTTTGTCAAGCAGTTGGACTGTTTGTAGCAGCCTGATAACCTAGCCTAGATCTTTTCAGACCGTGGAAACTAAGCAGGGTTAGCCACAGTTAAGTACTTGGATGACACACCATCAAGGAAATCCATCTGGGAGTGCTACAAAGAGGCAGGCTCATCTCTGGCCTTGAAAACCCTATGGGCAGGGGTTTTCTTTTTTTGAGCAGGAATGCACAGGAATGTAGTTCCACCTGGCTTGGTGTTAGGGGTGTGGCCTAATATGCAAATACGTGCCTGCTGGGCTTTTTCTACAAAAAATGCCCTGGTTCACTGTAATATGTGAATAGGGTTAGTGAGTATAAGTCCAGCAGGTCTGGAACATTTTACATAGAAGTAAACAATCCATGCCTTTTGATAGTAAACCAAGTAAAGTCCCACAGAACATGTAATATTTCACAAAGGCTGTTACATCCTCTCACACACTGTTGCAAAGATTTTGCACAGGCATACAGTGCCTTCCTAAATCAATAGTCTTAGAAGGGTATAAGTCTAGTTAGGACTGTGCTGTTTGTTCTTAGCTAGTTTGGGGCTTCAGTCCTATATTTGATGACATTTTATACATGAAAAGCTCTTGTTTAAAGATCCAGTACACATGAGTTGCAGGTCCTATATGTGTTTTTCTTACTTTCATTTATAGAACATTTTGGCTCAAGCATTTCCAGCATGCCAAATTCCTTTTGTGAAATTGTGTAGATTGGGATGGAGTGTTCTTTTTATGGAATACAAAATGTAGGAAGGAGACAGCTACTAAACAGAGAGAGAACCACTGAGCAAAGAAACATACAGACACAGACACACCACACAGACCCTTTAGGGAACAAAGAAAGGGTCCAGAGATGTCTGTTGCTTGGGGATTTAAAGAAAAAGGCCACCCTCCCTAAAGAACAATGATTGAAGACCTTGGAAAAGAGACCAAAAAAGAGAAGCCCTGAAGGCAAAGAGAAATATTATATGAAGTGTGATGAAAACAGAGTTCTTGAAGAGGAGAGATAAGGAAAAGATGTTCTTGATTCCTAGAGCTAAACAATATGGGGGAACTTCTTTCAAAGATCTGACAGGTTCAGGCTATTTTAACCAAAAATATGGGCACACAGTACAAATGACAGTCCAAAAAGAACTTCCATGTCTGAACCGTGGTTGTTTCACTCACTTCATTGTCTGGAGTTGTTATTAATTGAACTTGTTTAATCACCTCATCCCAGCCTAGGCCAGGCTCTGGGTGATGTACAACAGATAAAACAGTACAAAATTTAAAATTAGAGTTAAAACATTTCAGCAAATTAAACTAATAAAATTCTAAAATCCCTTGATGGCATCCCACAAATTAAGCTCTCCTGCTGGACTATCAGAGCAAATGGGGATGGGGGGATATGTTCATGATATATTTTGTCTCAAGGAGACCCTGTATCACTGAGAGTCTCAGTAAATAGGGTCCCTGTTTATTCCAGCCTCCAGAGAATGGAACATTTTTGTCGTTCCAAGGCCACTTAGGCAATTGATATGGAACAATGGCAAATTTCTTGATTTAACTACTTCATTAACAGCTCAGTGTTAAAATAGCATATACAGGTTACATGGAGCAAAAACAAATAAAAACAGATACAAATTCTGTCCCTCCTGAATTTTCTCCCCACATATCAGCCAATGCTTATATTGTTTTAATTGGTTAGTTTCCAAAACTGGAGTGCTGTGAGAATCTAAATATCTCAGCAGTCACAAAGAGGTTTATGAGCCCAACGTGATGCTACAACTCTTTTACCATAAGCGGGATGCAGGGAGGCCATTGTGAACTGTAGCATTGCTTTTGTGTCATGAACAGGCATCACCTGAGGCCCGAATTTCATTTTCTGTGATGTGTTTGCAAAATTTTTTTACTGCCAATATAGGGAAGCTATTGTGGTGTTAATGACTGGCACTTTTCAGTACAGCTGCCTGTGGGAATTGTCTGAGGTCAACATGGAGATTAGTGGTTGTGGGAGTAGGTTGATGTGGCAATGGTGACAACCATAGATAGCTTTAAAAGGGGCTTGGAGAGATTCATGGAGAAGAGATCTATCAGAGGCTACTGTGCAACATTTGGGGAGCCCCTCAGCCTCTATGGCCCATCCTGTCCAACACTATGTTACACAGTGGGGGGGAAACAGGTGCCATCAGAAGGTCCACCAGTGAGAGCAGGACACTAGACGCCCTCCCACTGTTGCCCCCCCAAGCACCAAGAATACAGAGCATCACTTGCCCCAGACAGAGTTCCATCTGTACCTTGCAGCTAATAGCCACTGGTGGTCTTCTGATTCATATGTTTATCTGATTCCCTTTTGAAGCTGTTTATGCTTGCAGATGCCACCACCCCCTGTGGCAGTGAATTCCATGCATTAATCACTCTTTGGGTGAAGAAGTACTTCCTTCTATCCATTCTAACCTGACTGCTCAGCAATTTAATTGAGTGCCCATGAATTCTTGTATTGTGAGAAAGGAAGAAAAGTACTTTTTTCTCTACCTGCTCTATCCCATGCATAATCTTGTAAACCTCTATCATATAGCCCCTCAGTCATCATTTCTCCTAGCTAAAGAGCCCCAAGCGCTTTAACCTTTCTTCATAGGGAAAGTGTTTCAACCCTTTAACGATTCTAGTTGCCCTTTTCTGCACTTTTTCCAATGCTATATCTTTTTTGAGGTGTGGAGACCAAAATTGTACAGAGTATTCTCAATGAGGCTGCACCATCGATTTATACAGAAGCATTATCAAGGGTCATTTTGTAGAAAAATAAGTGGTGGAGCTCATCCAAGGATTGTTATGCAGCTGCACCTGCTATTAAATGGACAAGGTAGGTAGGTGGGGAGGAGAAGGGAGAACCCTCTGAAAGGTTCAGGAGCTGTGCTTCTGTGAGCTCCTGCTGAATTCAAGGCCCCGGCCATTATGATACTGGCTGATTTGTTTCCAGTTCCCTTCCTAATAATTCTCAGCATAGTGTTGGCCTTTTTTATTGCAGTCATACACTGCTTCGACATTTTCAGTGAGTTATCTACCATGACCCCAAGATCTCTGTCTTGATCAGTCTCCGCCAGTTCACACCCCATCAACTTCTAATTATAGTTAGGATTTTTGGTCCCAATGTGCATTACTTTGAACCTTATTTGCCACGTTGACGCCCACTCGCCCAGCCTCGACGGATCCCTTTGGAGTACCTAACAATCCTCTCTTGTTCTTACCACCCTGAACAATTTAATGCCATCCTCAGACTTAGACACTTCACTACTTACTCCCAACTCCAAATAATTAATGAACAAGTTAAAAAGCATTGGACCCAGCACTGAGCCCTGTAGCACCTCACTGCTTACCACCCTCCACTGTGAAAATTGCCCATTTATACTCACTCTCTGTTTCCTATTAATTAGCCAGTTTTTGATCCACGAGAGGACTTGTCCTTTTACCCATGACTATTGAGCTTACATAGACGCTTTTAATGAAGAACTTTATTAAAAGCTTTCTGAAATCAAGGTAAACAACTATTATGTTCCCCTTGTCCACGTGTTTGTTCACCCCCTCAAAGAACACTAACAGGTTAGTGAGACAAGATCTTACCATAGAAAACCCATGCTGAGTCTTCTTCAACAACTTTCTTCCTGTTGTTAGACTTCCAGAAGAATTAGTTGGCCACAGTGTGGGACAGAATGTTGGACTAAATTACCCACTCATCTCATCCAGCAGGGCTCTCATGATATTAATTCAATTACTTGCTTCTACGAAGTAAGGAACTTCTCATCTTTCTTGATCAAAGGAAAGCTAAGAAAGGCTCATCACTTAGTAGAACAGCATTTTGGTTCATGAGCATTTATATGCAAACATCTGTCTATGTAATGTAGTAAAATACATGCAACTGACAAGATTTCTTTAATCTCGCAACAGCCCAGTTTAAAGCACTGCTGAAATATTGTATTGGATGATATAGGCTTTGGTGATGGACTCACAGAAGCTTCTGCTATAGTAAGACTTGAAGGTTCCATTAGACAATTTGGGTGCAGCAGATTTGCTCTTTCGTAGAAGGAGCAAACTGTACTGTACATAAGAACATAAGAGAAGCCATGTTAGATCAGGCCAATGGCCCATCCAGTCCAACACTCTGTGTCACACAGTGGCCAAAAATGTTTTTTTAAATATATATATACACACACACACACTGTGGCTAATAGCCACTGATGGACCTCTGCTCCATATTTTTATCTAACCCCCTCTTGAAGGTGGCTATGCTTGTGGCCGCCACCACCTCCTGTGGCAGTGAATTCCATATGTTAATCACCCTTTGGGTGAAGAAGTACTTCCTTTTATCTGTATTAACCTGTCTGCTCAGCAATTTCATCAAATGCCCACGAGTTCTTGTATTGTGAGAAAGGGAGAAAAGTACTTCTTTCTCTACTTTCTCCATCCCATGCATTATCTTGTAAACCTCTATCATGTCACCCCGCAGTCGACGTTTCTCCAAGCTAAAGAGCCCCAAGCGTTTCAACCTTTTTTCATAGGGAAAGTGTTCCAGCCCTTTAATCATTCTAGTTGCCCTTTTCTGGACTTTCTCCAATGCTATAATATCCTTTTTGAGGTGCGGCGACCAGAACTGCACACAGTACTCCAAATGAGACCGCACCATCGATTTATACAGGGGCATTATGATACTGGCTGATTTGTTTTCAATTCCCTTCCTAATAATTCCCAGCATGGCGTTGGCCTTTTTTTATTGCAAACGCACACTGTCTTGACATTTTCAGTGAGTTATCTACCATGACCCCAAGATCTCTCTCTTGGTCAGTCTCTGCCAGTTCACACCCCATCAACTTGTATTTGTAGCTGGGATTCTTGGCCCCAATGTGCATTACTTTGCACTTGGCCACATTGAACTGCATCTGCCACGTTGACACCCACTCACCCAGCCTCAACAGATCCCTTCGGAGTTTCTCACAATCCTCTCTGGTTCTCACCACCCTGAACAATTTAGTGTCATCTGCAAACTTGGCCACTTCACTGCTCACTCCCAACTTTATGAACAAGTTAAAGAGCATGGGACCAAGCACTGAGCCCTGCGGCACCCCACTGCTTACCATCCTCCACTGCGAAGACTGCCCATTTATACTCACTCTCTGCTTCCTATTACTCAGCCAGTTTTCGATCCACAAGAGGAATTGTCCTTTTACTCCATGACTCTCGAGCTTTCTAAGGAGCCTTTGATGAGGAACTTTATCAAAAGCTTTCTGGAAGTCAAGGTAAACAACATCTATCGGGTCTCCTTTGTCCACATGTTTGTTCACCCCCTCAAAGAAATGTAACAGGTTAGTGAGGCAAGATCTTCCCCTACAGAACCCATGCTGAGTCTTCCTCAATAACCCGTGTTCATCAATGTGCCTATTCATTCTGTCCTTGATAATGGTTTCTACAAATTTTCCTGGATCTCCTCTGGAACCCTTTTTAAAGATGGGGGTGACATTTGCTACCTTCCAGTCCTCAGGAATGGAGGCAGATTTCAATGAAAGATTACAGATTTTTGTTAGAAGATCCACAAGTTCAACTTTGAGTTCTTTCAGAACTCTTGGATGAATGCCATCCGGACCTGGTGACTTATTAGTTTTTAATTCGTCTATCAGTTGTAGGACCTTCTCTTTTGTCACCTCAATCTGACTCAGGTCTGTAGATTCATCCAGGGGTTTTGCCTGGAAAAGAATCCCAGATATCCAGAAGTCCTTATTGCAACAGCAGAAACTCTTCATGTAAAGATGCTGGAGGAATCCTCAAGCTTGTTCGTTGCCCTAGAAACGGCTCCCCTTTCCTCCTGGCAAGATGAAGTAGGGCAGCTCTGTACTAGGGTGTTGATCTTGTGCAGTGAATGTAGAGTTCACCTGTCAGCAATTCCTGCTCGTCCTTCCCAGCTTCTTCAGCTCTTCCTAGACACTGCTGCTGTCCCAGGGAAAAGTAGTCAGTTCTTCCCAACTAGCAGTTTCAGCTCTGTGTTCTTTTTGGATCCTAAGCCTGAAAATAGGCTTTGCTTGCCAGAGAGTATTACCTTCAGTGTGTCTCAATAACAATCTCTTGTCCTTTTAGCTAACCTAGTCCTGCTTTATACCATCTCTCCTAGACATGGTGGCCCTTTCAAAAGCATGCCCAAAGAGCATACAAATTAACACAAGCCTATGCCTATGCACAAACATGCAAATTAACACACGCCTATGCACACATCAGCTACCTGCTTGTCTGGTCTGGCCTAAGGCTTATCTGAGTATATCTTCAGTCTACTAATCAGACCTAGGCCCCAAACCCTTTTTTTCCAGTACAGGTTTACAGCTGCCTAAGTCTGTACATGTGACAAGAGACAATACATGCAATCAACAGAAGGAGCTGGTAAAATTATGAGGAAATGGAGAATGGATTGCACTGTTTGTTGGAGAGGTAAAATTCTGGTAAATTACAAGGAAATGGATAATAGATTGCACTACTTTAGACTGCTGGAGAGGAGTTACAGTTTTAATTTCTCCTTTTTATTTAAAAAAATGCTCTGCAACTAGTTAGCTGACATAGCAAGAAGAGAACTGAGAGGCAACCTTTCTTCCTACTGTGCTAAACTTCGCTTTATTTGTGGGAAGTCTTCAATATAAGGAGCATTCAGAAAAGTCACACCCCTACCTGTATGGGTATAGTTAGGCTTGCCAGCCTCCAGGTGCGACATAGAGCACCACAGTAAAGGTTCATTGCAAATAAACAGCTGTCAAAAATCACAAAGCACAATTCAATACTACTAAAGGTATTTAAACAAAGTTGAAACAACAGCAACAACAAATAAATTCATAGAAAAATTCTTATAATTATTGAGAAAGCACACATTACAATGCTCTTTACAATATCTAATTATTAATACCAAATATAAATCATAATAAACAGTTCATTAATCAATGTCCTTGAGTACGTCACTTCTCCAGTTCCTGAAACTTTCCAAGACTGCAAGACGATCCTGCCGCTCCCTTGTGGTGGATTAAATATTTGATTCAGCCAAAATCAAGGCTTTAGATCTTGAGATAATGAGATCAAGTGGGTGCGTGAAAAACCTCTGATGGGGACGCGCATGTATCACCGTTTCTGACCCAGCCCTTTGTCGAAGTGGCTTCTCCCACTTATCAGTTCACCCATAAAACAACCACACAGCACTATGCATGGAGAAAAATCTCAACTTTCCTGACATACAAAACATCCTTATAAATACTAAGTTCTCCAGCATGGGAAATGACAGGCAAATCATAGAATCATAGAGTTGGAAGGGACATGATTGGGTATAGTTAGGATTGCCAGCCTCCAGGTGTGGCCTAGAGATCTCCCACTTTTACAACTGATCTCCAGCTGGCAGAGATAAGGTCCCCTGGAGAAAATGGCTGCTTTGGAGGCTGGACTCTATGGCATTGTGTCATGCTGAGGCCCCTCCCCAACCCCACCTTCTCCTAAATCCACCCGCAAAGTCACCAGGTATTTTCCTGCACAGACCTGGCAACCCTAAGTATAGTTCACCCTACACTCAGGGTTGCCAAGTCCCTCTGTCACTGTGGCAGGGGACTCCTTTTGCGCAGTAAAACTGTGGTACCATAAAGTTTTTACTGCAAATCCTAGAATGTCCCTGGTGCACCATGCCCTGCATGATGATGTTACTTCTGGGTGACATCATCATGCAGGGCACATTGTACAACGACAGGGCTCTTTGGGGGCAGAAATTCCCCCAGCAGCCTGCTCTGTACCAGCATGTTGGGTCCCCCCCAAACCGGGGGATCCCCCACCCCCAGTGGGAGCTTGGCAGCCCTACCTAGACTTTCTGGATTCTTGTTCTGTAGGGAGTATAGACGAGGCCTAGCTCTGCTTATCCCTTCTGGCATCTATTAACTGGAGGAAAGACTGGTTCTGGAATGACAGAAAGCAAATGTTACATTTTCCTTGCCTCATTATAATCCAGGAACACAAATCAAAAGTTCCATTTTTCTTTAGGATCAAATGGTGAAGGCGACTGATGCAGCTTATTTGCACTGTAAAAACTTGCAGATATGCAAGGCCGGCTGGCCTGGGACCTGTCACGGAAACTCTCGGATGAACTGAGAACAAGAACTTAATGGAAAACTTGTCAGGATTTAGCACAGAGGCATGTGATGAGAAAGGAGTGGGTATGAGGGAGAAAGGAAGGGTGACGTAAAAGTCAGGACAACATATTTAGCCAGGTCACAAAACTGCAGACAAAATGAATGTTAGTGTCAGATGATATATTTTTTCACACTTTCTCTTTTAAACCATCAAAAGGAAAATCCAGGAGAAATGGTTTGCAGATACAGAGCTGTACATTTTACAATGATTTGCCATATGCCTTGTCATTTCTCATTAAAGTGAAAGAGGACTGAAGAGGGTGTGAATAAGAACAATGTTGGCCTCTTACATACATTTCCCTGTTCCTTAGAGGAAAAGTACCTCCTGGGCTGTCCAGCAGCTGTTCTGCAAACCTAGAAGTCAGAAGCTGCTGTTTTGCTTCTTTCACCAGCTTTGGACCTGCATGGAGTGGCAGAGGGAGGTTTGCAGAGGCAGTCATTCCTAAGAGGATACAGGCAGAAGAGAAGACCTGGGTGCAGCCTTCTGCCCAGGTTACCTAGGAGCCAACATTTCAGCATCCTATCCAGTTCTGTGTGAAGCATATTGTAAAGTAGATCTGGGCCTTACATGAGGAGATTTCCCCATGACTCTTGTCTCCATCCAGCATCCATTCCATCTGAGACTGAGATCTAAACCCCAGATCTAATCCCATCTCTAACAGATGGTCCCCCAAATCCACAGAACTAGTGAATCTTGTTCCTTTGTCTCATGCAGGACATTTTTGGTAGAGAAAGCCCAGCAGGAACTCATTTGCATATTAGGCCACACCCTCTTATGCCAAGCCTGCTGGAACTGTGTTCCTGTGTATTCCTGCTCAAAAAAGGCCCTGGTCTCATTACCATTTGTCTCTTAGCATTACACATTCTGCATACTGCAGAACATAAGAGGAGCCCTGTTGCAACAGACCAGCATCGTGTTTTACACAGTCAACCAGTTGCCTTGGAGGGCCAGCAATGACCAGCACATAGGGGCTGCAGGGGCCACAGCTCAGTCCTGGCCATTTGTGCCAACAATGGGTGTCAGGTCACCCATTGTCTCTTATACAATAGCTGGTACCCCACACCATGTCTGAGCCAAAGATTCCTGCAGCACAGGTAGAACTGTTGGGGCTTAGCTATGCTTGCCTCCTGGCTTCCTGGGGTCTTTCCTTCAAGGGAATGGTCTGCCAGAAGCTTTCCCTGTAAATTAAAAGGCCAGTCTGCCCCCCATTGCATATCCAATCTAATTTTCCCTCTGGCTGTTTCTAGCTTTTCTTGCCTACCCTAATTTCCCTTCTTACATTTCTTTCTTTCTCCTCCTCCCCCTTTGAACAGAGATAGATCTGGCTTGGATGGCACCTTGCTCTTATCAGATGAAATGGATGCTATCCATGTCTTAGGGTTGCTGCCACCCTCCAGGTGGAGCCTGGAGATCTGCTATTACAGTTGATCTCCAGACAATCAAATTCAATTCCTTTGGAGGAAATGGCTGCTTTGGAGTGCGGACACTATGATATTTTACCATCCTGAGGTCCCTCCCCTCCCCAACCCCCCCCCCTCTCCAGACTCCACCCTCAGAATCTCCAGGTATTTCCCAACCTGTAGCAGGCAGTCTTAACAACAATATATAATACTGTGATTATATAGGCATGATTTAAACATTCCCTGCCTGTTCTGGTACAAACGTAGTATCTCTCGCCTTATGGATCATGAGTGGTATCTACTTCCAAAGCATCTGAAATAATAGGAAAATAACATCTCTGACTGTATGGAATACTTGCATGAACAAGCTAGTCTTGGCCTTTAAGACCCATAATGCCTAAAACCAGGGCTTTTTTTTTTAGCAGGAATGCACAGCAACACAGTTCTGGCTGCCTTGGTGTTAGGGGATGTGACCTAATATGTAAATGAGTTCCTACTGGGCTTTTTCTACAAAAAAAGCCCTGCCTAAAACCTCCATATTCAAAAGCAGAATGCTAGGTGCGTTGGACACAAACAACAGAAGGTGGCCATTCCCAACATTCCCTGGTTCCTATTCCCTTTTGAACTGCATTTGCCAGCCCTATTCACTTCACATGATGACTAGAACCAGAGGCAACACTCCAAGAGAAGCTGAACTTGCTCTTCTGAGCAGAGTGCTGCCTTACCTCCCTCGTCTTGCATACAGTGCTTCTGTTAAAATGACTCAAAATGTCACACACACACACACACACACCACCTTGTGATCATATTACAGATACTCTCAGGCCCATTCACCAGCAGCCAAGAGCAGCCAGCCCCCTCCCCCTTTGTTATACATTTTGTTTTCTTTCCAATGTATAATAGCTTGCATTTACACTGGATAATTGCCATTTCCTGAAGTTTATGGTTGTACATGAACCAAACATCCCAGAATAGTTGTGGAAGCAAACTATTGCATAGAAAGAGGAAAGGGGGGGGGGGGAGAGAGCACCATATGCCTTTGCTGAAGAGGCTAAAGAATCAAATGTGCTTTATAAGAGGAAACCACATAGAATGATTCTTCAAACAGTCACTCCCATACTATTGTAAAAAACAAAATGACAGGGGTCCTTTTGGTTCAACTTCAAGGTGCACCAGAAAACATAATACAGTCTGCTCACAGCAGTTAGTTCAAAATGAAGTTCTCCCACATGGGAAATGACAGGCAGAGCATAGAATCATAGAGTTGGAAGGGAGCTACAGGGTCATCTAGTCCAGCCCTCTGCACAGTGCAGGAAATTCACAAATACCTTTCCCCCACTCCAGTATTACATGGCACTTTCATGTTCACATATGTATGCATGTACACTAGAGAAAAGACTCATCCAACATAACACAATGAGAGATTTAACTTCTATAAACCTGCCATGGAGGGGTGTGTGTGTGTGAAATCTAAAAGAAGCAATCACTCATAATTTAAGAACACATCCCCAAAAATGCAAAAACAGGAGCAGTAATTTTACCAGGAACATGAGACAAAAAGTGGCAATGCACAGCTTTTAAAGTGCAGCCCTAAACGGAGTTATACCCTTCTTTAAATGGATTGAAGTCAAATGGCTTGGAGGAGTTAGGATTGCTCTGTTAGTCTTGGCACCTCTGATTTTGCAGATTAAACGCTGGAGAGAATCCATTTTAGCTGACATGGAGAAAGGAGGGGCCATCAGTACCCGGGTAACTTTATTTGGAGTGCAGCAAAGTCCAGCATTTAACTGTTTACAGCAGTTGGTTTTTGGCAAAGAAAATAAATGGGGGAGGATGGACATATGGAGGAGAAAGGAGGCACAAAAAAAGCAGGGTGGTTTACTTTGCTGACACTCCCCATGATTAGAAGCATTTAAAAACACTTCTCCTTCTTAAGGGGGGGCAGGATGGAATTACATTATTTATTGGTGTCTTGGATAGAAACTGAAAGTAACTGGTGTTGTTATAAAAACTCTGGAAATAGTAAGCAATTAAAAGGAGACAGCTGTTACTTAAGTCTTTTCCAGTCCCCCAGGAACACAGCTCATATTGCATCTTGAGTGCAGGCTTCTTTTCATTGGCTCGCAGCCACTGTTTATGTCACAGCCAAACAGGCCTCAATTTGAATTTGGCCTGAAGGAGAGAAGGAAACAAAATTCTGTTCCTCGGACAGTATTTTTGAAAGGTTGAGTCAAAAGACTTACTCTGAAGAGTTCCTTACCGTGTTTAAGTATTACTAGGGTATGGGATGGCAGCTGAGAGGAGACTCAGACACCATTCCACTGCTAAATAAACCAGTTCAGGAATTCAGAGGATGACCTCTCGTGAACTTGGGCTCTACTTCAATCTGCAACCAGGGGATCTTGCAGAGTAGCAGGTTCTCTCTGTTTACTGATGAATCAATAACCTCAGACTTCAGCAAGAAGAAGAGATGCTGCAAGAACCAACAACTGCCAGATCTTATCCATATTTGCTTAGAAGAACATCCCATTGATAATTTGTCCTACCTACTGCATTTTTCAGCAGCGTGGTTTATGGGAGAGTACATCTTGCTGGCACGATTGACTTCAAGCACCTTTATAGCAGTGTTGCAACACTGGGATTCAGCAATATACATGCTGCTTTCAGGAGAGAGCTGTTGCTTTCAGGAGACAAGTTGGCTGGAAAAAGAGAATGTGCTTTGTTATATGACTGCACCAGTTTAACATTTGCCCTGGATCTTCCACAAAGTGTTTAGTTCCTTTTATAGATTAACTTACCCATTAAGCACTACAGCGTCTCCTTGCTTGCTTCTCACAAATGCAATGATCCATTTTCTTCCAAGTTTATGTGTATACAATAATCATTTTAAGAGAGCAGAAAATGTTCATTTTGGTAAATCAAACTGTCCCCAACAGTGGCTCACCAGGGGCAAGTTGCCTGTTTCAATATCCAAAAAGTCTAAAATTAGGTCTTCTTTGATGTCTCATTTGACAATTTAGTAATGCCTAAGCATTGGTGGTGGTGGGGGAGAAGGATAAATAATTATCTGCTGATGGATATCCTGGTTAGCCTCTGGAATAAGGAAATGACAGCTGAAATTATCATTCCTACCTGTCCCCCATCTGGTCTTAGAGCCTAGGCAGCCTCTTCATTTACTGAGGGATTGAGAACTATAAAAAGAAAAGGGAGAGGGCTAGGATGACCACAGAGGAAGGGTCAAACCCAACAGAACAGCTTATTTTAAAGCCTACTCTGTGGCAGTGATGGTGATAAATAATACTTTGATGCCTCCATTCTATCCACACTTGTAGGCCTATGGAAATCTTCAGGTGGTCGGAAGCCCATTGGTATTGGGCTTGTGGGAGGAGCTAGACCACTTGGGGACTTGCAGTGACCAGTTTGCCTTGTACTTTCTCTCACGCTGGTACCAATTTGGATTGTGTATTAGCAGGGATAGTGTCAGATGGTGCCAGGGTGCCAGCTTGTCCAGTTGTGCAGAGTACTTTTCAGGTTATTTGGGCTAAAAATGTGAAACTTACCACCTGCTTGTGGGACCCTGACCCTCCAGGTTGCTTAGATCTGCTGGGAGGGAGCTGGTTGACTGGGAAACAGTAAGGAGTGGTTGTCCCTCAGGTCCTGAAAGGAGTGGTGGTGCATCTACTCCTAAAGAATCTATTCTGGACCCAGGAGACTGTAATGCTTTTTGTCTAGTCTCAGATGTACCATTCTTGAGCAAGGTGATTGAACAAGTGGAGGCTAGACATCATCCAGTGATGCTGTGGGACTGCTGCTTGGCCTGATGTCATCTGGCCTATGGGTTGTAGGATTGCCATCTTCCAAGCGGGGCTTGGAGATCTCCCATTTTTACAATTTATCTCCAGCTGGCAGAGATTGGCTCCCCTGGAGAAAAGGCTGCTTTGAAGTGTGGACTCTATGGGATTGTACCATGCTGAGGCCCCTCCCCTCTCCAAACCTTGCCCTCTCCCAGCTCCACCCACAAAGTCTCCAGGTATTTTCCAACACAGACCTGGCAACCCTAATGGGTTCCCACAAGGTTCAGTCTTGTCCCCCATGCTTTTTAACAGACCACTGCGAGAGTTCATCTGGAGATATGGGCTGAGTTGTCAACAATATGTGGATGATACTCAGCTCTGTCTCAGACTTCCAACAGAACTCAGAAAGTTTGCAGAAACCCTGAACTGTGCCTAAAGGCAATTTTGTAATGGATTACGGCTAAAGAAGTGAGCAGTGACTCACAAAAGCTCATACTCTGCTACAAACTTTGTTAGTCTTTAAGGTGCTACTTTTCTTGCCCTTTTCTGCTTCTAATAAATTTAATACTGACAAGATGGAGGTAATACCGGTAGCTGGAAGGACTGACCTGGAGACTGAAGTGTCTCCTGTACTGAGTGGAGATGCACTCACTCAAAGGAGCAGGTTGCAGCTTGAAAACACTTCTGGACTAGCAGTGGTTAGGACTGCCTTCTATCAACTTTGGCTGGTGAGCCAGCTGCAGTCTTTCCTAGGTAAAAACAGAGCTTGCCACTTTGATGGTACCTTGTACCACTTTGTAGTAACATCTGTATTGGATTGCTGCAATGTACTGCACTTGGAGCTGCCCTTGATGAATTTCCAAAGCTACAACTGGCACAAAATGGAATGCTACAGCAAGAATGCTGGCTGGGGTAGGTCTTGTCCTGTCTGTCCAGTCCTATTCCATAAATACTGGCTCCCAAGTTGTTTTCAGATTCAACTCAAGGTATTGCTATTGATCTTTAAAGCCATATATGGCTTGGAACCAGCATATTTAAGAACTACCTGCTCCCTTATGAACCTACCTAACCATTATGGTCGACTTTGTGGGCCATGCTTTGGGTGTCCCCTGACGTCTAGCTAGACAGATGTCGACCTGAGAAAGAGCCATCTCATCCATAGCTCCCAAACGGTGGAATTTCCTCTTTAGGGAGATTTATTTACCTGTTCCTGTAAGTCAGCGATCCCCAATCTTTTTGGCACCAGGGACTGGTTTTGTGGAAGTCAATTTTTTCATGGACCGGGGGGATGGTTTCTGGATGATACTATTACGCACTTTATTTC
Organism: Heteronotia binoei; assembly: GCF_032191835.1. Lineage (NCBI taxonomy): Eukaryota > Metazoa > Chordata > Lepidosauria > Squamata > Gekkonidae > Heteronotia > Heteronotia binoei. The sequence goes on from NC_083232.1 coordinate 34,885,277, forward strand.
TATTAGTTTGGTGTGGTGGTTAAGTGCACCGATTCTTATCTGGGAGAACCGGGTTTGATTTCCCATTCCTCCACTTGTAGCTGCTGGAATGGCCTTGGGTCAGTCATAGCTCCCACAGAGTTGTCCTTGAAAGGACAGCTTCTGGAAGAGCTCTTTCAGCCCCACCCACCTCACAGGATGTCTGTCATGTGGGAGGAAGATAAAGGAGATTGTAAGCCACTCTGAGATTTGAGTGGAGAGCAGGATGCAAATTCAATGTTGTCATCTTATTATTATTACTACATTGTAATGTATAATGAAATAGTTATACATCTCACAGCCCGGTTGGTAACAGGCCACGGACCAGGACCAGTCCACAGACTGGGGGTTGGGGACCCCTGCTGTAAGTTCCTGTAGGACAGCACCCATCAACATACTTAGAGAAGCTGACATATTTGAATGGTTCTAAATGAAGCCACAGAAAATTCTGAAATTCAGGTCCCGGCCCAAAAGTTTGATATATCACCAGCAATGGGAATAATTTCTGCACCACTGAAAATCTAGTTTTAGCAGAAAGAAGACACGTGGCATCAGTGTCTTCAGTTGAAGCAAATATTTATTTTCTAGAGGACAGGAAAATAAGTATGTGTAAGCACTGGTATCTACAAAACTTGGCTGCCATTAATATAACATTATAATTTAAATTAGGTCTAAACTGTGCATTGAGGATTTCATTGTATGAAAGAAGACAAATGGGTCCATTTAGATTATCTTATTGCAGAAGTTAATTTCAGGCATTCATGTAACATAGCACAGGATCAAGCGGAGTCAGAATGAGTAGCCCCTTAGGAGTTAGGGGAGGGGAACACAGGAAAGTTTCTTCTCTAATGCATTTGACACACATTATCAGGAAGGGACATATCTGAGCACTACAAAAAGCAGAAGAGCTCAAAAGAAGATTGAATGGAAAGTGAGGAGAAGATTATAGATACCATTACCATTCTGAGTGACAAAAAGTTCCTCAGAGATCAATGTAGTCATTTCCATAGATCCTGTTTTACAGCCTCTTTGCAACTGAACCACCATCAGACACAATTGTTTCATTCACCTAGTCTTTAAATTAGCTGATTGTCAACTAGTTTTTCAGCTGGCCAGGCAAGCTTTCTGTCTAGTCCACCCACAGACAACTTCTCATGCTTGTCTCCATTCCATTTATAAGCAGTTTTGAATGGTGCAGGGTGGGAAGCAAATTGTAGAAAATGGAATTCCCACCCTTGATGTCCTGCTTTCATGAGAAAAATGACTCATGGGAAAATAGCTTTTAATTATCTAAGTCAGCCATTACCAACCTTGTTAAACCGATGTCATTTCTGGAATTTTGAGAGAACACGAAGGTAATAGGCACTACCACAAAATGGCTGCTATGAGGAACAGCATTTTGATATTTTTCTGACTATAAGAGTGGGAGTGACTTAAATACAACTGAGCTTGCATTTGCTGGAGAGAGGGTGTCGGATTTTTCCAAATATTCTTATATAGATATATTACAAATAAAGTTTAAACTAAACATTTGAGGGCGTAGAGGTTGAAGACTTACAACTTTGAAAGGGCTGAGAAAACTTGTAGGTGATATTATCACCTGAGATTCTTAATGTTTCTCTGAGGTTAACATTTGGATGGTCCTGGTTAGCGCTTGGATGGGAGACCACCAAGGAATACCAGGCTTATGCAGAGGCAGGTAATGGCAAACTAACTTTGAAGATTTCTTGTCTTGAAAACCCTATGGGGTCCCCATAGCTTGGCTGCAACTTGACAGAGCTTTCCAGCAGCAGCAGTATATTTCCTTTGAACAGCTTTTTCTGTCTTGAACTTTGTAAAGGTTAAGGAGAGGATTAGGCACCTCAGAGACACCTTCTGAGAAGAAACCTCTGGAGGGAAATTAGGCAGGTACTAGTTTATGGCTGCCATTCTAAGAACACTTTCCCAGTAGTAAGCTCCATTGAATAAAATGAGTAGACCTATTTAAGATTGCTCTTTAAACACAAGGCTTTTTTTTTTTAACAGGAAAGCACAGCAATGCAGTTCCAGCTGGCTTGGTGTCAGGGGGTGTGGCCTAATATGCAAATGAGTTCCTGCTGGGCTTTTTCTACACAAAAGCCCTACGCAAAACAATAGTGGCACATTTGGCCACATGCCCTGGTGTCAGGGGTGTGGCCTAATATGCAAATAAGTTCCTGCCGGGCTTTTTCAGCAAAAAGGGTCCTGTTTAAATGTATTTTAATACTGGACTGGTGGTGGGATAGATAAAACATAATATCCAGTAGATAAGGCATATCAATATAAACATGTTACTTCGAAATGACCCCAAAACCATCCACAAATGAAGGAAATACAATTGTCAGACCTAGCCCTTCAGCCGCTTTATTTCAAAATATGCCAAAAATAAAAAAACTGACCTTCAGCTTCATTGTGTGCTATAACTGGATTTGAATATTTCTGTAACTAAAGCAACTGTCTTGTTAGAATCAAAACAAGGCCCACTGATTTGTGTGTAATTTAATTATATTGATGTATTGTTCCCCCTTGTTAATAAATAAAATAAAACAAATATGTAGCAGGGACTACTCAGGATCATGTATCAGTGTCAAAAGCCCAAAAGAAAACGAAGTTGAAAGAAACTGCCAGGAACCTGTGCCAAAGGCAAATTCCTTGTGCCAGAGGACGGCTTCGCCATTAACAGAGCAGAACCTTTGGATCCGACCCGATGAACAGAAGAAATAACAATAGTTTTGAGGGAAGCTTTTTCACTGGGAAAATATTATTTTATAGTACCTCCAGTGTATAATATAATAATTACAATTTAAACATAATAAAAATACAAAAATAAGCAAACTGCACGCATGTTATTGAGCATTTTGTAATGATTAATAGCATGGGATGCAAATCATGCCATACTCTAGAGACCATGCAAGATTACTCCTAGCAAGGCTGAATATAAACCCACCAGATCTGAGAGGTGTTTCACGCACTGTCCAGGAAAAATTTGGGTTTGGCATCTAATGTACACTCAGTAGGCAGCTGCAATTAATCGTGGCTCTATATAAACATACCTGTATGATAACTTAATGTTTGCAAACACTTTTGTCGTTTCATTGACACATTTTAAGGTGAAAACTTGTTATGGTTATGACTTAAAATATATTATGGGAAGAGACCGCTTAGATATGCTAGTAATGTAGAAGAGTGCAACGAAACCCCACCAAGTTTTTTTTTTAAATGAAAAGCAATATTGGGAACCTGTGGTTTTGAGTAGAGAAGTGGCCAGAAGTGGCTTACAAGCTGCTGCAGGTGTTGGTAATGATGCAAGAAGCTATTTTAAACATAAATGCACATTAGGAACCTCCTGTGGGGGAGAAGTAGTTCAGAGGACAGTTATGAGTGGGCAAATATGAAGCTAGGAAAGCATTTCCTGTCCCTGACTCCCCCCTTCGCTCATTTGTTCAAAAGCAGAACCTCTGTGAAAGTGTTTTTCATTTAAACTATCCTTTTGACATTGCATTTGATCCTCAGGCTTTGGTGACTCTCAGGGACAAAAACAATGTCATAGTTGAGGGGCAGCCGTGAAGAATGACTCTCTGAGGACTCTTGAAGTCCAGATGTGACACATAAGAAGGTGTTTCAAGTTAGTTACAAGATCTAACAACACATTTTTGTAAACATGTAGATGCTGCTTGTCTTTAGGTAAAATGTCCCAGTGTGTGATGTGGCATTGTCACCTTCAATGTCCTCCCACCCCTCCCGTCAGTGTTGTCTCTGGATCTTTTTCTTTTCTTTTTTGGTTCCATTTCTAGCTCCATTCCAGGATCTGCTATGAGCTCCTCTTCCAGTATGAGAACGATCTAAGATACTTTGGAGTCCCCCTTGGGGAGAAAGGCAGGTTATAAGTGAAGTAAATGAAATAAAATAAGATGTGTCCAATCAAGTGGAGCCAAGATGGAGAAATACTGTGAAGGACACATCATGACACATTGTGTATGACTAACAGTGTATGATTAATGGTATGACTAGTGCTCAGTTTGTCCTGCAGTATTAACCACAAATCTTTCTTACTCAGAGTGTCCTAGCCCAATTGGCAGTTATGGTGTTCTGTGTAGGAAGTCAGAATTCCAGGAGCTTCAGGATAATCAGAAAAACCCTAAGTATGGGTCAGGCGGGCTCAGTTTTCCCATCTTTTGATGTGGATGTGACTTAGTCGTGTTAGAAAAAGAGACAGCAAACCTTGCAAATCACAGAAAAAGAAAAGGCAACTTTCAAAAAGATGTTAGGAAAAAATATGTCTTAAGTTAAAGCACTCTGCCTGCTATGCCTGACTCATTTCAAGGGCAGAAATACCGCAAAATCATGAAGAAACATGGTATGTAACTATTTCACCTTTTCAGTTGTTGATCACCATCTTTCCAAAAGAAGGCTAACACATGATTGTAAATCAGCCTTACAGAGCCATCAATGGATTCAGAATCCCAAGACCAGCAGAGTCAAAACTGCCTTTCTAGTGCATGTGTATGTGTGCATGCATGCATGTGCATGCGCGCGCACACCTATGCACCAATAGTGGGATACATGCTAAAAAGCACTTTTTTTGTAGAGGGTAGAATGTAGGAACTAAGTAGGTGAATCATTAATTATTCTGATCAGATTAGATATGTAACCAACAACCCAAAAAGTGATAATAATTTCTGTATCAAGCAGTGTGTCAGAATATTTACAACTATAACTATTTCCATACCAGTTTACCACAGTAGCGTCCAGGAAATTATTCCTAAAAAGCAAATTCTATTTTATTACAAAGGCCATCGTTATATGGCCTAAAATCTTAGGTTGCACATTTAAAAAATTGACCTGGCAGACATGAAAGGCTAATTATTTGACTAGCTGGTTTGGATCTGGATTATTGACCCTGTACCTCACAAGAGATTTGAATCTAAAGGGTCTGTTACAGACATGATACTGAAGCGAAATTCTTTCACTCAATCCCTGACACTCAGCCATTGATCCTTCTGTTGCACCATATGTTCATAAAGTGCAACATGCATTGGCAGCAAACATGCGCCTGGTGACAAGTGTAATGTTAACAATGTGTGATGATATTATCTATAGCATGGCTTTTGCCCGGCTTTGGCTTGGGTGGAGGTGGAGGGGAAAGGTTCCTGTAACGTTGTCAGGAAATTATTGGCAACACAAGGATTTTTCATGGCTGTCTACAACAGTTCCTTGGCCATTATTAGAGAGAATAGCTAGTAGAACCAATATGTTTTTTATTTCTACCAACCTCCCTCCAACTAGTTCTCTCCAAGGACACTATTTGCTCAGACCTTACAGATAACAACAGAACTTTTATTAAGACCCTGGGGGGGAATTTGCATGCTTTACATATGATTTTATCTGTATCAGATATTATTCCATTTGGGGTTCAAAAGCACCCAAAGATTACCCGATTGAATCCCCCCATTATAGTATGACGAAATCCAAATTAATAGACTGTTGACATCTGTGTATATGTTTCTTTATGTTTTATGGCGTATGGTTTCTTTTCCCCATAACGCTTCCCCAGCTGCTTTGGGGGAGAGATTTGCATGGGAAAAGCACCCACCACGCAGCACTAAAGATCAGATGAATTTTCTCCAACCATGTGTATCTGCTAGAAGAAGAAGAGATATGAGACTTGGCAAAGGATCTCCAGTATGTCCTCTGAAATGACCAAGAGTATTGTGGCACCTTAAAGACTATGGATTTCTTGTGGCACAAGGTTCTGTGAGCCATCCATCTTCATGCATCTGACAAGGTAGGCCTGACTGAGGAAAACTTCTCCCACAAGAAGTTAGGGGCAGCCCAATCCAGACATATGTGGCGGGTGGCCACTCGGGAGTGGGCGGATCTACGGTGCCGCTCATTGGCTTCCAAAGGGGAGATGGCACGCCATGCTGGGAGAGGGAAGAGGGGCCCGACGAGCAAGAGAGAACCTGTCGCCATGGTGATTCCGCCCAGGCCCGCGCCATTGGCCTGCTACTGAGGTGGGGGTGGGGGAGGCACAGTCTCGCGTGGGACCACAGGATTAGCCAGCCTGTTGCACGTGACCGGGCGAGGGGGTGGAAATCCCCCAACTCCCTCCCACTGTAAGAGACTCTGCCAATGGCAGGCTGGCGGCCAGGGGCATGCACAGACAAGCAGGAAGTGCCAGTGCAGTGCTGTCCTAGACAGCGGCTGGAATGTATGTCTGGGAGCAGCCAGACCAAGTCCAAAAGACACCACCATCTGGAGCTCCCCTCCCTGGTGTTGCCCTGTTGCCACCCCCCGCTATGTTCAAGGAACACCTCCCCTGGGGGCTGCAGAACTCGGAGTGCGAGCCGCTGGGCATACATCCACTTCAGCAACGCCCCCCCAAGTGCCCAGTGCACAGCAGCCCTGTGCAGTCGGGTAGACCGTCAGCCTGGGCAGGCTGAGGGGTGGCACCCCCCCTCCCCTGTTCAGCCACGTGGGAGGCAGCATGGCGGCTCATAGCCCATTCTCCGCCCCCAAGAACCAAGTCTACCCATCCTCCCTGGCACTCCCTCGGAGAGGCCACTGATGGGGAGGGGGGTTGCCCCAGGAATGTGCAGCATATACCAAGCAGGAGAGACAACAGAGAGCACAGCTCAGACTTTATTTTTCCGGAACAGAGTGCAGCAGTTTTCCTGGTGTGCACTGGGCAGTCTCGCCATGGACGGGGCTCCACTCAGAGCAGCGGGCAGAAGCAGCTGAGGGAGTGGAGGAGCGGTGGAGCAGCACCCGCAGAAGCCTCTGTGTTGGAGTCCCACTTGCAAAACAGAGACAGAGATCAAGAGCACCTGCAGGGGCGGCAGCTGGGAGAGCAGGCTGCATTTCAGCTGGGCGCTCTCTTAAAGCGACAGTCTCTGACCCACCTCCCTGCAACAGGGCAGCTGCCACACACACATGCCCGGTGCCCTGCCAGGGGTTGGGAACACGGCAGACAGCAGACCAAGGGAAGGGAGCAGGCGGCAGCACAGGGGAGCGAGGTCAGCAGATGCCCCCTGCCGGAGCCCACTGCCTGGTTCAAGTGCCAGAGACACTTGCATACCGAGCAGTCAAGAGCGAGGGGAGAGGGAGGTGGAGGGGGGGACAGTGGAACTTACCCAGCCATGGGCGACAGTCCTCGCATGCAGAGCCTCCGGGAGCCCGGAACCTGTGGAGACCTGGAAACAGTTAGCCCCAGGGGAGAGATCTCTCTCTCCCCCTCACAAGTCACAGATACTGTCAAAGCAACTGTGAGGTGCAAAACCCATCACCAACGTGCCTGCCTGTCCCTCACTCTAAGTCTGTATGGCCGGGAGCTCGGCAGCAGAGCTTCACGCCACGTGCTCCTCTCCCTAACAACTGAGTTGTGCAAGGCCAGAGTGGAAGTATTTCTAGGAGGGGGGAGACTGTGATTGGGTGCTGGGGAGGGGGCTCATCAGCCCAAGATGCGAGGGGATTGGTGAGGCAATCACGCTGCTCCCTAAGGGGTTTCCAAGCTTCCGCAGTGGCAGAGGCAACCTTTGTTTTTGGTTTCAACGAGTGTTTATGGGGCATGCCGCCGTTTTTGCAGGCGTAAAGTTGCACCTCTTGGGGGGGGTGTCATGGGCTAAACTGCTCAGGAAGCCGCCTAAGCCTGACCGTGCCCCCAACTCCACCCCCTCCTCCGCCTGAACACCACGCTCCGCCTCACTTCTGCCCACGCTCGGAAGCAACCCTCAGGCGCTGCTGCCCTTGGATGGAGCAGTGCTCTGGTGGCCCCCCGCCCACGGATCTCCCCTCTGCTGTGGTGGCCCGGTCATACATCTGTGCAAACCCTTCCTGTGCCCATGTAGCAGCTTGTCTGCTCCCAAAAGACTTTCCACCCCCACCCCCCCACCCCGGATTGTGCTTTTAGTCTTCAAGGTGCTTAAAGACAGTTTGGGTGCAATCACACGAGAGATTTGGCCCAACCTAGACATAATCACTTGCATGCACATCTGCTCCCCAAGTCCTGCCCATACTTGCCTCATCATCTTAGGATGGGCTCGGACCAGATTAAATGGCTACTGAGAACTTCCCAGAACCAAATCTCTAAAATACATGCAGGGCTTGTTTCCCAGCTGTCTGAACAGCTAGGCCACACAATGCACCCACCCCCGCACGTGCAGGAGCAGTTTGAATGCTCCTCTTGTGCATGTGCATCTCCTGGCAGCAGGGTGGGGGCCGTGTGATTGCCGCAGCACGCACAAAAGAGAACTGGCTTTTCAAAGCTGAGATACTGCTGCGTCAAATTCCCAGTGTGATCCCACCCTTAATTTTTCATTTTGGCTGCTTCAGATGGGCATGTCTAACTCTCTGGAATTCTTCTCTCCCCTATCTGTATTTGTGAAGCACACTTATGCTCTTGTTCTCCTTTTACAAGCTTGAAGAGTTCTAGTGCTTTCAAACTCCTTGCATAAGATGATATTTAATTACTCTAATTCATTTACAGTGTGGTTCTAAACAGAGTTACATCCTTCTTACATCCATCCATTGATTTTCATGGATTTAGAAGAGACTAACTGCTTCAGATTGCACTGTTGAGGGGTCTAACTAGGATTGCCAACCTTCATGTGGTGACTGGAGATATCCTGGAATTACAATTGATTTCCAGGTGACAGAAATTAGTTCACCTGGAGAAAATGGCTGCTTTGGAAGGTGGACTTCCAATTAGCTTCATTTAACCCCCATTATTTCATTTAACTTCCAATTAGCTTCAATTAACCCCTATTTAGCTTCACTGGGATAACTCTAGAGTAAATGTCTTGAGGATCAAGGTTAATTTTCTGATCCTTAATATAACTTATGCTAGTAGAATCCCTTTCAGAATAAGTAAATTTATGCTTCTAATAGCTTTGAAGAGCTAACAGTTTACAGGTGAGAAACAAGTAAAATGATTATTTTAAAGAGAATAACTCTACTATGCTGAGTATTATTTGTTAGAAGAAATTTCTCCTTGCCCCCTTGTGGTCAGATGGATTTGAAAAAATACTGCAAATATCTGCAAGGCCTATGTGAAGAGAATCTGTGAACTGTAAAGCCTGGTGACTGGCATCAATTAACAAAAAGCAGATGATATATGAAAATGAATGAAAATTAGGCAGAAAAAGGACATGGTAATGCAGCATGAAGTAATTCTAGTTGCTAGAACACAACTGGGTTATTCCTGGGCAGTTATTTGTTGTCTTAGTTGCAAATGCGTTCTATTTACTCTTTTGAGAAAATAAAAAATAAACAGTAATCAAAGCCTGTCACTGCCAATATGATTGGCTCAAGTATCATCTTAATTATGTTTTATCATTCAGGCCATAGCCTTTACTTTGAAATACTTCTGAGTCTGTGGACTGTGCTGAAGTCCAGGAGCTTTTATATCCTAGAAATTAGAATATCCTACATTTGTGCTCTCCTCTTTCACCCTCAACTAGAGGTTCTTTAGGTCCTCATCATTTTCTGCCATTAGAGTGGTGTCATCTGCATATCTGAGGTTGTTTATGTTTTCCCAGCAATCTTGATTCCAGCCTGTGCTTCATCCAGGTCAGCATTCTGCATAATGTACTCTGCATATAAATTAAATAAGAAGGGTGACAATATACATCCTTGTTGAACTCCTTTTCCTATTCTAAACCAATCAGTTATTCCATATCCTGTTGAGCAGACTTTGGAGGATGGTGGAAGAGAGGACGGCCTGGCGTGACTTGGTCCATGGGGTCGCAACAAGTCGAACTTGACTGTGTGGCAGAACAACAAAAAACCCACAGAAGTCAGGGTATAAATTCTGTTTAGGATTGCACTATACACAATAGACATGAGCAGCAGTCTTCCAGCAGGGTTCTTTTTAATGAAACACAGCAGCTGCAGACTACATGTTTTCATGGAGAAACAGGTTGTATCTATATGTCTGGTAATGGAAAGTGTTGTAAGGTCCCAGCTGATTCATGGTAACCCCAGTAGGGTTGCCAGCACCAGGCTAGGAAATAACTGGAGATGTTCAGGGTGCAGCCTGAGGAGGGTAGGATTTGGAGAAGGGAGGGAGTTCAGTGGGGTATAATGCCATAGAGTCCATCAGGGCATTTTTGGTAGAAAAAGCCCAGTAGGGACTCATTTAAATATTAGGCCACACCCCCTGATGCCACCATTGTTTCACACAGGACTTTCTTGTAGAAAAAGCCCAGCAGGAATCATATGCATGTTAGGTCACACTCCCTGATGCCAAGCCAGCTGGAATTGCGTTCCTGTGCATTCCTGCTCAAAAAAAGCCCTGGAGTCCACCTTCCAAAGCAGCCATTTTCTCCAGGTAAACTGATCTCTGTTGCCTGGAGATCATAATCCCAGGAGATCTCTAGCTACCACCTGGAGGTTAGCAACTCTTTTCATAAGATTTTCAAGGCAAGAGACAAACAGAGGTGGTTTGCCATTGCCTGCCCCTATGGTGCAACTTTCTTGGTGGTCTCCCATCCAGGTACTAACAAGAATGGACCCTGCTTCATTTCCAAGATCTGATGAGGCCATTCAAGACAGGGTATATATGTACAACACTGTAACCCCACTTTTCCTCTACGGAGGTCAAGGCAACATGTATTGTTCTCTCATCTATTTATCCTCTCTGTGACTTAGGGTTAGTTTGAGAGAGAAACGAGCCAGGGTTATCCAGTGAGGTTTATGGCAATTTGAATCCAGGTCTTACTGTAACCACTACACTACGCTGACTCGCCTTTCCTCTGCTGATAGTAGCTCCGATTTTAAAAATTTGCTGAAAGGGAAAAGTTAAGCATCACTGCTTCAGTCAAATGTACAGCCTGTTGAGGCAGCTTTTCAGTTTTTTAAAAAAGAAGCTTTTTGGAAGCTTCTTCTTGCATCTGCCATATCATGTTTACTTTGGCCTCAAAAGTGTCACTAACTGTTTGCCGATAGCATCTGTGATATCAAGATTCTGTCATTTCATGCACCATCACAACTGCATTATTTATCTGAAAGTTTCATATATTAAATTATGAATCGTGTTTGGCCATTCATTTTAATTACTTTCAGTGCTCATTTGGATGTATCCATTACATTCAGAGGTCATTCATTTTTCTATAATTCTTTTTGCATTTACTATATAATGTTTAATATCTAATTGTGGTGTGTTAGGATTTCCCTTGCTCCCAGGGTGGGGTAGACAACAGATACCTTTATATCCGCAGCAGGACCATGGAAGACTGGGATGCAAAGTTTTATCAGTTCACGCATGCCCAGCCCCCCCTCCTCCCAAACAGCTGTTTGGGCTTGCCATAGCCTTAATTTCATTGTATTTATATTGTCTTTATTTTCTTTTAATTTTTGCAACAACACACACAGAGTTTTAAACTGCGTTATAAAACTGTAAATTTCCTTGGGTGCTAGTGTTTATTTACCCCAATGGGAGCCTGAAGTGGCTTACATCATTCTTGTCTTCTGTCTTCACAACAACCATGGAAGTCTGACTGGCCCAGCAAGATTCCATTGCAGGGCAGGAATCTGAACCTGCAACGCTGATAGGCATAAAATAAATTTATTAAATACCTTTATGTTAATTAATATCAGATTGCCTGTTGTAACTATACTGTTAACTGTTTCATGAAATAATAATTTTGTTATCCACCTTGAACATGCCAAAGGCAAGGTGGGATAAAGATATAATAAGTAAGCAGGTCTCAGACCTCTTAGTATAGTTATTAAAGTTCACTAATGATGACTTCCTAAACTGGAGTTGGCAATCCCATGTGCCAAATACTTGTCACTTGAGGTTTAAATTTTCCATGACTACCTAAAGGAGATCTTGAGGTCACAGTGGAAAATTCAGAGGAAGTATTAACTCAGGAAGTGCAGCAGATTCACAAAAATATAGTAAACAATTATTAGGAAAAAGACAAAATAGAACAGAAGTCTCTCTCTCTCTCTCTGTTCTATATAGCGCTGCCACAGGGGTTCATCCTCTGAAGAACTTTACCAATGTCAGCTACTGCAAGGAAGGTACAGGCTTCATTTATTCTCTTCATCCCTTTACCAAGTTGTGGGCTGAAAGACTAGAATGGATGTTTGGGAACAGAAATGGTTTCTGACTTCTGACACTCTTGCTATACCTCCTACTGGATTTCAAGGGAAGTGGCTCCAGTTCTCAGGCCGATGGGACCTTGGCTGTTGTGTTAATGCTTTACGTTTCAATCTGCCCCTTCATCCATCCTTAGAATGGCACATGCGGAGTTTAGCCCAATATACCCTAGCTACGTAACAAATTGTCCAGCATCTGGCCTGAGGTCACTTTAAGGTCTTCATCGCTGCTGCTCCTTGGAGCAACCGCCGCCCCACGTTGGGTTGCTGTATTTTGACAACAGGTGCTCTGAAAGAAGGTCACACGGTTAGCTTATTCTTTAGTACAGCATGATGGTCCTAGAAAAGAAAGTGCAGCCAGCGTTTATCTATATTTATTATATGTGTGTGTGTATACTGTGTATGTGTGCGGGAAGGGACACTTTCGGTTGCATCTCAACAGCAGAGCGATGTTTAAAGATGTTCTATTATTATTTTACAACGCAGAGGCCTCTCTTTCCCCAGGCTCATGGAATGTGCGGGAGGCGAGGGCCGCTATTGAGCAGCAAGGCCCTCCCTTTCCCTCCTCCCAGCTTCCTTCGCCCTACTGGGGATTTTTTTTCCAGGCCTCTTCAAACCTCAGCTTCTCGCGGTTGCTAGGCATCGTGACGTATACAAGAAGCGAATGGTGATTGGCCAAGCTGCAGGCCCCGTTCCTCGCGGTGGGACTCTCTGGGGGCGGAACGGAACCGGTGCTATGGCTGGAGCATGCGTGGTTGGAGCCGCGTCCGCTTCGGCCACGTCTGCCGGGTCTGTGTTAAGCCCTGGCTAGCTGCTCACCAGGAGTCATGGCGTGCCTGCTGCTTGTGCCCGGGCTGCGGAGGTCACCGTTGCTCTGGCTTCTTCTGCTAGCGCCGTCCGCTATCGCCTGGGACAGTGGGGACTTGGAGCTCTTCGACCTGGTGGAGGAGATCCCGCAAAACTTCTACGCCTTCCTGGGAGTGGAGCAGGTAAGGAGCGCCGAACGCGTGGCCCCAAAAAGGTGGCTTTTTCCTTCTCGCTTCCGGGTTTCGCTTATTTGAGCCACAGCTCGGCTGTGAAACCAGTTTCGAACGTTGGAGTTCTAGTTTGGAGCATCAGTACTTTAAAACGAGAGCGTTCCTGAGCATGTGCAAATTGACTTCCTCACTTAGGTGTGCTCAAACTGCAACCAGTCCATCAGGGACCAGAGGACATGGCTGAAGAAAGGAATTTTATTCTTTAGAAGCATTGCTGTTTGCGCGATTTCTTACAAATCTTTTGCATATTCTTTCTAACTCCCTCCCCCACTTGCTTTCATTCGAATCATGTCGAATTCTTCACACTATTGTATCTTACTATGGACTGTGGTTTCCTTGGATCCTCCCCCCTAAGCAGCTCCCAGCATTCTCTTATGCTCCGTCTCTTTCTCCCTTCCAGAGACATGCTTACATATAACGGTCATCCTGTTTGCTCCTGGAGGATACTTCCCGTTTGCTTGTAAAACCCCACCAATATTGCAGATATCCTGTCTCTTCTTGTGGTGAGGGCCCTTGGTTGCTTCTGGTTGGACTGTTCAGCACTGGCAGACTTTGTGGACTGTCTTGCTGCCTGAGGGATGATTTGCTGTGGCAATTTACACTTCTGCGTTTTCTTTTGTGGAGAAGTTAAGGTGAGATGTACTGATCTCCTTGACATTGGAGTTACAACTGCCATTGATATTGAGGTTTTGTTTTGTTTTGGGGCAGCTGCCTGGGAAACTGGAAGTTAAAAAAGCATTGTGTTTAACTAACCAATATCTTTGGCAATTGGGTGTTGTTGTTTTCTTTTTTGGTGACTGTTTTAAAAGTGTCTCCGATTTGGACTGATTTAACATGGCTTATTTTGAAGAAGAGATGCAGTTGAATGACATTCAACAGTATCAGTGTCTCACTTGGTTCACATAACACAGATCCTAGTAAAATTAGACCATGATAAGTGCGATTGTCCAAATGCTAGCCAGTCCTCTAAAGTTAGTTAGATGTGTCAAACCAGGATGTGAAAACATGATTTGAACTCGCATTGTTATCATAGTTGAGGTTGACTATGGTAAATGCCCCATTATGTTCCCTGGTGTTGCAGTGCAGGCTGGGATACCAGATGGATCTGTGTGGGAGAGATGTGGAAAAGGGTGGGGCCAAGTATGGGAAGCCAGGAGGGCCATTTGGTCTGGGCCTCAAGCTAAAAGAGGCCACAGAGGTAGGCATTTATTAATTTTTTTGGTGTGTGGTAAATGTTGCAACTTGTTTTTCATGTGCACTATGCATCATATCTTAAATTCTTACTATGGCTAAGGGCCTCAAATGTTGGAAGTGGCTTAGTCTTCTCTGAACATCTGAGAGGGTCTGAGAAAGAACCATGGCAATGAAACTAGGATTTGTCTGTTTTTACAATTGAGCTATAGTAGAAATGAATCATAGTTTCCCATTATGTCTGAACAGAGTCCCTAAATCTAAAGAAATTCCCCAGGAGTTATACCAGTTCCCCATTGAAATGTGCACACCAGGAAATTCATTAAGCTTTTTGTGTTTAGTTCTGATTACACTGACCTTTATTTCCATGTTGTCTAGTTCAGTTGCAGATCAGATGCTAACTTTAAAAAAATCGATTGGTTCAGTCTCTTGGCCATTTTCAAATATGTGTTATGTAGCTAGTAACTTTCTATGAAGCAATACCGTAAGTCTTTCACTGAAGAAACAAATTTTGGCTGGGATCCAGAAGACAACATAAGAAGTTTCTGCATGTGTGCCAGCATTTCTGAAAGCATTTATACCTCAGTCTCATTATGTCATCTGTCAATCTGCTTCTAAGTAGAGTCTCCCTTAAACAGTATCAAATCAAGCATGGGGACCTGGACTTGGTAGGGTAAATCACATATATGTACAGAATTGGTTAGGAGCATGCATTGAAGCCTGGCTGTCTATACATTCCAACAGCATCTTATGAAGAACTTGGAATAAGGCCTGTTGTAGGGGGGAATAGAATGGGCTCTAGAAAGAAGCTCTGGGTGAGTGCCCTTCCCACTCTTGCTGTCTTCCCACCCAAGTGAAAGCATTTACTCCCCCCAACGTTGG
Source organism: Heteronotia binoei (assembly GCF_032191835.1). NCBI lineage: Eukaryota > Metazoa > Chordata > Lepidosauria > Squamata > Gekkonidae > Heteronotia > Heteronotia binoei. The sequence continues at coordinate 34,900,525 of NC_083232.1, forward strand.
TGTTTTCCCATCCCCCCACTTCTTCCTCTCAGCTACCCCCACACCCTTGGCACACCACTGCTCCCCACACCCGTGACATTCACTCACCCCACCCTTACTGTTTTCCCACCCACCAATCCTTGGCCTTCACTGACCCCCCTTGTTGTCTCCCCCACCCCCAACCCTTGGCATTCACTCACCTCCCTTGCTATCTTCCTGCCTGCCCTGCAGCTGAAATAGACACTTGTTTCCTCCCCCTCCCCAAGTGTGTGTGTCCCCGTGTCTTTGGTGGCTCAAAGCCTTGAAAGAGGCTCAAGTGTGGGAGTGTGTGGAGGGGGGCGGAGATGACAACAGTCACACAGATGCTGAAGCTCAGCATTCCTTTTGTTTTCAGTGCATTTTTGCCACCTTTTTAGCATCAGCATGGGCTTGTGGCATGATGAGGGGGTGTGTGGTTTGCCTGGCTTGGTTATGTTATGGTATATCATAAAGTATGTGCCTCAATGTGACTATTTTTTGTAGGGGAATTGATCTGACTTAATCTTTCCATCTCCCCCCCTCCCTCTGCTGCCTCTATCAAGAGTACAGTTTTTCTTCACAGTGTGGATCAAAGCAGGAGGGAAGGGACCTCAGCAGGGTATAATGACACAGAATCCACCCTGCAAAGCAGCTGTTTTCTCTAGGGGAACTGTTCTCTGCCACCTTGGTTGCCTAGCAATAGCTTCTGGCTAGCAGCTTCCTCAGTGGCCCAATCCTTGTCTGTCCTGGGGCAAGGCTGAGGGGAGGAGAGGGAAAGAGGGACTGACAGGAAAGAGGCAGCAGCCATGGCCTGTGAGGAAACACTCCCAGTGCGGCTGCATTACTACAGCAGTGGTGGCTCCCTGACTATGTTGGCAGCCTTTGGAGTTTACATGTGCTGAGAGGCCATCTGTGTGGGCCGTTGATGGGGCAGCAGAGGTTTGTTGTTGGCAGCAGCCGCGACACATTTTGTGAGGCTGCAGTAGAGTGGCAGTCCTTTCTGAGGCTGGTTGACAGAGAGGACACAGAGAAACATCAGAGATGTGTCTGTATAAGACTGTTTTGGTGGTTTGTTCAACATTCCTGGCCCTGCAGTAGGTGAGGGTAGGGGAGTCAGCCAATGGTAGTCCAGAGATGCTGACTGAGCTGTGATGGGCCAATGGTTTATGGAGTGCATGGAGAGTCAATGGGAGAGCTCCATTTGGCCACCACCATAGGAGAATTATTATCTGGATAATGATAATTTTGTTGGTTCTATTTGACTTCTCAGAGAACAGCAACTGCAGCATGCAAAATGTTCTTTTGACTATCAAGGAGGTGCAAACAGAATTTTAGCGTTGTTCAGCTCCTGAATGTGGCCTGGACCAAATGAAGTTGGCTTTACTTTTGAAAGGCTAGGATTATGAGTTCACAATGTTCTACTTATGCATGGGAGGTTACCATGAGTTCAAAACAGATGTGTATATGCTTGAGAAGGGGGACTTTTGGGGGGAGTTCTATTCTTCTCCAGTAAATGTTATTTCCTGGTGAGAAATGTTGTAGGATAGTAAAAAGAAGTGAAAGCCTTTACTAGTTCTTATCAGTGTTCCCTCTAAGCTGAGTTAGCGTGAGCTAGCTCACAGATTTTTAGCCTCCAGCTCATGATTTTTTGTCTTAGCTCAGGAAAAATGGCCTCAGAACACAATAATTTATGCAGTCGCTCAGGGGTGACCAACGGTAGCTCTCCAGATGTTTTTTGCCTACAACTCCCATCAGCCCCAGCCATTGGCCATGCTGGCTAGGGCTGATGGGAGTTGTAGGCAAAAAACATCTAGAGCTACCGTTGGCCACCCCTGTGAATAGCTCACAACTTGAATGCCAGTAGCTCACAATGTTAATATCAGTAGCTCACAAAGTAGAATTTTTGCTCACAAGATTCTGCAGCGTAGAGGGAACATTGGTTCTGATATGGGGAAAGCTAGATTCTAAATTGAGAGCTTTTGTAATAATGCTAAATAATGCAGTTTCAATCCACCTTAGCAACTGTTTGCAAGTGGATTTTGCCATTTCACACAGTAAAATCCAGTTGCAAAGTGCACTGAAGGTGGATTGTAAGTGCATTTAGTATGTGTGAAAATAATGCCTTTTATATTCTCGAGGGATCTTTTCTTCAGACATTTGTTCTGGGGTGCCATTGTATGCTTTCATTAAGCTGATATTATCTACTAGTACAGGCATCACAAGTGTGACGCGTGCACTTGGGCATGGCCAGGGTGATAACTGAAAGCTTATAATTTGCCTTGAGTCTCAATAAGAAAGGTGGATTATAAATAACATAAACAAATCTGCCTTTTGAGAAGTGGGTACAGTTGCTTTGTATGGTGGATCCTATCCTTGAGCCACTGATTGTAATGCTAGAGACATTTTTTATTTTTCCATTTAATAGCATACATCCCCTGGAAATAAAGGTAAAGGTAGTCCCCTGTGCAAGCACCCTGGCTTTATTGTTTTAACATGGCTTTTGCCATGTCTTGTAAGCCGCCCTCAGCCTGCCTTGGCAGGGAGGGCGGGGTATAAATATAAATTTATTATTATTATTATTCTTTACTGACACATCACAACAATTTTTTTTTTACATTTTACAGGGTGGTTTGTCATTACCTTCTCCAGCCCCTGGAAATACGTTATTATAATTCTCTATGTTATAATTTGCTTAGTAACCAATGCCCTTGATGCCAGAACTCTTCATGTCTTTCCTTTGTTTTCTTCAGCCCCTAAATTGGAGATCTTTACAGTGTGAATGTGGATCATTAGCAGTGGATACTTCCAAAATGCAGATAAAATTCTAGGGCAAATATTTCTGTTAACTGCAAAACATGGTGTGACGTTAAGCTAATCAAATGTTGAAATGTGAATAAATGTAAAATCCAGCTGTTCCTATCCTTAATGGCCATCTTGCTACCCTAGAATCTGAGCTGAGACATGGGATAGTAAAATTATGCAATTAATCTTTTATAGGAGAAATTGAAAATAAATTATATACTTGTAAGTCACATCTAAGGCATTAAACTGTATTTAATAAATTGCACAATTTAAATGTGGTGTAAAGTTGATGGTTTATGGGTCTGGCTGCAGAAGCTTTTGTTCCCTCTGCACAGGAAAAGCGCTATTGAAATAAGTAGGCTTACCTTGCTACCCTTTCCACTAGTCATTAAAATGATTTTGCAATATACTTGCATGCCAAATTTTAAGGGACATTTTTCTGCATGAATGTATTCAATTAAAGAATTACATTTTAAAATATGATCTTTTTACATGGTTTTGAGGAAATCATGTTGATATTAAACATTTCCTAGTTTAGAGGTAACTGCAGGTTTATTTCTTACTTACTACCAATCAGAATTCACTGGATTGTTTGTGAGGACCCAATATAGCCATTAAAAAAGACCTTGGGAAATTCTCATTCCCACTGCAGACCCGCCTTATGTTGGAACTCCCTCCCTAGGGAGATTTGTCTGTCTCCCTCTTATGTCTTCTCCCACTGGGTGAAGGTTTTTTCCTTCTGTTTGGCATTCCTGTCTGTGTGTTTTTATGTGTTTGTATTTTGTTTTATTTATTTGAGAGCCATTATGGCGTAGCAGTTAAGAGTGTCAGACTAGTATCTGGGAGACTCATGCTGGAATCCCCATTCATGCCATGGAAGTTCTCTGGGTGACCTTGGCAAAGTCACACTCTTTCAATGTTAGCTACCTCAAAGGGTTGTTGTGAGGATAAAATGGAGGAGAGGAGAATGGTATATGCTGCTTGGGTAGGGCTGCTAGGTGCTAGGTGGGTCCTAGAGATTTCCTGCTTTTAGAACTGATCTCCAGCCGGCAGAGATTAGCTGCCCTGGAGAAAATGACTGCTTTAAAGGGTGAACTCTATTATTTATTTATTTATTCATTCATTCGATTTATATCCTGCCGTCCCCACCGAGGCGGGCTCAGGGTGGCTTACAACATAAAATTCAAAATAATATGGTTAATAAATATTAAAATACATTGAATAATTTACAGCAGGTAAAACAATAAACAAGAAAATGATCTAACAGTGGGGTGCTATTCTACAGCCTTCCTTCGTAGTTTTTAGGTACCAGTCAGTTATATACTCTATGGCAGGGGTCCTCAAACTACGGCCCGCGGGCCAGATGCGGCCCGCTGAGGACGTTTATGCGGCCTGCCGGGTTATGGCAAAATCAGACCGGAAGTGACATTCGACCTAAACTCGCATTAGCAACGCACACTTCCGGCTCTGGGCTGAGGCAGCGGAGACAGAGTGTGAGGTGATACCGAGGTGAGGTGAGTTCCCAGGCCGGGGTGTGTGGTGTGGGGAAGGGAGAGAGATGCAGAAGACGGAGAACTGACGGCCCGCAGCCTTGTACAGTAACGGCAGTCCGGCCCTCCAACAGTCTGAGGAACAGTGAACTGGCCCCCTATTTAAAAAGTTTGAGGACCCCTGCTCTATGGCATTGTACCATGCTGAGGCCCCTCTCCTGGATCCACCCCAAAAGTCTCCAGGTATTTTCCAACACAGACTTAGCAACCCTACTCCTGGGTCCCTACTGGGGAGAAAGGTGGGATATAAATGAATTAAATTGTGTGTGTGTGTATACACACACATGTATGCATATATAATGATTTTAAATGCCTGAAATGTTTTAATATTCTCTGTCTTGGGAACCCTGAGTTGGATGGAAAGTCAACATAGACATTTTAGATAAATAGGTAAAATGTTGTTCTTAAGGGTTCCCTTTCCCCTCATGGAGATCAGCAGGCTGCAGTTGGAGGGGAGAAGGCACGAAAGTTCTGTATTTTTGATGGGAAATGTAGTCCAGCTCCAACCAGTGTTCTCTCTAAGCTGAGTTAGCATGAGCTAGCTCACAGGTTTTTAGCCTCCAGCTCACACATTTTTGTCTTAGCTCAGGAAGGCTAACCCCAGAGCACACTAATTTAGGCAGCAGCTCACAACTTTAATGCCAGTAACTCACAACTTTAATGCCAGTAGCTCACAAAGTAGAATTTTTGCTCACAAGACTCTGCAGCTTAGAGGGAACATTGGCTCCAACCCATTATATTTGTTTGTTTGTTTTATTTGCTTTTTAGCCCACCCTTCCCGTAGAACAGGCTCAGGGTGGGTTACATCATAAAAACAATGACCAATAAAAACAAAAGACCCAATTTAAAATATGTAAGATCTAAAACTACATAGTGACAATAGAGACTAAAATGGCAGGTTCTGCCTCACAGACATGGCCTATTGTCCATGTCCAGCAGATCTTATAGCATTGGGATGAAATGAAGGGGGGAGGCTGGTAACAAGACCACTGCCTCAGCTGAAAGCCTGGCAAAAGAGCTCTATTTTACAGGCCCTGTGGAATTAGAGCAGATCCCGCAGGGCCCAGATCTCCAGGGGGAGCTCATTCCATTAGGCAGGGGCCAGAGCTGAAAAGGCCCTGGCCCTTGGCAAGGCCAGATGGATATCTCTGGGGCTGGGTATTACCAAAAGCTGTTGGGTCGCTGATCGTAAAGACCTACGGGGCTCATACAGGGAGAGACGGTCCCGAAGGTATGCTGGCGTTAAAGCTTGGTGTTTCTTGAAAGTTTTCTTTTCCTATTTGTTTATAACCTTTAACCAGGATTGATGCCAGTATGCCCTTTGGTGGAATAGCAGCTGGGTCGCAGGGTTTCTGCTGGGGCCCACTGTGGTTGACTCCCTTCCTGTGACCTCCCCTGTCACTTGCCTGTGTGCCCTTCACTTGCAAGTGCTCCACCACCCATGTTTCCAGCATTGATGAAGAAGTGCATATGGGTGGTGCACAGCTGCAGTGCTACTGGTGACCTTGGGAGCAGCATTACCAGGAGGAGGTTGGAGGACTTGTAAACAGTGGAAGGATCCATAGTCAGGTGGTGGAAATGCAGGGGAGTGGGTGTAAAGGGAGGCATGAGGGGGGGCCTGGTGGTGGGCAGAAAGGCAGCGCTGGGAATTGTCTGCCCAGCCCCCTCCACCCAGAACTTCGAACCAGCACTAACTTTAACAGTCTTCATAAGGTGAGGGCTGCTTTTGCAGAAGAGGTTTGACAGAACTCATTCTAAAACCCGTTGTTGTGCGAATGGTTAATTCAATGGCATGTCTTTTGGTTATGCTGGGTTTCTGGTGCAGTACATCCCTTTTCCTATAGAAGGCACGCATATAGATGCTGTTCAGTATGACATGGATCCTGAAAAGGGGGTATGGGAATGATGAATTTCTTCTGCTCATGCTTTCTTATCTACTATCTACTGGAAAGTGCCACTGGATATGTTTTTAGCTACTGAACCTTACTGAAGATCTAATGTTTATAGCACCATAATGTTAATTTTAATATAACTTGTAAATTGTTTTAATGATGATTTTATAATTATAACTGTTGCTGTATATTGTATTCCTATGTTGTGAGCCGCCCTGAGCCTGCCCTGGCGGGGAGGGTGGGATACAAATAAAAAGTATTATTATTATTATTATTATTATTATTATTATATTTATTTAAAGATTTCATTGAGTTTCTTTGCTTCCACTTATTTGATGTTATGAGTAATCTTTTTGCTTCTGTCAGATTTAGTTATTTACTACTTGTTAGCTGTCTTGAAAACCTTCAGTTGAAAAGTAGACTATACATACTTGAACAAATAAAAGACCCCCCCCCCTTTCTGGGACTTCCCCCATCTTATTTACTGAGCTCCCTGCTGCCCTGAGAAAGTCTTGAGACCTTGCTGATCTTCAGGACATATAGACTGATTATTTATTTAAACATTTATATCCTACCTTAGTGTCATGATGGGAGGCCTATAGGCTCCAGAGAAGCCTGCCTAGGAGTTGCTAGTAGGTCTACATCTTCCAGGATTCCTTCTGTCCCCCTGACTGGGTGGCAGAGTTTTGGAAGGCAAACTAACCCGGGGAGGGGGGTAAGTGGGACATGGGAGGGAAAGCATAAAAGGCCTGGCTGGAAAGGAAGGTAGTTCTCTCTGCTGAGGCTGGACTGGAGGAGGTTGCAGCTAGGGAGAGATCCCTCACCCAAAGTGGGTAGGGAGTAGCAGGGAATGTCTAGTCAGATGTGTCAGGGCTTTTATTTATTTGCACCAATATTTATTGTTTCTTTTTTCACTGTTGCACTAAATGTTTTAGTACTCACTTGTTATAGAGCACCTATTGTTGTTAAACTGTCTGGGTCCTCTTCATGTGTCTTTGGTCACAGTTAAAAAGTGCTTTCTAATAAGGAAGACATGGGTTGGGTGGGTGCCCTAGGCCAGGGGTCCCCAATCCCTGGACCGGTAGCAATCTGTGGCCTATCAGCAACTGGGCCGCCAGCCTCCCTGCCCCCCCTGCGGCATCTCTCCCCCTCCCCAGGTGCCTCTTCCTCCCTCCATTTTTACGATGATCTTTCCGGGATATTTAAAAGCTCACCCCCCCCCCCGTGGCAGCAGCAGCGAGCGACTGCTGAACAAGCGACACTGCCCTTGCACCGCTTGTTCAGCGGGGTGCTAGCTGCTGCTGCCGCAGTTTCCCCCGCAGATCTGCTGATTGTTGGCGGAGTGTGTGTGAGCTTTTAAAGAGCCTGGAAGGCACTTTCTGTAGCTTAACATCATAAAAAACAGAGGGAGAAGGAGGTGCCATGTGGGGCAGCGAGGCTGCGTGGGGGACCAGATTCAGTTCCCCCACCCTGCCGGCCCTGGGGCCGCGGTGGGCGGGCCACCGGTCCCTGATGCCAAAAAGGCTGGGGGCCACTGCCCTAGGCCCTCCCTGACAGACCCTTACCAGAGTGGTGGCAGCCAGTTGAAGGCCCTTCCTGGTCTCCTGCTGTGTGACACTTACCTCCTCAGTCTCAAAGTGGTGATTGGGGTGGCAGAGATGGTGGTCTGTTTTACAGGAAGGTAGGCATCTGTTTGCTATGGGATTTCTGTTACTCCTTTTCCTAATTTATTCAGATAGGGACTGGCTTGGTACCCAGTGGCTCCCACTGAGTTTTGTGGGACAGCATAGCAGTCATGGTATAGTTGAGGACAATACATCCTAAATTTCCCTCAAATATTTATAATAGCTGCTTATAGAAGCGAATAGGAACCATTATAAAACCTATCTTTGGTATAGTGTTGCATGATCCTGCTGTGCTTTGTTGCTGATGGTGTGTGGTCTTGCCTCCACTGATGGGAACCCGGTGGAGGGGTAATGTGTGCAAACGGCACATCTCTATTTCACCTTTTTCCAGGGGATTCTGCAGCATACAGGCATCCTATTTATCATAATCACAAGTGTTTCACTAGAGTACCATGATACTCTAAACCCATTTTATTAAGTCATTTTTCTTAAAACTTCTATGTTTGTCCAGTCTGTTAAACTACAAACATAGAATTTCCTAACATAGAAACAGAGAAGTATTTCCTAAACATAGAAATTCCCATCTGTGAAGTTGTTCTGTTACCTGAGGGCTACATGGGAGTGGTCCTGAACAAAATGTGTGGCTTGAAATGCAAGTTTTGGAGCTCATTAAAGTAAATCTCTCTCCACCTGTAGAAATTGTAGTCAATAAAACTGGCCAGGAAAATGCAAGCATGTTGTTTAAACCTGAGTATAACATGTTGCTGGCATGTCCTGAGACTGTAGTTATTGCAGTTCTTCAGTGATTTCCTCTCTGATTGCATATAATTGACATCTTTAACAACTCTTTTAGAGTACTTAGTAACCTGATGACAAAAGCCCCTAAACAGCTGTCCAGAAGATGGAGGAACAATCCCTATATGAGACCTACATTGGGTGAACAAAAGAGAGAACATTGTATATTTGAAATTTAGAGAGCACAGTTTGATTTGTAAATCTAATGTTTAGCCTGTGTATATAAAGTAGTCCCCTCCTGGAATATATATTCATTTTTATGCAGTGAAAAATACGAAACATCTTATCCCTTTCCCCCCTTACTGGAGCTCAATCAGCAGGAGTCAAGCAGTTCTTGAGGATACTGAATAACCTTTAAGCAAAATGAGGCATAAGTACCAATTAGCTGAAACTTCCTCAGTCTCCAGCTGATGTTTACATTGTATGAAATTTTAACCCTCCTTCTTGAACTGTGGAGGAAAAAAGTCCATGTTTTGTCTCTGCGTTCCTAGTTTGAGAAAATGCTGTGAGTTCTCTGGTCTCTGCCAGTCTGGGTTTTTAGGTGAGCTGATTTTTTTTTTAAAAAATAACATGTGAAGTCTAAATGGTGTGCTTTCAACCTCTCTTGCGTGATTTTTGTGAATGTCTGATCATTCCTAGTGGGGAGGAGGCATTTGTAATGCAAATATGCACTTTAAAAGACATGTTTCACCACTCAGTTCAATGAGAGCTCTATAAAGAGCTGTGTTTGAAACAGCTCAGCCTGTTGTCACAGCTGGTTTATGGCAACCCCATGGGATTTCCAAGGCAAGAGGCATTCAGAGGTGGTTTGCCAGTGCCTGCCTCTGTGAAGCAACTCTGCATTTCCTTGGTGGTCTCCCATCTAAGTACTATCCAGGTCCAACATTCTTAGCTTCTGAGATCTGACGAGGTCAGGCTAGCCTGGGCTCTCCAGGTCAGAGCTCGTTTATATGATCTGTAACGTCAGAATAAGAGGGCACATTGATTGAGTTGTACACGTGGTACACATTTTCTATAATTTTTGTGTCTTATTAATACTGTTGAATATGGGGTGCTTCCAGAGGAGGGATGTTAGGGTTGAGCATGTTGATTCAGTCTATTTTTAATATTGTGAAGCCATGGGGTGTGTGTGTGCTATGTATGGATCCACCTACTAGTTGTTGCTAGTCCAAACAGCCCATGGTGGCAGAGCTCTACCAGGATCAGGAGGGCTGGTATTAGGGTTGCCGATCCCCTGGTTTGGGTCATTGGAAAGAGGGGGAGAGGGAAATGTCTGCTGGGCACTTCATTATTCCCTATGAAGACCAATTCCCATAGGGTATAATGGATAATTGAACTGTGGGTATCTGGGGCTCCAGGGGAGCTGTCTTTTGAGGTAGGGGCACCAAATTTTCAGCATAGCATCTGGTGCCTCTCCTCAAACCCCCCCCCCCCAAATTTCAAAAAGATTGGACCAGGGGTTTCGATTCTATGAGCCCCAAAAGAAGGCACCCCTAGTCTTCATTATTCCAAATGGAGGGAAGGCATTTAAAAGGAGTGTGGTCCCTTTAAATAGGATGGCCAGAACTCCCTTTGGAATTCAGTTGTGCTTGTCACACCCTTGCTCCCAGCTCCACCCCCAAAGTCCCCAGAAATTTCTTGAGTTAGACCTGGCAACCTTAGTTGGTATAGTCAAAAACAGAAACTCTTCCCTGGTAATCAGTACCACCTGTGTTTCTCTTCTAAACTCCTCCACTTTTGTTGAGTTTTACAGAGGCTAAATCAACCGTAAGGCAAACTGTTCTTTGGGCACCTAGTTGTAAACCATGTAACACACACACAATATTTAAGACAATTAAATAAAACATTATATAAGCACATAAATTGCACAAGCAGGGAGGTGGTCTGATAAGAGTTAACAACAACAAAAAGGCTTCACCCATTGGCTAAAGACAGCAATAGAGGGAGATCCAGAATTTGGGTGCCATAAGCAAGAAGGCCCTTTCTTGGGTTGCCACCGATCTAGCATCAGATGGTGGGGGCATCCAAAGTAGGGCCTCTGAAGATTACTGGAATTGTCAAATAAGTTCATATAAGAATACGTGGTCTGTCAGGTGTGCTGCCCCCAAGCTGTATAGGGTTTTAAAGGTCAAAACTAGAAGTTTGAATTAATAGTGTAAAAGAAGAAAGACACTGTGGCCTGCCTTTCCCCCCTTCTATGAGCAAGTATGACTAGCTGCTCAGTTTTCATGGTGTTTTCTATTGCCAGTTTTGCTGGGTTTGTGTAAATTTAATGGAAATCCCTCAAGGCAAATTTGATAGAAATACTGCAAGGCTGCTAAAAAAACAATTGTTTCCAGTTCTGTTTTTTTCTTTTAAATACTTTTTTTAACCTGTTGAGACTAGGAGTGTGAAAAAATCCATATTTTTTGGGCTTGAGTATACTGAACAACAACAAAAAGGTATTTTCCAATATTCCTGAATCTCAATGCAGGTATGGTATTTGGATTTGGGATTTTTTTGGAATTCTCATTTTTTTGGGTCCATTTTACCCTATGGGGACCATTATAGTCAGTGGTCCCCATAGGATATAATGGAGAATTGACCTGGGGGTATCTGGGGCTCTGGGAGCGGTTGGTTTTTGAGATAGAGGTACCAAATTTGCAGCATACCTGCTAGTGCTTCTTCTTACAAAGCCCCCCAAGTTTAAAAAAGATTGTACTAGGAGGTCTAATTCTGTGTGTCCCCATCCTCCATTGGTTTTCCCCCCAATTTAAATTTGTATTAAGCTTTATGTATACATAAACAAAAAAAAAATAAAATTATATAACAATTGAAATGTAGACTAGCATTGCTAAGTCTTATGTAGGTTCATTAAAAATCCTCCATTGGTTTTAATGGAAGTAAAAAGGTATTTAAAAGGCTTGCAGTCTCTTTAAATTCCTTCTCCAAGCAGTGAGTTTACCAGAAGGCATTTAATGGGACTGCAAGCCCTTTAAACCAGAGGTGTTGAACTCATTTGTTTCAAGGGCTGGATCTGACATAAATGTCACTTTGTTGGGTTGGGCCATGCATTTTATAAGTCTGATATTAGAAACCACAGCATTCAAAAAACAGTGGGAGAACATTTAGCTTTCCAGGACATTCAGTTGCTGAACTAAGAACAGCAGTTCTCTTACAGAGGTATTTCAAAGTGAGATTAGAAAGAAAGACTGCGTAATTGCAGTTAATAATAAAGCTCAAGACAATGCATGCTTCAGGACTGAATTGAGACCTAGGTTTCCAGTTTCATTACCAAAGCCTGCTATTGTGGTTTGGCATCTGAAATCACTCCACTCTCTAAGTTATAAGGATCAGTGAACTCACATTCTAACTGTATCTGAAGAAGTGAGCAGTGGCTCATGAAAGCTCATGCCCTGCCACAAATTTTGTTAGCTGCTACTGGATGCTTGCTCCTTTTCACTGATAAAAATTGCAAGCTATGCTGTTAGATTTCTTTCATTTTTCCTTTATCTGTTTAAACTGAAGATGGGGATCTTTCCAAGTAAATGATGTGTTGATTCCAGACTGAGCCAAATCAGTGAAATTTTTAAACAAACAAAAACAAGGGAGAGTGGAGAAAGGAAGACATGAACTGGAACATATGGAACATATATGTATTTTTAAATATTAGCCATCTATTTCATTAAACAATGAAATCCAGTCCAAGTGTTCTAATTTCTAATCAGGGTCATTGTGAAATAAAATAAAAACAGAGAAATCTAATCTAAAAAAAAAACTTTTCAGAATAAGCCAAAACAATTTCCTTTTGATTCTCCTTTCCCCTTGACCCAATGTGCCCCTTCTTTTAACACATGTACAAATGTGTGTGTGAGCGATAGAGATCGTCTCAAAGAAAACAGCAGAGCACCATGATCTCAATGTAAATTGTGCTTATCAGAAGAATCCAACCTGCTTCTTTCCCTCCATTAGAAGTGTGCCTGCACACGAAAGCTTATACCTGAAATAAAACTTTGCTGGTCTTAAAAGAGCCACAGACATTGCTTTCTCTCTTTTTTCCCCACCCCTCCTTTTCCTCCCAAATAGCCAGTGGAGGGAAGTGAGGCTTGCTTTTTATCTCTCCTGTACGGCAAGCAGGAAGCTGCAACTGAAGGAGCTGTATGCGTGTGTGTGTGTGTGAGAGAGAGAGAGAGCTTTCAAGGCTCAAAGGAGCAGGAAGCAGGAGAGGATGCTGTGTAAAAGCGAGCTGCAATGCAGTGGCAGCAGCCTCAGGGAAGGAAGCAGGATACAGCCAGTTGTGTGCGGGTGGGATTTGAGCCTGCAGGGGCTGGGTCTTCTCTGCGAGGCCACGTGTTTGACACCCCTGCTTTAAATACTCTTTAACTTTGACTATCTGGCAGTCCCAGAAAATCCTGAATATTTTGGGGGCTTGTTCCTTTTGGATACTGAAAAAATACCCAGATCTATATCCGGCTGAAAGGCTAGCAGGAAAATACCCATATAAACCCATTTAAAATTCATTGTGTTTAATTTGATATTTTTATTTATTGTTATTGCAGTGTTTTAATGTTGTAAGCCACCCTGAGCCTGTTTTGCAGGATAGGGCGGGGTATAAATCGCAAATTAAATTAAATTAAGGTGGCTGTTTTTTAATATATATTTGTTTGGTTCAGATATAGCTGAATGCACACCCTTAGTTGAGACTGACCATTCTCTCCATTAGATCCACTTTTCACTGTCTTGCGAATCCTTGGGCTTCTTGTGCAGACTGTACTCTAAACTGTAAGTGGGCTTTAGAGGCTGACTTTTTCAAATTGTGTCAGGTAGCTTTGTCAACCAGAGTAGGCTAGCAGTCACCCACTCATCTTATCCCTGTGTGGCATCAACATGGTAGAATCTGCCCTCTTTTGTGCTTGATGGCTCACCATGAGTTCATTTATTTCCCCTTCCTCTTTGAGCACTTAATCTGGCATGTGGTCAGTTCAAAGGAAGCATGACTAAAACTTCTCTCCTGCATAGTCTTGAACTGTGGCCTGTGATCAGGTTTACAGCCTAGATGTAATCTTGTGACCTAGTTTGTCCTTTTCCCTATATCCATTCTGTTGCTTTGCTCTGCAGTTACTACATGTTGACCTTAAGCTTTTTTTAAAAAATTGTTCTCAGTAGACTTTATCAACCATCAGAATGGCCCTACTTCTTAGTAGCAGATGTCATATTTCTATAATAGATATGCACATTAACCATTACTGCTAGTTCTATATTTCCTGCATTAAACCAGTGCCAAACTCCAGTTTATACTACTGGTTAAACTTCATGATATGTGAAGTCTGATTTCTACCAGTTGGGGTTATGACAGAAAGCAATAGTAGACACAAGATTGGTTGCCTAGCAACTGCCTAAATGGTTCCTCTAATTCCACCCTTGTGTGCTTACGCTTGTGAGTTTCATGGACATAAAAGGTAAAGGTAGTTCCCTGTGCAAGCACCAGTTGTTTCCGACTTTGGGGTGACTAAACTACAGCAATGGTGGCAACACAGGAGCAAGGCTTACTTGATGGCTTGTGATCTCTGTTGGATCCTGTGTGTTAGATAGTGTTGCTTTATCTTTCAGATTTCTGTATTACAAAGACAGGCATTTCATAAATAATGGTTTTAACAACACTGCAATGCCTTATGTATCAGTTGTGCTTTATATGTATTTCTGGTTGCCCTAACTGTTATGTCCCAACCAATATTAGATGTTCTTATTCACTGTTCCAGTTATCACATGGGCAAACAGTCCATCATCATACAGGGGATACACTTTGCTAATTACTAGCATAATGTCACCCTGTTTTTAGATTATTACTTGCTATAGCAAATGCTGGTTGAGTATTTCTCATTAGTTTGAAATGTCTTTCCTGAGTTGTAATAAAGGCTTGGGGAAAGCGTGTTTATTTACATCTATTTATTTATTTAAAATATTTCTGTGTGCCTCTTCAGAGCCTTCCTCGAGGTGGCTTATCCTGGCTTGCAGTATGTTCTTGTCATCCAGATAACATTGAACCTGACCTTTTCCCAAAGACCTTTCCACCTTGAAAAGCTTTTCTTAATCAAATGGGCTTGGTGAGTGTCCAGCCATGTGAATTAAGCTTAAAGCTGCATTTGGGGATCTACATATTTTTGGGTGGCATTGGTAGCTTGTGATGAGGTTTGGAGGTGATTAGGGATAATAATGAGTTTTGTGTGAGTTTCACTAGTGAGTCTTGGACCTGCTTTGAGATTGGGAAATAAGCCCTCTCCCACTCCTGAGTTCCAGACTTGATAGAAGAATGGGGACTCATCTCTGCATTTTCACTGTACTTCAGAGACACCCACTGCTGGCAACACATCTCCCCTCCACTTTCCTGCTTGTCACTTCAAATGCCTATTAGATGAGAATCTTGCTCCCCCCCATCCTGACAGTTCTTTCTCTCCCCAGCAGTTGAGCCATAACTCATGAACTGAGCCATGGGTGAGTTATTAAAGGGGGGGAAGTCTTGTTAAAGGGCTTAGGGGGGCATACTGGAACTTATGACCATTGTTTTGAAAGTTGTGCTAAATTCTTGCCCCTTTCATGAATTGGCTGTGGGCAGACATTTCACATAGAGGCTCTGCTTGCAGCCACTGCACCATTTCCCCTTTAAGTCAAAGCAGAGGAAGTTTTGTTTTTGCTGTGGTTTGAAGTGGAAAGCCCTTTGAGCCTCAAGAGTCCTGCTCAGAAAGGACACGATGCCATGTGGAAGCTCCTCAGAACAGTGAGGGTATGCTTTATTCTATGTGGGGAGAAATCCCTTTGTTGGAACAACCACCCCAGATCAATATATTTGTGGGTCCAGGACAATTTTAACTTGAGTGTAAGCTATTTGAACTCTATAAGACTTCTGCATTATTAAATTTGCATGGGATATGGCTGCAAGTCTTCAATAACGCTGTTACATTTGCATGCAATTGCCATCAGTGCTTTTCTAAACCAATAGGCATTTCTTTTCCCATCCTAATGCACTTCTGGACAATCTGTGTTTGAAGCTTTAGCTGTATGAAGAACCTGTGCATAAATAAGTGCTGGGTTTTGTGACTGTGTGCAAGAGTCCTCGAGAAAGCCAGAGCCTGCCCAAGTCAGCTCTTTGGTAGAAGGGATGGATAGACCAGATTCATTTTATAGAGTTCAGCAAGTCCAAGGCATCCAGTTGCCATGGCTGTCGCTGTGACACCTAATATTTTCAGCAGTGGTTTTATCATAATGTGTCTTGCTGATCTTCAGTAGAACTACAGCATTTCTGAATATTTCACACCTGAAGATGAATTAATTCTTTGAACAGCTATTTTCTTTACTGGCTTCTATATTCAATTAAATGGATCTTTTCAGAGTAATAATGAAATTATAAGAAAACAGGAAAAGGCCTGGTTAGGGTTAGAGGTTAGGTTTTTTTGTAGTGATCCAAATCAGAGTCTTATTTAAATAATTTATGAGAAATAGCAAAGACTTCAGGATTAGGTTTTGTGGTAGCAATAGTAACTATGGGCATTAAAATAGTACACCTAAAATCTCTAAAAGCTGAAAAATGGTTCTAGCGCCTAAAGGTTTGGGCTATCTTACAGAAACATTTTTTATAAAGTTTTTGCCTTTTTTCCCAGAGGGCCTTTTTTTCAGTTTTTCTGACAGAAAATTTTGGGAATGTGGGGGAGCACTGGGAAAAAAATCCTGTGAAATATTTGCTCTTTTAGAATGAGTGAGATGCTTTTTAAGACAACTTCCCCCTCCCCGCTCTGTGGACTTTTCCACTGGGAAATTTCGGGGAACACTGAAGAAACTCCTGTAATTCCCCCCCCCCCTTTTGGAATGAGAGAACACTTTTTAAAAAACAAATTTTTACTCAAAATATGTAGTGTGGCAATTTTTATGTAAAACTATAGCATTAGGTAATAATTGCAATATATTTGTAGACATATGCAACATTTTCAAGAGTTTTTTAAAAATGTAGTAAGATTGACAGTTAATTCCAATGTATATTGTAGACATATACAACATTTTCAGGAATATGTTTTTGTTTAAATGCTTCCCAAGCAGTTAACAGTATGCTTGAATATGGCTAATGCACAATTAAGGAGTTCAGTGTTTTCAGTGTTATGAAATTTAATTTGATATCCAAATATGTTGAATGTTGAGTTTTCTAAGCAAATAATACACATTCTTTTGTCTATGACAGGATTTTTCTATCTTTAACTTTGTTTTCTACCTCTCAGATGATAAAAATTAAAGATACATGTGCTGTGATGCTGTAGAGGATATCAGTTTGCAACTCATGTATTGGGTACATGTGCAATGTTTAATAGAAACCTTAGATGTTCATACTTTAAAGTTTCATAAATATGCCAAATAATACAATTTCAGGTGCTAAAATGTTATAAATGATGGCATTTTATATTTAAATATGATAGGAAATAAGTGTTTCAGTTTCCCCCTAAATAGATGAGAAACTAACTTCATAGCAGTGACTTGACTTTCTGGAAGGCCAAATGCACTCTAAGCATGAAGTGAACTAAGTTTGTTTAGGACATAGGATGGTTGCAGGTTCTTTCTGTACTGATTAGATGTTTATACAAAATGTTTTTTGTTCCAAAGGAATGGAGTTCAGGGCAGCCTACAGATTCATCAAAACAAAACAGAAAACCCCAACATTTGTTGATAACTGAATTTCTTAATGGTTTTGTTTTTTAAAAAATGGATTTTGCTTCTGTCAAATGGTAGGGGAAGTTGAAGTAATAAAACAACAACAAAACAGTGTTTTAAAATGAGTGTGAAATGCTATGGTGTACCATAGCTTTGATTCCTTTTTAATCTGTTGTTTTAGTCCCTCTTGAACCTGAGCATTTATTACTCATTGGTAGCTTGCTGCAGCATCTGTTGTAGTGACCTCAATTAAGATGTCAGCTCATAATTTGTCATCTACGAAGAATATATGTAAGATCTGCTGTAATCCAGGTTGGAGAAGAAAGTGTGACTTTTGAACATATGAACATATGAAGCTGCCTTCTACTGAATCAGACCTTTGGTCTATCAAAGTCAGTATGTCTTCTCAGACTGGCAGCGGCTCTCCAGGGTCTCAAGCTGAGGTTTGTCACACCTATTTGCCTGGACCCTTTTTTGGAGATGCCAGGGATTGAACCTGGGACCTTCTGCTTCCCAAGCAGATGCTCTACCACTGAGCCACTGTCCCTCCCTCACTGTCCCTCTTCTGCAAAGATCATCTTGAATCTGCTGTATGTTAGTAATGAGCCATTCCTCCTTGACCGTTCTTTCTGGAAGGCTCTCTGTTCTTACCTTTTTGCCTAGAATGGCACAGTAAAATGTTATGTATCACATGCACAAGGAATATAAACTTGTTGAGTAGCTATTTCCAACAGTAGCCAGGGTTCAGTTCTGCTTGTCTGCTGGGCTGTTGTCTTCATCATTTATTTAGTTAAAATATTTTTACTTTTACTTTTTCCCTCATTGTGTGGGAGAAAGAAAAAGTGAAAAATACACAAAAGACATGGTGATTTCCCTTTACTCCAAGTTTTCTCCTGGAAATATTCCCTAGCCCCCTAGAAATTTATTTATTTATTTATAAGATTTATATCCCACCTTTCTAATAAAATATAGCACACATGATGTATTACAATATAATGGTTAAAATTAAGAATAAAATGAAAATAATTTATAATGCAAAAGGTAAAACCAGCAACTAGCAAGACTATATGCTTTGAACAATCCGTGCACAGTTAAATCTAGAGACAAAACTAGCTGTCAGTCCCTAGTAAAACCATTAGAAACCAGTGGTCAGTAGTAGAAAGAAAATAGAAATTTAAAGCAACAGCTGATCATAAATAGCTGATAATAGTAAATAATTGATAAGCCGCTCCCCCCAGAATATTTTTTTAGTTTAAAAAACTTTATTAAAACTTAAATATTATAACAACATCAAACAGATTAGCATCACAAATGACAAAAGATTATAAGATCAAAACATCCAAACGTGAACATACAGTTTTTGGGTTTAACAAGTCTCCAAAAACAAGAGGGAATGACAGATCTTCTGGGGCAAGAATTCCAGAGTTGGAGGGGGGCACAGCTGTGAGTTCTGCCTGGCATATCTCAACTTTGATAGGAAAGGAATACAGAAACAGAGAGGAGCCAGGGCTCTGGCTCAGTGGCAGAGCATCTGCTTATATTCATACAATTCCAGTTTCATTCCCAGGCATCTCCAGTTAAGGGATCGGATAATAGGTGATGTGAAAGACCACTCTACCTGAGATCCTGGAGAGCTTCTGTCAGTCTGAATAGGCAGTACTGACCTTGATGGGCCAATGGTCTGATTCAATATAAGGCAGTATCAAGTGGTCACAAATGGCTCATCTTGAGTCGTGGGTAGGCTCATGGGGTGGAGGCTGGCTTCAGTGTTACCTGTTTAAGTCCTTAAATGGTCAATACTGGCACTTTGAATTGGACATGGGAGCAAGTTGGCAGCCAGTGGAGTCAGTGTACTGCTGTTATATAACCTTATGAGTACGTTTTTGTACTAATTGAGGTTTCTGGACATTTCTCAAAGGTAACCCCACCCTGAGCCCAATATAGTAATCCATCTTGGGTGTTGTCCAGGCATGCAGGATTGTGACTAGATAAGCCTTTATCAGAAATGGCTACAGATGGTGAATTATCCTTACTTGGTATATTCTAGGACAGCCCTCTGAAATCACATGATTTCATTGGATTTTGGTGAATAAAGAGGTGGATATTGAAATGCCTGCATTACAACAAAGTGTCAATTTATATTCCCTTTTTCTACCTTTTCCTTGTGGAGTAGGGGTAGACTAATAGAAGTGGGGAAAGTTTACATTTCTATTCTGGCAAGTTAATTACAGTCTCTCATATCACAAAGTGGGTTTCCCCCCCTCCTTATTTCATTTCTTGAATGTTCCCATTGTACAAACTAGGAAATAGTTGGTTACAGGCTTCCATGAATGTACAGCTAAACAGGAACTGGAACCAGACTTGGTAGGTAGCCAGCTATGCCCTGTTGGATGCTAAGATGGTCTCTCCTGCCTTTTTGTGTGTGTACAATGGGCTGCTGAATTTCATGGCTTTGGAAAGGAATGAGCATAATGGGGAATGTTAGTGCCCAAGAAGGTCAAGGATAATTTCCATTTCTTAGCAGAGTCTACATAATATAATGTTGTGTGTTCGATGTCCTGGTTCAACTGTGCAATAAAACCTAATAAACTCACCTGGCTTCTTGCAGGGAAGGATTAACTTCCAAACCATCACACATTTGGTAGTCTGTGAAGGCTGGTTGAAGCAGAATATGAAGCAAATATATCCTTAAATGCCTGTGAATTGTAGACTAAACAGAGACACAAAGCATCTTTCAGAGAAGAGAGGAGGTGTGTGCTGGCATGCACACACACATGTTCAGCACAATAAGCATTTTTACAACCTCTGGGCCTTGGGAATATTAGAATGTGTATTTTGCTTATCACTGGATTAGCACCGGTCAAGCTGAAAAATACAAATTTATGCTGTTGCTTTGCTTGTTATCTGTATTAACTGCTTTATGGTCAAACGAATCAGCCATCTCATGAATACTGTCTGTTTTGGGGGCATGTGGAATTTTATGGAACACCACTGATGTTTATGGAACACCGCTGAATTAGATAGCTAATTAGGAATTTAGAGCTATTGAACACATAAGTTTTCTTGAACTTAAGAGTATTTGTACCTTTTTTCATTAGTCTGATTAGATCTGCCCTGACACTTTGAAGGGAGACTTCACATTTTTAACTTCAGTTTTGGCTTCTTACCACTTGATGGCAGTGAAGGAGCTAATGTTGCCAGGAAAGGTTCAGGGCAAGATGCTGTTATGAATAACAAAATGAGGAGGTACAAAGGAAGTTTCTGACACTTCAGTATTATTCCCATTTCTAGGCGATATTGCAAGTGACAGGAGGAGATTACAAGCCTCTAGGTGGAGCTTCAGCTCTTCCTAAGGGGGAGAGAAAAACATTACCTAGTCGGGATAAAACTTCTCTCAAGCCTTATGGATATAGGAGGCACCTAGTCCTATCAATATTGATTGTTCTAAAATCAAATCTCTTGATATGTGAGTTTATTATGATTCAGATAAAAATTGCCAAAAAAATTAACAAAAGCAATGTAATGCCTTTTATTATGACCAGTTAGAATAACACAAATACTAATACTACATGCTTTTTATTTCTGGATCTTGCTTTGCACCAATATGGCTGTTGGCATCCTTCAAAAATGCTTAGTCTTTTTTTAAAAAATGGAAATGCTTTTTTACAATGCAAAAAACCAAAAATATCATTCCCAAATCCAATACTAGAAAGGTACGGTAAGTGGTTTTATAAAAGTTGTCACTGAAAGCAACAGGTTGCTATGGAAAAAGGTAACTATCTTACTTGTCGTCATTAAAAACAAAGTTTTAAGAAAGTGTCTCCAGAGCATTGTGTGGCATGGTTTGAATATATGAAGCCGCATTATACTGAATCAGACCCTCGGTCCATCAAAGTCAGTATTGTCTACTCAGACTGGCAGCGGCTCTCCGGGATCTCAATCTGAGATTTTTCATGCCTACTTGTCTGTACCCTTTTTAGTTGGAGATGCTGGGGATTGAACCTGGGACCTTCTGCTTACCAAGCAGATGCTCTACCACTGAGCCACCATCCTCCCCATGATAGGCATAGTTGTAAAGTCTGGCATAGAACTGGTTAATGTGGTTCATGGAAGGGAGGCACTAGCTTGTCAAACTGGGACAAAAGGTTCAAGCACTGAAATGTCTGGATGGCTTATGAGGTTAGTGAGAGGACCTTAATTTGTTAAGAGTTAAATCTCCTACATGCTCACTTAAAAGGATCAGGTAGTAGGTGATGTGAAACCTGAGACTCTGGAGTAGACAGGATGAATCTTGATAGACCAAGTGGTCTCATTGAATCTAAGGCACATTCATGTGTTTAAAGAAAGAACTTCAGAAAATAATAGGTTATCTCAGGTCTGCTGCAGCATTAACTATTGAGGAAGGAACACAATGGAAAGCTCCCATTGTGCTTTCTCTGAAGGCCAAAAGTGCAACTTGATACCAGATCCAAAATCTTCCTGGCTTTCCTACAAAGGATATAGGGCAGGGGTCATAAGATCAGGGCCTGAGATGTCTCCCCTCCCCCTTCTTTTATAAACATCCAGTTTGATGAAGAGTTCTGGACTATTCCAAAAGCTTGCACAATATTTTGTGCAGCCCCCAAATGCTGTTCCTGGGAAATGGCAGACTGGCCAGGAATAGCTTAATGGGGATTTAGAAGTCTCCAATGGAAAGAAGATTGGTGAAGACCACTCCTTTGCACCTGTGGAAATCTAGGTGGGATCCAATCCATTATACAGTTTACTGTTTGGGAGGTTTGCTTTAGACCGGCAACCTCCACCCCTCTACTTATGATTCCAGATAGCTGCATACTTTCAATTCCTTGGGAGGTTATATGGCTACTTTTAGTCTATCTATGACTTCACCTTTTTACAATCATGACCCAGCCTCAAAAGCCAGCTTCAGCAGGCATGTCTTACAGTGCTCCTGAAAGATAGGTTTGGACTTCAGAGAATTTCTAGGGCAAGGATGTTCCATAAATTGGAGTTATAGTGGAGCCTCACGGGATGAAATCACAGCACCTTTCCATAGATTATCCTTGACTTTATGCCAAGGAAGGCTATTTCTCAAACTTCTACATTCCCACCTTGCTGTGTCTCATGTGATAGGGGTGGCCAAACATGCTTAATGTAAGAGCCACAGAGAATAAACATCAGATGTTTGAGAGCCACAGTACATGAACGTCAGATGTTTGAGAGCAAGAAGGAAGGAAAATAGATGGGGAGAGTGGGAGAGGTGGAAACAAAGCAACTTTAAATGCATCCTCCAACCTGGCTGATGGGGTGGGGGGGCTTCAAGAGCTGCATGTGGCTCCCAAGCCACAGTTTGGCCACCCCTTTTCTAGAACCACACCCCTCTGAGAGCACATACTCCTCTGAGACCCATTTTCGTTTGCTGCCTAGTTATGCTTCCTAAGATTGGCTCCCGCATCACTTTTTCCACATGGAATATATGCTTTGTGCCAACAGTTTTTGATACATCACCTTGCTTTCATCTGTGTTGCTGGCATAATCCATGACTGTGATTTAGGTGCCCTATGGAGCTTAAACAACCCATTAAATGGCGGGCAAGCGGCCTAGAGATGACGCTGATGAATTTGGCGTTTCACCAAAGAGCAAACAGTTGAAAATTAAAGACTTTTTCGGCACAAAGACAAAGCAAGCTGCGCACACTGTGGAGTATAACATCAAGACAGCTAACCGCTTCTCCCCACTTAGGGAGCAACTAGACCTATTAGAGGAAGCGGAATGCGGTGGCTCACCTCGGTTGTTTGGGAAGGCAGCGGCAGTGGACGATCCTGGGGTGTGGCAATTGCCCAGTAAGAAATTAACTGACAAGGACTGTGTTACATCAGCAAGCTGCAGTCTGCTTGACCTAACTGCAAGAACTGTTGATTGCATTTTTCAAGGTATGGGTGAGATCATGAATCAACTTAAATCTCTCTCAGCAGCGATAGCAGGATTGTCTCTCTCAGAGAATAATAATCAGCATGTGCCTACCAGACCATTAACTTTGCAAAATTTTAGCAGTGCATGGAGGTCTGGGCAGCTCACACCCCAGAGAGAGAAAGGGGAGAACCATCAGCAACTGATCCTCCAGCCAAGTAAGATCTGCCTGATGGTATGCAAGTACAGGGGATCATATCCAGACTGGGGAAATAAATTCATGGCTAAGAGTCGGCTTAGTGAACTTTTGAGGATTAATCTAGTTGCAATTGATCTTATATCAATAGAGCCGCTCAGTCATCAGAACCAAGCAAGGAAAGTTTTACTCTCCTTTTCTTCTCCTAAGGTCCCCACTTTACTCCTCAGACAAAAACCGAAACTGAGCACAAGAGGAGTCTTTCCGGTACGTGTATTCAAGGACAGTGTTGTTCGGGTCTTACATCTCATGAGGCCTTGTGACAACTCTCGAGCCAACAATAGACGTGAAACGCAGAACTTAGCCATTCCCTCAAATGCAGCCCGGAGGAATTTATCCTCTGCTGGAGTACCAGCCTTCTGCAAGCAAGTTGGGAGTGAATCCCATGACATGAGGATGGAGTTCGAGGGTGTTTCCTCAGGACGGACTATGGAAGATAGTACCTCTCTGGCTTGTCAGATGGGGGATGGAAATGGTTGGCTTGAGAGCACTGAGGAAAAAACTGCTGCAAGATTTTGCATATCTCCCAATGGGGGATCAAACAGCTATACTATCCAGACTGGGAGGGGTTTATAAAAGGTTGGAAGAAGTATACCAAGCCTGTCTGGAGAAGGAGGCACCAGAGGATAAATCAGTAGCAAGGGCTGATAGTCCAGGGGAGATTAACCAGGGAACTGGGGCCGTAGGAGCGAAACCCTCCTCGCCTACAAACTTAATTCAATTTTCAGGGAGGACAAATGAAGTGAGCCCCACCTTGGAAAAGGATTGCCACTATGGATCTTGCCCCCATTTGTCAGGTAATCCTGAGGTCATCAAGCAAAAGGCTAAAGAAGGACTGAAGAATCATAGCCACAATGGATGTGTATTCCAGGACGTCAGTGGGGCCCTGGATGCAATAGAGACTGATTGACTGATCCCTAGCCAACAGAAAGAGAGTCTGACACTCCACTCTCTCTCAGTAATATCATGGAACATCATGGGATGGGCGGCTAGATCTAGGGAACCAGATGCCAATAATCTTATGAGAAAATATGATGTTATACTCCTCCAGGAGACCTGGTCCTTAGATTCTTTGACTCTGGATGGATATAACATTTTTGTAGCGCAGGCTAAACCGTCGGTGAGAGGTAGAGCCAAGGGAGGACTAGGAATATTGATATCGACAGCTCTGAGAGTCCAAGTCATTCAACCACCTCTCTATATTCGAATGGCAATGGCTCTGATCCTCAAGTTTAAAGAAATTGACTGTTTGATTCTGAATGTCTATATCCCCCCCACTAAAACCAAAGCCCATACAGAGCTTGCCTGGAGAGATCTGGAGACCTATATGGAGGAGTTATTCAGGACATACCCGACAGCACATGTCATAGTGGGAGGTGATTTTAATGCTAGATTGGGAAAGGATGACAAGACTTTAAATAGGGGACATGATGTCTGTCTTCAGTATCCCGAGTTGCCCTATTTGCCCCATGAAAGAATATCTAAAGATACAAAGTGCAACTTTGCGGGCCGTCTATTAGCTCGTTTGGCTAGGGTCTTGGACCTAAAAATTTTAAATGGTTCCCATACTAACGACCACCCTGGGGAATACACTTACTCGTCTGGAACAAGGTTAAGCGTAATTGATTACATCCTGGTTTCAGGGAACCTAGTGCCATGTGTTGACTCATTCAAGGTGGACACCTACTGTGGCAGTGATCACATTCCTCTTACCTTGAATATTGTAATCCCCAGTCTTTACCCCCGCATTGAGGATCGTTTCCTGAGGAATAACGAATTTGGGGGGCAACATGTTAGGATTAAATGGGACGACCAAAAGAAGAAATATATGCAGGAGTTTCTTGAGCAAGAGCACATATCTAAATTAGCAAATGACATCAGGCTTTTGGAGGAGGGGGGAGAGATCATCAAATTATATGAGGATCTCATTCGGCATCTCCAATCCCCATTAGAAGGGCAAATATCTAGTTCAGTAAGGAGGGGAGGGAAGAACAACGGTTGGTTTGATAAGGAATGCTTGATGGCAAAGAAGGAGCTTAGTAAAATCTATTTGAAATATAGGGCGGATCCAGAGGCAGTTAACAGAGAACAATTAAAACAACAGAAATCTAGATATAAAAAGTTAATTGTCAGGAAGAAGAAAGAGGTGCCCTATGAGATGTAGAATGTTTACGTCTTAGCGGGGTAGAGGTTCACAGTTTACAGTCTCAGGTAGCCTTTTACTTGTATTAGGTTAACAGAAAACAATATAAATAGTTAGAAAATTGAGTTCCAGTGTGTGTTTGATCAAAATGCGTTTTGTAACTCATTGACTCTAGTCTGGATAATGCTGGATTGATAGCAGGGGCCTCATAATATGTCAGACTTAGTTTATTGCTGAGTTAGAATTCTGCCTTTGCGTGTTATCTGTGTGATTGGCATGACAGTTGCTCTGCCGTGATCATGTGTAAATCTTCCTTAACTCTCCCCTGGGAAAGACACCTTCCTCCAGGTTCATGCTGCTGCAGGGTTTTTCCAGGGAGAGTTATATGGCTAATTTGTTCAGACTTGATTCTTCCACTTGCTTGTACTCCTCTTTATTTAAAAAAAGAAAAGTAAAGTAAAAGGCATTCTGTGAGCAGCAGATGTTATGCTAGAAATGACTGTAGGATTTGAGCAAATTTAGAAGTGTAGATATTGGCAAAAGCCCTTGCTATTCAGTTTGCACTTTCAACTTTGTACATGGAAGGCCATGTTAGAATGCAAATTCTGTTCACTTACATAAGAACTGTTCAGTCATAAAGTTGAATGCTGTCTCTCTGCTTTCCAAACTTTTCTGTATTAGTCTTTTTTCTTTCTTTCTTTTTTTAGTTTCAAGTCCCTTTCTGGAAATGTTGCATTCTTGGAGAAGATGAGCATATAACTAATTTTAATTTATACTCGGTGGCTGTTTGCTGAATGCCCATAGGCTATTTCAGCAAATGTGTAATACTGTGGGAAGAGATCACAATACTACTTGTTCAGTAGTTTCTGGATAAATTATAGCTCTAAATCAAAACTGTTCAGAGATTTATATTTATGGCCTTGAAGGTAAAGGAGTACTTGTGTTGAAGATAAAGGAAAGAGGGGAACATTTGAAGATGTATTAAAGTTAAATTAACTGTTAGGAACAATTAGAACTGCTTATGTGAAACAAGAATGTTTTAAAATACAGATTTTTAAATATACCGTATATACATATAGTCACAGCTGGGTACAAATTGAAAACAAAGGCTAAAATTGTATCAAAAAACAAGTGGGGCTTCAAGAGATCAATAACAATGACTTGTGTCTGATTTTTAACCATGTTGCCAGTAATTCACTGGGAAAAGCAGTCCTAGAAAAGTGTGTATTTCTCTTCCTGTCTTTAGGAAATAGTGCTTAGATCTGGCCAGAAAGAAGTGACTTTATCCACAGAAGTTGGTCTTTGAGATGCCCTCCTGTGTGCTTATGCCAATATCAGCTGCCCTTTCAGAAAACACATTGGGTGGCATGAACATACCCATGCAGTAACATCAAACAATGTGAACAGAGTTTACATGCTAGTGGAACAGCACTGGAGTCAGTCAGGCGGCTAATTCAATAGGTAAATTGACTCTTGACCAAAGGGTGTATTTTGTTTGTTTTTGAAATCAGGCAGTGTTTGAAACTTCCTAATTCTGTGTGTTCAAGAGAAAGTTGCCTGCATGATTTCAAGGCATTGTTGTGAATTTCTGTACCATGTTGTGAGATGTTAAGGGGAATAAAATTGGCATCATTTTAGAGCTGCTCTGTTTGAGGCAGTCCCCCTCAACTCTGAACTCAGGTTGTCTTGACTATCAAGACTAGGGATGGGCACAGATTAAGAAAGCCTGGTTTGGTCTGGGGCTCGCAAACTGGGTGGCCCCAGATTGAACCCTGAAACAAACCCCCAAACAAAATCCCACCCCCAACATGCCTGGAAGAGACACAAGTGTACTGGCCCCCCATTGTGCTCGCATCACTTCCAGGTGGTATCAGGCCCCACTCCCAGTGCATCCATGTTACCTGGAAGTGATGCAAGTATATCAGCAACACGCATGCGTTACTTATGGATGATGTGGGTGTGCCAGAGCGGGGCCCAATGCCACCTGGAAGTGGCATGCTGAACAATGAGCAGAACTGAGCAGAAAAGCTTGGTGAGTGTTCTGGGGAAGGCACCTTTCCAAACCTTGGCTCACAAACTGAGCAAAGTCTGGCCCAGACGTTGGGTTTGGGTCTGTGCCCGTCCCTAATCAAGGCAGTGCTCTGGTTTGTATATCCATTGGGAACTGTGAAAATGAGAGCTAGAGGAGTGTTGTGAGCACCCCCTCCATCTTTTGCATTGATGTCCTGTTCATATACCAACTTGTCTCCTCTCCCCCCCTACACACTTTTTAACAGTATAAATGGCAAGACAAGAAGCCCATGAGAGCTAGCATGGTATAGTAATCTGGAGAACCAGGTTTGATTCTCCGCTCCTCCATGTGAAGCTTACTTGGGAGACCTTGGGTCAGTCATAGTTCTCTCATAGCTCTCTCAGCCACACTTTACCCCTCAAGGTGCCTGTTGTGGGAAGAGGAAGGAAAGGTGATTGTAAGTCACTTTGAGACTCCTTCAGGGTAGAGAGAAGCAGGGTATATAAACCAACTTTTCTTCTTTATAATTGCCCAGACACAATAGGTCTTGATGCCTAGTGGAAGATAGGGACTTGCTGCACTCTACTGCCATGCTTGTGCAGACTCTTATCTGGGAGAACCGGGTTTGATTCCCCACTCCTCCACTTGCACCTGCTGGAATGGCCTTGGGTCAGCTCTGGCAGAGGTTGTCCTTGAAAGGGCAGCTGCTGTGAGAGTCCTCTCAGCTGCACACACCTCACAGGGTGTCTGTTGTGGGAGAGGAAGATAAAGGAGATGTGAGCTACTCTGAGTCTGAGATTCGGAGTGGAGGGTGGGATATAAATCCAATATCACCATCATCTTATTCTTTCTGTGTTCTGCATTGCTAAGTGTATTAACTTGGGAGTCTGGCATGAAAACTGTGGGACTTCTGTGCTTGCATTCTTGGTTGGTGACCCTTGGATGTTGGCAGAGAAGCATGTCTGATGTTTAAAATGGGAGAAAAGAAAAAGTATATCTATGATGATTTCTGGAAATCTTCTGACCTGGTTGTTTACTCTTGGATGGAGAAGCCCCCCTTATTTTAAAAGGGAACTAACCTTGTTGCTGTGGGACTAACACATGCCGTGTGTCCTGGCCACACTGTTCACTATGCCTTGGCCAGCTAAAGAAGCAATATTTTTGGTCACCTTTTCCACCCGTCAAAGATTGCCTCAGTGGTTACTGCTGGATATGCCTGTGTGTCTGTGCCCATGCTTGCTTAGAGGTCATGTATATTTGTTGTGTTGAGTTGCTTGGTGGATGGAGGAGTGATACCAGTGCCACAGTGAGCATGGTGTGCTGATGGTTGTTGTGTCTACTTCGGTTATTCCTCCTTTTCTCTTCTTGCTTTTAAAAAATTCCTTGGTGGAATTTTGATCAATCACTTGATTATGTCAAGCTAAGCTATAACAGCATAAAACCCTGCACTATGGCTTTAAAGTGGACTGTCCATGTTCAACTCTTAATTGCTCTTTGTCCTATATAACTCATTTCCATGAGAGGCTACAACAGGCTTATTCATCACATAGCTTTATGCGTGGAGCCAAATTTTTTTCTTGAAACTAAGTCCTTGGTGTGCTTGAACTGCTCCATTCTAATATTTGAGTGAAGAGGGCAGAATTGGATGCCTACCTTGGCAAGCGTGCCACACTGTTGCTGAGATAATAGGGTTTGGGGCATTTACAGGGAGGAATGGTAGGTGAAAGCAGGTGGTTTCATGACTGCTTAATCTCCCTTGCAGATGTCAAATGCAGCTGTTTTCCCATTTAGCTTCCCTTGCTTTTTAAGATGATGATGATATTGAATTTATATCCCGCCCTACACTCTGAATCTCACAGCGGTCACAGTCTCCTTTTCCTCCCTCCCCCCCACAACAGACACTCTGTGAGATAGGTGGGTCTGAAGAGAGCTTTTTGCAGCAGCTGCCCTTTCAAGGACAACTCCTGTGAAAGCTATGGCTGACCCAAGGCCATTCCAGCAGGTGCAAGTGGAGGAGTGGGGAATCAAACCTGGTTCTCCCAAATAAGAGTACACGCATTTAACCACTACACCAAACTGGCAGGAAAGAATTGGGTGGATTTGCAGGAAAGAATTGGGTGGATAGGTTAAGCACTCTCCCCTCCACCTAACCCTTCATTGACTCTCCCCTGGTTTTCTTTATAATGTCTGATCTCTCCCCCTCCCTCTCTCTTTCTCCCCCTCCCCCCATTGAGTTGCAACTGATTTCTGGTGACCCCTGTAGGGTGCCTCTGTGTGTAGCAGTCCTATATTTTCTTGGTGGTCTCTTGTCCACGTGCAAACCAGGAATGACTCTGCTTAGCTTTTGCCTAATGAATTAAGTTACCGCTTGGAAATCCTTTTAGGTGGCAACTGGTACGCACTTTCGCAGAGCTACTGTAGTCCAAGTCTATTGAATCAATAGGTTTGGACTGGAATAACTTTACATGGGACTAAACTGGAAAAAAAGGATTCCCTCCCTGTCTTATTTACAGTGTGATTATATTATGTGTATGCCAAGGAATGCTCTGGACAAAAGAACTCTGCTGCAAAAGAACCACTAGGTTCTTTTTAGAAAAAAAAAAGATTGCTTCTTGCCATGCCATCACCAGAACTAATGAAATAGGCCCTCTATGATTAAAATGGGTCAATACCACGAAATGCTGGAGTGATCAATGCCTACAATTAATATTAACCTATTTTGCAACAACATGTTACTCTGTGTAGCAGTGTGCACTTTAATCAGGAGCATGATGAATGCTTGGCCACTTGGAAGGAATGCCATGGATGAGGGTGGGGAGGAGGGTGAATCTAAAGTATTTTGACTGCAAACCTGAGGGTAAACAGGCCAGCCGTATGTGAAAATCCCATTGTCATCTGTGTTGCAATGTAAAGCAGTCACTTATTTTAGCATAGAAATGGGCTGTTTAAAGTAAGTGAAGGTAATGATGGTGAAGCCGCAGCCCTAGTTCTCTCTGGGCTGATAAATGTTTTTGGGCTGTACCATTTTAGACTGCAGCAGGGAACTCACACGATGGAAGATTCTTTCATGCAACCCCTCCCCCCCTCCACCAAATCCTGGAGAAAACTAGCATAACTATGAGACCTGTAGACCACAACTCATCTCCTTCTCGAGTTTCTTATAGGGAGAGTTTTAAATTGTTTTTTTCCCTGTGGAGGAGTATTTAAATTAGGTGAGCCTCCACCTATTCCTGAAGTGGTAAAGTCACAGACTTGTCACTTCAGTGAGAACCAGGCCTTAGCCATAACATCAGACTCCCATCAGGCATGATTAGATCTCGAAGCTCTTGGATGTTGACGTGAAGAGTCACTTTTGCTGGGAGATTTAGACTACAATCCCACGCATGGTATTTTAAAAGAAAACTCTTGTGGAAGGAGGTGGTTTGAGTTTTCTTTTCTTATTAAACACTGAATAAAAAGGTTATGTGAGTTCTAGAGCTCAAACCTGGAATGTGTGCAGACTGGAATGGCATTGAGTGGTTCTTGTTACCTTTTAGACTTCTGCAGAAATTGCAAAACAGCTGCACCATCTTGGAAACTTCTCAAAGACCTGAGATTACAATGTATGTCAAGACAGCAAAATATCCTGTTGTAATTAGCAATTCCAGCACTGGGTGTAGCACTGAGAATAGGGGAGCCATATAGTATAGTGCCGCTGTTCAACAAACATGCCACAGTGCTAAACATGCAAACTTGCATTTTTCTTAGTTGGCTTGTGTTCCTTCCTCCAGACTTCCCTCCTCACTCCCCCCCCCCCCTTTTAGGGTTTAATCACAATTAAGTGACAGATGCCGAACACAATTTGTCCTAGTCTAATTGACTGCAAAGTCATGGTCAATATTGCACTGGCTAACTCGACTCCTCTCAGCCCATGTCCAAATATAATGAAATTGTGTGAGTAGAGAGGCATCTTGCTGAAGCAGTAGGCGGAGGTGCAGATTTCTAGTTCCCTACATTACTTAATTTACATACATAGCATATTGGTGTGCTGTGTAACCCATTTTTTATTTTGTGTTTGCATTTGTGATTGGAACTCAAGAATGAACTGATTTTCTACTAGCTTCTCCTTTTCTTGAATCTTGAGAATGGAAGGGGTGTAAAAAGGTTCAGTGTCTAACTGTAGATGTTTCTTCAGTATCAGAATTCATCGATAACTCCTGCTTTGCACAAACAGGATTGATTAAATGGTAAGAAGAAGCTTCCTATTAGCTGCAAACATCTGCTGAGTTCAACAGAATACTGTTTAGCAAAACTTCAAGTCTGTAAAAGCATGTACCTCTGGAAAAACATTTCAGTGAGAGGATAGGTTTTGGAGTTATGCTGCAGTTGAATGTTGATGATGATTCTTGTGTAGTGATATCAAAATAATATATTTTCTGATTAATTATATCAGTAGAGGCCTTTTCAAATATTTTTGTATTTGCTACACTTAACACACAACCCTCCTCTCCAGTTCAAGATAGGGAAATTATGAAACCCATATGCAGATAGTTGCATGCCAATTCCATGTCTCTGTTTTACAATATGGATCTTATTAGTGACCGTGGCTTCTCAATGCATGTACACCATATGCCTGTGGACATTCCCACACATACATAGGCAAGCATGCTTGCATGCATGCAAAAACTCCCCCCCCCCTATTATTCATTTCTGAACTGAAATGTTTTACGCTGTTCTGCTTGTGCTATAAATCTGTAATGAAAACAGTGCTTTGTGCTGGAAAGCTTGACAGACTAATTACAGTGCTGCTTTAATTGTTTTATTTTGGCTTCGTAGTTTCAGGGACCTCTTCCAGATTTAAGCCACTGCTATAGAATGTGAGGACATAGTTCTAGAATGAATGATTCATTCATTTTTAAAATTTCTCTTTCTGGTTTCATCTGCAGTAAAATACACTTCAGATACCAAATTTGCATGCTTAATTTTCATAGCCAGGCTTTCACTGTATGCCTAGCAGTAGTAGATTGCCTGGAGTATATTTCATTTAACTTATAGACTATTATGGTGGTTATATATTGCTTTCTGGATACATTGTCTTTGACATGCTGGTCATTAAACTGTTGTTTTCAGGATATATGTAATGATACTTTGTGTAATTTCCAGTGGGTAATAGATACAACCTTTTCCTCCAGGGAAGAGGCAGGGATTAACTGTAACCTTTTTCATGCTGTGTCATTTTAGTAACAGAATTTGTGGTGTTTATGCAATTAATAGACAGGCTCAAGCTTGAAAAAAACAAAACAAAACCGAACCGATACGGCAAAAAGCAGTATTGTTTGCTCACGTGTCTGCAGCAGTTTGTTTCTCATGGAATGCAGGCCAGGATTGATTTTAAAGGCCCTGTTTCATAAGCATTGCAAAAGCAAATGATGTTTGAAAGTTCTACAAGGGAGTAATGATGATGCGGATTTAATATTAAGGATCATGGTGTAAAGCAGTGCCTGAAATTTATAAGGAAAGAAGTCATAATAACCTGAGTAAAAGGGAACATTCTTGAAGATACACAGATGTATTAATTTTAATTTGTTCTTTTGATCTCTTAATGGCCACTGAAGATTTATTGACCAGTTTTAAAGAAGCAAGTGTTTGAAAGTTTCTGGCAAAGATTGTCTTCTTGTAATAAGCACATGGCATTGAGAGAATTTAAGAGGAGAGGCGAATTGGATTGACTGATTGTTCAGTCATGTGGGCCAGCGGGGCTGCATATCCCAGCTGTTAAGAATGATTGCTCAAATTACATTGCCTCAGGTCCCTGCACTTGGTTGGCTGTCTTCTCACATCTTAACAAGGTTCTGGGAATCTATTTCTGACAAAGTTTGCTTTGTGTTTTTGCAGGATGCTTCATCAGCAGACATTAGGAAAGCATATCGTAAGCTTTCGCTAATATTACACCCAGACAAGAATAAAGACGAAAATGCAGAAACTCAGTTTAGACAAGTAAGTGACACATACTTTAATATCAGTCTTGGAGGACTGCATGCACCTGGTTGCTGTATGATTGGTAATCGAGATTTAGTTTAATTGTGATTGTGGAGTGGTATTTAAAAATGTTTCAACTTGGAAATTCTGAAGCTTTTTTTAAAAAGCTGAGTTTCTTGCGTAAAGGGCATATTATAACCCCTAAAAAAATTCAAGTGAAAGTCTCCAAGGTCTTGGATGGAATGCTTAGACTTGAGGAAATTAGAATTGTGGCCTGCTGTTTGTCTCTTTTAAAAAGACAATGCCAAAAGTCACATATCTTGTTATCTAACAGAAAGCAGCAAATATTTAGTAACAAAATGCCTTAATATTTAATGTATATAATTTTAAGCTTTACAGTGTATACATAATATTAGGCTTTACAGTGTTGGTGTATTTTTCAAACCAGGTGTGATATAGTTCTTTCAACAGAATTTGTTCATTTGGAATGTTTTTACAAGAAATATTCATAGCTTCTAAGAGAATATTAAAACATATTTTTAAAAGTGAAAACTTTTTGTTTGCATCAATGAATAATTATATCTCCTTTAAGCAGATGGTTCATTCCAGAAATCAGGTGAAAAATGTTTACAAAGATTATAAAAATAAATAGAGGTTTTGGAAGTTTTAACGT
Organism: Heteronotia binoei; assembly: GCF_032191835.1. NCBI lineage: Eukaryota > Metazoa > Chordata > Lepidosauria > Squamata > Gekkonidae > Heteronotia > Heteronotia binoei. The sequence goes on from NC_083232.1 coordinate 34,934,804, forward strand.
TAGAATAGGTTGAAACATTCTTCACTCTTACTTAGAGGACCTTGGTCGAGCATTTTTTAATGTTGTAGCTAAAGTTTCTGATTGTTCAGATTGTAGTTTTCTGTAAAAAATGAAAATAAACTTTCGTTCTAGCTGGTGGCCATCTATGAGGTTTTAAAAGATGAAGAGAGAAGGCATAGGTGAGTTTGTTTTGTGTGAATTTTAGAGCAAGCCTTTCTGCTTCTGTAGCTTCTAACTTAAGCTCCAGTGCTCAGAATATCTCTAAAAGCACAGAATATCTTCAAGAGCTCAGTTTTTCTCTGCTTTAATGAATGTCCTTGATCTCCTGCATGTGTATAGATGGGCTCTCTGAGTCCTAACATATGTAGATAAGGGAGCAGGGGATAACTTTATCAGTTATAAAATAAACATGTGTTTTTAGGCTACTAACACCTGCTTAAACCAGCTGTTGATTTATTTCTCATTGTTCATCTGATTCTCAGAGCATGGCATCAGTGTGACCCATCGAAGTGTTCACAGTGGTCAGTGAAGGGGAATTTTACTTTGAGATGTTGGGGTGGAAAGCACAAATTATTTCTCTTCAGAATTCCAGCTTTCTTTTTCTGGTATATTTTAACCCAAATTTATTAATTTAGTTTATTTTCTCTATAGTTTCCCGGAAGGCATTTTTTCTGTGAAATTTTTAGCAGAATTTGTTGCTTGAGGACACATTATTATATTCAGTTTGTTGTAAAAAAAAATAGTCTGTAGCTATTGCATGTGGTATGATTGATGGACTTGAAGTATACAGTACACTAAATGTTCATAATGCCTGCAGATGATAAACATGGAGGAGGCAGGATTTTAGTACACAGTCCCTTGGGCTGCTTTTTAGGTGGCTGTTGTGTTTTGTTAGAATGCTCACTTTAGCTGTTGGTGACCCAGATATTTTGACTGAAGAAAAGGACAGCTTGCTTCCAGCAAAGGAGTTCTGTATGAACTATCTGCAGGCTTTCAGTTCTCCGAGTAGGGATGCTGAAAGTTCTCCAGGAGGTTCTTGGCTTTGTTGAAACCTTGGCATGAGTCCAGGTCTCATAGTAGAGATTATCTACTTTCAGATAATCCTCTGTGTTGAAAGAGCCATGGAACAGTGTTCAGAGGAGTTTTGGAGATTCTGTGTATGGTTTTTACCCTGCCTCCCACTGCAGTCTTTCAGTTTGGAGTCATAGATCAAGGAAGTTTAGGAAGTTTTAACAATAGGGGGTCAATGTCTGATGTCAAATGCTTGCAAAAGGTATGAGCTGGTTTAAATGCACACCCCCTCACATGCACGCGCACACAAACACACAATATCACTCACTCATTATTATTTTGTATGCTCTCTGTTTATTGCAGTATAATATTAAACACAATGTGCATTTGTATTGTCTTTTGGATTTTTTCCCTCACCCCACCTGCTATGCCAGAACTTGTCTCTTTTGCAACTACGATATCAACCACTGTTGTGAAATAAAACTGAGACATTTCCCATAAAGTGCTGATTGTGTTTTTTATAACTAAGTGATCTTACAAACACATTTCATTAAATTGTTACAATTGTATCTGTGTATGGAGTAAGCAGCAGTGAACAAAAATCAATTTTATCGGGTATTCAGACAAAAGTTCATGCTGATATCTTCCAAAGGGTGCAAGAACATTAATTGCTGACATCTTTGCCTTAAAAAACAAAAATCTCCAGATTTTTTTGTAGGAAATCTTTCCCACCTTTTCAACCTTTGTCTTCAGGACATGGATCATGGACTTGGTTGGGAAAATTGGACTGCCAGTGACAAAATACTATAACCCCAAATCCTAGTAGTTGTGTTCCCTTTCAGGAACCACATGTTTAAGGTCTGATGGTCCTTAACTGTATTTATCTGTGCACAAATTTTTACTCAAAAATAGGCAATATTTAAAATTGCTGCTCACCTCCCCCATCTTTCCCATATCTTAACATGCTTTGTGTGCGCATCAGTTTTGGGTTGCCCCTCCTCCCCCCGTAGTATAGTTTGTAACCCTTGGGGGGGGGGGCAAAAAAACAGAACCAGAAATTGTTTAATGTGAGAGCAGGATAACAAACAGCTGTTGAGGATGCAAAGGCAATATCTTTGTCCTGTTTTTCTTTTAAGCTGTTCTTGCATCAGACCTTCCTCTGGCTTTTTGAACTTGGGGAGGAGGCTGAAGAGCAGTGTGGGAACAGCAAGCCTTGCTGAATCCCTGCTTTGGCGGTTCCTATCCTGCTCTCTGTGCAGAGCAGGCAAGTGGAGCAGTAGCTAGAACAACATTTAAATTTATCTCAGGGTCTCTAGCACATGTGAGTTGAACCTGGGAGTTCTTTTTAATCCAGTTACATTAACTGCAAAATTACAAAGTAAATCTGCTATAGTTCATTGCCTGACTTTAATGCGGTGAAGGGAAGTGGGTTGAATTCCAAGCGATTCCCTCTCTCTTCTCCCCCTCCCTTTTCTGAAATGTAATCTGAGTAGATTGTTTCATCGTAGGGGCTTTATGGCTTGATTTAGCTAGACTAGACCTTCAGTTTTAGAAGTATCCTGTTTTTCTAATTGCCACTCTGAACTCACTGCTATCTTTCTAAATGCTTGTGGACAGATTACAGGAACTAGTAGTGGTAGAATCAAAATAATTGTTTTAACACCAAGCATGTATGCTGTAGCACCTTTTCTGTAATGAAGAGGTTTTTTGGGGGTACCATATAGAAAATACATGAAGCATTCTTGGGTGCATTTACATTATGTTTTTAGCAACCTAACAAGGGGAGGGGTCATTTTCTTTTTATTTCCTTTTAGACCTTTAGATTTGGAAGCCTAATTCTTAGAATATGTAGACATAAATCCCATTTATTTCAGTGACCCTTCAATTTTTGGAGCTAAGGAATACAACTTTAAGATTCTGTCTGAATTGTTTAAATTAAGCCTCTTTAAAAATGTCAGTTAAGCAGGCAGTTTTAAATATTTGTGTATAACTGGCTAGACAATTGCAATGTTGAAGCAAGTTGCATACAGATGAGCATGGTAGAATATAGTAAATTCCTCTGCATTTCAATGATAGCATTGCAAAGTTCACCTGAAAGTACTGTTCTGTTGTAGCAGGATAAATTAGTTTTGGTCTGTAGTTTTTCTGTGGAATTTCTGCTTTGAAAAGGATTCCTTCCCCCTTACTGTTATCTGCTTTGTGTATATGTGTGTTTAATATCTTTTGCCTTTTGTTGTTGTTTTTTCCAAGTGTAGTTCATTGCTTGATATGTTCAGAGCATCTGCAGGAAGTGGATTGCCCAGGGAAAGAGTGAAATGATAAATAAAATGTGAGGCGGACATAAAGGCCAGAATGCTTTTGTGATTTCCTGATGTGCTTAGTTCTGCTGCCTGCTCTCTGATGGTCTAGCGTAGGTGATAGATTGATTTCTGCAAATAAGTGCTTTAATGAATCGTCTGCATGCTTCCTAATTAACTAATTTCCTAAATGTGAAAAACAAGATTAAAAATGATCAAAGGCTTCAGAGTAACTTAAAGATCGTTGTTCACATGTAGTTCTAAAAATTAAACAGATGTCTTAATTTTTCAATACAGTGCTTAATTACCATACAAAGGAATGATTTATCTTTTGACAGTATATATTCTAAAAAATGGGTTATAATAGAAGCTATCTTCCCTTAAAATGGCCAGTCGTGTGAGCCATAATGTTCATTGATAGTAAAATCAATAGAGCATTGATTCTGGAACTAAATCCTTGGAGACTTTTGTTCAGAATAGCAGTCATAGCCTGGTAAATACAAAGTGTGTTGAGAGTGTTTTACTGCATGAGATTTTCCTGCCTTAGATATGGATGTATATGAAACAGAGTTGCTGGTTTTTTTAAAAAAAATTAAAGTCTGTGATGACTTAGGGAAATTAATATTTGATGGTAATATTTGCTGCCATATTTTTAAACAGCAGATAACTTTAGTGGTATGGAATAAATTTTTCTAAGAAAACTATTCAATAACAGTAGCTTCTGGATATAGCTGTTACATGTACTTTTAAAACTCTGTTTCAAGTCCATAGGTGCGTGTACATTTCTGTTTCTCTTCTCTTTTTTTTGTTGTGAAAGTTTTCACCCTTCAAACAAGTGAAGTAGATTGAAAGCATATTAAAAGTGATTCAGGCCTTTTCTCCTCCCTTTGTAGACGAAATTGAAACATCATCCTGGACTACTGATAATTTTTCTTTCTGGGAAAAAATCACTCCTGCTTTATACCAGAGGGGTTTCTCTGAAAAGCTTAAAGCTTTTGAGATGCATGTAGGCTTAAAAAAAAAAAAGATGCAATTGACATGGCTGCTGAAGTTACCTCATATTTATCCTTTTGGTTCCCAGCAGTGGAAGTTAGTAGAATATTTTTCTCTGACCATCAAATAATTAACAGCTTGTCTAGAAGAGTGGGCTTTTAATCAGAGGTTAAACTTCCTCAGCTCTCTTGAATGCTGTCTGTTTTATACTTAATGCCCTTAAGTTTTATTATTTGGAAAAAAAAACCAAAAACAAATGTTGGCAAAAATAACTCAAATTTTTCCTCATTAATCCATCTCCAAGGTATCAATTTAATAACTATCAAAGTAGCTACTGCAGTTGTTGCATTTAAATTGATTTACATGTCAAGACTGGCAGTTTAGCAGCTGGGCTATTATTCCTGGATCGGTCAATTTACTTGAGAAAAACCTACTACTGAGTTCTACTGACCTGCATGACAATATAGGCTCTATTTCTATTCCTGTAATTAGGCCTGCGACTAACTCAGAATATTTTTAATTAAAATATTTTGGTCAATGTGTTGCACCAAATTAGGCCTTTCAGTGCAGATTTAGTTCTAGAAACAGCGTGATTAGAATATTCAATGAGCTGTGCTTCATTTAGGATTAGAGCATACAATATTTTTGAGTCTCCATTCCAAGTGAATTTAATATTAGACGTCTGGCCCTTCTTCAGTTTCCTTCTATAAGTGATCAAACCCAGCTATTTTTACGGGTAAAAAATGGCGAGTTTCTTCCTCCCCAATGAATCAGTAAGGTGACAATGAGAAAGAGTCAATATAGAGAGAACTGACCTATATATAGCTTTATATTATATAAAAGCACAGAAGCAACCAACAAGGAAGGTGTGTCACCATATTAAAAAAAGCAGTGGTAAAAAATATTTCAAGTAACAGTCTTAAAAGATATCCTGAATTCCAGACTTCCATTGGCTATAAATATCAACCTTTTAAAAAAAATTACTCTTGGTATCAAGATAAAAAGTTGACTAAAACAGCAAATATAGAACCTCTCGTTGTGCTGTGAGGGTACATGGTTTGTTGTTGTTTATAAATTAAGGAATAGTAGGAAGTGAGTGCGTTTGGTTGTCATTCCCACCCTGCTTTCAATCATCCCTTTGTAATTCTTTTATTCTGGAAACTTGACCAGTGATTGACAGGTAGGTTGAACATATGGTTCATTGTAGAGGAGGGGGGAAAACATTTCTCAAGTTAATCAATTGGGGGAGCTGTAAGAACAGCAGATTTACCATTTTTAATGCAGTCGCTGGAGAACATTTCTACAAGATGATGCTTTGAATTTCTTCTGTCCCAGCAACTTAGAGGAAATGTTTACAGAAATGCAATGGGAGGTGTGTGTTTGGTTTTTTAAAAAAGATTATTCTAAATTCTTTTTTTTTTTTAAGGCAAAATATATTTATTTTGAAGGCTTCATGAAAACTTGTTTGTTTTTTGCCACTGTAGGTATGATGATATTCTGATTAATGGGCTACCAGATTGGCGGCAGCCTGTATTCTACTACAGGCGAGTGAGGAAAATGAGCAATGCTGAATTGGCATTGTTGCTGTTCATTATCCTCACAGTGGGTCATTATGGTGTAGTTTGGTCAATCTACCTGGAAAAACAACTGGTAAGCATTGGAAATGACCTTTCTCTAAAATCACCCCAGATGTGAGAAGGTTTCTGAATTCTTTGCTCTTCATCCTGTGCCTAAGTATTTGTGTGTGTAAGTGCATGCACGCAATTTTGCCACTACAGATTAATTTTCTACTATATTTACCCCAAAGGAAGATGGACCTGCTAAAAAAAAAAGAGTTATACGCATCAGGTTTTTATTACTGTATGTAATTATAATCTACAGGCAGATTTAAGATGGCCTGTTCTTTTTCTTAATGGCACGTACAGGTAAAAACCTATTCTTCTTTTCAGGTAAATACAGTAATTCAAAAATGTGTTGAATACAAAGGAAACAACTCAAGATTTTTTGTTGTTGTAAATACTTAAATTGCTGCCTTTTAAACGGTTATAAGATTTTATAAATAAAATGCAAACTTTAAAAAAACTGATGCAATCAGATAAGCTGATAAAATCACTTTGCAAAATCACTACTAGAATCTAAATGAACTCTTCCTTGGGAGTTTTGGATTCTTCCCCTGCCCCCCCCCCCATCCTTGGTCATGATGTTTTGAAATTATACTCACTTTGGCTTTTAATGTCTTAATGGAGGTTCCCTTCCCCACCTCCCAAATTGAAGTGCCTTTCAAACATGATAAATGTTCCAGGGTTTGAATGGGGGGAAAAATGACAGAAGCAGAGAGATGGTTAAATGTTTTGTTACTTCCTTGTCTACCAGAAAACAGTAAAACATTTTTATTTCAATACCAAAAACTTATAATGCAGTGCTCCTGCCTTTAGAATGTGTTTATATATATATTTTCAAAGTTGTCTTAATGAAAGTTGTTAAATATGAAAAGAAGTAAGTTGAAATGCTTATTTCTTTTAAGGAAAACTTTGATTGCTATGGCGATACACACGACTGGCAGGACTTCATGTGTGTTTAAGGAATGGATGCCATGGCAACACTTATTGTTAAAGAGAGATGATTTTTCTTAATCATGTAGCCTCCCCAGAACATTTGCATAAATACTGTCCTGTTATCCTTAATTGAAGAATCTCACTAACCTTTGCAGAACATATGTTGATGATAACATCTAACAATGGGTTTGGTTTTTTTCCCTTTTGAGGATGAACTGCTTAGCAGAAAAAAGAGGGAGAAAAAGAAAAGGACCGGAGGGAAGAATTTGGACGAAGTGAAACTTGGTGGAGACAAGAATGAAAGGTGGGAATGTACAAAGAATGTTTTTGTAGTAGAGTCACTTCTTGTATTGAAGGGAATAGTTCTTGGCATGCAAAAACATAAAATAGCACCTTGTGCTCCTTCTTGAAAAGAAGCTGTACAGTGGTGAGGTGCATATTGTGTATTTTAGTTATTTCATAGTCATTACTTCTAATGGTTTATGAGTCATTGGTGCAACTGAGTGGCGTAAAATGAGGATGTAGTTTGTCGGGGCAAACAAGGAAGCTTGCATAGAATTAATACAAATGACAGGTGTGGTTTGTTCATCAATTTTAGGGAAAGATTTTAACGCTGTCCCCTAAAAAAAGAGAGGTTTCTGCTGGAATGAAGGATGCTTACAGTAGAGTTTATTTTATATTATATATTAGCCAGAGTTTTGGTTGAGTCTTTTATCAGCTTAGAAACAAAAAGCATTCTTTCCCCAAAGTCTGCTTCCTGGTTGCATGGGCATTTTTTTTAAAGCTAAGAAACAATATGGGGGAGGACATGATAGTGAAGTTCAGAGTACTGCAAAAGATACCGCCGTTTCTTCTATTGATTCATAGGAAGAAATAAAGGGTTTAAATAGTTCACACAGCAGGGGCATGAACTGGATCAATGCAGGATGGAGATCAGAGACCATTCTGCCTGTCTTCTGTTCTGATGACATCAGTGAGTAATGCTTCAGTGAACTGCAAATGACATTAATTTTTATGTATTGGTTTGTTTATGCTGCAGTCTTCATATCTGGTTGTCAGCGCTTGTGACTGCTTTGTGGTGGTGGTTAGACTTTTTCCCCCCGTAGCTAAAGCCCTCAAGAAGGCTGAGGGATTTATTTTGTGAGGTGCAGACAAGCCTGTGTTTAGAGAAGGCTATCTAGAAAGATTATAAGAAGGTATTTATTCTCTCCCTCTCTGTTTCTAGGCTGCATTGGCAGGGTAAAATATTCTTGGTGAATATTTTTTGTATGTGAAAATATTTATATATCCCCATGATGGATTGATACATACTTAGCACTTTACATTCCTGGTTGTATAGACTTCTGTGGGAATCTATGCAACATTTTTAAAAAGATCCTGAAAACTTTTTTTTCCTCCCCCTCTCTGTAGGTTACTAGATAAACCACAGTGGAGAGACTTGCTTCCTTGTAAGCTGGGTATATGGTTCTGTTTAACAATAAAAGCACTGCCTCAGCTGTTTCAGGTAAAAATAAAAGTCTGTGTGTGGAGAATTTGGGGATCAAGTTTGTGGGGGGCTCTTGTTTTTGTAATGTTTTCTCTTAATTTTCTGATTTTTAAAAATAAAACTCTTGCATCTGTTACATTGTCATTGTACGTCATCCTACATTTTATTTATTGGCAGAATAATTATTTCAGGCTCAAGGAACTACTTGTATTTGCAGAATTTGCTGTCTTTTGCATTGGTTAACAATGAAGACACTGAAAGTTCTACTAAGTAAATGGGAAAGGTGGGCTGAACTCCCACATCTAAAACTGCATTTCAGGTCTAATGGGAAGACATTGAAGAAGCTTTTCTTTGTATTCATTAAAATGTGTGCTGCATGAGTAATAAAATATAAATGAAGAGCAATTCAGGTTTCTATAAGATAGGAAAACAAATAAAATTATATTTTCAAATAGGGTAAGTCTAATTTTCAAATAGGGTAACTGTTTATTCAGCAACTGTTAGTATTTTTCCTCCTTTGCCAAATTGCAGATCTAATAAATTATTTTAATGACTTCAGAAGCTTTAAAAGCATTTTAAATGTGCAACACAGGATTAAATATGAGCAGTTTGCAGTAAACACAAGTAGAATTTAATGTCTAGTTTGCTGAAGCTATGGATTTTGCAAGAATTGTAGCGCTGTATTATAAAGACAGAAAGAATAAAGGATTACAAAACTGGTTCATTTGTGGCCAGGATAAGGTAAGGATGCGATGGGGAAAGGATCCCCCCCACCACTTGCCAGTATAAGAAAATATCTGATTTCGCAAAACCAGCAGCTTTTATTTTGCCCAAACTGCTTTTTGTTTTGATACAGACCCTAGAGTGGAGGAGAGATGGATTAAGGTTTGGATTCACCCAACACCCTAAGAATATTTTTTGTTTTGGATCCTACTGACTGGCAAATTTGATTTGAGTTCGATCCCGGTGAAAGCCGGGTTCAGGTAGCCAGCTCAAGGTTGACTCAGCTTTCCATCCTTCCAAGGTCGGTAAAATAAGTACCCAGCTTGCTGGAGGGAAAGTGTAGATGATTGAGGAAAGCAATGGCAAACCACCCCATAAAAAGTCTGTTGTGATGCGACATCACCCCAGAGTCAGAAATGACTGGTGCTTGTACAGGGGACTGCCTTTACCTTTATTATGTGTATGGGGCTGGCATGTTTCTACCTGTTTAAGCTAGTAAATATAGAGCACTGCTATCATTGAAAGAAGAAGCCAAGCCCGAAGCAGGAAACAAATCCACCTGCCAATGAATTCATGAGCTATGCTAAGGCTAGGCAATATACTCACCGTATTCTTGGTAGGGGATCTGATGTTAGGCCAGAGTGCAATGATCAACATTTGTGGCAAGCAAGCATTAATTGCATTGCATAGTGTAGGAACTCTGGAGGAATTATCCCATGAGTCATTGCAAACTTCCTAAAGAAAATGGAAAAAGTCAGTACTTTGAAAGGAAAACCATAGACATGGATGACTAGAGAGTCTCCATTTTTTCAGATGACTTGAAATCGAAACTCATTGGCCAGCTGATCCCGAGAGCCTTCGTCCCCAGGAGTATAATGCAAATGCCTTAATTACCACAGGCTAAACAGATGTGGGGAAACCATCATGGAATTGCTGAGGTGGCAAATATGCATGGTGGCAAATCTCACCCAAAGAGAGAAATGTCTCTTTAATGCCTGCATTTTTATACTAAGCTGTAGTGACTGGTGCTCTCCTCTGATGTAAGCAAGAAGTGGAAATAGCTCTTTCAGCTGTTCTGGGGCAATCTCTTTTGGGTAGAGTGAAGTGCAATCACCAAAGTAGAGCTGATGAACTACAACTAGAGGGCACAAACCATTGGGTATGGCCCTCGCAGTATAGATACCTAGCTGTAAATGAGCCAAGGTGGAGGCTGTCACGAGCTGGGGCTGAGTCAGGCAAAGTCCAGGGGCAGTCCAAGGTCGGCAACTCGTGAGCAAGGAGGGTCCAAGGCGCCAAAACAGAATCGTAATCCAGGTATCACAGGTCAGAGGTTCAGAAGCCGAAGTCAGGGGGTCCAGAGGTCCAAGCCAAAGTCAGGAATCCAAAAGCCAAAGTCAAGAGCCGGAGTGGATGCTAGGATGTCAGGTATGTGACTAGTTGCTTCCACAAAGCCTCCTCCCAAAGCCCACAGCTATATAGCCCTCTGCTGCCTGTTGCTCATTTGGGCTAATTGCTGTCTCAGAGCAGCAGCCAGGATCCTGCCGAAACTTAAGCATCCTCACACTTAGAAGGGCCAGAATCCTTTCACCACTCAGGGCTCAGGGAGCGTCTTGCTTGTGAGCGTGCCGCCCTCCTCCGATCCCTGAGGTCCTGACGAAGGCGGTCACGCACACGAGCCACCCGAGAGGGCGAGGCAGGGGGGCTTGGATCTTCTTCAGCAGGAGGCAGGGGCACTGGTGCAGGTGGCAGGGGCACAGTTCCTTCTGCAGGCTCTGCAGGCTCGGTTTCTTCTGCAGGGTCCCCAGCACCCATGACAGAGGCACTACAAGGGGAACAAGAATGGGGCATACTTACTCAGAATCCACATGGAAGTGGTGGGGTATGGTGGATAGAAAATAAGGTTGGAGCCATGGCTCAGTGGCATAGCATCTCCTTTGCATATGGAAAAATTATCCAGATAAAGAGATCGAGTAGTAGTTGATATGAATGACATCTGGCTGAGACTCTGGAGTGCTGCTGTCCCTCAGATACCTTCTAGATTAGGGATAGACATGGACACAAAATGGAGGTTCATATGGGCTCATGATCTATAGACCTTCTAGTTTAACAGATTGGCCCATTAATTAGGTTTGTGACTTCTGGATGTGGTAAAAGGGCCCCCTGTGGTCTAGAGATGCCAGACTTGCAGGGAGTCTCCAGCTGACTGTTCTCTATGTGCCCACCAAGTTTGGTGAAGGTGGGATTTGGGGGGGGAGGGCTGAGTTATGCCTTCTAAAGTGGGTGCCCCTAGGAAAGTGCAGGTTCAGGAGTATGTCAAACAGACCCCCTGCAAGCTAGAGCCATCAAACTCACAGTGGACCTCTCCGGGATGCCCCTCTACTTGCCTTCCAAGTTGTGTGCAGATTGGCTTTGGGGAAGAGGGAGATCCTAGGGTCCACATGCAAATGAGGAGGAATGTGTCAAAGGCCCCCTGCCAGCTGTCAAACACCTCCCCCTGCCAGCTAGAGACACCAAACTGACAGTGGACCTCTTTGAGATGCCCCTCGACTCGCCCTCCAACTTTTGTTCAGGTTGGCTTTGGGGAAGGGGGAGATCTTAGGTTCCGTGTGCAAATGAGGAGGAATGTGTCAAAGGCCCCCTGCCAGCTAGAGGCATCAAACTGGCAGCAGACCTCCCTGTGATGCCCCTCTACTTGCCGTCCATGTGTGCAGATTGGCTTTGGGGAAATGGGAGATCCTAAGGTCCATGTACAAAAAGGGGAGATTGTGTTGAGTGGCACCCTGCATTTAAATTTTAAATGACTTCAGTTCACTTGCCCAATCCCTCTGCCACTCCGCAACTGCAGAAGGGCTGTAGAAGAACATCCCATCAAGTTGCCTTGGCGCCAAGTTGTCTGGCTCACAGACTGCCCCAATTGACCAAAAGCAAATCAAAATGGGAGTCTGTGTGTGGTCCATCAAAAGGGGAAATGCATGGACCACAAACCTACCCCTAGGCAAACAGACCACAAACCTACCCCTAGTCTGTGCAAAAATTAGATCCCTGGTCCACTGTGTACCCACCCCTAGATTAAGCATCTAATTCTGTTTACAGCAGCTTCTGTGTGTATGCTATTATTGGCTATTACCAGGAGCTAGATGGAGCATTCTTATTATTCCCTTCATGTAGGCAAACCATCAGTTACCAGACTCACTGAAATTCTGCACTGGAGCTTTAATTCTGGTTCAACCCTGTCTCCAACGGATATTCTACATTGGAATCATAGACTCATAACTTTGCTTTCTATTATTCTAGTGTAAAATGTCAGTTTGGGGACAGGACTGAACCAGGATTAAAGGTCTAGTGTGGAACTGGCCTCAGTGTAAAGTATTAGTCATCACATGCAAAACCCTTCATGTACCCTTAAATCTATGAGACTGCCTCTCCCTCCGTGCTCTGCCACAATAGCTGTGCTTATTGGAGCAGGGTCTTCTGCAGATGACAACCTGCAAATGGGTAAAATCAACAACTGCCCGTACACATGCCTTCTCTGTTGTGGCCCCCAACTTGTGGAACGGCCTGCCTTGGGATGATAGGAATGCTTCCTGAAAACTATGCAAAACTTAATTAGTCGAGCAATAGACTTGCACTGTACTAAATGATTCTCAGAGTTACTTTAAAAAAATTAGTAGGGATTGTGGCCTATACTACTGTGTATAGCTTGTTGAAACTAGGATCCTCTATGGAATTTTGCATCATTTCATATGTCATGTTAATACTTTTGCTTCACTTCAATTCTGTTTTTAGACTTCTGGTTGGTTCTACAACCCTAATCCCTTGCATTGTTTATTGAATGTCCCATCCTTCGATTGACACTCTGTAATCTGCCTTGAGCCCAAGTAAGGAAAGGTGGACTATAAACAGCATAAATATATAAATAAAAGTGTATGTAAGGATTCTATTTTGATCTGATATCTGACCTAGCTGAGGGCTAATCTAGGTTCTGTAGCTCTCAATTCTTCTTCCTTCTTTGTCCTGTCAAATGCCAAGTTGATAAATAACTCCTTTGCTGTTTGGTGTTGGGGAACACAAGCAGGGCCTCTATGACTTACTTGTTCAAGTATTTGTTGTGGTTGTTCAGCAAGTATACAGTCTGCTATTTACCTTACAGTGGAGGTTGGAGAATTCTAATGGCCATGATTCACTGTGACTGATGGCTTGGTGTGCCCTGTAGTCAGTCCAGCATTGGTTGTTTTTGGTGTTAGGGGCCAGAGACGTATAGTCAATGTTAGCTTGAATCTGGGAAGACTGGCATGTAATGTTTTCATAGGTGTGGTCATCAGTGCTGTGGTCATCTGGTGTGGTCATCAGTGCTGTTCAGGCATTTGTATAAAGCCTCCTCATGAAGTCATTCATACATTTGGGATTAGGTGTCATCAGTCCCCTTAGAAAACTCTCCTCTTTCTCTCTAAGTCACCGTGTTGTTATTGCTTGGCAGATCAAGTCTTCTTCTGTGTACCTAACTGAATTAGTTTGAAATGTGTACTAGAGATGGGTCACACCCAGTGTCATGGAATGACCTCCAAACTGAGGCTGGATGGTGTTTCTCTTTTTCCATGTTTTGAAAAGGTAGCAAGACTTTTTAAAAATTCCAGTGAAACTTTGGTGTGTCTGGTCAGGTAAGCTTTTGTATACCTAACAGGTCTTTTTTTGTAGAAAAAGCCCAGTAGGAACTCATTTGCATATCAGGCCACACCCCTGATGTCAAGCGATCTGGAACTGCGTTCCTGGGCATTCCTGCTCAAAAAAAAGCCCCAGTAGCTAGAGATGGTACTTCTAATTTACAGTGGTTTTTTTCTGTCTTACATAAACTTTTGAGCATAAGAAAACTGAATAAGTGTTCTAAATAAACCACAAACAAAACATTTCAGAGTGAGAAATCAGAGCCAGGTTTCCATTTGTCAGGAATCTGGTGATTGCCCCACCTAGGAACAGAAGCAAAATACTCAGGATGTAGCGCGCTGCAGCATTTAGCACCAGTTAAAGCTTCTGAATGGCCTTAAGAGTGCAGCCCTGTGCTGCTACTGTTGGAGCTTATCCCCAAGGTTACAAAAGCAGTGATGCTTGTGGCAAGATCTTTGTCTTTCTATGAAGAGGCGCAGCTGGTTTATCAGATGTAACTGGGGAAAGACGAGTATTCCTAGCCTTAGCTGCTGCCTGTAAGGCAGCAGACCCACGTGCTCTTGAAAATACAGCCATGCTCTGAACTGCTCGAATCTTGAACAGGCACGACAGGAGGGGAAGCATTATTTTCACAAATCTGAGTTCATCCCTAATCTTTGTATGAGGGAAGAAAGAGTATGTTTAGTTTATCGCTTGAGCTTTTTAGGCAACTAAATTAGACAAAAGTCCAGCTTTAAAGACGAAGAATGAGATTACATTCTTGAAACTGAGCAGAGAGAGCTTCTCTTAATGCCTCTCTGCCATTATGTATTAGATACACAGAGCAAAGTTGTAGTTGGGTCACTTGCATGGGCAGAAGCCTTTCACTCATGATTTGCTCCCCTCCCTCAGCTGCCCTGACCTGGATGGCCCTGTTCAAATCTAGCACAAGGTAATGGCTTTGTAAGTATATATGGCTTTGTAGTACTTGGATAGGAGACCACCAAGGAAGCAGAGTTGCTAAGGCAGGCCATGGCAAGCTACCTCAGAATGTCTCTTATCTTGAAAACCCCTGAGGAGTTGCCATAAATCAGCTGCGAGTTGATGGCACTTTCTACCACCATAAGAACATAAGAGAAGCCATGCTGTATCAGGCCAATGGCCCATCTAGTCCAACACTCCGTGTCACACAATGGCCTCAAAAAACCAGGCACCATCAGGAGGTCTATCCATGGGGCCATGACACTAGAAGCCCTCCCACTGCACCCCCCCCCCCCAAGCATCAAGAATACAGAGCATCACTGCTCCAGACAGAGAGTTCCAACAATACTTTGTGGCTAATAACCACTGAAGGACCTCTGCTCCATATGTTTATCCAATCCCCTCTTGAAGCTATGCTTGCGGCTGCCACCATCTTCTGTGGCAGTGAATTCCATGTGTAATTCTACTCTGAACTACATCACAAGCTGCTGTGGAAGATCCTCAAACCTTCCAAAACGGTGTGAGGGACATAGAGGACTGCAACCAGGAGCGGGAATTGGCAGCACTGGTGCGCACGCGCACCACTTGCAAGAACAGAAGCATGTTCTGCTTGTCCAGGAGGATATTTAGATCTGAATCTGTGCCTTTTAATATATCTTAAAAGATATATGAGAGGTAGGGAGGCGAAATATCCTTTTACACGAATCACGTTGCAGAGCTGCTTACCTGCATCTGATTGTCATTTATCCAGCTGAATGTTTTTCATCTCTCCTGCCCCTTCCTTTGCCCTGCCTCGGGAGGGGGGAAAAATACATGCAGGCACTTAAAATAATTAAGGTATTTCTTTACTTCAGAAAACTGCTTTGTATGCACGTCTGCAGGTTAGCCATTGTCATTTTACCATTCTTTGCTCATGCCATCTGCTGTTAACTCTCCAGAGCGAAAAGAAAAATGGTGCGCAAGTGTGCAGGTTTCAAGGCATAATTTTTTGAGAGCTTTACTTGTAATTCATTTTGTGGAGGACACAAGGAAGTGGACTAAGATGGATTTCTGACGCGTTGAGAAGCTGAGTATGTATGTTGCCCAAGTGGCCAATGTGCAATTTTGTGTCTGCTTCTGAATCCTTCTCTCCCTTTTTGGAAGGGGGAAGGAAGGCAGGAGAGGAGACGTTGCCAAGCCCAGCAGCAGCGTAGAGACCGATGAGATTTCCAGGAGATGAGCTTTCGAGAGTCAAAGCTTCCTTCGTCAGATACTGTGGCAGGGGTCTTTCCTAGCCCCATTAACTGAGATTTCATTTGGACTTGAGATGCCAAGGATGGAACTAAGGACCTCTCTGTATCCAAAGCTGTCCTACTTGTTAGGAAATTCTGTTTGAAATTCTGTTTCTTTATCTCAAAAAGTGCGATGGATCACTGGATCAAATAATCATTGAGAGGCATCTAACATGAAAAAGCAAAACCATATTTATTTCTATAGGGAAAGGGTACTGGGAGGTGAAAATAACAAACACTATAGAACTACATGCTTACACTAGAAGATCATGTGCTTAATGGAGACCACTTCCACCTGCTTCTTGACCTCTCTGCCTGAACAAAGGAAGTCACCTGACTAACTGACCAAACAAACAAAACAGGTTTTCCTGCTGCTAGACCTTGATTGACAGCAGCCAGTATCATCTTCCTAGGTCATGCAGATAATAAGGAATCAGGCACAGTGTTAACCCTATAATGACTGGAACTTTAGAACATTGTAAAGGACATACAAAACAGATACATATTTCCAACACCCCTTCTCAATGTCTAATGTCAAAGTCATTATACATTCAATAGTCATTACTCATTATTCACTGTAACATTCACATCTACTAGATTCATCATTTCACGTAAACGTTCAAATCTAGCACAAGGTAATGGCTTTGTAAGTATATCAGCTACCATAGCTTCTGTACAACAATATTCTATCTTAATCAGCCCCTTCTGGTGTAAATCTTTCACTAGCTCACATTTAATAGCAATAGATCTACTTCTGCCTGTTCTACTTCCCCCTTTACATATAGCAACACAAGCTTGATTATCTTCAAGCATTACAATAGGTACATGTTCTTTTATCTTGAAGTCTTTCAGCAGATGAAAAATCCATTCAAGTTCACTGCAGGCACTGGCTGCTGACATACACTCAGCTTCTGCTGTAGATTGTGCCACTATAGTCTGTTTTTTGGTAGTCCATTCTACAAATCCATTTCCATAGAAGAACAAGTATCCACTGGTTGATCTGTAATTGCACGATTCTTCTGCGTAGTTGGCATCCATGTATCCAACTAGTCTGGGATTCTCAGAAGGTTCAGTTATCAGTCTTAAGTCCATAGTCCCTTTTAAGTATCTGGCAAGTTTCTTTACTGCATTCCAATCATGGTGATTAGGCAAACTTACTTTTCTGCTCAATATTCCAACAGCAGCTGTAATATCAGGTCTAGTAGTTTTACTCAGGTACAGGAGTTTTACTATAGCTTCTCTGTACTCTCCAATGTCTTTGAGTGGCTGACCATCCTGAGCTCTCAGGTATGCAGGTTCAAGAGGTATCTTAGATTCTTTACAGTCTCTCATGCCAAGAGATTCTATAAAATCCATAATCTTTCGTCTTTGGCACAGTTGAAAGATTCCATCCTCGAGTCTCTCAATCTGTATTCCTAGATAGTGTTTAATATCTCCAAGTCTTTTGACTTCGAACTCTTTGTTCAGCTTTTCAACAATGTCTTTAATGTCCTCTTTGTTCTTGCAGCTCACAACTAAATTGTCAACGTAAACAGAATGTATTGATATTCTCCATCTTTGAGTCTAGTGTACATGCAGGGTTCAGCTTTCCCTTGCTCAAATCCTTGTTGCTGTGTAGTCCAATTATTTTGTCATACCAACTTTTTGCAGCTTGTTTCAAACCATACAGTCCTTTGTTGAGTTTGAAAACATAGTTCCTTTTGCCAGGGACTTGAAAACCTTCAGGTATTTCCATATAGATTTCCTCTGATAACTCACCATTAAGAAACGCTGTCTTAATGTCTAGGTGCTCTATGAGCTTATTTCTAGATGATGCTACACTCAGTAGTGTTTTAAGTGTAGCACTAGGGAAAGTGCATGCGCAATACATAGCCTCTCCTCTCCCGGTGTAGTGAACGCCGCGTGGTCACTGTCTGGCTATGCCTGGCAGATGGTCACTGCAATGGCCTCTCCTGCATTACTGCATCCGTAGCAACACCTTCTCGCTGGTCCCCCCCCGTTTTCACAGAGTTTGCTACGTCATGGTGCGACCGAAGTGTCCGGCGGTATAACCGGATGGGTAGGCTGGGCCCACCAACCTCGTCAGCCTAAGAGAAGGAAAACTCTAACATCAAACCCGGGCAGATAGAGCTCGTTAATGTAACACCCACCACCTGGAGGACTCACTGCCGGCGTCCCGGCTTACTGGGCCATGGCAGATGACCCCCAGGTGAAAGGGTGGAGCCAGTACCGCGCACACTGCGCTTCACCTAAAAAATTCCTCTGCGCAGGCCTGAAGGGCATATCCACACACACAACCCACAACGCATCAAGTCCTGCAGCGATAGGCAAGGGGCGAAACGGCAGGTGGAAGGTGCCACTGGAAGCCGCAGTCCCGATCCTGCATGTAGGCGGTTCAGGATATTGGTCGCCTGATGCTAACCTGGAGACGAAAGCATCTTTCGGCAGCACCCTGAACGACCAAGCAGCCTTATCTAGGGACAGCACTGCTTGCTCCACACGGAGAGGGGCCTAGAAAAGGTGGCCTAAACAAAGCTCGTCTCCCCCACCCCAGTTGGCTAGCCGCGGTCAACGGGCATCCTTACTTGCGGTCGAAAAATAAACAAAAGGAGATTGAGGAAGAATCGCACTGCTACAGGACCAACCCTAAATCAGACTTTTCCCTGCAGCCGCTGTGGCCGGACCTGCCTGTCCCACATTGGTCTTGTCAGCCACCAGCAAGCCTGCAGCAAACGTGGACTATTGCACCCTTCTTAAATCTTCGTTCGCGAAGCCAAGCCGAGAGAGAGAGAGAGAGAGAGATTGATAACTGGTGCAAAAGTCTCTGAATAATCAGTTCCAAATTCTTGTGCATATCCTTTGGCTACTAGCCTTGCTTTGTACAAGTCTATAGTTCTATCATCTTTGTACTTTATTTTGTAGACCCATTTGCATCCAACAGGCTTTCTTCCTGCAGATAGCTTTGTAAGAGTCCATACATCTTTTTCATAAATGGATAGTATCTCTTGTTCTATTGCTTGAATCCATTTCTTCTTTTCTTCATTACGTAAATCGCATACTTGTTTCCAGCTCTTGGGTTCCTCTTTAGGTTTCACAGTCTCTATAGATCTCACAGTGTCACAGTATCCATATTTCTGTGGTGGTTGCCCTTTCTGATCGTCTTAAAACGAGTGGAGGTTCTGTCGTTCCCTGCGGTGCGGTCCCCATTTCCCCTTCCGGTTCAGTAAAGTCTTCAGAAGGTAAACCTGCCAGTTCACCAGTGATCACTACAGGTAACCAACTATCTTCATCGTGGTGTCTGTGCAGTTCCACACATGGGTTATCCGCCTGGATCGAACCCGACCTCGGAGAATTCAAAGCAATCTATGCGTTAATTTTGGCATGCACTCTCTCCCGGTCTGGGGAGGAGGCATCCACTGCGCATGCCTAGAACGAGAGGAGGGGGCTCCACCCACTCAGTTTCTTCTTTACCGCCATCCGGGATACACCTACCTCGCTGAGTCTCCTTCTCTGCAATCTCACTGTTTTACCTCTGCGTTTCACCGTTTTCTCTTCGTCCCTCACTACTTTGTCACTCCGGTATCGTAAAAAAAAAAAAAAGAATCTTTATCTTCTTTCCTATTTCCCTCTTCCCCTTCCCCCCCCCGGGGCGGATGGAAAGGAAAGATACCAAAATTACTTTTAAGAAGTGTGTCCGGTGCGGGGTCAAGATTCCATCAACAGACGGACATTCTTCATGCCTTTTCTGTCTGGGGGAGACCCATAGAACGGGTACTTGCCTTCACTGCAACCAATTTGGGAAACAGGCTAGGAAAAATCATAAGAACATAAGAGAAGCCATGTTAGATCAGGCCAATGGCCCATCCAGTCCAACACTCTGTCTCACACAGTGGCAAAAAAAAAATTATAAATATATACACACACACACACAACACACACACGCACACACTGTGGCTAATAGCCACTGATGGACCTCTGCTCCATATTTTTATCTAAACCCCTCTTGAAGGTGGCTATGCTTGTGGCTGCCGCCACCTCCTGTGGCAGTGAATTCCACATGTTAATCACCCTTTGGGTGAAGAAGTACTTCCTTTTATCCGTTTTAACCTGTCTGCTAGCAATTTCATTGAGTGCCCACGAGCAATTTCATCAAATGCCCACTAGTCATGCGGCTAGACTCAAAAGCCATCTTTTTGAGTCATCCCTATGGCCTTTAATGTCCCAAGCTTCGGGATCCCAATCTTCGCCATCTACCCTAACTGTACAAGGGGACGTAGCTCGACTGGCAGCTTCCGTGGCATTGGTTCCCAGAAAGCATAAGTCCAGGAAACACTCCAAGAAGTCTGACGATTCCAGGAAGAAGCACCGCATGGAATCGACTTCTAGAAACATCTCGGATTCGACATCCCCGAGATCGAAGCCGAAGACGGATCATCGGTCTTCGGATTCTAAGTCTCCCGCCATGACTTCGGCACTGCACCTGACTGTTTCTACTTCGACTTCAATGCTGATGGCACCGACTTCACCAGAGATCTCTACACCCATCGACATTGAAGCTGCTAGGGTCGTCCATATCCAATCTCGATCTCCATCGGTTCACGGGTCCCTACCAGAACACATTTTAGACACCGAATCGCCTGAATCAGTGCGCCATCGGAGTCAGCGAGCTAAACTATTGGGAGCACACTCCTTTAGGGAAATTTCCATGCCTCGCAAGCAGCAGACAGTCTCTCCAGTGTCTCCACTCCGATGAGAGCCTTTGACTCCCAGGGAGCCGTCCACTCAAGTTCTGGCTGAACAATCCCCACGTCATCACAGGGAGCGCTATTATTATTATAGCCCATCACGTTCAAGGTCACCATCCCCTCGCAGATACTGACGATACTACAGGTCACCTTCTTCCGATTCACATTGGTATCGGTACCGTGAAGAACCAATCCAGCCTCGGTACTGTGAGATGGCTTATCAACCTTCCTACCGAGAGCCTCGATACCACGAAGACACCTATCGACCTTGGTACCGTGAAGATATTTCTTTTACCAGATCCCATGGAAGTCCTTACCATCGTCCCAGGCATTATAGTTTAGTGTCAAAACCTATCACCAGCCAGGTCTACTTCAGTTTGTTCAATCTCTTTGAAACAACAGCCTGAACAACCTTCCTTGCCTACTAAACCTTTGTCTATCCCTACTAAGTCCACCTATACGACTCCCATTGATACACCCATTGATGCTCCTGAAGAATCTGAAGCCGAGCATTCGGACTCGTCCCAGTCAACGGCCTCCGTACCGCCCTCTCCAGTCTCTGACATCACCAAGCCGGCCGACCTCTCACTGTCAGAAGGATCCAAGGCCTACTTGGATTTACTTACCAACATAGCTAATGCCCTCAACATCAAACTTACCACTGACTTACCTAGAGTGTCAGATGTAGTCCATGACTTAGTTCATGCAGACCTGCTGGCAGGCTCTTTTCTTCCTATACTTCCTGTCCATTTGGAGGGCTTAAAAGAGGCGTGGGATAAGCCCACATCTGTCTCACCTACATCCAAGAGGACTATGTCTCTTTACAAGATTCATGCCCCAGATTCTAAATTTTTGTTTAACCACCCGGCACCTAATTCCATGATCGTGCATTCATCATCAAAATCTTAAGCAGACACGCCATCCGGTTCCACCTGAAAAGGAAGGAAAGAACACATTAGGACACATTAGGGAGGAAAATCTACTCCCTCGCCACGACTACTTCAAAGATTCACAATTATTTAGCTTATTTTTGGCCTACTCTTTTAATTTGATGTCTCAACTTAACAACATGATCTGTTCCTTATCTGATACAGCACAGAAGCAGGCATCACACATCCTATAGGAGCTCTCCTGGGTGAGCAAACAACAGATCAATTCAATGCGTCATGCAGTGGCTTGCTCATCCAGGAGCATGGCCACCTCTATTGCTCTACGCTGTCATGCTTGGCTCCATTCCTCTTCACTGCAACCTGACATTAAGTTCAAAATTGAGGACCTACCCTTCGACAGTCAAGGCCTCTTTAATGCCTCTACTGACGATATTTTGACCACTGTTGATGACAGTAGGAAAAGGGCTAAGAGGTTGGGAGTTAACCAACAACAATCTCAACCCAACCGTCTGAGAGTCTGGAAACCATCATACTATAAGTGTCCCCACTCACCTCGACAAGCTGATTTCTGGAAATGCAAGGCTCCTCCAGCTAAACAGCCATTCCATCAAAGAGCCTGTCCTCAAACCACAAAGAAGATGGCCCCGGCTTCAAAACAGTCTCTTTGACTCTCTTCTACCACCTCTCAGCCGATCACAACATCACTCAGACAGCACCAGACTATGTCCGTTCTACCCCATGTGGGAATCTATAACATCAGATTCATGGGTCCTGGCAATCATCCACAGGGGCTACACCATAGAGTTCGATTTGACCCTGAAGTTCCACAGATTCATAAGTACTCCCCCATCCCTCTCTCTCCAGAAAGAGATTGCCACCTTGCTGGACAAGGTGGCTATAGAACCAGTTCCACCGCAGTTCCATCACACAGGGTTCTACTCCCGCTACTTCCTGGTTCCAAAAAGGGTTGGAGGCCAACACCCTATACTAGATCTTCGCAAACTCAACCAACACATTTGTTACAAAAAATTCCGCATGATTACTCTGCAGTCCATTCTACCACTGATTCCAGAGCAGGCCTGGATGGCGTCGATAGACCTTCAAGACGCCTACTTCCACCTCACCATCAATCATCGTCACAGAAGATTCCTCAGGTTTGCCGTTGGGGACCAACACTATCAGTTCCGCTCCCTCCCCTTTGGCTTATCAACAGCACCGAGGGTCTTCACAAAGTGCATGGCAGTGGCGGCAGCTGTGCTTCGCCAACAAAAAAAATCTGGTTGTAGCTCAAACCAAGGAGCAACTACA
The DNA here is from genome assembly GCF_032191835.1 of Heteronotia binoei. Taxonomy (NCBI): domain Eukaryota; kingdom Metazoa; phylum Chordata; class Lepidosauria; order Squamata; family Gekkonidae; genus Heteronotia; species Heteronotia binoei. The sequence goes on from NC_083232.1 coordinate 34,957,705, forward strand.
AAAGGACATCTCTACCATTTTGCCTCTCCTGTCTTCGCTAGGTCTTCAGGTCAATCTAACAAAATTCAACCTAATCCCTACACAGGACATTCAGTTTATAGGGGCACGCCTGTCAACACTATCACACAAGGCCTACCTCCCGATGGACAGAGTGCGCCACATTCAATCCCTGGCTTGTACTATCATCATGCACCGTACTCAGACAGCATTCATTTCCCAACAAATGCTGGGTCTCATGGCGAACATGTCCTCTGTTTCGCAAGACTCCACATGCGCCCTCTTCAACTGTGGTTCATCTGAACATTCCATCCACATCAGCAACACCAAATGACACTACTCACTGTTCCATCCCACATTATCCCATCCTTGGAATGGTGGACGTTGGAACGCCATCTTCTGACAGGAATGCCGTTTGTATGGTCACCTCCGGATGAGATTGTTACGACCGACGCCTCGAAGTGGGGATGGGGGGCCCACTTCGGAATGCTTACAGTTCAGGGCCAGTGGACAGATGAGAAATCCCTCCATATCAACGGCCTGGACCTCTTGGTGGTCCACAGAGCTCTAAGGTTCTTTCTACCATCTCTTCATGGCCAACACATTCAGGTCACTTCGGACAATGTAGCCACTGTCTTTTATATCAATCATCAGGGAGGCACTGCCTCTGTCCGCTTGTGCAAACGAGCCCTATCCCAATGGCATTGGAACATTGTTCACAGCATATTTCTGACAGTTGTACATCTGTCGGGAATCCAGAATGTTCAAGCGGATGCACTAAGTCACCACCTCGTCAACGACCACGAATGGACACTCAACCATCAATACCTTCAGACAGTCTTCGAAATATTCTGGGTCCCGGAAATAGACGTCTTTGCCTCTGCACACAACGCCCAGTGCCCGCATTTTTGCAATCCACGGGGGACGCTGTCCTCCGTCTGTGGTCAGGATCACTGCATTATTCATTTCCACCGATTCCTCTCATCACAAGAACGTTGCAAAAAATCAAGCTAGATTGGACCAACTGCATTCTGATTACCCTGTGGTAGCCCCGTCAACTTTGCTTCACCACTCTCCTCCTCCTTTCGAACAGCATATTCTTCTGTTTTCCCAAGTCCAGGATTTAATCTCCCAACAGGAAGGCAAAGTCCTGCACCTCAATCCAGGACTTCTAAGACTGACTGCCTGGAAAATCAATGTTTGAATTTTCCTTCGGACGTTCGCTATGTTATGCTTAATGCCAGAAAACCTTCCACTATTCCCTGAAATAGAAACGTTTCTCGGCATATGCTGCTCTACATAACTTTCACCCTGAGCTTTCTATTATAGCCCAGATCTTGACTTACACATTGTCTCTCTCTAACTCAGGGCTAACCTACTCTTCTTTGAAAGTGCGTTTGGAGGCCATTTCAGACTTCCATCCACACATTGAAGGGTGCACCGTTTTCTCCCACTCTGCGACTAAGGCCTTCCTAAAAGGGATCTTGCATCTTCAACCTCTAATCCGTCAATTACATCCCACTTGGAGTTTATCTCTTGTGCTGAGCCAACTTATGAAACCGCCCTTTGAGCCAATGGCGTCTATCCCCTTGCACCTTTTGTCTTGGAAGCCGGCATTGTTGGTGGCACTCACATCTGGCAGAAGAGTCAGTGACATTTGTGCTTTCAGAGCAGATCCTCCTTATACTATCTTCCATCATGATATAGTAATATTATGCCCTGACCCTTCTGTTCTACCTAAAGTTGTCCCACTGTTTCACACAGGAAAACCGTTCACGTTACCTTCCTTTTTTCAAAGTCCTGTTGACGCTGGTCAACGGACCCTACACAACTTGGACGTACGCAGGGCCCTTGCTTTCTACATTGAGTGGACACATCCCTTCAGCAATGACAATAGACTTTTTGTAGCATATGGAACCCACAACCAAGGTCACAAAATCTCAACACAGAGATTTTCAAAATGGATTGTGGCTGCCATTACTTAATGCTACCGACTGGCTAAGCAGCCTGTACCTGAACGATTACGAGCTCATTCCACTCAAGCGGTCTCCACATCATCAGCCTTCTGCAAGGGCGTCCCGATGGAAGACATCTGTACTGCTGCGGTCTGATCTTCTCCATCTACGTTTGCCACGCACTACGCATTAGACGTTTGTGCTCGGCGTGGTGCGTCCTTTGGACAGGCTGTACTGCATTTTCTTTCTTTTGCAGTTTTAAGGTTGTGCAATCCAGCAATTTCATATGCTGGATTTTATAGATTCTAAAATGAGAGTTTTTGCAAAACCATCTAGCCATTTAAAATTTGATTTTTCTTGCTCATTCTCAGGGGGATTTTCAGACAAAACTCTTTTAGCTCCATAAATCTCAAGTCTTTGCGTTAGGAGTGAGAGCCAGAATGAGAAATTATTCTTAGTTAACTTAAGGGTACTAAGTCCTATCACTGGTACCAAAACCAAGATTTGCAGTGGCTGTTCCTGAAGATGTGGAAACAGAAGATCCAGTGACTCCTCTCTCTGGGTTCAAGATTCTTCCTTCCTCACTGGAGAGAAAAGGCAGCTGAATGTGTGCGCATGGTTGCAGCAAGGCTCTTTCAAGGTCTCTGACATAATCCATAAAAAAGGGTTAAAAAGCTCCAAAAATTCTCTTTCTAGCACATCTGAGGCTTTTAGACAAAAGTAGCAGTGTTTCCAGATCGATACAATCTGAATTCAAAGCTTATTTAAGTCAGAACACTCTCAGTAATGGCAAGAGAAAAAATCATTTTAAAATTGAGGCTTGTCTGCACAACATAGCAGCATTGCTTTCTAAATGCTCTCAAAGGCAATCCAGATTAAAAAAATCATTCAGAGTTCAAAAAATTGTCCATGCTATAAACTACCAGTTTGATGGCAAAAACCAAGAACCATCCTCCGCTACCAATTTTTGTTAGGGAATTCTGTTTGAAATTCTATTTCTTTATCTAAAACAGTGCAATGGACCACTGGATCAAATAATTATTGAGAGGCATTTAACATGAAAAACATATTTATTTCTACAAGGAAAGGGTACTGGCAGGTGAAAATAACAAACACTATAGAACTCCATTCTTACACTAGAAAATAATGTGCTTAATGGAGACCACTTCATCCTTCTTCTTGACCTCTCTGCCTGAACAAAGGAAGTCACCTGACTAACTGACCAAACAAACAAAACAGGTTTTCCTGCTGCTAGACCTTGATTGACAGCAGTCAGCATCTTCTTCCTAGGTCATGCAGACAATAGGGAATCATGCACAGTGTTAACCCTATAATGATTGAAACTTTAGAACATTGTAAAGGACATACAAAACAGATACATATTTCCAGCACCACTGAGCTATGCCCCCTGAAAGCCTGGCTGCAGGAGTATGCTGGTGAACAGACTTTCTGCAGTTCCAAGCTATGTAATATATGATTTGACTGATCCATGTCACCTGTGTGTGTGCAATGACTCATCAGTAACAATATGGATGGTGTGTGCTGTAGTAGGAGACCTTGTGGGTAACAGTGACTGTTTCGGTGGTTTAATAAAACAATCCAGATGGCTTGGGTGGGGGCCATGGCTCCATGATGGAGAGTTTGTACGCAAAAGTTTCCCCAGGCTCACTTCCTGGAATCTCCGGTTGACATTCAGGATGAGGCAGTGTGAAATCTTGGAGAGCCATAGGGAATATTGGCCTAGATAGACCGGTGGTTTGAATTTGCATAAATCAGCTTCATTTGGTTCAAGTAAATGAAGCCAGTTGGGAGAAAACCAAAGGTCTGGAGCTAATCCATCCCAGGAGAATATTGGCTTATACCAGGAGTGTCAAACTTATTTGTTATGAGGGCCAGATCCAACATAAATGAACCCTTGTTAGGCTGGGCCATGTATGTCAAAAATGTAAATGCCATGTAGAAGAGATAAACTTTAGAAAGGAAACAGACAAACATGACTAAAGATTTTTTTAAAGCATAAAACATTCTTAAAAGAATAGCACTTTTGCAATATTTTGCATACTTAACAGTTTCAGATAACTGACACCCACTTCTTGCTCTCAATTATTTTGACAAATTCTGGAGACAATGTCTGTGCTGTAGCAATCTGAGTATGCTGTTCAGGTGTTATTCAGGTATGCGTCTGTAAGTTGCAAGCCTACTTTTGATTTATTGACATTCATTACAGAAATCTTATGGGCAATGCTTTGAGCCTAAGGTTTGATGGCACTTTGAGCTTAAGACCCAGGAGAAAACATGAAATGGCTGGGCATTGTGAGCTTTTGTACATAAGAGGCTTTGCTCTGTAGCTCCTGTGCGATTGAGCAAGGAGAAGAAGAATTGCATTTATACCCCGTCCTTTTCTCTGAACTCAGAGCGGCTTACAATCTCCTATATCTTCTCCCCCCTCAACAGACACCCTGTGAGGTGGGTGGGGCTAAGAGGGCTCTCACAGCAGCTGCCGTTTCAAGGACAACCTCTGCCAGAGCTATGGCTAACCCAAGGCCATTCCAGCAGGTGTAAGTGGAGGAATGGGGAATCAAACTCAGTTCTCCCACATAAGAGTCCACGCACTTAACCACTACACCAAGCCTGGCAAAGGATGCTGTGATGCAGAAGGAAGTAAGAGAAAGATGGAAGGAGATGACAGTCAGTTATCTCACATTGGGTCGTCTCCTTTTCCTGCTGTCTTCAGCTTTCCCTAGCATTGTTCTCCTTTTCTAGTGACTATTGTCGTCTTGTAATATGACCAAAGTACAACAGCCTCAGTTCAAACATTTTAGTTTCTAGGGAAATTTCAGACTTGATTTGACCTAGAACCTGCTTTGTTTTCTTTTTGGCAGTCCACAGTATCTTTAAAACTCTCCTGAAACCCCATTTTTCAGAAAAGATTTATGGCGGGGGGGAGGGGCTTGCCTTGACCTTAATGCACCGCATTTAAAGTACCAGTGCAGTCATAAAATATCAAGGTCTCCTAAACATTATGGACTAGCCAAACAGGTTTCCTGGAGACAGAATAGCTAGTCCTGGCCCTCAGGAACCCATCTGAGAAGCTGCCATTGTACCATCAAAGGCCAAGCAGCACCTAGCTTCTCTCAGGTTGGCCCTCAGGGCATTTTCAGGCCCTCTCAAGTTGTGAGGAGGGGCTAAAGTATTCACTCAGCAATGAGGGCTAATACTTTTCCCCCTAGTCTTGCAAACTGGTCTGAGGACTTGATAGTCAAAATCAGCATATAAATGGTTAGGAGAGAAGAAAATGTTCATTGTTATAAAAAAGATGATTGTCTTGTTAAGAAATGTGAAGGGTTTGTGAGTTTACCAGCATTGATTTGCATGGAATCTAAAATGTGAAAGTTTTATTTTTAAACAAATCTGTGCTCTGAATATCTGAAAAACATCCTTCATCTTGTTCGCTGAAGGGACAGAAAATTCAGCAAAAACAAATCTGTTTCAGTGTAATTAGAAAATTGGTGGAGAGGGTGAGAGACATGATGCATGCTTCTTTTCCAAAAATTGATATGAAAATGCTTCAACAATAGCAATATTCTAAAAATTCAAGTTGGATTCGTTTTGTCATGTTTTGCATAGTAATTTAAGAGGTTGCCCTTATAAGTAAAGTCCATTAACATCAGCAGGGTTCATTTTGGAATAAAGCTGGTTTAGAGCAAGTTGATATTGTGTTGGAGAGCCTGGTAAACCAAAGGTGAAATTATCCAAGAAAAAGAATAAAAATCACATGAACTGAAAAGCAATGCATCTGCTGGGTATTTATGGATTATATTTTAACTCTTTCTAAATGATTATGAGATGCCCTTGGTGACTGCTTACATAAGAGATAAGCAGTAAATTATGTCTTATGAGCAAAGATTAGCATTTTTCAGATGGTTGCTTTTGGAAGCCTGAATTTTTGCTGGTCAATGTATCTCTTGCCCCTCCCTTGAATGTATGGAAGAAATCTTTATTTACCAAATAATAATTTTGCACTCACTCGTCTCCCTTATTTGTAAAATGCAGGCTTGCATTCATTTCACATCAAATCTCTGGATGCTGGAAGAGTTCTGTTATGTGCCTTTTATTAGGTTTCTCATGCAGTGAAACAGGAAGATTATTGTTTGGTTTCCACGGAAATGATACGCTTTAGAAATGAAGCTCTTCCATTAACTGCAGACCTTCTGCAGTGAGGTCCAGTGAAGAGTTTTAAGAAATATCCACAAGGTACTTTGGCACATGCACCACCAAAATGAATGAGAGTACTGGAGAAGCATAGTTGTTGTGCTCTTGCATAACTCTCATTCATTTACCAGGGGCCAGTGCAGATTAATTCCCCTGTGAATAGCGTACTAGAAGCCTGTTCATTCTTTCTGAACTGAGCGTAATTCAGCAGTATGGTATGTACTGTGACTCCTACAGTAGTTTCCAGCTGGAATGAGCAGGTATGTATTTACTGATTTAAGTTCTGTTTAAACACCTTCAGATGTTCATAAATATCAGGAGGTGTTAATAATTTTTTTTTCTGACTTGTTCGTTTGGATACTACTCAAATAAATTATGTATAGGTGTTCTAATTTCTTGACTCTGCTGTGATTACCTAGAATAAAAACATTTATTCAAGAGATACTTGTCTCCACTCACGCAGTTTTTAAAGCCCAGTCAAGTTAAGGATTTGAAACAGATTTTGAGTTAATCTTAGAAAGATAAGCTTTGTTCAGAAAAAAACAAGACAAGCTTTTTTCAGAAATCATGGCTGACTTCTGGCGACCCTTAGTGGGACTGGGAGGCGAGGACGTTCAGAGAGGTGGCTTGCTGTCTGCCTCTGTGGTCCCAGCTCTCTTATTCCTTGGAGTTCGATCCCAGTGGAAGCTGGGTTCAGGTAGCCAGCTTAGGGTTGACTCAGCCTTCCATCCTTCTGAGGTTGGTAAAATGAGTACCCAGCTTGCTGGGGGGAAAGTGTAGATGACTGGGGAAGGCAATGGCAAAAAGGAAGCAATTCCTTCCAAGTACTCTTAGAGTCATCTCTGTTTAGCTTCCAAGATCTGATGAGATTGGGCTTGCCTGGGCTACTCAGATCAGGGCATCATTTCAGTCCATCTTTTTGCTTGTCTTTACCTATATCTGTTCATGTTGTGATGTGAGAGGGATGGAAAATGCATTATGATTAAGTAGCAAGGGAAGAGCATAATAAGAGCCTTATGGGATCAGACCAATAGTCTGCATAGTCCAGCATCCTGTTTCCCATTGTGGCCGGCAAAGTGTGGTAGAAGGCCAGCAGTGGAGGCGTAGAAGCCAAAGTCGTTGCTTATTGCTGTCTTCCGGTAATTGGCATTTTGAGGTAAACTATTAATTACTTTGCATCTGTATGAACTGAGAGGACTGCTAAAGAATTACAGCTCTCTACTAGCCCCGTAGCACAGAGCAGTAAAGCTGCAGTACTGCAGTCTGAGCTCTCTGCTCACGACCTGAGTTCGATCCCAGCGGAAGCTGGGTTCAGGTAGCTGGCTTAAGGTTGACTCAGCCTTCCATCTTTCTGAGGTCGGTAAAATGAGTACCCAGCTTGCTGGGGGGAAAGTGTAGATGACTGGAGAAAGCAATGGCAAACCACCCCAAAAAAAGTCTGTGGTGAAAATGTTGTGAAAGCAACATCACCCCAGAGTAAAAAATGACTGGTGCTTGCACAGGGAACTGCCTTTACCTTTTTTACTAGAATTCTAGTACCTTTACGTGGATTGAGATTGGTACTGTTTGAGAATTGGACAGCTTTTTGTGTAGGGGAAGAGGGATCGATTATGGACTTTATTCAGCTCCCCCAAAACAATTCTGTTTGGTTCCTAGTAGCTACCAACTTTGAATTGAAATGTGGTAAAACTTCCCCTCCCCACACACAAAGGTACAGTTAACAAAAAGCTGGGAAGATGGAGTTGTGTCGTTCTTCTCAGGTTGTATTTCTGTCTTTCAGTCTTGCATGTAGTTTCTTGGCTATGCCTGAATCCATGGCAAGATTCAGAATCTGTAACTAGGAAGCTCTTGCCGGTAGGTACAGCCAGTGTTCATGGGGTGTTCAAGCTCCATAATATATATTTATGGCAGTATAGGTCACCACAACAAAATGTGCCTAACTGTCCTCAGAATTTTCTGAACAGAGTGGCTATAACAGTGCAGTTAACCTATATTCACTTCTGTGTTCTCCTGTCAATTTGTTCCACTGATTTTTAAATATTGGATTAAAACTGTAGCATGTAGTCTTGCTTTGGATCATTATAGATTAGCCCAGTCTCGTCAGAGCTTGGAAGCCTGAGCAGGGTTCCCCACAATTAGTACTTGGGTGAGAGACAACCAGGGAATACTGGGGTTGCCACGCAGAGGAAGGCAAGCCGCCTGCGTTTAACTCTGGCCTTGAAACCCATGGTCCTGGGGGGCACTATGAGCCAGTTGTGACACAATTATTTTTATTATATAAAAGATAATAATACTGATGGTGCACTTGTGGAGTGCTTTCTGTATTCAGAATGCTTTGTGCACAGTGTTCCCTATAATCCTGAACAGCCTTATAAGGTAGGCCATTATAATTATCCTCATCTTGCAGACAAGGGGGGGAGGGAGAGAGAGGAAGGGAGGGAGAGAGAGGTGGGAAGGGGAGAGGAAGAAAAAGAAAAAGAATATTGCCTGAAGCCATTTAGTGAGTTTGCTGCCTGTCTTCCTGGCTCCCAGCTCAATCTCATAGTCACTCTGTTATATCAGCTGACAAAATCACATCTTGCCTTGGGGGTGCAAGCATGCACGTAAGTGTGTGCATGTCCACAGCAAAGAAGTGACTATATATGTAAAGCCATGTTTTCCTTGTTGACACAAAGGGGGAAAAAGCTTTAGTAGCATAAAGCTATGAAAATACAGCACATGATGGGAGTTTTGTTACCAAATTAACAGTCTGAAAAGCAATACAGTTCTGTCCTCCCACTCCGGATTTCAGCCTTATGGGAAGTTTTCCTTTGTAACTGTTCCATTGCCCAGTGATTATCACTGGAATCTGCTAAGCGGTTTTTGTTTATTTATTTGAATTTATGGGCAGTGCGGTCATTCACATTTTTTGTTTATGAATTGTTAGTCTGGCTTTGCGTGATGACTACGTATGATTTTCATTGCTCCCCACTCTTTTTTCTGCTGCTTTTAAATCTGAGCCTCTGTTCCAGTTGTTCCATGAATGACATATTAAAGAGATTGACAGGTACCCCTTGGTGCTTGATGACTGGAGGTCACATAAGCAATAATAGATTCTGTTCCAGAATTTAGCATCAAATATTGGCTTTCAGTGTCAAAGGGGTTAAAGTTAAATGCTGATTGCATGCAAGTTGAAACCGCAGCAAACACATCTATGGCCTATCAGTTCCATGCATTTGATGTAATCTCCAAAACTCAGTGTGGAAAAATGATAAGCAATCATGCTTGGTGATTTGCTAATAGCAAAATACAGGCCCACAACACAGTCAAGCTGTGTTACGCATAAGAATGAAATAATTTGATAAAAAGGGAACCTGTGCTTTTACACACAAATTTAGAAAGGTATAAAAAAGATTACCTTAATTTTCAGTAGTTAAGTCTATATTAATTTAAAGCTTTTCTTGAATTGTGCTGCATGTTGTTAAGGCTTAATCCACTCAAGCTTGGAGCGATCTTCCTGGAGGAGTTTATTGTGTTCACATTATATGATTATATATAGTGGACAGGAACTAGAGTAGAAAGTACCAGTTTAGAGCACAACAGTCAGGAGAAAAATCTTTGTTCTCAGTGGCAGAATTGCATTCCTAATTTGTGACTCCATCTTTCACTCTGCATACTTCCATAACATTTATTTAATTATTTGAGACAGCCAGTGAACCTAGAGTAGCTTACATTGTCTTCCTCTCCTTCATTTTATGCTTATAGGAACTCTGTAAGGTAGGTTAGGCTGAGTGTTTGCAACAGGCCAAGGTCACCCAGTAAGTTTCTGTGGTAGAGTGGGCATTTGAACCTGGATCTCCCAGATCCTAGTCTGACACTCTAACCTAGTGGTTCCAAAAGTGGGCAATACTGTCCCCCTGAAGTTGATGGGATTACCTGGAGGGGCACTAAGAGGCAAGGGGGGCACTGGAGGTTGTGCACGTATTTACAGTTGACTACTAGGCTATCGTACCATGCTGTTAAACATTGCTTCAAGTTTCTGCCTCTGCATAGTGCTGAAATCTTGTGGACACTATCAAAAATTTTAGTGGATTGTGGTTTTAGTGTGGTTGTCCAACTTCTCTCCAAGCAAAGAAATTGACTCCAGTTTACTAAGCATGATTTAAGACTCCTGCTAAGTAACCTTAAACCAGATACTGGTTTCATTTCATCAAGCCCATCCATCTCATTAAGAATTTACTGAACAGTGAAGTAGTTACTAAATGTGGTACCTTGCTAAATGACTATCAGACTTTGAATAGCTGGCATCACTGTATCAAGTTCATCAGTTTTGCTAAATAAGTTAAACTAAAAAGCCTTCAGCTTCATAAAAACTAAGCAGGTAATTTGTGCTTTTTTGTGGCCACTAATAAGACAAAACACTGCAGAAAACCAGCATGGTAAGCCTGCATCTCAAATCTGTTAAAATCAAATATTTCATTTTTTTAATTAAAGTTCCAGTTGTGAGAGGTACAATGTGTTGCTTAGTATCCAAAACACTAGTTTTGGAATCGCATCCTGCATACTATGCTGTGACCCACAATTGCTGTTTTTCTCTTTCTGTGTAATAAATTTCACTATTTAAATGCTGGATTAATTCAGCACAGGAATCACTTTCCCTTTGTGTAATTTAATTTCTGCGATTAGAAATTAAAGTGTAAAGTAGTACAATTGCAGCAGCTGCTTTGAGATGCTAATATCAATGCAATGTTTTCTTTAAGGAAGCCAGAAAACTGTATACAGAATATAAAGAAACAAAAATGAAGGAGAAGGAGGAGGCCCAAGCAAGAGTTGAACTGGAAACACTTCAGAGTGAGTTTCTTCTTCTTGTTATTTTTATTTTAAAAATAGCATACTCTTTCTAAGAGATAACTGGGAATGGAATGGGTGCAAAGTTATGTGTACCAGTTGCATTCCAGAGAAACTGTTGCTGGCATGTTCAGTCTGGTACTCCACAACTGCTGAATGATGTTGTCAAATGACTTGTGTTATTTAGAAACTGTTGCATCCAGATGAGACAGTCAGTTAGCAAATATAACTGAAGAAAGTGCAAGAGAAATGTGGAATTATTCCAAATGAAGGAGAAGTTGTCGCTGTTGAGAGCTTGTCCTGATTTTGGGCCTGGAAGCAATTCAGATAATTGGTGGTGCTTTTTCTGGCAGTTCCAGGTTAGTTTGACTTCTGAGTATTACACAGTGCACTCCAAATTATATGCACCTGCTGGATGCAAAAATTAGAAGCTAATGTCTTGACCCCTTTGATATTTTGACGGGGAACTTGGTGAGACTGTTCATCAAAATGATTTGACACCCTTTAACTGCAATAAATAACTTGCTTTAATACTTTGGGAAGCTGTGAACAGTTTAAGCTACAAGGAGTTCAGTTTTAAAGACTAAAAATGTTATGGCATGGGACTTATAAAAGCTAATGTCATTATACATTTTTAGCTTTTAAGGTGTTACAGGACTCTTATAGTGCCACCCTAAGCAGCGTTGTATCCTCTCTAAAAGCCTGTTCAGTGCACTTAAGAAGGATGTAATTCTGTGAAGGTGAAGACTCGCACTGCACTGTTGGTTTGCTGCAGTCATTCATAACATATTCCAGAGAGTTAAGCTTCACTTGTTCTTAGTAGTGTTCATGGTTTCTGGTTTTTGGCTGGGTTTTTTTGTTAAAAATCAGGCACTTTGAAATATATTTTGTAATGCAAGAACAGGCTCTGACCTGAATAATCCAAGGTAGTCCAATCTCATCAAATCTTGGAAGCTTGTATGGGAGACCGCCAAGGAAGTTTGCTGTGCAGAGGCAGGTAGTGGTAAACCTCCTCTGAACATCTTTTGCTCCATGGGGTTGCCATGAGTCGGCTGCAACTTGATGGTGGAGAAGAAAAGGAGTGTTGAGCTGGTTTAATACCACCTGTCACGTTCAGGGCTGAGCCTGGTGATTTTACTGTACCTGGGGTGCACCAACGCAACACTAACAAGACAGAATGCAAAAGCATGGTCTACTAACCAGTCCAGAGTCAGGGAGCTGAAGGTTCAGCCCTAAGATCAGGGGGAAAGGATGGTCTGGAGTTCAAGGTCCAAGGCTTAGAAGCCAGGCAGGATATGAGGTCTGGGTCTATGGCTGGAAAAACAAACACAAGTTAAACAGGATAGGGGGCAAGGCAGCATTATGTTCACTGAGTGGGCCAGCTTACAGGGGGGTTGGCAAGCAAAGTTGTTTCCATGCCAAACCATTCTCAGTGCGTTCCTTTTATCTGCCTCCTTTTGCTGACTCATCCCCAAAGCCGAGGTGTCACTTCCTGGTGGATTCCTCATCTTTCAGTTGTCAGTCCGTCCTGCTTTTTGTCAGCATCTCAATCCTGATCCTGTAAAGACTCTACTCTAGGAATGAACATTGATTGCTACTGCTCCATTAGGCAGATTCTCTTCCTTCTCTCCAAAACTGTCAGGTGCTCCTTCCTTCTGCTATGCTCCACTGGTTCAGGTGAACCCGGTGGAGACGGAGGCTCTGGCTTCTGCATCCTTTCTATCATCTCTTGCCAGAATGAGCAGCCCAGCTGTGACTAGGAAGGGCTCTCGCTTTCTGATGCTTTCCTGTTGGGGTCTATTACTCAACCCAGATGTTTGGGTGGGTATTCTATTAGTGTGGGGCCCGGCTTCTCTGGTTCTTCCTCCAAAAAGGAGGTGACAGCTGACTGGCCCATGACTCTACCTTTCCTTCCTTCCCTGAACGTGAAACAAGGGGAGACTTGGGAAAAATTCCTGAATATAACATCATGGAATGACTTTTGTATATAAAATTGCTATCCAGGCTCAAATACTTCAGTTCTACTCACTAAGGAGAGTTCTCAGTTTTCTGCAAATTAAGTACCAAGTGATGAAGTGTGCATATATGAAATCAGTATTCAGTCTTTTGGGAAGATATTACAGACTATTCAGCTCCATAGTTTTTATGCAAGCATTTCTACCTGTTTAGGGTATTTATAATGCAGTCTTAAGCAGAGATATACCTTTCTAAGTCCATTGACTTCTTTAAATTGCAGGTTGTTATGATAGGTTAAATTGCAGTGTGAGAAAATTGCAGCTGTCCTATCTCTGTATGGCTTTTTCTCCCTTAAAAACTGGGTTTAACATTTTTTGTCCTGCTTGGTAGAAAGTAGGGCATTAAGGATATTATGAAGCTGATTAGAGAGATTTGCACTGGAATTTAAGATGGCCTTAATTGAGTTAATGATGCTTATTAGGTCCATTAATTGACAGAAAGACAAATTGGCTGCCTTACTGTCATATGTTTGAGGAAAAGACTGTTGGAAATACTCTGTGCCAGTATCTTATTCAAATTACAAAAATCTAACTCTTGTAGTTTGGTAACTCTATTGTAACATTCTGTATTGGCCTTTGTAATTAGCATAATAAAAGCTGATTGGATGTTCCCCAGATATGCATTTTCATTTCTTAGTTTTTAAGCATTTCAAATCCTGTCTAATCCCTAGCTTGGCCCCAGCCAAGTAAAGGTTAAAGAAAAATGACTGCTTGGATACTTTGGTATTTCTGAAAATCCAGAGGAAGCCCCAGACATGCAGAAAAATCTGAAAAGGGTAGGTGGGGATGCCGAAAAACTAAAAAGAGATGTCCACGAAGATAGCAAAAGAAGAAAGGCAGCATTTTGAATGTCTGTGTCAAACCAAAATGGCACCTAACCATCAGCAGCTTGTGTGGTTGGTCATAGGGATTGTCCTAGCCTCCACAATGGAACTTCACAATGGAAGGAAGCTGTTCTATTTCACCAGATTGAAATTGACTTAAAAAGGTAATCATTCCCCTGTGCAAGCACCAGTCATTTCCAACTGTGGGGTGACGTTGCTTTCACAATGTTTTCATGGCAGACTTCTTACAGGGTGGTTTGCCATTGCCTTCCCCAGTCATCTACACTTTACCCTCAGCAACCTCAGAAGGATTGGAAGGCTGAGTCAACCATGAATCGGCTACCTGAACCAGCTTCTGCCGAACTCAGGTCATGAGCAGAGCTTGGACTGCAGTAGTGCAGCTTACCACTCTGTGCCATGGGGCTCTTAAAAATTAACTTATAAATTGGCTTACAAATGAACAAATTTTAATTTGGAATGTTATGTAATCTTTTGGACAACTTTGTAAGATGGATTGGTATTATTACCTTTAAATAGAAGTTCGAGAGAGTGGGAGGAAGAATAATTTGTGTAAGGCCATGTACCGCACAAATGAATGCATGTCTGCTCAGAAGTAAGTTCTATATCCAATGGGTACACATACATAAGATTGTGAGATTTGATGCAGGGATTCCCTGGTTTGTAGTCCCATGTCTTCATCACTATACAAAACTGGCCCTCTGAAATAACTCAGTGTTTCCTCTAAGCTGAGTTAATGTGAGCTAGCTCACAGATTTTTAGCCTCCAGCTCACACATTTGTGTCTTAGCTCAGGAAAAATAGCCCCAGATAAGAAAAATTTATGCAGTAGCTCACATCTTTAATGCTAGTAGCTCACAAAGTAGAATTTTTGTTCACAAGACTCTGCAGCTTAGAGGGAACATTGAGATAACTGGATACTCAAATTTCAACTTTGTTCTAACCTCAACTGTTTGAGTAATTAATAAATGTCAGAAATGCTTCACGCTTGACTGCCTGTGCACAGTATTTTAAAGATTAGTGATAATTGGCAATATCCAATTACAAATAAAAGTGATCAAAAGAGAAATTGTACATTGCCTCAGTTATTATGACTGTGGAGGGTTATGCTGCAGTAACTCAAAAGAGAACTGAATTTGCTGTTCATGTGTATTCCTGAACATTCCAGGGCATGAATACTTGAGTAGTCTGAGACAGAAAGCTCTTTGCTCACTCAGGGTCTAAGATGTGTGCTTAAGATTTGCTGTCTGAAGTAACTTTTCTTCCAGATTGTAAAGTTCCAATGTGGTGTAGTGGTCAAGGATTGGACTAAGATCTCCATTGTGTCATGAAACTTGCTGGTTGACTTTGGGCTAATCACACTTTTGGCCTGGCCTACCTCATAGGATTGTGAGGAGGGGAAAGTGATGTATACCACTCTGAACTCCTTGGAGGATCAGGTAGCATAAAATATACTAAATAAATCAAAAATAGCTTTTTAAAAAGGGATGCTTTAGCCATCTGACTCAAAGTTCTGGGCACATGTCTACATCATTTCTCCCTCTCCCCTCTCCCCAGAGGAGAAGAAACCTAAAGTCAAGAAACCAAAACCTGAATTTCCTACATACACAGCAGCAGAAACAAACGAATATGTACCATCATATGACCATGCTACTTCTATTGAAGAGATTGAAGAACAGATGGATGACTGGTTGGAAGACAAAAACAAGTCACTCAGAAAGAAGGCAAGTAAAACTTACTTTCATTAAAAGATGGGAAGGGTCAAGTTCAGGTTGCCACCACCACGTTAGGAGATTTTTGGGGTAGAGCTTGGGGAAGGCGGGGAGGGACCCAAGCAATGTAAAGTGTCATAGAGTCCACCCTTCAGGGCAGCCATCTCTTATCATCTGGGGATCAGTTACAACACAAGGAGATATTCAGGCCCACCTGGAGGTTGGCAACTGCCGATCAAATCTAGGCAGCTAATGGGACATTATATAAAAACTGCAATATGCAGTGAATGTTCAATTAATCTATATAAAAGTTGAAGAGCAATGTAAAGCAATGAGAGCTAGTTTGGTGTAGTGGTTAAGTGTGCGGACTCTTATCTGGGAGAACCAGGTTTCATTCCCCACTCCTTCACTTGCACCTGCTGGAATGGCCTTGGGTCAGCCATAGCTTTCGTAGAAGTTGTCCTTGAAAGGGCAGCTGCTGTAAGAGCTCTCTTAGCCCCACCTACCTCACAGGGTGTCTGTTGTGGGGGGGGGGGAGGTAAAGGAGATTGTGACTGCTCTGAGATTCAGAGTATAGGGCGGAATATAAATAAGAACATAAGAGAAACCATGTTGGATCAGGCCAATGGCCCATCCAGTCCAACACTCTGTGTCACACAGTGGCCAAAAAAATTATATATCTATATCTATATATATATCTATATCTATATCTATATCTATATATATATCTATATATCTATATATATATACACACACACACAAACATATATACACACTGTGGCTAATAGCCACTGATGGACTTCTGCTGCATATTTTTATCTAACCCCCTCTTGAAGCTGTCTGTGCTTGTAGCCGCCACCACCTCCTGTGGCAGTGAATTCCACATGTTAATCACCATTTGGGTGAAGAAGTACTTCCTTTTATCTGTTTTAACCTGACTGCTCAGCAATTCCAATATCATCTTCTTCACCCATGTATCAAAGGTATAGTGTTGAAAGTAACTTTTATAATATAATTGTGCAGATATAGTAGACTGTGCATGTCTACTATACATGCAGTCTTCTTAGAATCCTATACTAGTGCTGTGAAAGGCACTAAGATTCTACAGAAGAGAAGTAGAATACTTTAGAGGACATTTTAGGGGCTAGATAGAGAGCCAAAACCTAATATTGTCAGAGTATTATAGGCGTGTAACAGATAGAAGCTGTCAGAAAGTTGAGTTAGGAAGAGAAAGGAGGGTTTGAGAGTGAAGAGTGTGTGAAGTGAAAGAGTGACACTTCAGTCAGAAGTTATTATTATTCAGTGAAGACTTAAACATTTTAAAAACAATATGCTTATTGTACAAATAAAGTTTTATTTTGTTTTATATTAATCTGGAGTCCTATGATTGATATTAAATCATAAGATCCTCAGGGCCACGTAGTCCAACGAAGAAGCTTTGGCAAAATTCAGTTGGGAACATTAAATAAAGTATTTGGAACTAAATTCCTGGTGGCAGTATTACATACCTTAAGAGGGAAGTTGTGGCATGGTTCATCGCCAAATTGGGAGGGAATAGGGTTGCCAGATCTGTGTTGGATAATTTCTGGAGAATTTGGGGGTGGATCTGGGAAGAGGGTGGGGTTTGGGGTGGGCAGGAACCTCAGCATGGTACAATGCCATAAAGCCCACCCTTCAGAGCAGCTGTTTTCTCCAAAGAAGCTGATCTCTGCCATCTGGAGATCAGCTGTAAAAGTGGAAGATCCCCAGGCCCCACTTGGAGGCTGGCAACCCTAAAAGGGAAGGAATTGCAGTACATGGGATTATTAGGAGGAGGACAATAGAGTGTAGAAACTGAAAACTTGTTCATGTCATTCTGAGCCATACTGTGGCACAGTACATGAGACAATATTCTTCTGCTTTGGGGAGGGGGGTAAGGTGTCCTTGCTCCTTTCCTCGTTCCTTCATGAGCTGAGCTTGATACAAAGCTTCCTGTTTAGATCAAGCTCCAGTTCTCTGTAATGTTCAGGTGCAGCTGTTTTAGTGTATCAGAGTTTGCTTACTGCACAAAAATCATGGGGATTAAAGGCAGGTTTACAACCTTAGAATCTTGGGGTTTTGTGTGCAATAAGCAAACTCCAGTTCACCTGCCATATGATTATTTATTTAATACTCCAGTTCACCAGTTCTGCACTAGACCTTTAATCCTGGTTCAGTCCTGTCCCCAAACTGATTTTCTGCACTAGAATTATAGAATCATAAACTAATAGAGCTGGTTTCTGTGATTCCATGATTCAAGTGCAGAAAGTAAGTTTGGGGACAGGGCTGAACCAGGATTAAAGGTCTAGTGTGGAATTGACCTAAGGCATCTATATTCAGGAGTCATGATTGACCAAACTGGGAAGTGTTCTATGAAGCTCTGTGCGTGAGAGGGGCAGGTAAGTAGGGAGGGGTGAGGGATGTATTCAATAAGCTATGTCCATGCCACATCATAGTTTAATTATAGCTTGTCTGACTGCAACCAGTCTCTCTCTCACTGATTGTTGCCTTTCTAAAGATGAAGATACCTGGGTGTTCTTTTGAGAATTGTTGCATATTCCTCTCATGGTCTGTATGTACGTCAGAAAATAGATGGGATCGTTCTGGCTGTGTTTGATCAGTGCTTACTAAATGCTTAATGATTTTCATGGTTTATTACTGTATTATTATATGGTCTGCAATATTATGCAATGCTAAATCATCTTTGATTTGCCCCTTTGAAATGTGTGGTCTCAGAGGTGGTTAGAGGATGTGTGAGTGGGTTGTTTGCTCAGGAAATAATGGCATTGGAACAAAAAGCTCTTCAAAGTGGGCATTGCTAAGACACGAAAGAGGGGATGGATTTGTAGGTGTGTGGCTCTACATGAGCCTAATAAGGCAATTGTGATTGACAGCAATTCATTTACCACACATTGAGGAAGTGAGTCTTGGGCACTGCAGGGAAGCAAAAGTGACCATTATCTTGGATTTGCAGAACATATATTGCCAATGCGTAAAGGAAACCAAAACCTTGCTCATTTTAAAAATTCATAATGAACCATGTCAGTTTTTTACTCCTGAGAGCTTTATAAAGCTGTTTCATCTGTTGCTTTCCGGAGATCACTATTATCAATCTGTGAAAATTGTACATTGAAATTTAGTTTTGTTTAAATACGATAATCTGTAGAAATTTTTCTCAGTACTCATAGAGCTTGTATAAATTCAAAATTATGCCATCTTGGTATTCTGATTTCTCAGTTGGCAAAAAAATTAACATCTTAATGTTTTCAGCGGATGCATGTCTTGGTAAACACTTGGAAGAGATCATATTCTGTATTTGGGTGCTTTTCACAATGATGATACATGCACACAGTTAGCAAGGAAATATTTGAGTAAGCCAGCATCTTTTGGGATGGCTTACATAAATTTGAGCAGTTGAACTCTCATAATGATGTTAGCTAAATACAGGGAACTGCTGGTCAAATTTAATCTTGTTGTCTTTCTCTTGAGACAATATCTGTTTCTAAAGATTTATGTCTTGTATTCCTCAGCCAGCATTGGTTCTCAAGGCAGCTCACAATAGGATGAAAACACCATAATGTGGCACAAATATTTATACGCAACATCTGTTTCAAAATTTTGTGAGCATTTTATTTGATTTACACATGCAAAACTAGCCAAGCAGCCCTTTTTGGATTTGTTCCCCAACAATAGCTGCACTTAAAAAACTCCTCTTCCTTTTGGTGCAAGCCAGAGTTAAAATGACACACTGCCGACTGGCAGTCCCAATTGGCAATATTCTATACTATTAAATAACAAATGAAGTATCACAATACTTTTTTTGTTTCTGAAGGTAAAGAAATTCTCAGTTTCAGAGAGTCATGGAAAGAAATCAAGTTTCAGGAACTGGGCTTTTTAGGAAGAAATGCTCTCCGTGAGCATGTGTACAAAGGTTTTCATGAAATGCTATGTGTATGCATACCCAGCTGCAACTCCTTGTATTCCTCCAGAATTTGTTCCTGAAGAAGTTACTTGACTTTCAGGAGCAGTTTCAGGCTATCTCTCTGTGTGTACACATATAGGCATGCACAATAAGGGGCCCTCAGAACCAAATGGTGCATGGATCACCCTGTTCAGCTCTCTAGATCCCAGGCAGGGATGATGAATTTGTGCATATTATCTCATGTAGGAGTAATACAAAGCTCTGTAAACTCCAACTCTACATTTTTAGAGCTGACTGTGTGTCTGGATCATAAGAGGGACAAATGTTAACTGGAATGGGAATTCACATTTCAGAGAATAAACTAGCTTAAATCTGGTGAAGCAGAAATGTTCAAAAGAACTGTTGGTAGTGACGGGGTAGCCATGTTGGTCTGCAGTAGAACTGCTAGATTTGAGTCCAGAAGCACCTTAGAGACCAACAGGAGTTTCAGGGTATAAGATTTCGAGCTCCCTTTGTCAAATACAAGATGATGAAGGAAGATTCAATTTTTGAAAGCATATACCCTGAAATTCTTACTGGTCTTCAAGGTTCTACTGGGCTTGAGTCTAACTCAGAGGTGTTGAACTCATTTGTTATGAGGGCCAAATCTGACATAAATGTCACTTTGTTGGGCTGGACCACGTGGAAGAGGCAGGGGAGAGTGGAGGGAGCTTTTCTCTGATGCACAGACGCGCACTCTCTTTTTCCTTCCCCCTTGCTTCCTCTCCAAAGGGGGGAAGAGAGGCTTGGAAGATAGCAGCCCCAGTGAAGGAAACAGAAGAGAACGGAGGGAGGTTTTCTCTGGTACACCTGCATGCAGTCTGTTTTTCATTCCCCCTCAGAGGCTTGATGATGCAGCAGCAGTAGTGGCCAGGAGAAGGAAGCAGGAGACAGCCAGTTGTTCATGGATGGATACCAGCTCTGCAGGGGCTGGATGCGGCCCATATCCAACTGTGGGTAGTGAAACTTACCTGGTTAATGTATGTACTTAACAGAATTGAATTTGTTTTGTGCAGGATAGGTCCAGAGATAGCAGCAGCAAATGTAGACTATGGAAAGAGACTGGTAGTGCGATCCTAAGCAGAGTCACACCCTTCTAAGTCCATTGAGGTTGTAGAGGTTTAGAGTGTTGTAACTCTGCTTAGGATTGTTGAACTCTTTGTGGGGAGGTCCTCTTCTAAATTTCAAGTCCACTACACTTTTCTAGATTCTGCCATAGGGACATCATCACCTTTCTAATTTTCCAGTTTTAATATGAATAGAGCAATTGTATAACATGTTTGTGAGGGTGAACGAAACGTGAATTGTAATCCGCAGAGTATGTCAATGGCAAAGTATGAGTGATAAACTTGTTTTCTATTTGAAATTGACCCAAACTGGTGGGCATAGATTCTCGCTTCAGTTTTTACTGATATAAATAATACAGGAAGTATGCTGGAAGCCTGTGTAGTGCAATAATTGTTCTGATCTATAAAAAGGGGGATCCTGTCAGCCTGATGAATTACTGTCCAGTAAGCTTGCTGTCTGCCACAGGAAAACTCTACGCCACAATGCTTATTGAAAAGCTGATATCTTGGGTTGAAGGGAATAACATTCTGGGAAATGAACAGGTGGACTTTAGGAAAGGAGCAATCGCCATCAACTATTGCTATGCTCTCCAGTACAGGTTCTTGAGAATGCCCTGCTCCAGATCCGTTTCAGTTGAGTATCAGATGCGTTTTAAGGTCTTATTATGATGTTATCCACCCTGAGCCCATTCCTGGGAAAGGGTGGAATACAAATTTAATTTTTATTTTAATTTCTGCTTAAGGTAATAGCTGTATGAGAAGTACTAGCTAGGCAGACAGATAGATAGAACTTGTTTTCTTGAATCTTACCTCTAGAATAATATCAGGTTTTAAAAGTCTCTGTAAATGGTGGTGTCTGATTGTGGCCAGTTATATTTCCTCTGCTGAGTGTTCTCTGTGCAATTAGTTTAGATTTTCTGTAGATCCAGTTAAGGAGTAGAGAAGGACAGGTAGTCTGCCTTGTCTGGATTGAGCTTCTAATTAGTATTTATCAGTACCCAGTATTTACTTGAAGTGGTATTGCAAAAGGCTGTTGCTAGGATTTAAGGGTTGCTTACAAAATAGAAATGTCATTGTCTTCCTTTCTTCGTCCGATGAGTTTGTTGCTCTGTATATACTATTAAGGCACCTATCATATTACTTTGTTGCTACTTTATCATATGCCTTTTTGTCGTCAGTCTGCCAAGTTGCCATATTATTAACTGGAGCCCAGGGAAGAGAGGGAACATGTTTTGGTAAACTTGATGTGGGATTTAAGCTGAACACAGTTGCTCTGTTTGACTGCTTTTTCTTTAATAATATCAGCAGATGAAATTTGTTTCTTGCAGAGAGGAAAAAGTGGTGCTATAAGAAAATCCTACCACATTTTTTCTGATTGTCCTTACTTTTGTGGAGGAAAGCAATGTGTTTTTTTAAAAAATAGACATGATGTTATTAGTGAAATTGGTCATTTAAAAATAAATGTGATGCATGGAACTTTTCTTCAGGTTATAGAAAAGGGCATCTTTTAAAGAGAGGAGATTTGCCCAGGGCATGTAATGCACCTCTTTCCTGTCTCAAATACTTCAGCTAACTAAAATTTTCATGTAATACCCTAAGTGACCTCTGTACACAGAACTAAATTATGACTGAAATTGGGTAACTCTCATAATGAATATGTAGTCTTGAGCCTTTCTGGGTTAGTGTAAGCTATTAATCCAAAGGCCTTCATTTAAAGTTTGACCACATTTTTAATAACAATCGTAAAACAGTTATTATCAGTGGTCCAGCTCCACGGTGATCCCAATGACATCAGAAGAAACAGGGGCCTGGGGCAAGAAACTCCCATCCTTCTATATTCCACCCTCCCAGCCATCCACTTCCATGTCCCCAAAACTTAGACTCTACACAGCAAGGTTTCCCAGCTGCTACCAGTTATGCTGTTGAAGCAGTCACCTGGTAAGCTTGCATAGTCTTCTGGCCTCGTCTGATCCAGAGTGTGGGTGGGTAGAGTGAAAGATTTAATACTTTGAACTTCCATTTCCAAAATTCATCACAATCACTCATGTATGAGGGTAGTGAGGCAAAAGGGCTTTGAGGATTCTCTGCCGTGTTAAGTACAGGTTAGTACTTGGTGATACAACCTGTAGTATTCTTCATCAGGTAATAGGGTTGCCAAGTCCAATTCAAGAAATATCTGGGGACTTTGGGGGTGGAGCCAGGAGACTTTGGGGGTGGAGCCAGGAGACATTGGGGCAGAGCCAGGAGCAAGGGTGTGACAAGTATAATTGAACTCCAAGGGAGTTCTGGCCATCACATTTAAAGGGACAGCACACCTTTTAGAATGCCTTCCTTCCAGAGAAAATAATGAAGGATAGGGGCACTTTCTTTTGGGGCTCATAGAATTTGATCCGCTGGTCCAATCCTTTTGAAACTTGGGAGGTATTTTGGGGAGAGGCACTAGATGCTATACAGAAAATTTGGCACCTCTACCTCAAAAAACAGCCTTCCCAGCGCCCCTGACACCGTGGATCAATTCCCCATCATTCCCTATGGGAATCGTTCCAGGAGGTGCATAATGGCTATGGGGGTGGAGCTTCCCCCGCCGGCCAGCTGGCTGGGGGAGGGGGGAAGCCTGTAAAACCAGGGGATCCCCCGCTGGGACCTGGGGATTGAGAAGCCTATCAGGTAAAATTGACCTAGAAATAAAGATCTGCTTCAGATTTCCCTTCCTTGAATATTTCAGGGTAATTAGGCTTGACATTCAAAGTTCTTAGACAAATATTGTCTTTGCAGTTGGCTTCTGTTTCCTCATGTTGATCAAGCTGATGGCACTTGTATATAATTCAAGGGGGTATACTCTAGTTTGAATAAGCAGTTTTGAAATGTCTTTTTACATTTATCAACAGTTAATTTAAAATGCAGCTAAAATAATGCTAAAGAAAATGAAATATGCACTTCTATGCAGATTTTTTTACTCAAGGAATAGCCTTCAGATATTGTATGGTAGTTTATGGCTGCCTGAGTAGTAGTTAGACATAGAGGGAAGCTTTAGAGTTATTAAAATGTATATTGAAACTTTCTGATGATGACTTGGCCAAATTAAATAGGAAGTTTGTATTTGTGTCTTGAAGAACTGGTTTTTCATAGATGCCTTTATTGAAAATGTTGTATGTCAGTAACCCTAGATGAGCAGATCTTGCCAAAATTTAAATTGGAGAGAGTAATCTCCAAGGAGTAAGCTGATAATTTACATTTAAGCATATTACTAGGATGGAAACCTGGAAATATTTTCTGAATGTGACTATTGAAGTATCTGAATCTCAAAAAATTAATAACCTACATCTGTCCAGTTACCCAGAAATATACTACTTGTATCAACATGTGAAGTAAAGTCTATTCACATGCCAATAAAAAATAACACACTGTAGAAAATATATGACTCCATAACCTAATCCTTTAAACGAACTGTGTGATTTATTAGAAACAGGTTTCTGGCTACAGAACCACAGGCTTTATCATATAACATGTATGTGTCATATTAGTGGCAAGCTGTGTTAAGATAACTGAGTGGCTCAATAATAATGTTCATTAGGAAACTTTCCACCCTCTTTTCTTGTGATATGACCTAGATGTTTATGCTAGAATCAATGGGAGTGTAAATTATAAGATAGTGTTTTTAACAGAGATTTTTAATGATGAGGCACTCAGGATGGAGTGGGTAAGAGAAAGAAACATATCCTGATGTGTTCATCGGTCAAGGTCAAGAGCAGCTCCTGAATGGGCTGAGACCAAATGGGGAAGCGAACTCACATATCCATTACAAGGGCTTCAGTGTTGCCTCTCTGCTTGAGTCACTGCAAGGAACTGGCTTGCAGTTGCAACAGCTTTGCTTTGGCACTTTCTGGCATAAGAGCTGCAGCAACGGTGGTTACCCTCCAAACTGAGCCCATAAAGACTTGCTGCAGTCTCTTGGCTAGATTCAAATCCTTTTGGCATTTGTTGCTTTTGGTTTCCTGTCTTGGAATATGGTTAACTGAGTGATCTTCCTTCTCCTCCTCCTGTTAAAACTTCCCTGTCTATATGTATGTGAGAGATTAAGGGGCTGGATGCATATGAGCAAAAATTATGGCTCATTCAACTTTCTGAAATTCTAGAGCATTCTAACTCATTATTTGTAAGGGAGGAAGGATACTGATTAAATTTGGTGGTTAATAAAAAATGTTGTGCATGTTTTGCCATTGCCTGTCACTTGTTCTCTTCCTTATATTCATGCTGCTTTGAAATAAGAATCTCTCCTGTTAAGCATCAAATAACATGGTACTTGTTCTAGGCAGTATCCTGTCATATAGAGAATGAATACAGCCTGGGTTACTGGTTCCTTTTGCTTGGTTCTCTTAAGAAGCCAGTTCTATCTCACAGTGACTGTGTGGTTGTCTCAATTTAAGATGCTTTAATAAATTAACCTTTTTCTTAGCATTGTGGTAGAGAAAATGTTTTGTAAGGTTGCCTATAGTGAAATATTACGAAGGACACCTTCTTTGAGCGTTTGATTGGCATCTATAGACTGTCTGCCTGAGGCACACCTTGAAAAGCAATATTGACATTGCATAAGGATTATGTGAAGTAGTAATCTATTGTAAAATAAGGATCCCTGTAGTATACATCTGACTTTCATAGTCTGTGTTAGCATCTGTGTTTCCTTCATAGTTGGGTTCTCATAGTGAACATGGATGTGGCATGAACATCTGGAGCACTAGTCCAGGAGATACAGAAGCTATCATCCGGATATGTCTGAATTTTTATTTTATTTTATTTTTTGGCTGAGAAGCATATATACTCACAGTTCAGATGGAACCAGAAAGCTACAAAAGCATTTCATGTACACATTCCACTTCTATCAAATGAACATTACAGTTGTCTGCAAGAGTGTTTCTTCTGTGAGCAGCTTCTGCATGACTGGGATAATGCCAGCATGGTGCAGTGGTCAGAATGTTGGACTAAGATCTGGAAGACTAGAGTTCAAATGCCCACTGTGCTGTGGAACCTTTCTGAGTAACTTTGGGCCTACCTCACAGGGTTGTTATTTATTTATTTATCCTATGGCATGATTACACACAGGAAGCATACAATAGTATAAAATACATAACTAAGTTGATACGACAGGTATGCAGACTGATAGAACAGTCCCGCTAAATACTATTCTCTAAATTTTCAGTCCACTCAGTCTCAGCTGTGGAAAGTTAAAGGAGCTCGGTCACATTTCCCTGGGAAGCACAGTGCTCACATACCTGTGACAGGAAATTGTTTGGCAGGCTGCACCACAATTGCATTCAGGTCCTGCTGTTTTGCCCCATTTAGACAACAGTACAGTGCATTTACCAAAGCCTGTTCACGTTCTGTTTAAATGGAGAAGCAGAGAATGATGTAAGTCAGTTTGGATCTCCATTGGGAAGAAAGAGTATCAATGAAATAAATAATAATGCTTAGGTGACATGACAACAGGAACGGTGTCCAATTTGTGCATGTCCTGATGGTGGAACTGGGACTTATTCTGCCATGTGGACTGATGTAACTGGCTTGAGCTGCTGGGTTGTTTAAACTTAATTCCAGCTGTTTAGGAGTAACTCACAGAAAAGTGGTTATCATTTGAGCTGAGGGTCCTCCCAGGTCACTGAAGAAAGGAAGGAATACAGATCAAACTGGTGACAATTTAATGCAGTCAACCAGTGGGAATTTTCCAACCAGATGCTACCTTTTACAGAAAAACATGAAAAGTAATGGCAGAATATTAAGAAGTTCCCAAGCTATTTCTTTTGTCCTATTTGAAACATTCCCACTGCATCGCTTTATGATCTTGGAGATCAATGTTGAGTTCTGGGTATGATTTCTCAGCCATTTGCTATTGGTGACCTGGAGAATTGCCACACATGTTCCAAAGTGTTGCTCCCTCCTGCCATGTTTCAAGTTCAGAATTCATATACTACATGCTACAAACTTGATTTTGTCCAGTCTTCCTCATGTTCACCTCTCAAAAGCCATGTATACAGATTTTGGCTTCACAGAGAGAACTTTTGTGTATAAAATACCACATGTCGGCGGACAGATAGTTCATGAACTCTTCTTTCAGAAAGAGTAACCATAAATGTTAATTCTGGCTTTGCAAGGGGTGTAGAATGTGTCAGGGAGGAAGAAGCACGAAAGGGGATTTTAAGAAGAAACAAAAGATCTTTGCTAGAACCACCAGCATTCCTTACTGCTTTTGCCTTTTATCATTTAGTTAAGACCTTTCCATTCACCAAGGCTTTTTAGTTAATTAAATAGATGATTTCGCTCTTGACTCTCTGCTGTTTATATGTATTAGGTTTTATTTTGCGGTTGTTAAATTTTGATTTTTATTGGTACCATTTTGATTGCAAATTTTATGGTCCGCTTGTACGTCACCTTGGGCAATGTGTCCAAAAGGTAGCATATAAATACTGTAAATCTGCTGCCCTTATAGTCTGCAATAGGGGCTCTCTCCTTGCTAATGTGATGGGTTGGGAAAAAATGGCTCCAAGAATGGGGTGAAATCCACATGTTCTTCAGGTTTCCTCACTACATTAATCTCTGCTGGTTGCTTCTACCAGTTTTAGTGAATCTTGCCAAGAACCCCCAAAGTTATCAGCCTACATGCTGTTGCGTGGTTTTTGTTGCCTGAATTATTGTTTATTATGTTGCCTCTGATTTTGTAGTACCTGTTTTTAGGATGCTGTTTTAATCCTGATATGTGGATTTTAATCTTGATATGTTGTTTTTATTGTTGTAAGCCGTCCAGAGCCTGCCGCTTGCAGGATAGGGTGGGATATAAATCTAAAAATTAAATTTATTTATTTATTTATTTATTAGATTTATATCCCGTCCTCCCCTAACGGGCTCAGTCTAACAACAGTTAAAAAACATTAACAATTAACAAACATAGCATATAAAAATAAAATTTATAATAAAACATTTCCATTAAATTAAGTCATGTCTTACTATGAAACAGTTAAGGGCAGTCTCAGCAGTGAAACCATGGTTTCTAATGTCTTGTGGGCTGGAGGTAGGCTTTGAGAAATCAAAAACTATGGCAAGAAGTCCCTGCAAGTGGAAGTATTTAGGTCTTATTAAAAGTGGCAAGTCTATGGGAGACATAGTCCAGTAACTTGTTTTTTACCTGCATAATCAGAATTTTTCCAACCCTTCACTATAGACCTTTGGCTATAGCAGTTTATTGTACCTCACAGTATATAGATGCAATCAGCGCTTTTGCCAATATTACTAAATTGTTCCATTTGAC
The DNA here is from genome assembly GCF_032191835.1 of Heteronotia binoei. Lineage (NCBI taxonomy): Eukaryota > Metazoa > Chordata > Lepidosauria > Squamata > Gekkonidae > Heteronotia > Heteronotia binoei. The sequence goes on from NC_083232.1 coordinate 34,985,607, forward strand.
AGGGCGTACTGCTCATGCAAAACTAAATGTTCGCAACACTTGTACATGTACAGATTATTTTTCAAGTATTTAGATGGCAAGTGTTGTCACTTCAGTGACAGTGATTAGCAGTTCTTTTCTGTATTGGCAGTCATCTTAAAATTTGGATTAATCATCACCACATGTGGGAAATCATCAACAAAACGAAAGTCATCACCAAGTTGAAAAAAGGGTGCCACTGTTCTAACTCTTTTGGTGAAGGAGTAGTATGGTGTTTTTTTTTAGCAGAGTGCTGAAATTAATAGCTCTAATTTCATCAGCCAACCCTAAGTTCTTAATGGTGCATAAAATACTAATATTAAAGGTGAAACACTCAGTGACTTTTCATGATTCTGTTGCTAGATTGTGCCACTCTAGATCATAAGTGTTGGACATAATTGTTCACTGATATGTTTTTTTAAATGTGTGATGTAAAATTTTAGTTGAGGATTCAGTCCAGCAGTCAGCCTCTCACATACACAGTCCATCAACATGTATGTCACATGGGATTGCCTAATCATGCATTTCATCTTGTAGTAGTTTCAGGCTAAAAGGTTTTATTTCTAAGGACAGTGCAACATTCTGGGTAGCACTGAGATACCATCAAAAAGGCAGATAAGCCAATCCATGGCAAGCCAAAATGTGCATGTTTTGAAAGTGCTCTCTTGGTATTGTCTGTCAGAGGCCAAAAACAATCTTATCTGATCTACATGCCACCATGTTCTGTAATCACACCACCTAAAGACCGATTCACATCTTTTCTGAGTTAAACATTTGCCTAGAAGCTAATCAGAAAACAAATGAATTAATACTTTCTGTTAAGTGCTACCAATTAGATTGGCCTTTTAGTTTAAAACTGCATTTTTATTTCTTTTCCATAAAAATGACTTTGGTATTTATGAACCATCTGGATATAATTCTTGTTTCTTAGCCTAAAAAAAAATTGCTCAGCATTTTTAATTGTTTGCAGCACAGATCAAACATTACAGTTAACGTGCAAACACATTTTTTTTTTTAAATGTCACTTAAATATTTGGAAGGTTAAGAAAATAACATGGGTTTAAGTTGAGATGTAATGGTAAATCATGGTTTGCCACTATGTGAACAAGCCTTGGGTGACCCTGTAGTGCTCTTGCCTCCCCTCTGTGGAGCAGTCTAATTAGGTATTTCTATTTTCACAACAAACTGTTGTTTTCTACTTATCTAATTATGACCATATGAAACTACCTTATGCCAAATCAGAGTAGAAAACCTGGTTCACATGGTGTCATGATTTGTGCTGTGCTGTGTGAGAGAGGCCTAGGGAGCCTGTGAGGCCTGTCTCGCAGTAGGAAGAGACAGCCTACAATCCCCAGAATGCTTGGTGCTGGTTTCAGCCATTTGGTGTCCCAGTAGGCTCTGAGGAAATAGTTAAAAAGCTTTCTCAGGAGACAGATGCTGTTCTTTTCCTCCTGAAAGTTCAAGCCGGAAGGAAGCTGCTGTTCAGGAAGAGGACCCTCACTCTGAGGGAGAGCATGAGCAGGCCAAGGCCTGGGGCCTAATAGACTAGGACAGTTAAGTTTAGTCGTGTTAGGGGCTTTATGTTTATTTTCCTTCACCCACGTTACTATAGTTTAAAGCACCTTATCTGTTCACTTACCTTTTATTGATTTTCCTGTTTTAAATAAACCATTTTGTTGTTCTTTGTTACTCTGCTGGTCAACACACCTATTTTCTTGGCCAAAGGAAGGGATTGGAAGGGCTTGGGAGGGGACTCTTGCCTTCCCAAGGGCCCCTGGTTGCAGAGTGGTGGTAGCGTCGGTGGCGCCCTCATGACACATGGGCAGATACAAACTGTAGTTTGCTGTTCCAGATGTGATGGCAAACTGTGGTTTCCATTTAAGTGGAAATATCTGACTAGCAGTTAATGCAGGAGGGGAGGGGGGAGCATAGAAGCCCAAAGATTCCTCAGTTTGCTAACATAGCAGCAGATGTAGGTTGCCTTTTCTACATTTCCATAAGGACAGAAAGATGAACTGCTTACTAAAGATAGACCCGGCAAACATTTATCCTACTGTATATGTCACCACTTTAAACAGTTAATTTTGGTCCTAAGCAGGGCTCTTATTGTTGAAAAAGCCCAGCAAGAACTCATTTGCATATTAGGCCATACCCCCTGGCACCAAGCCAGCTGGAACTACGCTTTGCTAAAAAAAAAAAAAAAAAGCCCTGGTCCTAATTAAGACTTAGTTTTTGCAGACAACAAAGGGTAAGGTGGTTGTTTTTTTAAATGAAAAACCTACCAAATTTGGAGATGGTGCTTTATACTGATACTAGAACCTGACCCTACCAGCTATATTTCCTTCTGCTTTGCTGCTAGCATCAAAACTGTGTAAAGTCACCTGCACGACAGTCAAGGAGGAGCTAGGATCCTAGTTAGGAATCTGTATGGCTTTCATGATTTCCTTTATCATAGATTCCTTGTTTCTCCAAAGCAGCTGTTATCAAGGAAGGTTATTCTGTAATCTGTAATCTACTCGTCTGGGGAAGGGGAACAACCAGACTACATATGCTGCTTGAACTCCCTGGAGGAAGGTAGGGATTTTAAAAAGTGTGACAGGCTTTATTTTTAATTTTTTTTTCCTGTCCAGTAAAGTCACTCAGATGATCTCTGACCTTTCCGCTTCCCCTTTCTTGTTCTCAGATGTGACGATGAGCCTCTTTGGTAGGAAATCATAACACTCTTTGGCTGCCTTGAATCTCTTTTGGGAAAAGGCAGGTAGTTACAAAGAAACAAACACTAAATATCTTTTTCATAACTATCTGATGCACAGGCATTGGAGCAATGTAACTCCAGACCCCAGTGCTGAGGGGGAATTTGGATTTTCACTTCCATGATTTCCTATGCCCATGATACGGTCTTATTGAATGAAATCATGTGCCCTGACTCCATGGGATTTCCACTGGTTATTTTTTATTGTGGAGCTGTTTGATGGAAAAGGATAGGTAATATTTGTTGCATGCATCTGTAACCATTGCAGTACAGGTACAACACCACCTGAAATTCTCCTGAAGCAAGTAGCTGTAATCTTTGTAGCTACATAGGCATCTTACCTAAGCACCAACATACTTGTGAAGTAGCTTGAATTTTCTGAGTCACCTTGAGAGATGATGTATCCAGTTTTGGGATGAGATAAAAACTTATGAAACGGCATTTGGAAAAGTCAAGCAGTATTGTATGGCTGTATTTTTGTTATCTTGCTTTTAATAATTATCACGGAAAAATCTGAAGTAATAACAGAAACAGGAAAAAATTAAATTAGCTTACTGTAGTTTTTAAATCTGAAACCTTAGTTTTTCTAGCAATGTATTCCTATGGAGCCAGTTGTGATTTGATGTGATGAGCTTCATAGCGGATTTAAAATGATGACAGTAAGTGTAAAAAGTAAAGGTGGGGCTTCCTAGCAAGCATTTAAAGCAGCTTGAGAATAGAATAGAAAAATAATGTGTAGGAGTTGACTGGGTGTGCTTATAAAATTGGGCTGATGTCTGTCATGGATAGCTCAGGTAAGCCTGATCTCATCAGATCTTGGAAGCTAAGCAGGGTCAACTCTGGTATTGGATGGGAGACCTACTTGAAATACTAGAGCTGGAGGCAGGGGCAGACTTTATTCAGTCACCTCTATGAATATCCCCCACTAGGAGTCAATCACCAGAGGTCACCATGACTTCCAGGTGCATGCGCATGCACACACACACACACACAAAAAATTGAACTGATGTAAATAATAACTTTGAATAATATTGGAATCTGGGGAATATTTCTAGGGCATTGATTATCAATATTACAAGGAGCTGCCATTGACAAAATGTTGTGGTATGTTTGTTTTACTTAACTGAACACTGCTACTCTTAAATTCAGCTGGCTAGAGTTGGTAAAATAGTCAGAAGCTGCTTGGCTCAGAAAGAAGCATCTTAATTATACTCTGTCTTGAGACCTGGTGATGATACTCAGGAGATGGGAATGTCAGAACTGATATGTACTTAATTGGCCTAATTAATAATAGCCTCAAAGAAAAAAAAGAAAAAAATTGTGACTGTAATGCTTGCTTTAATTGATAAAAGGAAGCAGAATTTTCTTCATAGAAACTATGTTCACATCAGTCAAGTTGGTGGTGCCAATCTAGATCAAAGATGATTAAAGAGAGAATTTTTACCCTCAGTGTCCTGTTTCTGTCGGAGGTGGTTTAGGCTGTCTGGTTAGATGGGGATAAGGATATAGGCTGAGGGATGGCTGGAAAGTCATTTGAGTGACAGAGGAAGCAATAAATCTCTATCTGACGAGAGCTGGTTGAGTTCTGTTACGCTGCAGTAATCTGTCATTTCTTACTTGTTTGACATTCACATTCTCTCACTGGCCCACTTCCCTAAAAGTTTCTTTTAAAAAAAGATAAAATGTTGGTTGATAAACTCGTTTACATGTAGATCCTGTTGCACTGGCCCATTTTGTTGTTAATACTTGCCTATTTCAGAACAATGATATATAGAAGCTCTTGCTATTTAATGTTAAGCAGGGCTTTTTTTGAGCAGGAAGGCAGTTCCAGCTGGCTTGGCATTGGGGGTGTGGCCTAATGCGCAAATGAGTTCTTGCTGGGCTTTTTTTATAAAATAATGGTGACCAGGGGGTGTGGTCTAATATGTAAATGAGTTCCTGCTGGGCTTTTCTACAACAATAGCCCTGATGTTAAATATGTGTTGGCGCAAAATGCTACACCAGAGCACATGTTGAGTGGACGGAGCCTTTGGCCTGCAAATCTGGAGAGTTGGTAAGATTTAGCATTCTAATCTGAGACAAACCTGTGCCACCTGATAAAGGAACTACTGGACCTGCAGGGCAGTCCTAGAGGTAATAAAAGCTAGGAACCCTCCAATTAGGTGAACCAGCAATCTCTGAAAAAGATCATGACTTGTACTGCAATTTTTAGTGAAATTGTATGATATTGTCCGAGTCCAGGCTAAGGTTGCCAGTTATCTCAGGATATGTTTAGATTTAGCGAATAGAGAATCTTGAAAGATGTGCACTGAAAACATAAGTATGTTATGGGAATGTGACACAAACTTGTTTGAAAACATGTCATTGAGGTACACTACAGTATTTGGCTGCAGCTCTTGGTTAAATGTAAGATGTAAAAAGGTACTAAGTGACTGATTTCAAATGTTCAAGTCTGTGGGCCAAACTGTGCAGAGCAGCTGCAGGCCTGGGTTGTTGCAGAAGACCAGGAGAGGTAGCTAAGCTATTTTGAGTGGCCAGATAGTACACAGAAAGCTGGATGCAGGGCTTTTTTTGTTCCTGGGGGAATGTGGTGGAATGCAGTTCTGGAACCTCTTTGTGGAAACAGAATTCTCAAATCTTTAGAAGTACATGACAAACACCTTTGGGTTTCTCCATTTTCCTCTCGAGAGTTCCAGCACCTTTTTCCAAAAGAAAAAAAAAACACCTCTGTGTGTATGTGAAACCTTTTCTTTGCCTACTGCTTCTCCTGGCCATTTCTCTCCCCTGCCCCCAAGCTGCGCTCTGGAAGAAGGCTAGTCTGGCTGGGATGAGGATAAGGAGCTTGATGGGAAGGGTATGGTATCTTCCATCACTTAATGTTTTTATGCTTGAAACTGTCTCCTGATTTTTCAAAGGTTGCTTTGCAGCTCACATTTAAAGACACAGGACAGCCACTCTTAGAGTAAGAGTCCAGGAAACTTTAGGTCAGGGGTGTCAAATGTCCTGCCCGCAGGCCAGAACCGGCCTGCCCAGGGCTTTAATCAGGCCCACAGGGCTCTTTTCTCCCCCCTCCCTCTCCTGTGTTCATCCACTGAAGCTCCGAGGGTGCTGAAGTTTCCGGCTGTTTCTGCCTTGTCTTTGTTGGCTGTAGCAGGAAGCAAAGCTGCAAGGAAAATGTGGAGTGGATATTTCATCAAGGTCTCTGTGCTAGATAGATAGGGGCCCAGAGACTTTAATGGAAAATCCATTCCATGTTTTCCTTGCTACTTTGTGCTGCAATGTGTTTTAATGGAATGGAGATCATTTCACTTTTCAGCATTCCTATAGCCAGCTGAAGCTCATGCTTCTTCAAGTTGTGTTTTGCAAATCAAGGGTTGATGCTTTGAGCAGCTTGCCTCTGCTGAATGGATCTGACCTAGTGAGTACTCTAACCTGGGAACCCACAACCAAAGGGGGATATTACACTGGAGAGCAATTTCCAATCTGAGTAGGACCCAGGGGTGGGGGAGAAGAAGCTTGCAATGCCATTTCATTGTTTTCCCAGGCTGAGAACATTTTATATTTTTAGTTCCTGCTGTGATCCTTGTGCTTTTTCTTTATTTTATTTTTTTTAATTGCATTGCCAAATCCCATTATTTCCTCACCTTTCCATTTTAAACAAGATATCGCAAGGGTTTTAAGCATATTTATATTTTAAGTTAAAAAATATCTTCAATTGTGTTTGTGTCCTTTATAACATTTTAATCTCCGCTACATTATATTACATTTTATGACATACATGGCCTGGCCATTTGTGTCAGAACCAGCCCTCATAACAGCTGAGTTCAACACCCCTGTTTTAGGTGGTCCAAAATGTGTCACTCGGGTTGTTGGGGGGCTGAATACAGGGATACTGTCGCTCATGTGGGGTAAGATCTGCACTAGCTGCTGATTTATTTCTGGCCACAGTTCAGAGTGCTGGTTCTTACCATTAATGTCCTAAATGGCTTGAGGTCTGTTTACTTAAGGACTGCCTTCTACCATATTGTTCAGTTTGTCTTACCATATTTGTCCTGTTAAGATCTGCTTCACAAGCCCTGCTCTCTGTGGCCCTCCCTTCAGAGGTGAGCAGGTGGCAACCACAGTAGTGGCACCTTGCCCTTGCCCAGATGACTATGCTGTTCTTTTTTAGGTGGTGGGTCAAAACATTTCTCCTTACTCAAACTTTTAATTAAGGAGTTGATCTTTTAACACCATTTCAGCCTTTAGCCTGGAAACTGTTATTCATTTTGTGCTCTGTGACTTTTATTCTCTGGCTGTTTTTTTTTAATGCTGGATTTTAATTGGCAATCTATAACAGCTTTTAAAAAATATTTTATTTTGTAACCCACCCTGGGCAGGTTCTTTGGAGAGGTGGCATCATTTTTTTTTTCTGAACAAGTAAATAAAGGAACAAAACAAAAAAGAGGCTTAAGCTAACAATCCCCTCCCCGGCTATTTAAAAGAAAATCTTAAATCTCAGCATGTTGAATTAGTAGGTGCTGGGCCTATGACAGACTGCATGTTCATGTCCTCAGACTCTCTTAGGAGTGCCCAGGCAGCAGAAAAGTGAATTGTTTGTTTCAATTTCGTACTGTGATGTTGGGCCAGATATTGTTTCTGCAAATTTTTGTAGCAATTACTGGAAAGTCGGCATAATTAATGATTTGGAGGCTGTAATCTGCCATCAGGCTGTTGGGGGTGTGTTAATCTACCGCTGCACTGCTGGAATTATCCTTCAGAAGTACACCGTCAGTTTTCAAGCTACTGAATATCCTGAATGCTGCTTTGTGTGGAGTTTTAGAACTAATACTTTAATTCGGTACTTGCCACATATGCTTTTTGGCACTTTAAACAGCTCAAACTCTTTAAGACTGCAGTGGGTAAAGCAAAAATGTCAAAATATTAAAATGTCAAAATGCCTTTTCAGGTATCTTTTTTTTAAAGCCCTCTAAAGAAGTATACCTTCACAGTTCCTGGTCAGAAAAGAAAAATTAAATACAAACCTAGCAGATGGCTCTTACTTGCCATGCACATATCTTGATTGAGAACTTTGGGGGTAATTCTAGTTTACTTGCACAGAAGAGGACCCTTCTCATCTGGACAGTTCAGTTCAGTCCACATGAAGAGGCAACCTCATTCTGCCTAAGAGAACTGGATTCAAAGTGAAGTTTTTCTCCTGGCCCAAAGCAACTTGCTTCAGGGCTGAACAGGACTTTTTGGCCAATTGCCCCTGGGGGCAAGCTTAGAACTCACATAAGCTAGGTTTGGTTCCACCCCCTGTCCAGCAGGCCATTATTGAATTGTTGCTGGTGTTCATCCTGTCAAGCTACTCTTCCCTTAACATTTTTGTAAGAGCAGGATGTCGTCTCCCAGGTTTAATGGGAAGATCCAGGCACTAGGATGTTTGTCTCTTCCAAGGATAAGACAGAATCCAGGCATCTGCTGTTTGGGTTATGCTGTTAATTACAGCATCATTCTGCAGGCCTTTGATTGCATTGTCTGTCTGTGTGTACTCTATTATACTTTTTCAGTGTACATACACACATAAAAACATGTTCTCTGAGATTTAAATTAGAGGTCTCTTCCTTCCTTCCTTTTTTCTGTCCCTTACCGAGTCTCCTTCTTAGTGTCCACTCCACCGTCTAAGTCATGAATTTCTGTGGATATGAACACTACAGTTAGTCACATTTACTTGGTTTAAAGCAGTAGCATAGCCAGCTGAATAAGTTTACTTTCATTGGAACAAAGTCTGAGACCAGTTTTATTCAAGGTATAAGCTTTCCTGTTCAAGCACACTTTTTCAGATACAGACAAGCATGACTATCTATCTGAATCTATTGTATTGGAAATAATCATATGTGCTCTCATTTATTTGAACATTTATATAAACTATCGTCCTTTTAGTGTAACAGTCTTAGATGCTAATGGATGGAAATATAATTTTTGCGCAACTCCCACAGTGTTATTTGTAATGTAGTCCTCCTCACATACTTCAGCTCCCTTTTTTGCCAAGTGAACATGGTCTCTTCTGTCCCTAGGTCTTTTATTAATTTTTATTCCATTATAAATGTTTCCTAGTCTTGCTGTTCCCCCAATTCCCTCACTTTTATTTCTTTTGTCAATATAATATGGTACATGTTACCTCCAGTCTAGGCAGGCTTTAAGCCCTTCACCAACAAGCCTTTAACTTCCCTGACTGCTAGCATTCCTCTCAAAACTAAGAATGCTCAGGAATATTTTCTGCAACCATACTTAAATCAGGGACTCGCAATTACAGTTTCCCCAGTCTCCTCAGATGTTTTCTGCCATGTCTGTGAGCCTTCTGCCTCTTAGCTCAGGCTTTCTTCTCTTCTCCTTTCTTAGGCTCTCAGTCTCAGGGGATCCACATTTTTTTGAATATTGCTCTATTGTAATAGTTTGCATGCTAAACTTTCCTGTCCAGACAGGAGGTGAACTATTATAGTAGCAGAACCCAATTGTGCATGGATCTTCTTTTTTCTACTCCCTCCCCCTGTAGTTCTTGCTTTTAGTAATCCCCTTCCTTCAGCCTCCATTTTCCCCTCATTTCCTTGAAGTTCAGACCTTCTCTTCATTCAGTTTCCATATCTAGTACACAAGGGGAGGAGTTACAGGAAGGTAACACTAAGCACCAGTTTACTCTGTGAGGAGATATTTGCATACATAAATACTGTGAGGAAGTAAAGCTCAGAACTGACTGTGAGGAAGTAAAGCTCCAGAACATGGACAGGCTTCCATGTTTCAGAGAAAGCTTTTTGATTTGGAAATCTTGATAGGAAAGTACCCCTATTTTGGGGGGGGGGGGAGGGGATTTCCTGACCTGAGATATTTAAATAGCACTCTGTATCTTAACAAAAGTGAAGTATTCAGTAATGAGCAACTCTAAAAGGTAGTCCAACAAATGGTGGAAGGAGTGGCTCCCTCAGAGAAAACCACTGTGAAATGGATAGTTGGGACTCTGCTCTTTCCTTATCGCAAATCATGATGAGTTTTAAGTAGTCCTGCTTGTGTGATATGACTGAGTTGCACGTCAAGATCTTTGTGGTGCTTTGCTATGCAGAGAGTTAGAAAGGTTCTTCATTTCAGTGCATGAGCAGGATAAAGAAACTACTATTCTGAGAGGTAACTCCTTATTCATTTATGTAATTTACTTCATTTAGACTCTGCTGCTTTTCTCACTGAGACTTGAGGTGGATTACAGAATTAGGAAACAATACTAAAAAGCCAGTAGAATATGTAGAAAGAAAGCAGGAAATGGAGAACAATTAGTAAGAACAATATAATATGTTCAATAAACAATGCTTGCTGTCTCTGTCTCTATTATTATTTTAAAATCTGTCTAAAGTTTGCATTGCTTGGTTTTCGAAGACATCTCAGAAATAGTGACATAGTTACAAGGCATAGAAAGAGAATTCCAGTAGAAAGGGAGCCCAGGCATTCAGCCAGCGCCCATAATCTGCTGCAGTCAGATTTCACATTTGAATTGATCCCAGTATCAGCTACTGCTGGGGCTCAACATCTTAAATTTTATCCCCTCCCCCAAAAGCATCCTATTAGAAAGGGTGGTAAATGTTAAAAGACTTCTGAAGTGTGTTAATTTTAACAAGATGAACTTGACATATAGATGGGGTTGTCAGGTTCCTCCAGGAAGCCAGTGGGGGATGGGGGGTGAGCTTATCAGCAGATGGGAGTTTCTTCACACATTTCAACGATGTGCACACGTTACTTCCAGTGTGACCTTAAGTGTCTTAGGCACATCAGGGCGATGCTCTGGTAGAATTAGCTTCTACCATAGAATCTTTGCGCCAGAATTGATCTGGTGTGCCTATGTCACTTCTGGGTCATGTTGAAGCCACATAGTTATGTTGCTGACATGTCATATGTTCCTTGTTTTGGGAGTACGTAATTCCCCCCCCACCAGCCAGCTGATCCACAGTGGGAGAGATGAGTCCTGGCAGTGGGGGATCCCTGCTCCCACCAAGTGTTCTGGTATCCCTAGCTATAGGTGAGGAGGCCTTCAGGGAGAGTGTTTCTTTGCTGCTACTCCACATGAGCAGTGCTGCATTTGCATCATTGTATTTATTTCCAGGGACTTACAAAAATCGTTCAAAAATTAATTTGAAGAGTTAGAGGGGGGAATTAGGCAACACTTGAAGATGGAGAAGGGAACGTTTTTGCTTGTTGCTTTGCCCTACTTCTGTTGTTGACACCTTGTAAGAAAGCCAGAATGTGACCAAAGATAATAGTTGCTCACTGATCTTCTTCGTGGTCTCTGTGCATCACACCAATGGGAGAAGTGCCGGCGCCGATCACAATCGGTAACTTCAAAGCCGCGGATTTCCGCGCCCCCGTCCCGGTGCGCATGCGCAGGCACCCTCTCCTCTGTACATGCCCAACGGGACAGGAGCGGACATCCCGCCAGTTCTCTTCTGACCGCCGTTGAGATCAGTCGATCTTTTCTACGGTCGGTGGATTACTTGCTTCTAGCCTTGCTGGTTTTTCCAGTGCGGATATTTGAGCGATATTGCATCCTTTCGTCTTCCGTGAGTGGGGTGAAGTGTTACTTTTGTTATTTTTCCCTAACTCTAGTACCCTTTCCCTTCCCTTCCCTCTTTCCCCCCCTCACCCCCCCCCACGCTTTCGCATATGGAAAAGCGCTGGGGCTTCTTCAAGCGGTGCAGACGGTGTGGGAGCAAAATCGCCCCTCCGGACGGCCACACCCTTTGTTTGCTGTGCCTGGGGGAGACACACAAACCGGACTCTTGCACCCATTGCGCGAGATTTTCCAGACAAACCCGGAAAAACCGAGCGGCTCGTCTCGCAGCAGCCTTGGTCGAACAGGCTCTATCTCCGCGGAATATGGTGTCATCAGAAAGCGCGCCAAAATCCTCGGCGTCGGTGGTCGATACCGACAAAACCTCCCTCGATGCCGATCGCCCCCTGAAAAGAGGTCTAAGGAGGATAAAACAGCTTCTGCGGGGTCGAAGAAAAAGGCCGACAAGCAGAAGCACAGGAAGGTCGCTGCGACTCCATCCCCGACGTCGCCGCTCGACCCGATAACTCCAGCCCTGCCACCCTTACGACTGCTGGCCTCTCCGCGCCATCGACCGAGTTTACCAACTCTCGAATCGATGCCGACGCAGATAGCGATCTCGTCCGACTCCGACCGAGATCTGGAATCGGCACAACGTTCGGTGAGAGAAGACAGCCCTTCCGACCTCACTCAAGAGGAGAAGGATGACTCTCGGGATCGATCGGAGAAGTCTCGTCGGGAGCGATCCCGCAGCGCACAGAGAGTCTCCCCTCTGACCCTGAGACAGGTGCCACAGCCGGACCAACCCGAGACCTCCCAGAGGGACCGATCCTGGAGTCCTTGGTATCGATGGGATCGTCGATCATCAAAGGAGAGATCCCCGGAGGACCGATCTCCTAGGAGGCATCGAGAGGTTTCCCCACGACAGAGAACGCCGCCACCGCTGTCACGGGACCAAAGACAATGGCAGTATCTCTACGGGTCCTGCCCGATGCCATCCATGTTCCCCTGGTTCCCTCCTCGTCATTCCGAATGGGACCAACGTTCGGAAGCATCATACCGTTCCAGGACGTCATACCGTCCCCCAAAACGCAAGCCCTCGGCATCGATGTCGAAGCCTCCGACTGAAGAACCAGTCAAGAGAAAGAAGTCTCCTCCCACTGAAGAGGCTGTAACTCCGGAACAGATTCGAGGTCGACCCACTCAATCGGACCAGTCAGAGTCTCCGGAGCGCTCACCGGGATTCTTGGATGGCTCGATGCATGAGGAATTGTCCTCAGAGGAGCTATCTTCACCTAACAAGGTTGGGGAAGACCAGCCAGCTCCCCTTCAGAGGATTTAAAATCCTACGGGGAGCTGATAAAAGGGATGGCGCAGTCCTTATCCCTGTCAACTATCCAGCCTGTGCCTGTCGTTACCGATAGCATATTCTACATCGTTCAGATGGATACATCGACGGCCGTAGCGCTTCCATTGACCACGGTGATGTCACACACCGCTAAAGCTTCATGGGACAAGCCTGCTTCTACTCCTATTACATCGTGCAGGCTTGACCACATGTATCGTATTCAGGAGTCCTCAGCAGAATTTCTCTTCAACCACCCCAGGCCAAATTCAGTGATGGTGGCGTCATCATCCAAGGCCAGAAAAACCCAGGCCACTCCTCCAGATAAGGAGGGTAAGAAGCTAGATGGTCTAGGGAGACGAATTTACACAGCAGGAGCGCTGGGCCTAAAGGTAGCCAACTACGCTGCCTGTATGGGGCGCTATCAGTACGCCCTATGGGACCGTGTATCCACGCTACTTCCAGGGCTTCCAGAACAATCCAAGAATGCCCTGAGGAAAATTCAGAGCGAAGGCATGGCATTAGCCAAACAGCAGCTAAACTCCACAAAACATGCGGGGGATATAGGCGCCAAAACCCTTACAACAGCTGTGGCTCTTCGGAGACACTCGTGGCTGAGATCCACAGCCCTACAAACGGACACCCAGGCATACGTCGAAGACCTACCCTTCGACGGAAAGGGGCTATTCAGTGCTACCACCGATACGGTGCTCCAAGACATGGATAAGAGCATCCGTACCTCTAGAAATTTGGGGGTCCCAGCGTCGTCCAGGCAACAAAACAAGCGTCCATGGTCGAAAACGTGGAGCAAGAAACCCTTCCAAAAACAATCAGGGGACCAACAATGGAGGCCCAAAACTACGGCCCCCTTCACCAAGTCCCAGTACAGCACGAAGGCTAAACACTCGCCTACCTCCTCTCAGTCCTCTAGACAGAAGGGGAACAGGCCGGCCAAACAGGGCCTTTGACTGCCCCCCCTCTCCTTCTTACACCCCCACCACTTCAGACCATACCCACCTGTGGCCCTTTTTCCGAGCATGGTCATCCATAACAACAGACTGGGTGCTGTCGATAGTCCGGCTGGGCTATCTAATCGAATTCCAACAGGAACCGAAGGTTCCAACATTCGTCTACACCACTCCATCTTCCACCCTCCAAGAGGAGGTAAGGACTCTGCTCGAGAAGAAGGCCATAGAACCGGTTCCGCCAGACCAAGTACGGCAGGGGTTCTACTCCTGCTATTTTACTGTCCCCAAGCGGGATGGGGGCCTACGACCCATAATGGACCTTCGGGGACTCAATGACTTTATACCACACCAAAAGTTCCGTATGACGTCCCTATCCAACATACTCCCTCTGCTGAACCCTGGAGATTGGATGGCGACATTAGACCTCCAGGATGCTTATTTTCATATAAGCATCCATCCGGCTCACAGAAAATTTCTAAGGTTCGCCTTTGGGACTTCACATTTTCAATACCACGCACTCCCTTTCGGCTTGTCGACAGCCCCAAGGGTGTTCACAAAGACGATGATAGTGGTGGCGGCCCACCTCAGGTTGCAGGGCATAGCAATATACCCGTACATCGACGACTGGCTACTGGTGGCCAGGTCCAAATTCGACCTCCTGCAGCACATCACCACCACCCTGAACCTCCTCCAGCAGCTGGGGTTGCGGGTGAATACGAAGAAGTCCCGCCTTCATCCATCCCAAAGGATCCAATTCATCGGGGCGATCCTGGACACGCGGCAGTGCAAAGCGTTTTTGCCGGAGAAGAGGGCAAAGGACATTATGGACTTAGTATGCACGTTCCAATCCAGCCAAACTGTGACCGCTCTCCAGATACTGCGGCTACTTGGACTAATGGCAGCCACTACTGCGGTGCTGACGTTCGCCAGGCTACACATGAGAAGTCTCCAGTTGTGGTTCCTACAACGTTTCCGTTGTGGGGTGGACCCTCCACGACGCAGGTTTTCCATCCCACGGGAGATTCTGGTGTCACTGACCTGGTGGTGTCACAGATGCGATCTGCTAGAAGGGGCGCCATTCCACAGGCCACGGGCAACAATGACTCTGACCACAGACGCATCCCTATGGGGATGGGGTGCACACGTCAACGGTCTCTGCGTGGGCAACAGATGGCCCAGGGATCACCTGCAGTATCATATCAACTTCTTAGAACTTTTGGCGATTCATCATGCCATCCTTTCCTTCAGGCCATTGCTGGCAAACCGGACAGTAGCAATACTGACGGACAACAACACAGCGCTAGCCTATATCAACAGGCAGGGCGGCACGGTGTCTCGCAAGTTGTGTTTTCTAGCATTGCAGGTTTGGCAGATCTGCATGGAAATGAACACTTACCTTATTGCAGCTCATCTCCCGGGCGAGCAAAATGTATGCGCGGTCTTCCTCAGCAGGGGAGGAGCGTCCCTGCACGAATGGGAACTGAACTGGACCTTCCTCCAGCCGGTCTTCCAGGAATGGGGGACTCCGGAGATAGATGTCTTCGCCACCCGCGACAACAGAAAGTGCAGGAGCTTCTGCTGTCGGGGAGGGAGAGATCCCTTGTCGTTGGGGGACGGCCTTCTGCTTCGTTGGGATCGGCTTCACCTCAATCTGTTTCCCCCGATCCCGCTCATCACACGGGTGGTGCAGAAACTATACAGAGAGTGCCCGCGGGGCATTCTGATCACCCCTTGGTGGCCCAGGCAACACTGGTTCGCCCCGGTGCTGCAGCTGTCCAAGGGCAAGTTTCACCACTTTCCCGGGGCGCCGGATCTACTCTCCTCCCAGCAGGGCAGGATAGTCCACCACGACGTCCCGCACCTAAAACTGACGGCATGGAAACTCGGATGAGTGAGCTGTCTGAGAGAGTGCAGCATGTCCTCCTCAACTGCAGGAAGGAGTCGACAAGGAAATCCTACGCCTACAAATGGGCTCAATTTGTGAAATTTGCCTCAGAAAGAGGCAGAGATGCAAGGACTGCGGGCCTCCCTAGCATTCTCGACTTCTTGCTCTCTCTGCTGGACAAGGGACTGGCAGTTTCCTCCATCAGAGTATACCTGGCGGCCATTTCAGCTAATCACGAACAGATCGAGGGCTGATCGGCGTTTACTCACCCTACCACTAAGAGTTTCCTAAAAGGGCTGGTACGGCTGTACCCCTCCGTCCGGGCTCCTACGCCTTCCTGGGACCTACCGGGCATCTTGGAGGCTCTTATGGGGAAACCCTTTGAACCTATGGCCACGTGCTCCCTGCAGCTACTCTCGTGGAAAGCGGCATTCCTGGTGGCCATCACCTCAGCACGCCGGGTGGGAGAACTGGCAGCCTTGCGCTGCGATTGCCCTTACCTGCAGATCAGCCCAGAGGGGGTGCACCTGCGACCAGATGTAACCTTCCTACCGAAGGTAGTGTCTGCCTTCCATCTAAACAAAGAAATTTATCTGCCAGTCTACTTCCCGAACCCAACTATGAATTCGGAAAGACGCCTTCATGCCCTTGACGTGAAACGGGCACTCTCCTTTTATCTGCACAGGGTTAGACCTGTGCGCAAGGACTCCAGGCTCTTCATCTCGTATGCCACAGCCTCCATAGGGCGGAGGATCTCCTCACAGAGACTCTCCAAGTGGTTGACAGAGACAATTAAGTTGTGCTACTTGCTACGAAAGCGGCCTCTGCCAGGGCCTATCAGAGCTCACTCCACAAGGGCAATGGCCACCTCAGCTGCATTTATGAAAGGGGTGCCATTGCGGGACATTTGCAAAGCAGCTACCTGGTCCTCCCCGCATACGTTCATCAAGCACTATGCGTTGGACCTCCAGTGGAGACAGAGTTCGTCGGTGGGCAGTGCAGTTCTGCAGTCGCTCGCCTATTGACGGACCACGCAACCCTCCTCCAGGTATGCGGTGAGCTTGCTATTCTCCCATTGGTGTAATGCACAGAGACCATGAAGAAGATAAACAGGTTTCCTACCTGTAACTGATGATCTTCGAGTGGTCATCTGTGCAGTCACACTACCTGCCCGCCTTCCCCACTGCTGCGGGTCCGTCTCTAGGGCTCCTGCAGCGGTCAGAAGGAACTGGCGGGATGTCCGCTCCTGTCCTGTTGGGCATGCGCAGAGGAGGGGGTGCCTGCGCACCGGGATGGGGGCGCGGAAATCCGCGGCTTTGAAGTTACCGATCGTGATCGGCGCCGGCGCCTCTCCCATTGGTGTGACTGCACAGATGACCACTCGAAGATCATCAGTTACAGGTAGGAAACCTGTTTTTTTCTAGGCAAGTGTTTATGTGCATGAAGTAGAAGAGTAGGGGAAAGCTATGTGTCCTCAGTATTCCTTGCATTTATCAAAAATGCAGCCATAAACGTCAGTGTACCAGTGCATACATGTGTTTTCCATACCTATTGATGTTTAAAATCTTTTGCTGGGTGACTTGGTTGCTTATATAGCATCTGTGGTCAAAGAATGCATGCATGTCTGTGTCAGATCTTGTATGACCCAAGCCTCACATTGACCACAGACATGAGATGACCTTACAAGGGGCTGCTCCTAGTCTGGTCTAACCTGCAGTTCATTCAGATTTGGCAGCTCCACTTCAGTTATGGTTCTCACTTAACTTCAAAAGTTTTGGGCTTGATGGGGGGCTTGGCAATATTGTAGGTAGGTGGAAACATGTATATGATTGGCATGCTGGTCCATTAACCAATGAAATATTGTTGGCTGGCTGCCTGTTACTGATCACAGCCCAGTGGTCCATGAAAAGCCAAGGCTGCCACCATATGTGTGGCCATACCCTTGGTATTCATTGCAAGCCAGAGCAGGAGAGAAGCTACTTGCCTTGGTGAGCCCAGCTGCTGTTAGTAGCAAGCTTGGCAGCAATCATAAATTTTTTGTTCTGCTGGTGAGTTATTAGTAATTTATTAAAACATTTATACCATACCTTTCCTTGTGGTCTACAGTGACTGTTTTGTTTGCTGGTTTTTAAAAGATGTTTTAATTTTTAAAATATAATTATATTCAGTGCTAATTTTATCTCTAAGCCACCTTGAGTGCTGTTTTCATAAGCAGAAAATATATTGCAAATAAATGAATACTGGCCACCTGTTCTCATTTCAGCTTCTCTAGATGACTTAAACCTTGTTCCACAGTTGCTGTTACCTTTATTCATTTTTGTTTTAATTTTAATTTTCATTAGTGTTGTAACTGTAGGCTGGCCCTAGTGGTTTTTTTAAATAAATGCCAAAGAAAAGTGTAGTTTAATAAATTGTTCACATCAATAGAAACCTTATCCAGCATTATTGAAACTAGCATTTTGAAACTAGCAGTGTCGTTAATTTCTTTTCAAAACTTTGATTTCATTTTTTCCATAATAATAGTGAAAATAGTATAGTCCCACGTAAATGGGTTTAGACTGATGTAACTTTTCATAAGATTGCACTGTTAACCTCATATTAATTAACCTCATGTTAATAAAAACCTGTTGGTGATTCAGGTCATTTTGGGTAGTTTGATTATTTAAAAGTATTTGACCAAATCTCCCCCTCCCTTTTATTTATTTTTTTTTTTTTTGATAGCTCGGATGTTCAGTGCAAAATGTGTATTTGCCTGGAACAACTCTTATAATTAAAATTTCCCATGTCATTATGTGTTTGCAGATTTTTAGGTTTAAATGTGGTGTGTATTGATTTTAGGGTTGATTATATATATTGTAGCTGTAGTAGACTGTATAGCTGTTGAGAGTGTTAGCACTCTAAAAAAGAGGTGAAATAATAGAGTGGAATCCAGCAAAGGTTGTATATAGGTTTCCATTGGACAGACTTAAACGCATGTGCAGTAGAATCTAAATGTGCTTAGATGTGGGCTAGTCATTTTGTTATTTGGATTGGAAAAAGGCTTTACAGAAGGATATACCCCCTCTTTCTAAAGGAAATCTTCAAATTACTGTTTGTTTTGTAATTAAATTGTATATAAGATTGTATGTAATCTTTCATACCTTCAATTGTAGATTAGTATCTCATGAAAAAAGTTATTTTTCTTAATCTAATTCTTTTAAGAAGTAACAACCTGATTGTAGAAAAATGGTCACTGGCAATTAGTATCGGCAAGTTGTAAGAGGCAGTTTTGCTGTCTCCTTGCAGTATTTACTGTGAGAGATTGGGGGGAGGGCATGTATGAAAAGTCTTCACCTTCATTATGCCATCAGTTATATTTTAAACTGTGATTTGGCCAAAGCAGCAGGGATATAACCGAATGTATTGTTTAACTTTTCATGTTTTAAAAAACAATGCTTAATGCCTTCATTTTGATTTTTTAAAAATTGTATTGTTTTTAATGTTTGAGAATTATATTGTATTGTTTAATGAAAAGGCACAGCTTTTCAGATGTAAAATCTGGATACTTATATAGACACAACAGCTGTCTACTCATCATGTGGTGCCTTCCATTACTTGACTGTAGAGACGAGTTTGATCCAGTGTTGCACGAATATTGAACAAACACGTTTTAAGTGACAAAGGCTTATGCTGATGCATTCATCTGACTCTAATGACTACGATTGACTCCAGCATAGAAGAAGGGAATAAATTCACACTGTGGACCACCCTCCTGACTGCTTGTAGCAGTTGAATTGCAGGATCCGTTGCAACTAAAGGCACAATTAACTGTTGCAAAAGAAATGCACATTTAACAAGCCTGTTTAAAAAAAAATTGAAAAGCTGATATTCGCTACCAGAAGCCTTTAGGATGATAAGCTAATTTTCAAGAATGTAATTTTTTTTTATGGGTAGGAAAGGGTTTATGGTAGGAAGAGGAAAAGTTGAGTTGCTTCTAAAACGTATGTACGAATTAGAACCCCAAGATACAAATAAACTCATTTTGATCTGCCTATATAGAACAGTCAAATATTGCAATTTCTCAAACCCAAACCATGGCAACGATATAATACAATTTGTGATGTAACAATTTATCAAGTCCCCCATCTTTTATTCGTCTCTCCCATAGGATTAAATTTGAATCCCTTTACTATTTCCCCCCAGTTGTACTGCTGTGATCCTCCACTTGACTTCAGTCTTCCACTCTACCCTCCACCCCAACTGAGGTTTCTTTGCTGTATCCCTGTGCTTGACAAGTATTATTGACAATGTGAAACATTTCTTTTAAAGACACACACAAATGAATATTTATTTAGAAAATGTGTATGCCAACTCTCCATACCTGCTTGAGGCCCCTTACAACAATGAAACCAAGCCACAATAAAAACAGTCATTCAGATAAAAACATCAATGAACTGAAGAAATAAAAAACCATTCCAATAAAAGCAGTCCATCCAGGGCATAACTTCATATCTAAAATAACATTAGTGAAGTAATCCTTAAGCAAGGAACAGACCATAAAACATCTAAAACTGTGTGTGTGATCTGGTGTCATCTAGGTTAGATTACTGCAGCGTGCTGTATGTAGGAATGCCCTTGAAGACACTGTGAAAGCTGCCATTTTTGCAGAATGCTGTGGCCAGAATACTGACTGGAGTGGGTCATAAGTTCTGTATCACTCTGGTCTCATTCTGTCTGTACTGGCTTTCCATCTGCTTTCAGGCCACGGTGCTAGGAATTTCCCCCTCTCTCGGTTCTTTTCTCGTCCTGAAAGCCTCCATAAGAAGAGCCAGTTTGATGTAGTGGTTTAGTGTATGGACTCTTATCTGGGAGAGCTGGTTTTGATTCTCCACTCCTCCACTTGCACCTGCTGGAATGGCCTTGGGTTAGCCATAGCTATCGCAAAGGTTGTCCTTGAGAGGGCAGCTGCTGTGAGAGCCCTCTCAGCCCCACCCACCTCACAGGGTGTCTGTTGTGGGGGGACAAGATAAAGGAGCTTGTAAGCCGCTCTGAGTCTCTGATTCAGAGAGAAGGGCGGGGTATCAATCTGCAATTCTTCAATTCTACTGTTCTTTTCCCTTCCTGAAAGCTTCCATAAGCTTCTTCTGCTTCTTCTCTTCTTCACTGTCACCGTAATCTGCCCCCCATCTTAAGCTTTCTGTTCTTCCATTCATCGACTGCCTATCTCCATGAAAAGTCTGGCCCACTTGGCGGTGGCAGCCTAGCTGCCCGGTTGGTCAGGGTTGTGTAGTACCAGCTGGGCTGGGCCTGGTTGCACCACAGGGAACCTGCAGGAATTTGCAGGGAGCACCTTACTTTCCCCCACACTATTTATTTTTCACTGGCAGCCCCCATATCTTCCACTTTCCCCCTGTTTCCTTCTTCCTTCCTACCTAACAACCAACTAATCTCTTATCTGCCCCAGTCTTCAGCTATAGTTATTATTTGCTTCATTTGTACCCCACCTTTGCCCCCAGTGCAGACCCAAAGCAAGCTTATTTCATTCTTCTATCCTCCATTTTATCCTCCCAACAACCCTGGTTATGCTGAATGTGTGTGACTGGCCCAGAGCCATGCACTGAGAATCTACAGGAGAGTGGGGTTCAGACCTGTGTCTTCCACATCCTAACCTGAGACTCTTAACCGCTCTGCAACATTTTGAGGGGTGGCTACTATTGAGCAGTGGTAAGCAGCCAGTCCTAGGTGATTCCTCGTGCAAGTTGTGTAGTGTTGAGTCATCCAGTGGTTGCTGTTGGGCCTGGCCCCAATAAGTCATCTTTCAGAATAGCCCTGGTAAGGCCCTGCCTCTTCCCTCTCTTTCTTATTGTCAGAAACCAAGTTCGGAAGCTTGCAAGTACTGTTGTGGTTTCCTTGCAATGGTCATTGAGAGCATTTGCTTCTTAAAGCTACTGGCACTGCTTCTACCATTTTAGGAATTTTAACCCACCCCCTCACCCCTCCTGGTGTGTCCCTCTTGATTTTTCTACAAACCCGGGCTTTGAGAATAGCTATGTTTTTCTGTCCATGGCTTTGCTGTCTGGATTTAAGTATTTATAGATGAAGCCATATTGAGAATTAGATATACTCTTATACCTGGCTGTCAGAATCAGCCAGGTATCCATCAAACGAATTTCTCTGATGAAACCATAGATAAAGTTTATTACTACTGAAATGCCAGCACTAATCTATACATGACCAGCATTGCCAGGATTGAGTATTAATGGTTACAATGGGGTAGATATAGAACATTTTTGCGGGTGAATTGTGGTGCCCATTCCTCCTGCCTCCAAGACATTCAAACATATTCCCACCGCTCTCATCAGTTCAGTCTAAGGTTGCTATAGTTAGGAGGGTATCTTTGGAAAGGCCAGACTCTGGTTGCCTTAGTAACAAGATAGCTAAGCAAGTGTTTGGTACACCAGAGTTAACAGTCAAAGTGAAAGAACAGAAGTTCCCAATCCCCCCCCCTAAAAAAGTTTATTTATTTATTTTTCATATTTATATTCCGCCCTCCCTGCCGAAGCAGGCTCAGGGCGGCTAACAACATTGTAATATCAACAATAAAACAATAAAAACAATTACAATAATAAATCAATTAAAAAGTTAAAACGGTTTACAATTTGAAATTTTTAGTACAATTTTAAAAACAACAGTTTTGGTGCTAAAATTTATGCCATACTACTCTCCTTCCAGCAGACATTGATTTAACAAATAGTATAGATCGTGCCAGTATGGAACAAACAGCATGGATTATGGCAGGCACCCCTGACACTGACCTCACATTATCTTGCATATTGTAAGGAAGCGCCTATTTGTAGGGAAGCACCTATGTACTCAGTACATCTTGAATTGTGTATTTTCTTGTCATGCCACACTATTCAAAGGGTTCATAGGTAATCTTTTATTTATCTCTTCAATTCAGAACGATTTGTCAGCATTCTATGGTATAGTCCCTTACTGGATCTCAGAAGCAACTCTTATAAATGGGGAAGGGGGGGACATTCAGAACATTGTCCAGCACCATATAATAGACTACATTTGGAAAGGAGAATCAACCCAAAGTCTGTCTCTTCCAAACATCTTTGGATCTTGACCTCTCAGAACTCTTTGGACCTTGCCAGTTACCGCCATAAGTTTCAACTCTGTAAACCAGCATGACAAGTAGTACCACTGTAGTCCTGACCTGAAAAAGCAAGGAGCTTTAATTTTTTTCTTGTCTAAGTGGTATGTCTTTCAAGACTTGAAGTTCAGGCCATCATTCATTGCAGAATTTTTTTGAATATTAGTTAGTTTTAAATAGTGATGGTGATTGCATTATTTAAACCTATTAGAAAAAAACAGGGATTGAAAATTAGTTGTCATTTGTTCCATGATGATAACTTGTGAAATGGTTTCTCCTCACATTCCCTTTTTCTTCCCTTTTGAGCAGTCTGAAGTCCTTCATAAGACTGGGAGAGTTGTACTTAGACACTCGCTTCACAGAGTTTAATTTTGTATATGTGATCAGCAGGTGAAGATCATTTTTAGAACCTTTTAATAGAAAAACAGTGCTCCTCTGTTGACTTTGCACTAACTTTAACTTTTTGCCTATCTGACAAAAATTTCTGACAACTACAAAAGGGCTTCATTTCTGTGTAGTCTCTCTAGTGGCTGGATCCTTAGCTCTGCATGCCCAGCACAACAGAATTTCACTGGCAGGTTTGCCAACAATGCTGATGTTGTCCTGCAAGCTGCACTGCTGATTCTTGCATGGGTTTCTTTTTGTGTGCTGTGTCATTTCCCCCCCTCCCCCATTTTCCAGTTTTATGTTGGACACTGCCATGTTTAAGTATCTTTCTAGGCTCCTTCTAGCTCTTGTGCACACAAGAAAGGGCTCTTGAACCCTGGCTGACAGTGCCTGTGTCTGTCCATGTGGCTCCTGGATACTGACTACCTACCTTTGATAAATACTGATCTTCTGGAGAACGGTTTTCTCATGGCAGCCTTCTTTGCTCCCTGTGGAATTCAGCTTTCCCCCTGCAAGTGGAAGCTCTTGTGAGCTTGTTTCCTTCTGCCTCCCCCCTCCCACCCCGGATAAAACCACTTCCTCCGCTAAAGTGTGTGTGTGTGTGCGCACTTTGCATGTGTGGGTGTATTCCGCCTCCCCATACGCACACCCTTGCATCTAGTCATGAATGAATGCTTGTACAAAAAGTCACAGAGATATGATTTTCAGCTTTTTGATGAACAAAGACATACATGAAGATGAACACAAAAGATCAACACAAAACAAGATGATTGATCAAATCCTCCCTACTATTGGCTATTATTTTCTGCCTCGTAAGTGGCAAGCTGTACATTTATGCCAATTTATCTGCTTCAGGGAGCATTCTTGGTAGCAGGACAAAGTGAATAAAAGTGGTTTGCTTTGCAAATGAATGCAAATAGGTGTGCCTTTGGGGAGCCTTTAAACAGGGCTAAGGCACTCTGATTATGAGTGAAGCTGCCATTTGGACATGGTGAAAAGAGCACGCTCAAGCCATTGATTGGAGGAGACAGTGAAAAGTCAGGAAGGGCCCCGTTAAGCTTGCAGTGCAGCGGGCGGACGGACGTCAGTGTGGTTCGAGCACAGTGGGAGAATGACAGGCAGGATTAGCGTCAGGGAGAGGCTTTGCCGTAGCTGTGGAGATGGTCTCTGGGGTCATTCACCTCTGACTGTTGTTCTGAGCTGATGGCTCTGTAATGCAAACTGCCTGATGCATGGCTGTTCATTATCGGAAATGGTGATTAGGGGAGGTTATTTGTCATAAAGTGCTCTTTTTTAAAGAAAGAAATAGAAGTGGGGAAGCTGTTGCTTGCTACTCTATGTGGAGGAAGCTTGATGCAGATGGCTTCGAGAAAAAGGGAAGGTGGAAACAACTGTGCATGTGTGAATGTTAAGGTTGCTCAAGGCAGAACTGTTGCTCTCTTGCGTTGGGAGGTTTGGTTTGATGTGATTTGTCATAAAATGAGAAGCTGGGATCCTTTGCAATGGCTGTCACGTGTTGGCCTCTGTAAAGAGCAGTGAGTTCCTTTCTGCATGGTTTTTCCCCAAGTGCGCATCATGCTCAGAAGTTATTCAGTCTGGTCACTTCTCACATTGTCAGTACCACTGATGTGCCTTCTTTCTGATTTCATTGAGTTACCCACTCAACAAATCTCTTGCAATATCTTAAAAAATTACTTCCTGGAGAAGAGGATTCTGTAGATTATTTTGAAACATTGATATCATATGGTGTTGCTTTTTTCCTTTGGTGTGACAAAGAAAAAAAATCTCCATTTTATTGTGAATGAATAAGCATTAGCAGACCTATATGTGTTATGGGTAATATACAAGATAAAGTTGATCCATTTACAACATCTTGCATTATTTTGCAGAGCAAAACAAAGTAGGAATTATGCATCTACCTGTTAAAAACAACATTGTGTCATTTGATTACTTATGTGTTCTGCTCCTATGTTTTTAGCCCTCAAAAATCCTCCTAGTTCCTTAGCATAATGAATGTTCTGCAAATCTTTTACAGGCACCTCAATGGACAGAAGAGGACCTTAGCCAGCTGACAAGAAGTATGGTTAAGTTCCCAGGGGGGACTCCTGGTCGATGGGAAAAGATTGCTCACGAATTGGGTCGATCAGTGGCAGATGTGAGTTCACTCGAATTTGCATTGTATGGACAAACCAGAACAAGACAGGCACTGTAGAAGCCAGACATAGATGGGGTCCGACATTGTCTTTCGAGAGAGGCTACAATCCTTTTAGGACCTGGAAGTGAACCATTAACTAAGCAAGCAAGAAGCAGATGTCAGCTGGTCATGTTCTCCCCCCCCCCCTCCACAATTAACAGCTGTAACTGATCAGCTATATATAGGGATTCTGGTGCTTAGAGACTTGAGCTACCATAACATGATAACAGAAGAACAATGCCAGTTTTCAGTTTTGTAGCAAACTCTTTTATCTCAAAGAGAACATTTGTGAGATTTAAGTAAAGATAATATTTCTGGTTAAGTCTGGAATGGTTTGAGTTTTTTAAAAAAACAGCAATGCTTATCAGCTAATGTTGTTTAGACAGGTGGCATCTATGAATTAAACTGGATTTTATTGCATGAAATAGCAGGACTTGCACCAGAGTTTGGAATACAGTGGTGTAGAAAATGACTAATTTGCACTTCCTGTGGAAGGGGAAACATGCACGGCTGTTTTTTAAAAACAAAACCTTGAACTTAAAAGAGTTGCGGTTCTTGGAAGTGGAAATAAAATTCCATTCAGGTGGCTCTGATTCCAGAGCAATGAAAGAGGAGCTTGAGTGTAGTATGGAGTGGTTCCCAATGGCTGTGGTGCTTGGTATTTGCTACAGCTGGGCTTTAAGAAAATTGCATTGTGCAAAGCCTCCCTCCTGTGAGAGATGCTGATCACACACCCACTTTGTCTTGCATTGATCACTGTCCCTCAGGCAAGAAATTCTGGAAGGGGAGGGGCTATGCAGATGCTGAAGACGGAAAGAATGGTAATGTGAGGAGGGAGACAGGAACTCTTGATCTTTAAATAGGAACAGTGTGGTCTGGGATCACCATGGGCTGACGCTCTTTCTTCGTGACCTCAGTACAGTTCAGAATTAATAAAATTGAAGATATGCTTATGCTGCACTATTATGGGCATATAAATTGAGCAATTTCTTTGAGGCGCAGCATTAAAAAAACCCTCTGCAAGTTGCTTTCTTGAAGAACTTTTAGGTTGTTTTTCCTTTTCAGTTGCTGTTCTTAGAACAAAATTATTTAAAAGGACTGTTGCTGGCTTTTGACAGTTTGTGGTTGCAGCTTTCCTTTCCAAGTGCATTGACAGCTTAAATTCATGTGGATTAGAATGGGGTTTGGGGTGGTAGAATGGTTTTGTGGTAAGGTTTTGGTATTTGCATCCAACTTTTTAATGCTGCATTTATTTTTCATGCACTGTTCAATTATCTTTAAAAAATCTTGTCCTGAATGAACTATGTTGTGCGCTCTTTGGAGCATTTAATTGATGGGATATTGCAAAATAAGAAAGTTGTGTTTATCTCATTGTTTTTAACATACAAAGGTATTGTGACCATTCAGGCTGAGACTCACAGGGGAGGGAACTCCTGTCCCTCCCCATTAACTCCTACCTTCTATCTCCTCCCAACCTTTTTTGTTCTCCCTGTATTTTGCAGCAGTTTTGAGGGTTTTCACAGGTTCGTATGAAATTTCCCACCCACCCA
This sequence comes from Heteronotia binoei, assembly GCF_032191835.1. Taxonomy (NCBI): domain Eukaryota; kingdom Metazoa; phylum Chordata; class Lepidosauria; order Squamata; family Gekkonidae; genus Heteronotia; species Heteronotia binoei. The sequence continues at coordinate 35,012,416 of NC_083232.1, forward strand.
CCCCAGTACACAACTCCAGTATGCAGATTGATTGATCCACATTTTTAGCCTTGTTCAGAATTTGATATATTGATGAAGCTGCCTTACACTGGGAAAGGAAACTGTTTATCTGACTTAATACTGCCTGCTCTGACTGCAGCTCTCCCGTGTCAGGTAGAGGAAGATCTTCTACCCAAGACCCTTTAACTAGAAAGGATTAGACATGAAACTTCCTCTGTATGCAAAGCCATAACATGACAGACATGCATTCCTTCCCCCCCACACACACTTGAAAGTGTATTTCTTATAAAATACAAAGATTGTTGTCACATCTGTTTGGGATCCGCTAGAGAAATAATGCAAGTTCAAAAGTATCCTCCTTTTTCAAGTAATGGGGAAAGAGTGGTACTCCCACAAGGCACTGGGAAATGGCCCTGAAACCTAGGATTGCATCCAGACTAGTGGTTCAACAGGGTTTACCGTAGGAACTGGATTAGGAGACATTTGGGGCTTTCATGGGAGGGAATAGAACTAGAGGAGTAAGCTGTGTTAGTCTGTTGCTGCAAAACATTAAAGAGTGCAGTAGCCTTTTCCTCATACAGATGATGCAGTTTTCTATACTGTATCAATGTATATAATGTGTCTCTTTTATAGTATAAGGCACAATATTGTAAATATGGATATGCTGGTGAGTTATGTTTTATTGCCATGATTAGTTTGTGTGGAATACTTTCCCGAGCCATTGCTGTCACTAGGGAAAAGAAGGCAGCCCGTTTGAACAGTTGTGGGATACCAGTACAGTACTTTTTCAAAAAGGAGTAGGTCCAGATGAAAACCAAACTGCACACTCACACAGCATGATGGGGTGTGTGTGTGTGTATTGATCAGTCCACAGCTTTCTTTGTCTGTTGTTTTCCAAGATAATTGGTCCTAAGAATCTAAACAGCCGAAGCAACTATTTAACATATAAACCATTTCAGATCTCTGTGGAAAAGAAAATGCTGCTCAGATTGATAGTGTATCACATTTTTAATTTGTACCTAAAAAGATACTGAGGCAGTTATTAAATTACTGGTTCTGGCTTGTGGTATTAATTAGATTTGTTTTGGCCAAATGTTTTGATTATGAAAGGAAAGCTGACTTCAGTTCTCTTTAATCCGAGTTCCTGCCAGTTGACCTGGTTACCTATGCCAGTGCTCCAGGTCTGCCTCCAAACATCTGTTGTTTGACCCATTTTTTTCTTGCTGAATGTGTAGCTTCAGACTTAATGTCTCATTCCTGCCCTCTTGCTACTTGGCAAAATAACTAAGCATTTTCCCTCTCTCCCCCAACCATGTGCATATAGTAGTGATGGGTGAGTCCCCCTCCCCAGTTTGATTAATTTTGAGCTTTTGGAGAACATTAAGAGAGCCTGGCTTTTGCCAAGGATGTTTTATATGATGGTGCATGTGCATTGATCAGTTGTGTATAATCTTACTGCCCCTTGGAATTTGTTCTGCATTTTCTGTGGCCAGTACACTAAACCTGTAGCCCATGTGGATGCCTCCTTTTAAGAGTTGTGCAAAACAAGGATGTAGATGTGAAGCATAGCAGAAAACAACAGCTGGGCATACTACATTTTTGTATCTTAAACTGAGCAGTTGGGGAGAATTTTCAGTGGGTTGTCTGCTCATTGTATGCTCTTATTTGGGGGTGGTCTCTGCGCCTCCTGTCTGTGGCCATTTGGGGAGAAATATATGCAGTAATTCCTTGAACTTATTCTGCCACCTTAACATAAAATACATCCATAAAAATACAACCCCCTCCCATAAAGTACATCATTTAGCATATAAATTTGTATTGCTGCACATATTTATGGAATTTAAAAGTATAAATGCCTTAAATGTCAAATATACCCAATACAAGAAAGCTTTAAACTGCTGCATTCTATGCTGTTTTAGCACATGTATCTTAATTTTTTGCCACCTGAGAGGTGTGTGAGTGTGGGGGAAATTAGAGAACAAATTTTGTAGTAAGCGAAAAAGTTATTATTTGGACTGGAATATCTCAGACAGTCACAATAGCTAAGGCAGCCAACCCATTTGGATATTGTATCACTGAACTCTTCAGTAATTGTCATGAAGCGTGGTATAGCTTATTAATTGTTCCAACATTATTCACTTGTAACATTAAGCATATCCTTGAAAGTATGAACAGGTATATGTTACTGTATGCACAGGTACTAACAGGCAGGCTTCAAGTTTTGACTTTGCCAAAACTACAGGTTCATCCTTGACACTTTCATCTGGATGAGAGAGCCGTAAATGGAATTCATCACTGTATGGAGAGATTAAGGAAGGCAGAGAGGCTCAGATGATGGTAGCTCTAGGGAATCTGTGTGAATGTCCTCTTTTTTTGTAAGTAGATGTCAAGGCTTGCATCTAACAAAGAGATGTTCCTGCACTGCTGAGTTTTTTGTGCTTCCTATATTGCCCACATAGACCCTGGAGGTGTCTCTAAACTGATCCAGCAAGTTTGCAGCTGTTTCAGGTGCCTGTTGGTGAAAAAGTTGGCCATTGAGTCAGCAATCAATCAGAGGCTTTTTTTGTTGGGGGGGGTGGTGTAATTTATTTATCCTGCCTTTTTTCATGCCCCAAGGCAGCTTACAAGTCACAGTTAGAACATTAAAACTTACACCACCAGAAGAACACTGCAGGTGGATCCCTTCCCCCCAAAGACGCCTGCAGTTTATGCCCCATTATAAGCTCGCCAAATAAAGTGGTTGTGCAGTCTCTTGTGAAGTTTTCTAACAGTGGTGCTCCCCTTACCCAGAGAACCTGTTCTGCAAAGTGGGAGCTTTGGTGGACAAGGCATAGGCTCCAGTTGATGCCAGGCTTACGTGGGAGCAAAGCCAGTAGGTGGCAGTTGGCAGTAGTTGGTGCTTGTGGACATATGGGAGGAGCCCCTTATTTAGATATCAGGGTCCTAGGCTGTGAAGGGCTTCAGCAGTTGTAACTAGCACCTTGAATTAGACTCTGAAACAAAGTGGCAGCCATTGTAGTGGTTTGTGAATAAATAAGATATTCTCACTGGATAGCCCCTAACCATTGGACTGCTGCATTCTGAATTTGCTGAAGTTTCCTTGTTGTCTTCAAGGGCAGCCCAACAAAGAGTACATCACAATCATCCAAGTACAAAATTACAAAACCATGTTATTAGCATGGCCAGCTTGGCTGAGCCTACAGCAGCTGATAAAAGGCATTCTTGCCTGTTTGCCAACCTCCTTTTCAAACACCAAGGCTGAGTCCATGAGCACCATTCTACAGCATCTTCTCTATGAAGTTCAGCAAGGCAACGCTTGACCTATTGTGCCAGTATACATTCTTAGAAAGCACGTTGCCTGTTCAAAGCGTTGAAGTGTGCTTTCTATGTCTGTCATCAAAACTCACTGTCTTGGGGTGACCAAGTAGTCACAGGTCCTCAAAGGACTTTAAGAGCCTGTTGTTGCTCACAAATCCTTAATTATATAGTATGCATCATTCTAGGATGTGGCAGGATCTTGCAGTGCTTCACATTGCAAGATCCACTAGTGGTCCATGTAATTTTTAAGGTTCTCTCTTCATTGTTGCTGGACTAGCAAAAGATTCCTTTCCCATTACTACCAGTTTGAGTTAACTCATCCACACAGTGTCCTGATGAAGGGAGTGATCTCCCTAGATGCAGTGGGTTTAAGGAATGCTGATGTGAGCATATAGGGTTGCCAGCTACCTCCTGGCAACTAGCAGGAGATGGGGAGAACTTAGCAGCATCAAAGAGAGACCAATGCTGGTGTTACTGGTAACACGGCAATGTCACCTCTAACACACACCGGAAGTGATGTTGTTACATCACCAGTAATGGGGATGGTCTGGTATTTGGGCAAAAACTTTAGGATAGAAGTAATTTTTACCATAGAATTTTTGCCAGAAACACCAAAACATCCTGTGCTGCCAGTGATGTGATGATATCACTTCTGAAGCACACATTGCAAGTAATGCCAGCCTAGACCTCCCTGTGCTGCCATTAAGTTCCCTTGCTAGCCAGCTGATTGTGGTCATTCCAGGGCCTGGCAAGCCTCTGGGCATAATGATTTGGAAAACATGATCCAAAAGTGGTAATAGGAGAGAGAGGCAAAGCAGGTGGAACACCTTGGCCTGACTCTCCATGCAGCTCATTGGCAGCAGTACAGTGGGCTGGCTATGGTGTCAGTCACCTACTGGTGAATGGAATACATGGAATGATACATCTAGGGATATATCCTTGATTGCCTACATGCTAGTCTGGATTCCAGGGCCTGTTGATAGAACAGTGCACTCAGACAAAACAGGATCTCATTGTTAGGTAATTTAAAGTTACCAGAGCATGCATATGTACAATATAACTTTTTAAATAACTGCATTTATGTCTTGTCATCTTTTTCTCAAGCAGGGGACTATTGTTCATGCACACAATCTTACATGTTAATTTCAGATAGCATGTGTGCTATTCATTCACAGAGAATAAAGGATTAGCAATGTAACCTTGTACATATGTGCCTGCAGTGAAGTGGGGTTTGGATTCCTAGTCTGAACTCATGCCAGAAACATGCAGTAGTAATGAAACACATCAGAACAAGGAATAACTTTGGGGCAGGGGCAAGTGGTGTTAGTTTTGTACATATTCAGAACTGACCACTTTATAATATGGACCAAGTAATTACATGCTTGATATTGGTGCGTGCACATGTTGCATGCAAAGCATACAACCTCTTAATGACAAGGTCATGCAAGTCATTTAACCATTGCTGTATCCATGATGTGTGACCTAAAAGAAGACCACAGATTTATACCCCGCCCTTCTCTCTGAATCAGAGTCTCAGAGCGGCTTACAATCTCCTTACCTTCCCCCAGACACCCTGTGAGGTGGGTGGGGCTGAGGCTATTTTGGATGCTACTTTAGCTCTCAGAGTTATAATGCAAGTGAATATATGAGCTTCCATAAATAATAGCTTTTGAAAGGTAGATCAAGAGCCTTGTAATAATGCATGGTGACCATGCAAGATCTGTGGGTCCAAGTGGAGATCCAGAAACCTTGTTAGCATTATATTATGCTTGCAAGAGGGCTTTTTTAGTTTCCCATTTCTGGTAGCATCTTTCTGTGCAGGTGTGTATGGAAGGTCATAGAGAAGTACCTCATAAGGTATTCTACAAGACATGAAAACTGGTCAACATCCCCCCTCCATACATGTGGAAGCTTTTTTCACATAGGCAGAGGCCTTTCAGAATCCTGGCCACTATTTTAAATGTTTTTTTAAGTCCACAGAGGGAGTGTAAACTTTTTATTTTATTATTTTGTTTTGTTTGACTTATATCCCGCCCTTCCTGTGGAGTAGGCTCAGGGTGGTTAAACAATTGAAAAACACAATATAAAACAGCTAAAATACAGACTTAAAAACTCTGCCTCAACAGTTATGACAGATTGGTCCAGAGGTCCATCACATCCCAAGATTGCCGGGGGAGGGAGGCCTAATAGAGGATGACGTCTGCCGCCTCAACTGAAGGCCTGGCGGAAGAGTTCTGTTTTGCAGGCCCCAGTGGCAGTAGCAGACTGGCATTAAAAAAAAAGCCTTTAGCATAGCTATTAACTGCAGCTTTTCTGAACTGTGACGGCAAAGAGTTCTCCAATTTCATTCTCATGAAATAATATCATTTGCTTGCCTGAGAGGATGTAAACTGATTCTACTTGCCCCTGCGGTCACTAATCTCTTGCATTCAGGTTGCAATAGCAGACTGATGGGGGATTTGTTGCCGTCATGAAAAAGGCCCAGGTAGGCAGCAAAACAATCGACAGGTGGGTAGAAATAAGCACACTTTTCTAATTAGCATGGTGCCTGGTAGTGTGAGGTTAAAAGGGTGCAGTTATGAAAGCATCCCATATGTCAGTGAGAAGATGATGAAATGATTAACCATTGCTGTGCTGCCCACGTCTAGATGCAGCTCCTGGAGACAAACAGGCTTTTAAATGACATTGCTGGTACAAGATGCTAACTTTCAGAATAACACAGGATCTGAGTAAAATGTGTGTTATGACCGAAGGGTCTCTAGACTATAAATTCACAAAGTAAAAAGTGCAAGTTACTGTTATCAGAGAATATTTTTAGAGGTTTTTGAGAGTGTACATCTTAAAGTCTCCAGATTCTTTATTAAAATATTTTCATCTCACTGTCAGCAGTGGTTTTACAAAAGCCAATATGCACTGGCACTGCAGCAGGTAAAAAGCACATAATCTCTCTCTCTCTCTCGGCTTGACTTCGCGAACGAAGATTTAAGAAGGGTGCAGTAGTCCACGTCTGCTGCAGGCTCGCTGGTGGCCGACAAGACCAATGCAGGACAGGCAGATCCGGCCACAGTGGCTGCAGGGAAAAGTTTGATTTGGGGTTGGTGCTGTAGCAGTATGATTCTTCCTCAATCTTCTTTTGTTCTCAAGACCAGCTATGCGTGCGTTCTCAAAGGAAGAGACAGCCTGGTGGATGGTGTGCCTCCATGCTTTGCGATCTGAGGCTAGGTCAGACCACTGGTGATGGTTGATGCGACAGGTGCCAAGGGATTTCTTCAAGGAGTCCTTGTACCTCTTCTTTGGTGCCCCTCTATTTCGATGGCCGGTGGAAAGTTCGCCATACAGAGCAATCTTGGGAAGGCGGTGGTTTTCCATCCTAGAAATATGCCCTGCCCAGCGCAGCTGCGTCTTCAACAGCAGTGCCTCGATGCTTGTAACCTCCGCCCTCTTGAGGACTTCAGTGTTGGTCACAAAGTCACTCCAGTGGATGTTGAGGATGGTGCGAAGGCAGCGCTGATGAAAGCACTCAAGGAGTCGCAGGTGATGACGGTATAAAACGGTATAAAACCCACGATTCGGAGCCGTAGATAATAACCATCAAATAAAACCACTTACTGGTCATGACAAACCTGCTTTTATAACAAGGCAGCCTGGCACAAAATTGGGCCAGTGTTGGCTTCCTGAGATCAGGATAAGAGGATTGGTGCCACAGGTGAGACTGGGCTGTGTTAAATCTTATAGACTGAGGGCAGCCAACAGTCGGCAGAGAGGTCTGAGAGGACTGGGGTTGGTGCACAGGTTCCCACCAGACCAGGAGATACGGTTCCACAGATATGTGGGTCCTGAATAAGGCAGGGACCCAAAAAACACATCTTGGAAACCAGTATGCCCTGTTCTTGAAAAGCCAAGTCAGGGCTCATCTGGAGTGTTGGAAAAGGAATTGGGAAATGTAAAAGAAAAACCCTTCTCTTGGAATTGGCACCCTCATTTACATGGGCCTATGAAGAACAAAGGAAGGAGGTGAAGGGATGGAACAGACAAAGGATCTTGCTTCACCTTTGTACAGAAGGTTTTAGAGGTGTAAGAAATGAACACATCATTGTATGGCAGCTCTGCATGGCTGTTCTTTCTTCTGTCATTGGAATGGGGCTTGAGAGACTGCATCTCCATTGCTCAGTCTGAAGTGCAGCCTCACCTGGCTGAGCAACAGACTGATTTGAGACGAAAGAAGGTAACTAGTGAGGTCCTCAAATCCTGAGATGCATTTAATTACAGACTATGGGTCCAAAAGTACTCCTAGAATATTAGATGCAGTCCCAACAGTCCTAAAAAGTACATCTAAAGAGTTGGGAGACATGTAAAAAACAACAAAACTAGAATGGATTAGAGAATGAGCTATAAACCAGTAAATTCCCATACTGAATCTCACCTCTTCTGAAAACTTAGTAAGTGACCTGACCAATTGAAAGCAGAGTTACATACTTTAAAGTCTGATTAAATCAATGGCCTAGAAGAATACTAGGCTACTTTTCAGGTCTGTTGAGACAGTGTATGTGACAAACTCAAAAAAGACCACGATACCAAATGATTATAGGTTTGGCATCTCATTTATGAAGAAATGCTGGAGCTCTTTTTAGTATTTGTGTGGGAGGGGGAATCTCTGAGCAGGAGATACAAAAGTTTTTAAAACCATAACTGAGTTGGAGAAGGTGAATTAGGAGAGTGTTCTGTGCTTTTAAAGTCCTGGGTTATCTGCTGAAACCAATATCCCACAGATGCAAGGAAACAAAGTGGAAATTTTCACAGATGCTGGAATGGCCAGTGGCATAAGCAGCTATTTTAAAAGATGGGCTGTAATTAAGGGAATTATGCACCCTCGAGCTCACTGAAATGACTTGAGTTTATCTGGCTCTTTTGGACTGTGACTATGAGAGTCAGAAGGGTAGCTTCCACTTGGAGTTGGTATATCTCTGTAAAATCCTGGAGATTGACTGTGGATAGTTTATCATTATATTTATGGATTTGCCAGAGGCTGTGGGATGCATAGTTTATAGCTGAAATGTTAAGGTTGATCCAGCATGACCATTTCAACCTGAAAAACACATTTATTTTGAAGAGCTGTGGTTCACTGGCACATTTAGCATGCTTCCAGGGTTTAGTTGGCATTTTCAGTGACGTCTTAGTGGTTCTCAAAACTGGGAAATCCAGTTGAGAGCTGGGTTAGATACTCACTGCCAGTTGATGTCAACCACACTGTGTTAGATGGACTATTGATACTTAATGGTATTTGTTACGTTGTGATCAGTTTTACTTAGAGGTCTTTGAGCAGTTTTGATAGACATAAATGTTTCGTGTTTTTTTCTTCTCCTCCTAAACAGGTCACTGTGAAAGCCAAGCAGATAAAGGATTCTGTTACATGTGCTCCAGGTATGTTTCCGAGGCCTATCTTTGTTTAGAATATTTTTATCCTGCTTTCTTCCAATGCAGAGGACTCACATAGCCAACAAAATAATGAAACTATAATTAGACAGCCCACCCCTGATACTACCCCTGATTTTATACACATATGAACCTGCTCAATTACTGCAGTCATATTCAGGGCCCCTTCTTTGTTTGTTTGTGTTAATTGTTTTATAATATTGTTTTTAGAAACTTGTGTTAATGGTTTTGATAGTTTGAAGGTGTTCATCTGTTGCTATGCCATTAACCATTAACCAAACTAACCATTAACTTCAAACTATCAAAACCATTAACCATTATTGCTATGCATCAATGAAAAAGAAAAGCAAAGTTGTAAGAATTAGTGCTTCCTCTGCAGTATTAGGAAGCTTGCAAAAAGCAGATAGCTCCAAGAATGAGTGACGGTGGCTGTATGTAACTATCCAATTATGAACATGGCCCCCAAGTACAGGCAGAAAATTCCACACAGTGGGGCCATGCAGATATAGGTGGTATTTTTTTATAAACCCAAATAAAAGTTTGCAAAAAATTAGGAATGGTTAATCATTCCCAGAGCAGAAAAGTAGTAGCTGTGCTTGCAACAGGACTCAGACAACAAAATGCTGACCAAGATCTTGTGTTTTTTTTTAAAAGAATCAGTTGAAGGGAGAAAGCAGTGGCAGCGGCAGCAGCAGAAGGACAAGATAATGGCAGGAGGGTTGCAGGCAAAGATGAAGAGATGGCAGCAAGTACAAGGCAAGCAGAGGGAGGAGAGGAGTAGGCAATAGGTGGAGCCACCCACCCCCAATCAGCTTTGAGTAGACAAGGAGAGACTTGGAGCAGAAAGCACTTGAGCGCTTCTGCTCCAAGTCTCTTACCTCTTGCATCAGCCTGCTGCTGGGGAGGTGGAGGAGAAAGTGTGTCACACCATTAAGCAGGCTGGCAGCAGTAAGAAGCTTGTGGGATACACATTCTGCTCTAAACCTCCTTACCCTCTGCTGCCCAGATAATTGGGGTTTGGCTGGCAGGGTGGTTGGGAAGGCAGGAAAAGGCTGAGGTAGCAACAGAAGGGAGAAGTAACTTGGGGGGCCAGCATGGGTATGATTTCCCTTGTCCAATTGGATTCTCATGGGTCTTTTCTTGCTTGTATTTATATCCAGACTTCATTACTCACAGTTCCTAAGACAGTTTAGTTTCCCATCCAGGCACTGTCCAGACCAGCTCTGCTTACTCACCAAGGTTACTGCATCAAGAATCTTCAGACAGCGTTCTGAAATTAAACATGTGATGGTTGTATCGCTGGTACCTTGTGATCTCTCCTTCCTGGGAGTTCAGAGCAAGGGAAAAGAAGACTAGTGGATGCTGGAAGTAGGTGCTATAGCCAGTTCTGACTGTATTGGTCACTTTCTCTGCCTGTAACTGCATCCATAAAGCTTATATGCCTTCATTAAGTATAGGTTTAGCCCCAAGTTATGAGCAGTGCCGAAGTAACCATTCCAGAAAGCAAAAAAGGTGAATAAAAGTAATGGAGGCTTTCTTTAGCCAAGCTCTGTTGCTGCGTGGAACCACTGCAGTTCATTTCAAATGAATTGTATCTATACAGCAGCTGCACTCTCTCTGTGTGGTTAGTATGTGTTAACAAAAGAACTAGCATACAATGGAAGATCATACTGAATTGATACTATTTCCAGACTCTTAAGCCAGGTGTAGCTGCATTAACAAAGTAATTTTTAAAAAGTATACATGCAGCCCATCTTGTTGTTTATATTCTTCAGCTCTCCTGTTTTCTAAAACCATAGATTTTGTTTATTTAACATTTGATTACACAGTGGTCTTGGACAGAACCATTCTCACAGATACCACCCCCTATTTCCATTCTTGCATAAAATCCACTGCTGCCAAAAATTTAGCCACAACCAAAATAGCTCCAAAATTAGCATCAGCTAGTAGGGAAGACATAGAAGCAAGAGGGAAGCACTGGAGCATATAGCTGGCTGTATCCAGAGGTTTCTGAAAGGGGTGACCCTAGGCCACATGCACAGAGTAGGATACTCCTTGGAATCTGACCAAAATAGGGATGGGGGAAAGCGTTTAGCCTAGCCAAGAGAAAAGCACTCTGATATTCGGGGACAGCCAATCAGAAGAAAATTAAAAGGATAAATCCCGATTTCTCAAGGGTAAATTTGAACCTTCTTGTTTGAGGATAATAATAATTGTGGAATCCTATCAGAGGGTAAAAGTGGTAGGACCAACTTGGCTACTAGGGGCCCCCCTTGCCAGTGTTCATTTCGCTTATCACAAATCAAACTGAAAGTGTTGTTTCCAACAGGTATTATTAGGCTCTCGGAGCTGAAAATGCTGGCCCAAAACTCAAAACCCAACAAGGCTGGTGTTAACTTGTCAGATCATATAATCACACAGAGAGAAAAAGAAGAAGGGGAAGAGGAAGAAGCAGCAGCAAAATACAGCTGTGATCCAGAGCCATTGGAAATGGCAGCAACAGATCAGCAGCAGACAATGCTGAGTGAAACCAGACATCGCAAGCGGAAAACTGCTGCCAGAGCTGACACTGCCTTCCCAGTGGCGAAAGAAACAGCAGAGGACAAATGTCGAGGGAGGCGCCAGAAGGACTTTTACACTGCAGAACAAGAGGAATGTAGTGATGACGAGTCCAAGAAAAGGGAGAGATGTCACAATTTAGAAGACTTGTGGACTCAAAATCAACAGAAACTTCTGGAGCTTGCATTACAGCAGTATCCAAAGGGCACAGCAGAGCGCTGGGATAAAATTGCAAAATATGTTCCAGGGAAAAGTAAGGTAGAATCAAAGTTTTTGTGCGGGATAGACCATGTTGCTCTTCGATACAATCCCCTAGTCTAACACTGAAGCATCAACCAGTCTTTTAAAGCAGTGGTCCCCAACCTTTTTGGCACCAGGGACCGGTTTTGTGGAAGACAATTTTTCTATGGACGGGGGGAGGGGGGGGCCATGGTTTCGGGATGATACAATTGTGCACTTTATTTTGGTGTGGTGGTTAAGTGTGTGGACTTTTATCTGGGAGAACCAGGTTTGATTCCCCACTCCTCCACTTGCAGCTGCTGGAATGGCCTGGGTCAGCCATAGCTCTAGCTATGGTCCTTCAAACGGCAGCTGCTGTAAGAGCTCTCTCAGCCTCACCTACCTCACAGGGTGTCTTGTTGTGGGGGAGGAAAATAAAGGAGATTGTAAGCCACTCTGAGATTTGGAGTGGAGGGTAGGATAAAAATCCAGTGTAGTTGTCTTGTTATTATTACTACATTGTAATATATAATTAAATAATTATACAACTCATGGCCCGGTTGCTAACAGGCCAGGGACCGGTACTGGTCCATGGCCCGGGGGTTAGAGACCCCTGTTTTAAAGGCTAGCCAGTTTCATTTACATTCTACAACTACCTGTAAAAGTGTATTTGGAGTCCAGAGTGATGCCTAAAGGAAACTAGGTTTGCATGTTAAACTGGGACCATTTATCTGCAGCTGTGATGGTTATCACCTGTCCTGCTCATATTTTCCACTTCCATCCTGTTATTTCTGTAAGTGGACAAGGAGAGCTTAAACTTTGGAATGCGTCTTAGTATTTAAATAAGAAATGTAGTAATCCATTTACATTCCCGTAGTTCTTAAAGTGGCACATTAAACTGCCTACCAGCTGAATGTTGCATAGTTTCAGATACAGGAAATTAAGCAGCCAGAGGACACTGAATTATAAAGCAGTGAAGTGCTGGCCATGTTCCTGATCCATCCTGTAATTTGCCAATGGCTAGGTTCTGAAAGGGGTCAATGTTGTTAAAGGAGCTTCAAGTGCTTGAACAGCAGGGTGCTTCTGTGTTGCATATGCCAAAAGTTCAACAGGAAGGAAAAGGGAATGCACTTGGGCTTTCACAGAATGTCACTTGAGAACCTGGAATGAAGTTTGACTAATCTGTCTCAGACATCATTCCTTCCTCTTTTCATTGCCAGGGCAGGACTTTTCTGAGGGTTGGTTTGGTTTTGTGTAGCACTGATTCTAAAACAGTGTGACAAACAAGTTAGTGAATTGGATCTAAAGTGTACTGTTGGGTTTGAGATGATTCCTTGTATGGTATGTCTGATCAGGAATTCAGGGTATCAGAAAAAAAATGTTTTTAGAGACCTATAAAACTTTTCTTGTTCTTCTAGATAGCACAGAGAAGTATTATTCCTCCAGTTTATCTGAATGCAAGTCCATTAAGAATGGATTCAGAATACTGAAGTTATGTGCCTTATGGTATATGCAGGTACATGACTACTTGTAGAATTAGTGTGAACCATTTGGTGTGTGTAATGAGTTAGCACGCAGGTCCAAAACTCCAGCAAAGAGTAGAGTTACAATCTCAGTTAGGAGAGTTAGTACCAATTTGTTCACACACTTTATTCACAGGAGGTTACAGTTGTGGTCATGAACACACATGAAAAAATTCAATAATGTGAGAACTGACCCTTACAAAAGACTCCCAAAATATAAATTCTTTGAATAACATTTGCATGATCATTTTTTAACTGCAAGTGTTGTTTTCTAATAAAAGCTATTTAAGATTGTAATGGTCAAGTTTTTCTTTCTCTCCTTACAGGAAGAATGTGTGGCTAGATACAAGTTGCTGGTTGAACTCATACAAAAGAAAAAAATGGCAAAGAGCTGAATATGTGGAAGAACTGTGCTTACTGGATTGGGATATTTTAAACATCATATGCAGTCATGTGTATTTTTGTATGTCAGTATTTCAGTACGTCATGTGCCTTAGTAATACAAATCAATAAATTTTATGCCTTTAAAATTGTGTTAATAAGATCAAAATGTATTTTTGTACTGGAAAGTATGGACATGATCTAGTGCTGATCTTCATAGTTGATATTTTAGGAAACTGCTCTTTGATGTACACTGGTACTGTATAACTTTCTGAAAACTTAAATTGCAGGAGTCTACTTGGTGGGGGTGACAAATGTGCCTTTTTCTTTTGCCTTTTCACTAACTGTGTTTCCGCATTCATTTTCCTTTTAGTCAGGTGAACCACTTTCTGTAAGCTCAGTGCCACCTTTGTCTACTGTAGTCATGCTTTTGCAGCCATCACTGAATAGATTTCTGGAGATGTAGAGTGCTGGAAATCTCATTTTTGTTTTTTCTGAAACCTGCATCTGTGTATTTCAAATAAGTAGATGGTGCCAGTAGGGCATACTTTCAAGTGCCTGTTCAAAATTACATATGAAACTTCACACCTACTTAGGGAGGCATACAGCTTGCCACTAAATAGCAGTTGGGAAGTGATGGCATCCTTATTTAGGATGGTAGCATCCTTATTTAGAATGTGGAATTAAACAACGGTACTTTGAATATACCCTACACTTCAGCAAAGTCTTGTACAGTATTCCATAAACTCGCATGCAGGAATATTTGTTTTCTGAATTAAAATGCAAGGTGCATTTATATCCCAAAGATCAAATTCTAGAGTAAGAATTACCACTCCCTAAAGGATCCCATCTTTATTGGCATTTGGTAAGCCCAAAGCAAGTTAGTGCTATGTGTGTAAGCTGACTTGAATCCTAGGAAAAAGGTACAGATGTTTTAAATAAACAAGTAGGGCTCATGGACTCTACAGAAAACTGTTACTAAGAAGCCTGCTGCATAACTGATCAAACGATATCTTCCCCTATGGTGTTAGTTTAATTGAGGTAAGGCTGACTGCAGCAACGAGAGACATACATGGATGGAGAACGTCAGCCTTTTCATGACTCACTAGTATGTCCTATATTAGCGCAAAGGCAACCCCTCATAACCTTTGTTCAGTATAGTTGAAGCCTTTTAATTCTGATCAAGGTGCTTCAAAAATGTAAACTGTTAGTACATGTAAAAGAACAGGAAGGAAGAATATAGCAGCAGCTTGAATGGCATCAGTATGTAGCAATGCAAGGCACTTGAGTACCTATTAAGAGGCATCCACACCACAGCCTGAACTTGTATAATCCCTTGGTAACCTGCTGTTCTGATTCTGTAGATAAAGTGAAGCTATAACCAATACTCCCTCTAAGCATGTGAGCAAAAATTCTACTTTGTGAGCTACTTCCATTAAAGTTGTAAGTGAGCAGTTTGGCTACTGCATAAATTAGCATGCTCTGGGGCCATCCTTCCTGAGCTAAGACAAAATGTGTGAGCTGGAGGCTAAAAACTGTGAGCTACCTCACACCAACTCAGCTTAGAGGGAACACTGGCTGTATAAAGGTGGTTATTAAGTAAAATTATGCATTCAAGCACAAACAAGTACTACTATACACAAATGAACTCACAACATTGAGGATATGACCAGCCCTTCAAGTCATCAACAGTGGCTCAGGTATCATTTCCATGCCTATTTTATGGACCCCCCCCCCAAAAAAAGTAAAACTGCACATGCTGGCAGCTATCTTTAGTACATGTTGACTCATACAATAACTTGAACCTCCCTCTATTGGAAACATCTGTAGAAGCCTGAAGCCTGTTGAATATTTTATGGCACATTCTAAATCCTAACATATTGAGCATCAATAGCTTTAAGCATGTTTAGTTGGACCAGTGGTCGAAAGAGTGTATGTATGTGTATGGCCTCTGGCTATAATACAGATTGGCCTAGCTATATTGTAAATCCCATTTGAATCAACAGGAATGTTTATCAGTGTGCTAACAAAAGGGTTCACATTTAACTCTTGATCATACTCCTATTGTAATGAAAAGTGCTTCATAAAAATGGCAATAATTTCCATCTAATATTCAGTATGTTTAAAAAACGACTATAAAATAACTTGGATTTAAGAGCTAGGTTAGATTGTCATGTATTCTATCCAACCCTCACTAAATGAAAACCCTCCATTACCACTAAATGTAGTCAAAGATGATCAGCACTACACTTGAACCAGGAGTCATGCTCATCAGAATTTGACACCTGTGTGTATATACATCTATTAATAAGAACATAAGAGAAGCCATGTTGGATCAGGCCAATGGCCCATCCAGTCCAACACTCTGTGTCACACAGTAGCCGAAAAACCCCAAGTGCCATCAAAAGGTCCACCAGTGGGGCTAGAAGCCCTTCCACTGTGCCCTCCCAAGTACAAGAATACAGAGCATCACTGCCCCAGAGAGAGTTCCAACAATAAGCTGTGGCTAATAGCCACTGATGGACCTCTGCTCCATATGCTTATCCAATCCCCACTTGAAGCTATAGTCTCACTATTATTCTAGTCTTGTTTTAGATGTTACCAGTAGCCCCTCTTCCCCCCGCCCCCCAAGGGTCAGTACAGGTGGAATACGCTGCTCATTGCATGGGCCTGACCACTGCTACAACCTTCTGCCAAATATGTGTAGTGCCTGGGCTCAATGCTGCAAATAAAAAGGGCCTCATAGGTTATGTAGAGTTCATAACATTGCCCAGGTACCCCCGTTTCCCTCAATAGAAATTATAGGGGAAAACTTCAATCTTCAGCATAAAGAAACCTGTTTTTCTCCTCTTGGCTTCTAAACTGGAAATTGTCTAGTGAGGTGAAGACGGTAGTGAATGCTTCTTTAAACAAGGTAGTTGACTCTTCCTACAGGTGCTTTCCTTGGATCCTAACAGCTAGAAAAATTACCAGCTAGAACAATTACCAGCCAAATAAAAAAAAATCCTTTCATTTCTTGGATGAAGGTAATTATTTAGATTCATTCCAGAACTGAAACTGCCCTGGTTAGCGAGAGTAATGATAATCTGTTGTCTCTCTTGAACCTTTCCAGCTTTCAATAGTGTCAGCTATGGTATATTTATTGACATACTGGCTGAACAAGTATCAAGAGCATGCTGGTGTTTCCATTCCTGTCTGGTCAGCTGGTACCAAGTAGCAATGATGTGGAAGGAGACCTGATGAATTCCACAGCACATGCTGCAGGGTCCCATGAAGTTTCATCTTGTCACTATAAAATTCAGTACTGCAGGAAACCACATCCAGAAATTTCAAACAAAGTCATCACAGTACCAATGACACGCAAGTCTACTTTTTAGTAAGATATAGAATTAGTAATGGGCAGATGCAAGACTAATAAGCTGAAATCTAACCCAGATAAATGTAAGGTGCTCATAAATAGCCTGATGCCATATTTTCAATTGAGACTGACTGGAATGTTCTGTCCATGAAGGAGCTGGATCGCTTCTCAGAGGTGTTATTTGGTCCCTCCTTACAGATGAAAGCCCAGATATCCTCTGTGGCACAAAATATGTTCAGCCAGCTTTGGTGAGCCAGTCAGTAGAAACCCTTCCTTCAGAGGCACAACTTGATTACAGTTATCCATGGTCTGATCTAATTCAGGTTGTACTGATGTAGCAGTACATCTGAAGACTGCTGCTTTGTACCATTTAAAGCTTCTGCACAAAGTTACTTGCTAGTGTGACTTCAAGAAAACATGTTGCCGTTTTTCAAAGATCTACAGTGGCTGCCACTGTGCTTCCAAACATATTTCAAAGTGGTGATTATAAGTCCCAAGCAGTCTGGGCCACTTACAGGATAATTTAAAAAGCAACCTGCTCCCAAAATTTATATGACAGTGAATACCAGCTACAGTGGCTCTGGTATTAGTTCTCACCACCACCTCTGTCTTCTAAAGTAAGCAATGGTGGTCACTGCAGGGCCTTTTCTGTAGTGTCATTAAGGTGAGATTTACCTCCCCACATAAGTCTCTGAGCACCCAAGCACAGAAGCTTCAGGTGCTACCTGCAGGTTTTCTCTCAGGCTTCTGTTCGATTCCTGTTTCTTTTTCACACAGTAAATATTTATGCTGTTTTTTACTGTGGGCTATTTTATCTGCTTCACTGAGTTTTCGTTAACTATGTTGTTGAGAACAGTACAGAACAAGGAGAAAGTATGGCTAAAAACTCCAAGTCTCCTTATTTTTATAACCATAAACAATATTAAAAATTTATTAACCAAAGTTTTGTACATATTTTTTATAAACTTGCAATTTTACATCTAGGCAAAACAGCAATTGTTTGTACAAATTGTTACAGAATATTAACAAGTGGTTTAAACAAATTAAACCATACTGATTTATTTAGTAAATTATCTACAAAAGCGATGTTTTGACTTTTTAAAAAAATTTCCATGAACATATAAAAATAAATTATTCTTTACTTTTTAATTAAATCTACCAATTAGAAATATTACAAATCAAAATATCCACATTTTATGAACTTTTCACAATACAAAACAGTCACAAAACCTTATTTACAGAAATGAGGTAAGAACTGTGCAATGTTCAACCAAGCAATATTGCAGAAACAATAGGGTTATTCCAATTAAGTACACAGTGAAGGTCTAATTATACTTGGGTATTTTCCACTAATAATTCACACTTTAAAACTTCAAATTAGTGGTCATTAGCCCCCAACTTTAATCTATCTTCTGCTATGCTGCATAGTCATACCATGAATTAAACTATTCAAAGTTAATATATTCAAACACTTCACCCGTTCAAACCTTTTCATAAGAAACATTAAAATCTCTCTCCTCTTTTTTGGTAATTTATTAGTGGAAAGCAACCCAGGTAGCAATTTGCCTGAGCTATCTACAGTGACACACACTTCTAATAAAGGCAGATTAATGGGGGGAGGCTGCTGGTGCAAGGGTGATCACTCTGACCGCTTTCCAAGACTTGTTTAGTGCACGCCCAGCTGTTTAAAGCCATTCCAACCCAACAGAGGTAAGCAACAGGCACTTGGGGTAGGTCAAACATTTCCAGAACTTGAGTCACTTTCTCATCTGGTAAGATTTTATCATTTCTGAACAATCCAACTCAAGATTAACCACCTTTTGTCATGTCTCCTTAAAAGTTCACGCTCTATCAAAATATCCATTTAAAAGTCAAGAAAAGACTAAGTTCACCTAGTCCTCAGCTGGAGAAAGCTGTTATTTCTTAACATTTAATGATCTACAGGAACTACAACCCGTCGTTGGCAGATATTGCAAATTTGGTTTGCTTTCTTCAAAGAAATGGAACCGGTTGGCTGTTTATCAGCACTCCAATATGTTATCAGGCTACTTATTCAGCAACAGAATTCAAACTATTGTTCAACAGGAGTCCCTGGGATGCAAAAAAACTTTTTCCAGAGTTCCGTGAAATCTGAAGAAAACAGTTCATTTTCAGTGCAACAAAAAAGCAACAAGGTCAAAGCCTTACAATAACATCACCAAGAAGATTCGCTTTTCTAGTGTGCAGTTAGCTCCTTGCTGCAGCTAGTCATACCTGTGGGCTGGGGGAGGGGGGGCTACAGATTGCAGCCTGATGAAGTGCTATCACAGCAGGGATACGCAGTTAATTCTCTCTTCATTTTCCCAAATGTCAGTTCTTTTCTGGGGCAACTGGTCCAGTTTTATCGTTCAGCCTCTGGGAAAGAAAGAAAATGCATCACACAAACTTTCAATTGCCAGCAAGTATTCCGATTATATAAAAAAGCATGATATTCTATACAATTTTAATGCTTCACACAACACTTCTGCTTTCATGCGTTCAGCAACACTTTCCCCGTAGCAACAAGCCAAACTTGGGAGAGTTGAGGACACTGCTGCTACCTCCTCTCCCTCCCAGCTGTGTCTGCTCAAGCCAAAGCAGTACTATGAAAGCAACAGGTGGCCCTGGCCTTTTGTGCCCTGCTGTTGACTGAGAGGGAATTCCAGATGAGCCTCAGCATCCCTCGTGAAGAGAGGGGGCAATCAGTCTCAAAAGCCTCTCACTTTGCTCCTAGACTCAGCCAATTTCAGCTTTCCCACAGTAGGTGAAATTTATAAATAAGCTTCCCAGAGGATTCGGAAAAATTTTAAAACATATTCGTGGAGTGGTGGGGTAGAGATGGCATCCATTTCTCCCCAAAACTAAGTAGAAACAAATGGAAAAAAGGCTCATCAGCTAATTTGCATTTTGACACAGAAATGTTTGTCTATTCTGTCAAGCTGGGGCACATGCCAATCAGTGACATCAAGTTTTAATTGGGGTGTGTGTGTGTGTTAAAAATTAAAAGGGACCTACATGTTTGTTAAGAAGGGCCACTTGTTTGTATTTTCTTTTTCATTCCCTTTTATGTCACACTACAACTTAGCTAGCTTCAAAAGTAATCATTAGTAGTTTTCTGTCATGGCATTGTTACTTTTAACATTCCTTTCAATATCACAAAAAGATGCTCAATTTGTCATACTTAAATCACATATGTTTAAATAAGACCACTAATTAAGATGTTATTTTTATTTTTTGGATTTATCCGTATATACCGCTTTTCTTTGCAATAAAGGACTCAAAGTTATTTAAGCAAGATTAAGAAGAAGTGGTCGACAGTCTCAATAAAAGCAGTCCTAAGAAAGGAATGTGCTGACTTGGTTTTCAAGGAAAGCACACTACATGCAGCTGGCATCTTTATCCATGTATTGCCCTTTAACAGTTAAGCCCAGTTTAAAAGAATGGCTGAAAAGCCAGATAATTCAAACATAACAGCAAGACTTAGAACCCAAGAACAACACTGAGGCAGGTGGAAACTTTTAAGGGGCAGAATGGCACATGCTTTATAGCAAACCCACCCAACCACCCCCCCAAAAGGAAAGAAAATTGCCAGGGTGCTTTGCAGTTAAGAGGCTGGGCTGCTTTGGCTCCAGGGCAGTTGCAACCAACTAAGACACAAACTTCCTCAAAGTCCCTTGAATTCACTCTGATATAAATGGTACATGCATACAGACAGTTACCTTTTGAGCTGAATTATCCCCATGGATGGTAAGAAATGGATTTGTTGTAGCGGTATGAAGCGGAGATGCCTGAGTGCCTGCCAGCAAGTTATTGATGGGAATCTGTGTTGCTCCCGAAATCTGCAACTGCTGTACTTCAGGTTGATG
Organism: Heteronotia binoei; assembly: GCF_032191835.1. Classification (NCBI taxonomy): domain Eukaryota; kingdom Metazoa; phylum Chordata; class Lepidosauria; order Squamata; family Gekkonidae; genus Heteronotia; species Heteronotia binoei. The sequence continues at coordinate 35,033,091 of NC_083232.1, forward strand.
GTGCTGCTGCTGCTGCTGCTGCTGCACTAGTTGATACAGAAGAGCCTGATGCTGTTCCTTGAATATGACAGTGGAAGAACATTCTAGTCAGTCATTTAGTGGGTGAATCTATTCTTTATAAGAGCCCCGTGGCGCAGAGTGGTAAAGCTGCAGCACTGCAGTCGGAGCCCTCTGCTCACGACCTGAGTTTGATCCAAGCGGAAGCTAGATTTGGGTAGCCGGCTCCAGGTTGACTCAGCCTTCCATCCTTCCGAGGTTGGTAAAATGAGTACCCAGCTTGCTGGGGGGGAAATGTAGATGACTGGGGAAGGCAATGCCAAACCACCCCATAAAAAGTCTGCCATGAAAACATCATGATGCGATGTCGCCCCAGAGTCGGAAATGACTGGTGCCTGCACAGGGGACTACATTTACCTTTACCTTTTTATTCTTTATGGGTTCAGAAGAAACATGTAGGTCAAATGGGTGAAAGCCAAACTTTAAGGTGAACAAGGAGCTCTTCACTAGTTAGACCACAATAAGTCTCTAGTTAAACCTTGGTAAGATACTAGGTAAACCTTGATAAGTCTTCTAAACAGACTCTGGGTCTAATAGCAGGGGACTGGCAATGTCCTTTCTGTGTCCATTTTGAATAGTTCCTTCAGCAGCTCTGGGACCCTTTCCTTGGCTCCTCCAGTTACCTATGATAGATCTGTCTGCCTTTCTAACTCTAGCACCAAAATTCAGAGCAGGAAACAACAGCCTGACAAATTCAAAGGGTATTGTACCCTACACTTGCCAGGATAGGTCCAAAGATTTGTAGGCCAGAGGAAAATCAGGACGGCATTTCTGTTGCACCTTAAGGTGGGGAAGGTGCTTAAGCACTTCTTCACTGTGATAAAATGGGGACCTTGACTGACCCATTCTCTCATGCATAACACAGTGCCTTCCACCTTCAGGCTTAAGGCTCTATTTGCCCAGGTCAAAATGGCACCTGCAGCTGCAGTGTTCCTTGTTTCTACAGCTTCTGCCATCAAGGCAATAGCTGTACTATTCTGACCACAACTCCAGGGCTGGAAACATGTCAAGTCATCTCTAGTTTTGGCAGGAGCTATTTGCAGTTTTTCAATCAGAAAGGCTTCAGAATCCACCCCAAAAGCAGGGGAGGGAGGATAACAGAAGGTTGGATACAGCCCCTACCCTTCAAGCTGCACTTTGCTGATCAAAGACATTGCAATGGTGGAGGAAAGCAGACTGCTGCTCAGTCAGAAGTTTGCAACTGAGAACAGAGAAAGAATGGCAGAGCTATCAGAAGCCATGCGGATTTTCTCCATATCCAGGAGAAATCCTTTATTCGATTATAAGTTGGAAGAGGAAATAAGATGTAAGCTCTTCATAGCATTTCCCATGTTCTCATACTGATATCTGCTCACTGGATTTAAAAAATGCTCTCCTAAACTCCCCCAGAACCACTTGCAAGGGTATAGCCATGTCTTCTAGGATGTGAAATGGAGAACTGTCCCTACCAATATAAACTGCTGGGCTGATGGTGAAAAAGCTGAGCATATAAACAGCAAAACTTACTGATGTGAATTGTTGAGTATTCAGTAACTGCTGAAATTGCTGGTGCTGTTGATGTAGCAAAAGCTGTCTCTGCTGGTCAGGAAGAAATCCAAGTCTGGAGGCACTACAGTATGACAAGATGCTTAATCAGAAGTGTAGCTTGACACCTACACCAATTCACTTCTATATCACATTTTCAGCAAAGGTTTTTTAAAACCCTTAGACTATGTACAAACTGTTGCTGCTGTGCAGTGGTAAGGAGTTACCAAGTGCCCCTCCATATTATTTTCAGCTATTCTTGTATGCAGAGAAATAAAACCACTGCAAAGTTCCACAAACCTTCCTAGACCATAACCACTGTGCCTTGTGGCCTACTCCCTCTCTACCTGGGAAGCTGTGCAGCCATGACTAAAACAGAGTCAGGAGGGAAAGGAGACAATGGGACTGAATCCAGGTGAGCAGGCAACCCACCCCTGCTGTCTTATTTGCTTTGCTTGCTCAGTGAGACAGTCTTTATTCTCCCAGACGCTCTCTCTTCTTTTTGGATTCCTTATGGAACTTTGGGAAAGGCCTGCTTCCTTATCCCAGGCAGAAAAGTGATCCGAGATACAGGAGCAGGCTCTCTTCTTCTGGAAATGCAATGTTAACCCTTGTTTCCACAGTCCTTCCCTGTACTAAATGCTCTCCTACTTGTATTGTAGTGTCATGGGTGTACTATGGTGTAACACAGAGATACTGAACTCATTTGTTGAACTCATTAGTAAATGTCACTTTGCTGGGCTGGGCCATGTGTGCCATAAAATGTAACATGATATAAACTTTATAAAGATGGTTTCAGATGCTGAATGGCAATAGCAGGCATGAATGGATTCAATGTGATATGCAGAGAGGCATGGAGATATCGGCACTGGTAACGAGACAGGAAATCTAGGTCTCAATTTGGTACAAGAGGATTCAGTCCAGGAGGATGCAAAGAATAAATGGAAATAAGCTTGAACAAGTGAGCAGTGACTCACGAAAACACATACCCTATCACAAATGTTGTTAGTCTTTAAGGTGATACTGTGGACTCTTTCTACCGATATCAGAAACCACATTTTTAAAAAATAGTGGGGGAACATTTTAACCTTCCAGGACATTCAGTTGCTGACCCAAGAGTAGCAATTCTCTTGCAAAGGCATTTCAAAGAAAGATTAGAGAGACTGCTGAATTTCAACTGATAATGAAGCTCAAGACTGCATCCTCCTGGACTGAACTGAGACCTAGGTTTCATCTTTCATTAATAATGCTGGCTATTGTTATTTGGCATCTGAAATCACTTCATTCTCAAACATATAAAGACAGATGGGTTCACATTCTAGCTGTATCTGAAGAAGGGAGCAGTGACTCATGAAAGCTCATGCCCTGCCACAACTTTTGTTGGTCATTAAGGGGCTACTGGACTCTGGCTGTCTTCCACTAATAAAGAATGTAAGCTGTGCTCTTAGGTTTCTCCCCTCCCCATCTGTTAGAACTGGCAAGGGGGAATCTCTCCAAGTGCCATGGGACTCCATCTCTCTCTGTGGCTTTTTCTCCCCACCCCCCCAAAAAGAAATGTGCAAAAAAGCTTATACCTGGAATAAAATGTTGTCAATCTTTGCAAAAGTGCTACAGGACAGTCTCTATTTCTCTGGCATGCTGTTTCTGGCTCTTTCTTTCCCTCCCTATACCCCTCCCTCCCTCTCTGAAGAAATGTGCAAAAAAGCTTATACCTGGAATAAAATGTTGTCGGTCTTTTCAAAAGTGCTACAAGACAGTCTCTCCCTTTCTCTGGCATGCTCTCTCTGGCTCTTTCTTTCCCTGCCTCCCCTCCCCCTTTCTCTGAAGAAGTGTGCAGGAAAGCTTATACCTGGAACAAAATGTTGCCTTTTCTTCTTAAAAGTGCTACTAGACTCTCTGTGGCTCTTTCCTTCCTCCTCCCTCCCTAAAGGAGGAGGGGGAGGAGCCCTCAGCCAATCAAGGGAAGGGACACTTGGCTGTCCTTCAAAGCCAGCTCTAATGCTGCAAATAAGGAGGAGGAACAGGAAGTAGGAAGAAACAGAGAGGCAACAGATTGTGGGCCTGACTGTAGGCTTGCAGGTGCTAGATGCAGCCCGCAGGCCATATGCTTGATACCCCTGTACTGTAATGTGTAATTGTTAGTGTCAAACTAGGATGTTGGAAACCCAAATTTGAATCCCCACTCTCACAGAAACTTGTAGAGCGACTTTGGCTCTCAGCATAGCCTACCTCATAGGGTTGCTGGAATAATAAAATGAATGAGAAGAGAATGATGTAAGCCATTTCGGAGCCCCATGGGGAAGAAAGGCAGGGCATACATGAAATTAACACTGTAAAAGGAAAATCACCCTGCTTCCTTCAGAAGTCATAACTATGACCAAGTTTAAGACCAACAAAGTATATTCAAACATTTAATATTCAAAAAGTTTAAAATTCAAACAAACATTCAAGGTTTTTGCATTGTGTACTAACGGGATATGCAGTCTCCTATTCAAGTAGATCTGTTCTGTAGTGAATATTTCAAACACTTTATAACAAGATCAAGGAGTTTAACTAAGCAACCTGATTTTCCTTTTTGCCACACAGGAACTTACCTCAGTTGTGTTATGATGCAGATCAATATCAATCTCATTCTTGTGAATAGGTTGATCACATCTACAATTTTGCAGCCATCATGTGCAATAAAAGTTTTAGAAAGTCAAACGAACTGTCCTTGTGTCATAGTAATCCAGCACTGGAAACAGGTTGTGATTACTCAATTTGCATCAACATACACAAGGAAGATCCAGTTGTTATATGACAGTTTCAGGTTTTTTTAGCAATGTCTAAAGTTTTTGAAAGTTTTGCACACCTAACAAAGATCTTCCTTCAGCATGTTTGTTTTGGATAACTGTAGGCTTTGAGACAAACTTCAAATATGACCTCCAAATACGATTTATGAGCAAGCAAAGGCTTACCTGTTACTCAATGTAGTCGGCAAAGGATGCGTTGCATTCGGTGTCACAGTTGTGTGAGGGAGAGCAGAAGGGTTCTGTGATATTGTGGCAGGGGTCTGAATTACCCCATTTAAAGCCCCAACAATTCCATTGATTGCCAGTTGGTTACCTGGCAGAGTTCCAATTATTCCGCCCACTGCAGGGATGGTAGATGTTACAGTCTGCATTCCACTGGCAAGTGCCCCCACCATCACACCATTGACCTGTTGAACTCCTGTGCCTTGCTGAGCTGGACTTTGCCCAGCAGGTGGTGGAGTAGAAAGAGCAGAAGAACTACTGGTGCTTTGTCCACTGGAGTTTATCTCCTAGTGAAAACAACAAAGGCTCAGCTGTATCAAACTTCACACAACAATAAAAGAATAAAAAGACAGTATTAACCTACTACAGGGTTAGAATACAAAGTAAAATAAGCCAACTGTACCTGATTTAATACAGGAAGGGAATTGTCCGGCAGAAAGCTGGTTCCCAGATGAGGGCTCTTGCTGCTGTTCAAAGAATCAGTGCTAGCAGCTAGTGATGATTAAAAAAGGAATTAACTTCTGCATCTGAAATGCATAAAATCCTAACTCTATGTGGAACACTTACATAAAATTGAATTTAATTTCTTTTAATCATTAACCCAAAGCAATATAGGCATTAATCAAAGTGAAGCCCTTATCTAATTATGTCAATGAATTTTACTACTGAATATGAATGTAACCACCACAAGTAGCAGAAAGTGCAGTTTTTCACTGAGCTTTCAAAAGCATTTCATTATTTTTTTCTGCAATTCATTTTTTTCAAAAAATACAAGGCTTGACAAATCCTTAAAAGTTTCCCCTATCTGGAGTGCATATTCCATTCTCTTCTCCCTGCCAAAATTGGTATCTGAAATTATGGGCACTTGACAGGTCATATTGAAGAAGAGAGCAATAATAAAGCTGCTTTTTAATGTAAACAATATAAGTAATGGTAATATACTTAAAAGGCTGTAAATGTTACATTTTCTGGTAATGTTGACAAATCTCAACATTAAAAAAAGGAATTTTCCTCACCAGCTTGGGATGAAAATGCATGCATCTGATGAGATGGACTTGGATTGGATGTTATTGTTGGGAAAGGAACCGAAAGCTGGGCATTTAGTAGCTGCAGGCGCTCCTTTTTAGCAGTCAAATTTTTAATCTGTTCTTCCAAACGGCGATTTTCAACTTGAAGCTGGTGTAATGACTTCAACATTCCTAAAACTAAGCAACATTTGTCCAATTAGTCTAATTCCTTGAAAAACCCCTCAGAAGGTGTTATTTTGTTAGAATAACCGTATATGCTCTGTCCTCAGGTTAATAATAACTACTAGCTAGACAAATGAGGTACTAGATACTTCTCTACTTTTTAGTGATATTGTAAATTCTCTTTGAAGTTTGACAATCACAGGACCCTCTTTACACACATGTTCACCCTTCCTTTTTAATCCACTTCTCTACAGTTCTGAAACCCTTCTCTAAAATTACTGCAAGTAGTTCAATTAATTCTGTGAAAGGGTTACTTCTCTCATTTTGGAAATCCCAAAGACCATAAAGGTTTCCAATACTTATGGCACCTACTTAGGTTGCAGTCTTATACATGCTTACTTGGGAGTAAGTCTCAATGAACTCAGCAATACTTACTTCTGAGTAACCATGCCTAAGATGTGGCTGTTCAAAACCAAGGCCTCCAATACTGTATCTGGCACAGTGCACAGAGTCCCTGTCATGCATGCAACCATTTGTCCTACCAAAGCCAAATAAATTGCACATGCATTCTGTCATATTCACTTTTGAAACAGATTAAAAACCTAAAAGATTCCTTTCAGCAACATCCATTGTCAAGTGACTGGTTATAAAAAGGATCTCATTTAGATTACACGTTTAATATGACACAACATTTGAACAGTAGTTTTTGCTTTAATTTATTAAAGAGAAAAACTGCTCAGCTGACTCCTTAGCCAGAAACTGCAAATTTATATAATCAATGGAAACTTTTTCCTCTGTTTTTATTGCTTTTAAATCAGACTCCAGCTGCTTTCAATGTCCCTCTAAAGAGCACCCATTAGGAAGTATCAGGAGCCCTACAATCCTGCCTTCTCCCTGAAGATCAAGCACATCCTTCTGTTTCTGCCACAGCCAGGTCTTTCAGAGTGGGATATTGGTTGAATTTTGGAACTGGCACCAGCCCACAAGTAAGACAGTAGACTTCTGCAGCACAAGGAGTCCACTTTCAAAATTCTAAATTGTATTTGCTTAACATGACCTCTGGGCTTAATACAGACACAAGTCTACCGGTACAGGCACATCTGGTCATTTCCCAAGGATTTAGCTTTTTATCCCTCCTCTTCAAGAACATACAAAGGAACTCTCAGTGTGCCCAAATGAGATGCAATAAGACTTAGCTAAACCTGTCCTCCAGCTATCATGTTTAAAGGATTATCCCTGCATGAATTTCCTCACAATTAGCATTTTTGTCAGGGTACCATTCATAAAAATACCAACTAGATGGCACTTCACTGACACCCAACAGCCAGGAAAGCAGGCTCAGTGATTTTTGTTAAATGGCAAAACAATATTCTTAAGCAGTTCAAATCTTTACGTACATGTGATTTGAATGTGAATATATTAAAAACCAGAATGTTGCTTTCCTTAAAAAGTTATCTTTTTAACATGCCTTGCCAAAATAAAATTTAACACCCTCCTTCTATCACAATTCCCCTTAAACTGTTTAACTCTGCTCTTCAGCTGTAGAAAACAAAAGTCACTGCCTAATAATTACCAGGAAAGTACCAAGAACTATTCAGACCCTCCCCCACACATGAATTACAGGAATTCTCAGATTTCAAACATCAAAATTTATATGCATCATGAAGTGTTCCCCTGTGGGGTACTGAATTACATATATAGTGCTATTAACATAAATGGTTACCAACAGTCAGCATTCAATAGATCAGGCTAGATAATATCAGATACTCACTGTCACTAGGGGTGCCCTGCTCCAGTAAGAACTGCTGCCCTTCACTCCATTGCCTCTCCAGAAGCTGTTCTATAGTAACCGGTACTGGAGGCAAATGGTCCACACTGTTATTCCCCGGTGGATCATAACGAATAGGTAAACTAGTTACAGGAGACCTGCAGCAATATTTGCAAAATTACACTTTAAAGGAAGGGAATATATACATATAAAAGAAACATCCACATTCATAGCCAGATACATTCTTTGAGGTACCTTAGAGCCCTGTTTTTCATCATCAATTCTTTAAATAAAGAAATCTGAGAATGACAATAATTCTTCTAGGAGGATTTCTGTACAAAAAGCAAACTCTTTCTTGCTCAGGAAATGCATAGGAAAATGCATTAAACTGGGAAGCTTTTTACCTATAAATATAGATTAAGAGCCCTGCTGAATATGTTCCTGCTACAAATATAAATCCAAAACACTCAGATGGTACAAATATTACATCAAAGTTATTGCACTCTCTCATACTTAGTGTAATTTTGTTGTATGATTGATTTGCACAAATAATTTTGAGTGACTTTTTAGAGGAGAATGATTATGCATAATCCAGTCACTTATCCATGACTTGCTGACATCCAGGATCCGTAAATTTTGGCCCATGAAGCGCTAAGGAAGTAAATCTCAGCAACCTCTCTTTAAAGTTAAGATTTCTGTTTAACTTACTATAGGATCTTTGTAGAATCAGTGATTAAAATACCACACAAAAGAACTTTTGAAGTACTACAAGCAATCAATACAGCATGCAGAAGAGACTATTAAAGACACATGTAGACAGTATAGCTAATTTAGGTCACAACACAGGAAATCCTGATCAGCACGTAATGTGACAGATACTTTAACAATGTGGAAACTTTATTTCCTTAAAAAAAACACAAATTAAACAGAAACTAGAGGGCACACTACAGTTATTTAAATGAAAGAATGTGATCTTGCTGAGCCTGTGAGTGCAATATTTTGGTGCTAGCAGAAAAAGGATAATGTCAGTACAGCAACATCCTATCAAAACCACATCCCTCCATTTGTATGCAGGCATTTTAAAATCTTTTAAATATTTTTTAAAATTAATTTTAGCAGCTTTCACATTATACACATATATGTAAACTCTGTATCTAAAACACTTGTGCATTCAAATTTCTTCATTCCACTGCAAGAATATTGTGATTTTCTTCTGATGTTCAATACTGTCAAGATCAAGAACTAAAATACAGAATAGACAATTTTACAACAGGAGCAGGGCTTATTTACAGTGAAATGAATGTATATGCGAAGCCTAGACACACTATTTAATCTATTTAAACTAAATTTAATTTATTTGGTTAAAATCCATTTTAATGCATCAGCATTTATAGCATTTGATATAAATATGCTTTTGGATCCTACCCCATCATCTGATATGAAAATCCATCAATAAACAATCAGTAGTAGCTCCATAGTATTTTTTGTTTGTTTGTTTTTAAGCAGGCCCTGAATACTGTTCATGATTCATATAGTTAATGACTATCTTCAAATTTTCTTTGGATAATGAAACGGTTTCATATCATCTTTAAGCACAGAGAAATTAGTCCATGCAGATCTACTCACATTTTATTTAGTGGTGCTTACTTCCAGGAAAGTGTTTTTAGGATCGTAGCCAAAGATAAAACATTATCTCTATGTGATAGAAAAAACCCCCAAAATGTCTTGTTTCACGCTCCAATGTGGGAAGTATATATGGTTTTGTTTTGCAAAGTAGTTTTAAACTCAACAGAAGTCTAATCATATTTTTAAAATAAAATTCTCAATTTAATTATAAATTTTTATAATGACAGGAAATCACCAGTAATATCAGAAGGTCTTGTATTAGGATCAATGCTCATAAAACTGTGAGTGAGCATGAAATGTACACATGACATAGAGTATAAAAATATGAAAAAATAATTGGCAGCACTGCATTTAGTCTGGCACCTAAGTTTTAGCAGACACAAGGTGTGTTCTGACCATGGCCTTCTGCAAATGCCACCTGCCAAATGACCAAGATCAACAACTGCCTGTACATGTGCCTTCTCTGTTGTGGTCCCCACTTTATGGAATGGCCTGCCTGATGAGGTCAGGAAGGTTCCCACTTTCCTGGCTTTCTGCAAACTATGCAGAACTGAACTATTCAGGACGGCATTTTACAAAAGTAACAGAGCTTTATTATGACTGAATTCATTCAGAAAGAATGTTTTAATAAAAGGAAAGAGACTGTGGACTACACTACTGTGTATAGTGAACACTATCTTCTGCTGTATATATTATCCCACTAGGTCATTCCTGCATTGTTTAATATGCCACGTTAATATTTATGCTGCATTTCAGCTTCGTTACAGGGTTTTTAAAAACTTGATTTTAATTTCTGCATCCTAATCCTGTTACACTACTTACTGGATGTCCCATCCTACTAACTGTATTGACCTACACTGTGTTATCTGCCTTGAGTCCCAGTGAGAAAGACAGACTATAAATAATGTAAATAAACAACATAAGAATATAGAAGTATTGGATATTTGTTGAGATGCTGGCAGAGAGCTTCCAAAGAGATAAAAACTAGCTGATTGGGACATAAAAGGACAGATGGAAATCCAATTTTCACAAGTGGGCACATCAGGGGAAAAACAAGCCTAGCTACAGTTTCTTTGTAAGCAGTTACCACTCAGGAAACAGATTTTTGAGATAACCAACAACAAACACTATCTGAGAGAGCTTTGGCAGTCACAACAAACAAGATGGTAGGAATCAGTGGTTGCAGATGGGGAATTATTAAAAGAGAGAGAATACAAAGAATTCCATGATTCCCCCATATAGAAAAATTTTACAAGACATAATAAAAATGTATAAAACAGTTCACAGAATTATTTGAATTCTGAATACATCCATACAATGTTACACTTAATACAGAATTCTCCAGTCTAAAGGAAATTTCAAGAATATTGTATAGAAGACATCAGATCATAAATGGTGAAGGAAGTGAACATGAATCTGCTGAACTCTTTGCTACAATGTAGAATTCCAAATTCATTTGTTCCTCTGTACAATACGCAGCAAATATAAACAGCAGCTGTTAATCAACATGACCAATACACTTACCCACATATTCTCATAGGACTATTAAGATTACTGCTACACAGTGGAAGCACCACATATCTCTCCCATGGAAGCACATAAAGGTTATAGCAGCACTTTTTAGAAGACAGTACTAAGCCTCAAACTTTGAAAATCAGGACATAAAAACAAGAGTGGATGATACTACACTTCCTTAATCTGGAAAAAAATCTCTCTGATGCACACCACTGAAGCATGGCAAGAATTAGGGAACTAGGTTTGCTAAAGTCACTGGCTGGGTCTAATGTGGGCAGCTTTTATATTAAAAATAGTGGAACGCAATTTAAGATACGAACATGCCTCTGTATTATTCCACGCACATCATCATAGAATGATGTATTTTAGTTTTTTAATATACATTTTGTGACATGTTCGCCAAATATACTAAAGACAAGAATTCACAATGCTATATGAAGATGTTTATGATACAAGATTAAAATACAAACTGAATTTATGTGAATACGTTTCTAAAGTTGTTTGCTTCATATATATAGAGAGAGGGGGCAGGAGACAGGATATGTGTTTTATTAGCAGTCTTATTTCAGTACTGCCAAGAATATTACATTTATGTACAAAACTTATGCAATATCAGTCCATAACAAACACTGTGTAATTACAAGGGAAAAGCTTTCTGGCACATCTAAATCCTAGTTAAATCAATGAGATTTAAGCAAATGATTGTGTGTTTACTCTAGTTGTTGCATTGTTTTATCTATAAATCTATATGGAAACTGATACCTAAAGTGATAACAGATCCCAGCTCTCTGAAAAAAATGGTGTGGAACGCTGAAACGCAACAAATAATGCTTGTAAAAATTACTTTTGTTCATTATAATACTTCACATGCTCACCAAACTCAAATATTGCTCTAAAGGCTTATAACTCATCGAGATTAAAAATAAACAAATACAATAAATGCTTTGCTTTTAAAAATAAACTGGAACCTTTAAAATAGTCCCAGAAAAAATAAAAGCTGTAAAAGGAGAGACAGGGGTATGGGCTCACAGTATCCTGAATCAGTCACAATACTTTTTCATAAGATCCTTCAAGGATCTGTCCCTACAATAACATTTAATACTGCACATACTTCATTTGCAGAGGTGAATGTGTTTGCTGTTCAGTCTTTATTTTATTTATTAGGAATTTCTACGCTAATTCTTTAGAATTTACAAGCTCTTACCACCCTTGAAAACCAGGCCACAGATCAGTAACATTCACTTTACAGTTCATTTACTCTTGTACATGACACAGCACTTCTGATTAGTTATGGGACATTGACATGTCTCTACTAACAATGTTTTCTTTAAATTTATTACTGACTTATTAAATATCACACAGATGATTGCAGCAACAGCATGTAGTACTATTGTACAGTAAATGAAACACTTTAGAATGCCATTCAATGATTAAGAGGAAATCTGTCATTGAAGAACTGAGTTGATACTCTAGTAGTACAACTCCATTTACAATATGGCTGATCAGGATCAAGTAAAAAAAACAACAGAGAAACTAGGTGAAAGTTGGCAAGGATTCAGTTCTGGTCATGGTAACAAGTTGACTTTGTATGTTAAGTCCTGTGCATAAGACATAATATGTTCAGAGTACTTTTTAGAGGATGTAGAAAACATGCTTATGTTTGAGTGGGGAAAAGCAGCACTCGGCACTTCCTCAAGAAGGTTACTTTTTTGCTATCCTCTTAGCTGTCTTTTCCTTACTTAAATATAAAAAAGTTCACATTCAACATCCTAAAAAATACAGTGCACATTTTATAACTGCAAATGCATAGAATTTTATGCAGAAACCACGAGTCATATTAGTGAGCCAAGGGAACATTAAAAAACCCCAAAAAGATGTGGAGTCCCCCAAAGCTATTTCTATGCCTGAAGTAAAGGCATTCATTCTTTCACTGTGTAAGCACATAATCCTATTTATTCACGTTTCTATCAGAACATTTTCCCCCTTTACTATCTGGACACATGATTTATCTATATAATTCTTTTCAACTTAAACACAAGCAGGTCTGATAAGAGATAAAAAGTTTCCACACCTTAAAAAACATTTCCTCTGCTTCAACTCTGCAGTGTAAATATTGCTTACCGTGGTGAAAGACTTCCTCTGGGTGAACCTCCCCTGCCAACAAGGCTGCGGCTATTGTCTCCAAGATCTTGATCTGCAGAGTAAATATTTCACAGCCGATAAAATGACTTTTTCTGAGATAAGATTTTAAGATGCTGCAGATAAGGAGATAATTTCAAAACAAGTGATCCAGTATCTGGGAGTTACATTTCCACAGTAAAGCCAGCTACAAGTTTAAAACTGCTAACTGCAATGGCTAAGGCGTTGTCCGCACACATTTCTGTGGGAGTAGCAGGCCATGGATTAGGCTCAGTCCTTTCATTGCTTTCAGTTTTACAGCACAGAAGCATGGTTTGCATTTCCAGTACCCTCCCCTTAGCCACTTTTAATTTCTGCAGCGAAAGTAATGAATCACAGCTGTGGACAGCTAATCTGTATGCTTATCACAGCAAATCCCCAGGCTTTGTATTTTTTTTAACACTTTACATCCCAGTACAACTCATAAAATGTACTGTGTTTGGCTTCTCTACCAGCTACATTTTTGCCAGGAGTTTTACTAAGAAATGTTAAACACACATATTTGTCAAATGGTTGTTTTTGAAAGTGAAAAAGAAAAACTTAAATACAGAAAGGTATTAAAAAACCACCTCATTAAATACACAGAAGCGCTTTGCTTGGTAGGACTCAAAAGGGTTATTTTTCCCTATGGCCTCTCAATAAAATAACCCTATCTGCCCCCTTCAAGGTTGCCCTCCCTCTATTCTGCAGCAAATGACCTCTGGCCTCTTAGAGGGCAAGACATGACTGATCCATTCTTGGTAAACTGCTAAACTCATTCCCTTCCCCCAAACAGGCATGACTATTACGACATGTCAACAAATCCTTATGGATGGAAAGAAACAAAGCAAATCCGGGAGCTCATTAAAAATTGTACAAAAAAAGATGAGGAGGAGGAGGAAAAGGGGGAAAAAGGGGGACCAGTGCTGGAAAGAGACTGGCAAGTATTCACAGAATTATTAAATACTGCAGAAATTGTATAACAGGATCTCAGTCATACAAACTTGTATATCATGCCGCTCTATGAATTATGCAAATAAAGGCTTAAACTATTCACAAGCCCCAGTGCTGTGCTACTCCCTCTGCAGAGAACGAAAGGAACTGAATGCATCAATCACAAAAGTCACAGGAGACATTGCTGCATTCCTGCCTGCTCATGGCTCTGCTTAAACATTTACATTTCAGACAGTAAGATACACCACAGTGATTTCGCAGCAAAACTGAATTACTGCTGAATTGCAGCAAGCTATGGAGTATACAACTAACTAAAAGGCAAGCAATTGAAGTTAAAAATCTTAACACTGTTCTATTAAAAGAGAAATTCCTGGGAAAACTAACTTGCCTGTTTGACTGTTCTCAGACTGTGCTATAAGTGCTGCCATTGAGGTGCTGGGATTCAGCCTATTACCATACACATGGGATGGAGGGAAGCTGAGAGAAGATCCAGATAGAGCATTTGCCTGCAAGCCAACAAACAAACAATCAAGAATTATACTCTTTTAAAAGGGTTGTGTTTTTTTTTGCGGGGTGGGTGGGGGTTTGCCCTAAAGAGTTAAAATATTGTTACATTAAATTTAAAAATGTTGATTAAAGACATTTTTCAATTATGCTTAGGAAGGAAAAAAAGAAAACTGATCTGTGAAACTTTCTGAACGCACACAAATTTCAGCTTTGATACCCAACATAAAGTGCAGATTTAGGAAAATCTATTAATAGAATATTACACTGATAATCCCGGTTGTGCCTGAAAAGTCATGAGCTTTGATTTTAAACAATTTTCACACAATACTTTGAGCATGCAGACTATCTCACATTTCCAAAGCACTCTGGGAACAACAGGACTTGGCTACTTGATGACCATGTGGCTATCCTAATTATTTAATCTTATTAAACCATTTACAAAATAAAAGGCAGGTAGACAACAGATGCTTGGGGTCTTACATCACAAGGTGGCTGTATAGGTCAAAAGGTCCAACTTGCAGCTTTATAGTTTAACCATTCAGAGCCATATTTGCTTTGCAGTACTTCATCATTAATAAAACCTGAGCACCATTTGGTTACTTCCTATTTTGATGCACAGGGAAGCAAGGTTTTGTTTTTATCTTATTGCAGAGAGCAAATAGCCGTTACAAGTTTGTTTTCTCTACAATATAGGACTCAACGAATCACAGTTCTGCCCTGGCCCACTTATAAGGAAATGCATTTTTGGCAGTTGGCCAGCTCTACTTACTGAAGAGCTCGTCCAAAGTTTGTATTCATTCATTCATGTTGCTAACCACAATTCTGAAGGTCTCTGCTGGGACTTGTGCCAAACAAGTGAAAATGAACCCTTGAAGAGATAAAACTAAGGAGGCTGGCAAAACTCTTGCGTAATCCTTTGTAATAAAAATACCTTCTTCCTTTGAGTGTGTTACTTTTGATAGGTATTATCTCCTTTAAATGCTTAATTTGTATACAGTGCAGACTAGCAGAAGCACTACTATTACATTTGGAAGACAACTGCTTTTAAGAATAATATATTAAAAATTTAGGCCCCACAGGTTTAAAATTAGATATATGTCTGAGATTATAAAGTTTTAGCCTTAATGTGAAGTACATGCAAGCATGCTTTCAGGAAATTTAATTCTTGAAGTGAGATCTACCAAAATTTAACAGTGAAGCCCCACTGATTTCCCCTTATGAAACCAACTTGATTTCAAGAGCTTAACTTAGCTGTGCAACTACATAAAAGGGACAAGAAATATAAGTCAATATCATGTAATAACCTGCATCCCTAGAGAATCAAGCCTTACCGTTAAATCAGTCCTCAGCCAACACAGTTAAGCTTTTACAAATGTATATATTTATCAACTATGTCAAATGATAACGCATTTTCCATTAACAAAGGGTAAATTGTGCCCAACAGACAAATATGGCTGTTTCTATGAGTGATCTGTGACACGCCAATAGCCAATCTGGAGACCAGGGCTTCTCGATCACTTACTAAAGAGAATTAGATAAACTGAAACTGATAGATGATTATAAATTACTTATGGCCAATTCACATACACATGTGCATAACTTGACCCAACACTTCTCAACTATTAGCATATGTATTCAAATGCAAGAAACATTGTCTGCAGTGGCATTTACATCCTGTTTAGGATTGCAGCATTGATTATTTGCAACTGAATGTGTGAAGTGCATCTCCTGAAAAATATTAAGCTGACTTGAGATAAATTCTCTCTGAGATATGTGATGGCTCATTTACACAAACAAGTTGCCTCCTGGTGCTCTAGTCATCAAGCAATGAGCATGGGTATGCATAAATTACAATCCGTATGCAGGGATTACAAGAATTTTTTTAAATTTAATGTGCATGTTCATATACATAAACTACATTCTTTTTTGGGGGGGGATCAGTTACATGGAAGAAAAGGCTTTACAGATTTTAGTAATGGCTATTGGTTAATTATTACAGAGAGCCACTGTGATTTAGTGGTTACTGTTTTAGTTTAGGACTGAAGAGGCCAAGCCTCAAAATGAGGGATTACAATGTATGCCTCTTTGAGCTCACTGGAAGAAAGGATGGATAAAATGTATTAATTAAAAACCCTTTTTAATATTCTCCCCCAAAGGTCATAGGGGATATAATGGAATAAAAGGCAGATAGATGCAACTTAGAAACTTTGAACATTATCAACATTTATTTTTAAAAGTCTAGGAAAAAGTGCAGGTCTTTGGATCTAATTCATTACTGCTTCCAGCATGTGAACAGCATCCCAGTGACCCTTACTGCTGAAAAAATATTGATGGCCTCTTCACTGTAAATAAGTATTATTTTTGCTTTTATCTTTTTCAAAAACTGATTCCGGACAAACCACTTACAAAACAGGCCCACTGGACAGTATCTAAAGAGCTACTCTTGGGAAGTTCAAGAAACTGCACTCACCACGTGGAATTCCTTCTCGCCCCACTAACTGGTTTTGGAATACCACCCCTTTCAAAAATGGTCTTCCGTGCAGCACATAGAGGTGTTCAGAAAACACAAGTCTAAAGCTCTATGGGTACCCAGAATTAGATGGCATTGCTTTTAGAATCATAAATTCAGGTGGGTAGCCATGTTGGTCTGAAGCAACAAAACAAACAAAGTTTAATTCTGGTAGAAGCTTTTGTGTACATACACATATCTGATGAAGTGTGCATGCTCATGACCACTTATACCCATAATTAAACTTTGTTGGTCTTGAAGGTGCCACTGGACTCAAAATTTTGTTTTGGAGTCACAGTCACTGATCCCATTGAAACTTACTTGTAGTGGTGTGTTTCATTATATCAGGCCATATGAAGGTCTTGTAAAAAAAAAAGGATTAAAAAATTGCTGGTATCCATCAAATTATTACCAACCCCACATAGTTCTAACAAACAAAAGGCTGTAGTCTGTACAAAAACAAACAAATCCCCCTTACCACAAACGTGTATTAAATCCTAGCCCTAAATTATACGGGTGAAATTTTAATAATGTACTTTATAACAATTTTAAATGTTATGAAGTGTACAACAAGATCTTTATTTTTATCGCCATCTTGGATTGCATAAGGTTTTTTTTTATGCTTAGTCCTTTAATGCTGTTTTACTATTTATTGTAATTTGGAAGCTGCCCTGCACCCTGCTTGCAGGGAAGGGGGGGCCTAACAAATCAAATTTAATAAATAGGTAAATAATCATGCTTGGGGGAAGTCTGGATTTAAAAGGGCAGTCTAACAAATCAAATTTAATAAATAAATAAATAATCATGCTTGAAAAAAATTCTGGATTTAAAAAAATCCTTTAAACTTTCAAAATTGGACTGAATGCAGGACTTCAGCTAAAGTGAAGTTAGTTGGTTTAAGCCTTAACAATGGAAGATCATGCATTCTGTTGACTGAAAGAGGAAGATGTCTTGCACAGATCTGGTTATATTTGTTTGAAATTATCAAACTCTCCTGCATAAATTAACACATCTCTATTGAAAATCTACTGAGGTAGAGCACAATAGACATCAAAAGAAATTACATAACTTACATAACGTGGTCTGTCCTGTAGGCTTGGCTTGGCATGATTTAACACCACACTCAAAATGCTGGAACATTTCACAACTAGTCAATCACTCTCTATGGGTGCATTCACACACACTAAATAACACACTTTGCAACTGATTTTTACTGTGTAAGAATAACAAAATCTACTTGCAAACAGTTGCCATGTAAAAGTACCCCTAAGCAGGGGTGGAATTCTAGCAGGAGATCCTTTGCATATTAGGCCACATACCCCTAATGCAGCCAATTCCCCAAGAGCTTACAAAAAAGAGCTTTCTAAGCTCTTGGAGGATCCGCTACATCAGGGGTGTGGGGCCTAATATGCAGGGGAGCTCCTGCTAAAATTCCATCCCTGCCCCTAAGTTACTAATATTTGAACTTTATTTTTAAAGGCTTCTGGAAATATACAGAGCAGTAACACAACACAGTTAGTGATCATTACATAATTTGTTTACAAAATTGCCCAGAAAGTTGGAACTATAGCCTAAATTAAGGAACTGGGTTTTTATGATGGCAACAGGTAAATTAGCCTCAAAAAATAGGATTAAGCTGTATTACTATTGTATGTGACAGCTTCATTTGGGCAGGAAAAGTAAGCAAAGTATTAGATTACTGCATTACTTAAAGGTGAAACAGAAGCATCATGTTTCAATCCAAACTGAAACATTCTGAAGAAAGCATTTATTAAAAATGCGCAGTCATCCTGTCAATATACATTAAAGTCATGGGTTTAAGCAAGCGCTAAAATACAGCAGTTCTAAAATTGACCCTTGCTTCAGCTGAGTCTGGTTAACCAGAAACATTAAGACTAAAATTAAATATATTTTTAGCCATGTGTAAAATTAAATTACAGATTAATTTTTAAAAATATGTATTTAAAAACACTCATTTCTTATATACATATTCAGGATGTTCATACATACAATAAATGTATGGCTTTTATTTATGGGAAATTCAATACATCAGTAATAGAAACAGATCATACGTCATGTAAAGTTATCAGCCTTTAATGTTCACATCAAATTGACTACATCTGTACTCAAAACAATACAAACCAACCAGTTTATGTGACCCACAGTGTTCTAAACACATGTTCACCTTTGTTTACAAGGCAGAGAATGATTAACACACAGGACACAATACTCAAATGCCAAGGATTCCCATGGCTCAGGACTTCAGTCCTTCCTCCCCCCCACCTGTATGTGCACATGAATATGTGGACAATGCGATGTGTACGCTTCCCATGCAGCCCAGGCACTCCAGTCGGGGCAGGTTACTCATATTCCAATAGTCAGTCTGGACAGTAGACAGGCAGCAGGGGATAAGGAGTCCAGGACTTCTTTGAGCCTGCAAGAATATTCAACACATGTCTGCAGACACAGTGGTCTGGATTATGACTGCTGAATTGTGACCATGTATATCTAAAACTAGCACATAACTTAGGAAGAGTGAACATTATGTTTCAAGAAAATCACTGTATTGTTAACTATATCTAAAACTATCTGAAAGAGATTGTACTATGCTTTTTGAGGTC
This sequence comes from Heteronotia binoei, assembly GCF_032191835.1. Lineage (NCBI taxonomy): Eukaryota > Metazoa > Chordata > Lepidosauria > Squamata > Gekkonidae > Heteronotia > Heteronotia binoei. The sequence goes on from NC_083232.1 coordinate 35,052,533, forward strand.
TTAAAATCATAGATATCAAGTATTAGCTCCTGTGCACCTCAAGTTTAAGATATGATTTTTTTAAAAAAAATAAGAGGCCCCATTTCTGCCTAAGCTCCTACCAGTAAAGTTTTAATACTCAGCGTGTGATGAGAGATGAAACCAAGTGTGAACAACTTTCAGGTCCCATGAGTAGGCTGACTGTTGAAGCTGTCAGGTTCAATTGCATCATTCGACATTACTCAATGCACCAAACTTCTTCCTAATTGTTAGGGGCTTAACATATTCAAAACCATTGTTTAGGCTAATGCTGAAATGCCCACAGCTGAGTTTCCATAAAGAAGAGGGAGGGATTTAATTGTACTTAAACCATTACTGAACTCTGCTGCATTCATGATAGGACAACAAGAAAGGGCTGAAACACCAATTCCAGAGCAGCTTCTTAATCAGTTTATATCTAATCAATACCCCTGTTGGGAATAATTTTTGTTGTTGTTGATAATAGTTATGGACCACAATTATTTCTACACTTTAAAATCAAACCAAGAATGATTGTATTGCTTGCTTCAACTCAGAAACTTATTTCCATTTAAAGGTAAATAAATGTGCTCAGGAAACACAGGTATTTAGATGCAAATTTTGCTCATTCCTAGTGTAATTGGGGTTAACAGAAAATGCTCAAAGTATTTAATGCCCTGGTGGTATTTATGTTTTTGCATAATCGCAGAAATTTTAATGACACTCACACAGGGGATATTGCACCTCTGTATGAAGTCAGTATGATAATTACAGGTAATCAGACCTAAATTTATTTGTGAAATAATTTCTAATTTCAAATAAAATGCCAAAAATTAAAATAGAAAACATATTATTTTCATCTAAAAACACTCATTTATCCAGGAAAAGAATAGCCATTGCAGTAACGATTCTCATATAGAAATGACTAGATATGCAATCTAAATAGCATAATCAGTAAATTAGATAGCTAATAATTAACTTATCATTGTCCTCTTATTATATAATTATTTCAACATGGACATTCTGCAATCCTTATTGTTAACAGAGATGGGAGGAAAGATACAGTACTGTTCCCTCTGGTAACAGAATAGCATTTGTGGGATACAGGCTGAGCCATGCAGGAATCAAGTGGAAATACAACTTTATGCACACAGCTTCAGCCACAAACATCCATTGTGAACGTGTAGCTGCTGCAGTACTGTTCACTCTCCAACTCCAGAACTTTGGCTGAGTGAGATAATTACCTTCCGGTGCACCAACTACAACACTTTTCTGGATTCATTCTACTTATGACAAAGGATCATTATTTAAAGATGCATGATAGATCTTTTTGTTCTTATGTCAAAAATGTGAAAATATAAGTCAGATTTTTAAGAAGTAATAAAGGAGCCCGACATAATTGAATGATTTTTTTTTTTTTTTGCTTGGCACAAAAGAGTCAATATTCTACAAGAAACAGGATGACTAGTAATTCTCAGAGATTCTGCAACAACCTGATTTCTGAAATCTATTTCCAGGAGAATCAGAGAGACAGGGACAATTATTTTTTCCAGTTTTATTACTACTACTTAACATACTTTAGAATTGTATTTCCTAAGCTGTGGTCTTTAGGAAAAAAAGAGTTTCAGGATTCAGAACACAGTATTGTATTTCATGGAGTAAATTCCACATTGTCTTCAATAATTTGATCAGTTTTTTCAGAGTAAATTATAATAAAAACTTGAACTAGCCAGAAACTATTTCAAAGATGACTTTCTTGAATGAAAATGTTCTCCATCTATTCTATTGAGATATAAAACACCGACCATTTTTCCTTCAACAGAAAAATGACTGTTAAAACAACATTTCTTATGTAGATGTATTTCTTAGTTCTGATAATTTAACTAAATAACTAAATCAAAATAAAATATTTCTGATAAGAAGTAAACTCTATTTGAGTGCATATATAGAAAAGTGATTACATCTGCAGAAAATGATGTCTGCTTCTTAAAGTATTAAAGAATAAAAGTACAGTATTGGGTAGATTAACAATGCAGGTTACTAAACAAAACTATGATGTGAATTAAATAAACTTTCATTTATACAGCTTTCATATTTACACTAGAAAATCCAATTACTTTCAAACAAGAAAAAGAGATATAGTTACAGAGGCAAAAGTAAATACAACAAGGAAACTGGAATTTAGAAGGCAAAATTAAGATACAGATAACCTCCAGAAACTCATACCTCTGTCACAATACAACAAATCATTAAAAGCTGTGATGATAGAAGAGGTAATATTCAAACACATCACACAGTAATAACCTCAACTTGAAAACTGGTATACAGTTGTATCAATGTAATCAACATGAATATTCCCTAACCTTACACACATTCCAAATGAAATTTGGACTACAATCCAACGTCCAATTTTTGTTTTCTTAAAAAGAGCCTATGTTTGTCCCAACCCTCCTTCTTGCCAAATACAGCTAAGTAACAAAAAAGGAAATGAAGCAGCAAGGTTATTATAGTAACTGACATATAACTGAGAAAAGGTTGGGTATTATCCAAAGGTGCATTCCAGCCAAAGTTAAAAACTTCTCCACAAAATGGTTTAAATCACACTGAATTTTACATCTGACCTACAAGGGCTTTGTATTATCAACAAACTTTTGCCATGGGGGGGGGGGGTGGATTGCACAAAACCTCTCAAAGTTGTGCCTAAATTCACTGAAGTATTTTGACATCCTTTCACGGCATACTGTTTTGTTTTGTTTTAAATCCCATTTTTCACATTCACCACCATTCCTATTGTCTCCGGCAGCTAAACTGAAGTAGTGCTACACTCAGTTCATCGAAGAGGTCAATGTGCCTCAGTTGCCTGGAGACTGATGGTTGCTACAGCAGCACCAGATAAGCCCAACTAAATAAGCTTCAGCTTGAAGGCAGAAAGCATTTACTGCTAGACTGTGAAACACTGATGTAGTTGTCTCAGCATGCAGCACTGTGTGCAAAAACTGCAACTGTCTTTCAGTCTAGCAGGATTATATTTACGCAGGAGGCCTGCATTACTGAAATCAGCACATTAAAAAGTAAAGATTTTAATTGGATCAAATTCTGCACTACGAGCAACTATGATTCCTTTGTTCTGCTAGCAGAGTCACATGTTATGTGGAATTTTCCCTCTGGCTATAAATTCCTCTCCCCTATCCCCAAAGTCCTAGTTGAAATGAAAGAAAGGGTTTTTTTAACATAGTTTTGCCTACTATTTAGCAATAATTATGCAAACCAGCTTCTAAAACATCAACTGCTCATCTACATAATAATGGAAATGTTATTTGCTTAATGCCATTTGCTGACTTATAAGCACAACTGAGTAAGTAAAGTATTTCTGACAGCTCAAAGGTCAGGCATTATTACATGCTATTTTCAGTATTCTTACATTGAGGAATGGGGAAGAGAAAAATATTCAACAGGACTGCTTTTATTCCTGCTAGCCAGTGGAGGTCACTATAGAATGGTATAGAATGATCATTTCCCAGAAGCACAGAGAAACACAGGACAAAGTTCAGGGCCTGACATATGATTCTCCCATATGCTTGTGCGTGGAGCTGTTGCAGACAGCTGAAGCTGTTATTCTTGGAATCTTCAGTTATCTTACACTATAGTAAAACCGATGCTCTACCACTTTTTTCAGGAAAAGTATTACAGGCATGTTTAATTATCTTCTGTGTTACCAGTTAAAACCATTTAAAGTTAGTGTCAAAATAATATATTACATTGTGCTCTGATGTAAGTAATTTCTGATGCCATGTTTTACTGTTTATGTTTTGTTTCAAGTTGTTTCAGCTCTATTTCAGATTTCTGCAATCCAGACTCTATTGCACTATTTTATTGGATAGTCCATGCCATTGATTGTATTTGACTTACATTATGTAACCTTCCTTAAAGGCTCAGTGAGAAAGGCATACTATAAATAATGTAAATAAAGAACGTAATGGATGTAAGTACTGCAAATGGCTAAAAATATTTGAACTGATTCCCAATTTTAGTCATTTATTCCATTTTACTGGAGTTTGTCCAAGTTTCAATGGGGTGGCGACACTTGTTGGGTGACAAAGATACACAGGGAGAAACTGTAGGGAAAATTAAATGAACTCATTGCATCTTCTTAACCCAGCAGAAGATCTAGAGATATCTGAACCAAAATAATTTTCTGTCAAAGACAAAGAGCATTCTCAAGGAAATTAGAAAGCACTAATGGGGAAAATACAGGCCTTATACCCAGGATTCTATTTCTGAAACTGGTAGAAAACAGACAGAGCAGTCATATAGATAGGTAAGGCAGGCAGGTAGGTAAAATTTTATTGTGTGAGGCGAAAGAGCATAACAGTATAACAAAAAACAACTGTCCAAACAATAATAAAGGTATAAATACAAGATTAAAAAGTTGTAAAACTGTTGGAACTAGGAAATAATAATTGTAGCATATTAACCATCAAGATGAAAGTTTTGCATGAATCTTCTTGGCAGTCAATGCATACAGTGACATCTGTATAGCTGACATACAGTTGTATAGAGACTTTTAACAGACAGATTATTCTAAATGTGCTTGGGTTTTGATAGTGTTTCCAGCTACAAGCATGTGAACTGTAGCACCTTTTTCTGGATTGGGAATTGTTTTAAAAAAACCAACAACAGTAAACAAGGTACTAATGGAAAGAGATATCACAGCAGAAAAGTAAACAATGTGAGACTGGTCCACTAATGCAAGAAATTATGGCCAGAAGAATTTTTTGCTTGGACTGACAGGGAAATAGGTAGGGAGCAGATCAAGTAGTCTCAGTATCCCAAGTTGAAATATTTAAAGCCTACCCAGTGCTCTCTAAGAGTTTTGGATAAATATGTTTGTGTGTGAGCGGTCCCTTGATAAGTCACCCACACCCGTGCAAAGCTTTCAGTTAGTATGGTAGGTTCCTACAAAAAAAATTGTAAGAAAAAACATAAATACAAACCCAAGTTAAATCCCATAAAATATTACTGGAAGTGTTCTTTTGATGGGAAGAATGAAAAGATAATCCATTCACAGAACTCCACTGGGATTTGGCCCTTAGAATCACAAACTTATAAGCCTAAGGAAAAGGCTGAAGAAAGTATCTCTTCATCAACATTTACAGTTACCTACCTGAGTTGTAGCGACAGCAGTAGTTACAGAAGGTGTAGATGATGGAGACATTTGCTGCACATGACCAGAAGTCTGCTGAGGTAAATGTGAACTGGAAACAGGAGTGCTAGATCCTGAGCCAGACACTATGTTTGGAAATGACACTGCTACATCATTACTGCTATAAATGCCTGGAAAAAAACACACACATATACACAAAAGTCTTTTTTTGGATTCATTAATTATTATACAAAGTAGATCTCAGTCCTAAATTGCACTTTTATATAATTATTTTAATTAACTCATTAAAGGCAAATTAAATAACAGGCATAATGCCACTGTAAAAAAAAAAGTTCAAACAGTTTTAGAGTATATGGGGGAGGGGTTACTTAATGAGTGTTTTTTTTGTTTTGTTTTTCCACCTGAGGTTTACAAGTGTAACCAGAGAAATATTTTAAAGATAAAGAATATTTGCTTTAAACTACCAAATTCTGTTAAGTAAAAGTCCTTGTACCTTGAACCTGATCTGGAAATCCCAGCTAATGCAAAATGCGGAAGTGCTCCTGCTGACTGCAATGTCTATGCGGACCCACATTCAGCCAATGCTACGGCACTGGCACTGGCTATTGATACAGTACTGGATCCAGTTTAAGGTGCTGCTTCTAACCCTTAAAGCCCTGTGCAGCCTGGGACTGACTTATCTAAGGGACTGTCTCTCCCCATATGTCCCCCAGAAAGCCTTGTGCTTCACAGATCATAACTTACTACTTGTCCCCAGCCCAAAGGGCATTTGTTTAGCCTCAACCAGAGTCAGGGCCTTTTCTCCCCTGGCTCCACCAGATCAGGGCCATGTAGGACTTATTACAGTTCCATAGGGCCTGTAAAACAGAGCTGTTCTGCCGGGCATTTGATTGAGGCAGCAAATGTCCAATGTCCAACTTTTGGCCTCCCCTGAACTGCCCGTATATGAAGCCAGGTCACTGCTGTCCACATTAATATTGTACATCTAGCACCACTGAAACGAAGAAATGGTGCAGGTTTATGCCATTTCAATGTCAGTGTTTTGGATTTAATGTTTTTAAATATTCATTTAAATTATTATTGGACTGCTTTAATTAAATGTTGACCTATTTGTATCAGTTAATTGGTTTTAATGGAAGTTGACCCTTTGTTGTAACCCACCCTGAGCCCACTTGCAGGGAAGATGGGATGGATGGATGAGGGAGGGAGGAAGAGAGGGAGGGAGAGAGGGAGAAAGAGAGAGAGATGATAGAGATGACAGATGATAGATGATGATGATGGTGATAGACAGACAAACAGACAGATAGATAGACAGACAGGCAGACAGATTATATAAATGTCTTTAAGAAGTTAGAGCCATTTACAAAATAAGAAAATGGTGACCATTTTGAAAGGTAGCTAAGTCTGTGTTTGCCCATTCATAAATATTGAACAAAAAGTTTAATAAAGGGGATGTCCAAGATACTTGAAGAACAAAAAACCGATGGCTGTACTTGTTCAGCTCACTCAAGGAATATCCACCACCACGTCACTAAATTATCTAGCAAATACCAGATACCGTACTACACATGACCCCAGGGCATGCTCTCATTTTACCCTAGGAGAAATGCCTACAGCAAGGTGTTGAACTCATTTGTTACACGGGCTGGATCTGACATAAATGGGACTTTGTGGGACTGGTCCATGCGTGATATAAAATGTCCTGCAGAAGCAGACAAAGACAAGGCCAAGGAAGCTGGGAACTTTGGCAGGTGAGGGTGGGGGAAGAAACGAGGAAGGATTAAAGCCACAAACTGGATTAAAGCCCTGGGCGGGCTGGTTCTGTCCTGCAGACTGTAAACTTGACACCCCTGGCCTACAGGTTAAGTGTTCTGCTGACCAGGATTCTCATTGAACACTATGCTCAAGGAGCAACACCAGCTAGGTCAAAGGCAAAAAAAATATTGGGCAGAACCTTTCTAAGTGCTAAATGACAGTCAATTACTACCTTATCTTGTGAGGAAGCCAAGCCAGAAGAAACTCTTCTAATATTGCCTTGGCAGCACCCTGCTTTGGAAGCAACCACAAACATGTAAAAAGAGCATGCAGACTGTCACTTCATTTACCTGGCAGACACCCCAGAGAGTGAAGAGAGAAGCGACTAGAAAGACCACTGGGGTATCCTCATTTTGTGGATGGAGGATATGAATCTAGAGAAAATAATATTTTGCTGTCTCAGTCCTGGAACAGGGGCTTCTATCACTGTATTCTGAATTGCTAGGGGAGATGTCAATGCATAATCAGGGCAAGGACACATTAAAACTGCTGCTGATCACAGGTTTAGAACAAAAACAACAGTTACATGAGCAGACACAACAGGTACCTTGTCTATCTTGAAATAACTTGAACTGAGTGGTGACCATCTAACAAGCAGGAAAGCACTAGAGAACCCACTGAAAGATTCAAAAGTCTTGCGTTTTATTGGAACAGTAACTTGCAATAGAGATAAGAACTAAAATGCCAGTCATAATGGAAGACCATAAAAGTCTAGCCACTACCAGACCCAAAAATAATGTAGTAAGAAAAAGAGGCACAACACATTGTACATATTGAGGGCTAAACTGACTTTGGTATAAGGCTCTTCCGGATGCAAGCAAAGAAGCAAACACACGCTACTAATTACGGGTCTGTTAAATCTGTTAAGTTTTTTTTTTAAAAGAGTGATTATTGGGACTTTTGAATTACTGCTTCCTATGTGTTATGTTTATAATGTATTTTTGCAATGTCAGAGAAATTAATGTTACCATCAATAATAATATTCATTGCAAAGTACATCAAAGTGCACCACATAGCTACTCCTCCTCAGAATCTAAATTGCTGTAACATATAATTTGTAGGGATGAAAGTTACATGTAAACACAACAATTATGTATACTACTTCAAGTCTTCAGTACCTCTAACTCTGGGACTATAAGCAAAAATTAAAATCTACCTTTAAAAAAAAAACTTACACCAGGTAATATAAAGATATATAAAAACAAAATAAAGTGTGACATCTCAAATACCATGTTAATGAAATAGAATAAGAAAACAGATGTGCAATGTATCTCTTTATATCTTTTATCTCTGAACTTAACTGACCCCTTATCCCAATTTACTGTGGAGTCGTCTTCCCTAAGCAGCCATTTTCCTCTTCAAGACAGATATTGTTAACCAATTCTGCCTTACTTCTATCACATCCTTCCCCAGGCACAGTGGATTTTACCACATATATTATCAATTTCATTTATAACCTGATGCTTGAGACTCAAGGTGGATTACAAAATATGAAAAGCAATTCAATCAGACTGCAAAGACCACTAATAGAGTAATTTTAATGGCGGTTGCATGCATGACATCGATGGTTGTTACACTCTCACCATTCTGCTCAGTTATCTATTGTTCTTTCCCACACTTTTGCTTTGCCAGTATGACCAAGCTACCCTTCAACATCCCTCTAATTCATCCTCAGATTCAGGACCAAGCTAGCCTCCCTCTGATTCATGCTTAAATTCAGGACAGCATTTTTATTCATCGTAGAAAACTTTCCAATCCACGCAAGACAACTCACAAAAAAGTCTGAACTGGGCTCAGAAAATCTAGCAGACAGGTAATACAGTCCATACTATACTAGTCATATGCTTCCTTCAGTGAACCCCTGCACACTAGCTACCACATTGTGTATTAGCTGAAGTTTCCAAACAGTTTTCAGACAGCCTTGCATACTGTCTGATCTAGATGATGGCAAGGCATGTTCAACAGTGACCAGGTCAGTTTTATTCAGAAAAGGCTGCAGCAGGCGAACCACCCTAAGCTAATGCGAAACAATCCTGGCTACTGTGACACCTGTTTGTCAAAAGAGAAATCCAGGAGTTATCTCCAAAATGCAAACCTGATCTTTTAAAGCAGAGTACAACCTCAAACAGAAAGAATTAAAATGCATCAGCTTTATTCTTCATGAACGCTTCTGTCTTCTCTAGATTAGTTTCTGCTTGCTCATCTGCTTCCAGCCCTTTATAACGTTGGTTTAAGTTCTTTTACCACACTCCCTAGAATTAGATGAGTCAAGCAGGGACATATGGGAAACTCATGGAAAAATTCCCTCACTGGTCCCTGCTTTGTCCTCTGGCTTCTGACACCACCCAGCCACCATTATCTACTATTTCCCTCTCACTGCCACTTCCTCCCCCATCTTAAGAACATAAGAACATAAGAGAAGCCATGTTGGATCAGGCCAACGGCCCATCAAGTCCAACACTCTGTGTCACACAGTGGCAAAAAATGTTATATACACACATACACTGTGGCTAATAGCCACTGATGGACCTGTGCTCCATATTTTTATCTAAACCCCTCTTGAAGGTGGCTATACTTGTGGCCGCCACCACCTCCTGTGGCAGTGAATTCCACATGTTAATCACCCTTTGGGTGAAGAAGTACTTCCTTTTATCCGTTTTAACCTGTCTGCTCAGCAATTTCATCAAATGCCCACGAGTTCTTGTATTGTGAGAAAGGGAGAAAAGTACTTCTTTCTCTACTTTCTCCATCCCATGCATTATCTTGTAAACCTCTATCATGTCACCCCGCAGTCGACGTTTCTCCAAGCTAAAGAGTCCCAAGCGTTTCAACCTTTCTTCATAGGGAAAGTGCTCCAGCCCTTTAATCATTCTAGTTGCCCTTCTCTGCACCTTCTCTAAAGCTATAATATCCTTTTTGAGGTGCGGCGACCAGAACTGCACACAGTACTCCAAATGAGACCGCACCATCGATTTATACAGGGGCATTATGATACTGGCTGATTTGTTTTCAATTCCCTTCCTAATAATTCCCAGCATGGCATTGGCCTTTTTTATTGCAAACGCACACTGTCTTGACACTTTCAGTGAGTTATCTATCATGACCCCAAGATCTCTCTCTTGATCAGTCTCTGCCAGTTCACACCCCATCAACTTGTATTTGTAGCTGGGATTCTTAGCCCCAATGTGCATTACTTTGCACTTGGCCACATTGAACCGCATCTTTTTTTCATCCACATCACACTCCTTCTCCCTCCTTACCCCAACACTGCTCCTCACCTTCTCCTTGTCCTCCTGCTATACCCTCTTTCTTCAGTCTAGTCCTTTATTCCCATTCTCATTGCTTTATCTACCAACCCACCTCCATCCTTGCTGCCTGCCCACTCACCCCTGGTGTCTGCACTTTACCCACTCACCTCCATCCTCACTGCTTTGCCTAGTCACCAAACCACATCCTCATTGCTTTGCCTACCCACCCAGCTCCATCATCTGTGATCTATCCACCCACCCCTCCCCTTACTGATCTATCAATCAACAGCCATCCTCACTGCTTTGCCTTCTCTCCCCACCCGCAGCTCCTTTAGCTACCTATCTGTCCTCTGGCCCACTGTTGTTCAGAGAGCAGTGGTGGCACTGAGGCTGCGGCAGATCCTGCTCTCAGCAGCAGCTCTCCCTCTTCCAACCTCTTCCACAGGCAACAAGGTGGCTGAATACAACTTTGCAGTGATGGAGTGATGTCTGAACAAGTGATTACATGATGTGCTAAGAATAAGGAATTATGGATAAGGCAAAATACCCTTTCACGTGTTTTAGAAATAATACATGGCCAAAGTGAAAAGCAGCCTCAGTAAGTCCTTCAAACTACCGGCTATGAATGGAGCCAAGGAAAGCTAGTTACAAAAATAATTAAAGAGAAAAGAGCCCCAGTGGTAGAATAACACTATTATCATTTTGCTACACACAAAAACTGTAATAAAAGAAACCTGAGGAACTATTGACCTATCAGCCTCCTGCAGGTATCTACAAAGTTTTCACTGAGGTACTGAACAATTGACTCACTACAACCTTGGATTTCATCCAATCAATAGAACATGCAGACCTTCAATCAGAATTCTGCACAAAAGACTACCTTTTGTGATAAATGAACCTGTGGAGAACATTCTAATATAACTTACCATCATGTATAGTATTCATCAGCTACAAGAAAGCTTTTGAGTCAGAAGAAAAAGAATTCCATGTTAAAGTTGTGTTTTAATACACACAAAAGAATGAAGAGAAAGAAGGAAAATGCATCTGTCTGCAGCTATTGCTGTGATCGCTTACAGCAGCTGAATTTGTTAAAGAGGTTTATTTTTACACACTTTAATCAAATATTGATTTTGGGGGGGTGGGCCTTCTAAGAGCATTCAAATCATGTTGCTTATGTATGAATGAACATCTTTGGGCAGTGTTTAAAAGTTGTGATTTGTTTTCTTTAAGAGATACAGCTGGTTGTCTGTTTACTGAAATTCCATATTTTATGAATATTTGTGAAGCTTGTTCCCCAATTCCATCAGCTTCTCCAACAACCACCAGAGATCAAGAAATAGGCTAGTCTCTCTTGTTTGAAGTTCCTGTAGACTTAACAGTCCCATTAAGGCAAGAAGGCCTACTTGCCAAATACCGTAATAGTCCTCTTTCATACCCCGCGTCCATACCCAAGGTCTCCTCCTTGGGGTGTGATTCACTCCCCATACCTCTAACTGGATCCTCATGCAACTGCATCCTTACTGCATGGCCAGGCTCATAAGAAATTATGCCTTTGCTAGAGAAGCTGACAGTCTGGTCTTCCTCTGAGCCAGGAATGCCTTCTTCCTTGCCCCTGGGAGGATATGAATGCCACAGTCTGTGGAGACTCCAGACCTTGCGGGTGGTCCTTCTCCCAGGCTTCTTGCCAATACCAACAAACTGGCTCTTCCTCCAGATTGCCTTGCCTTTACCTATAAATCAACTCTTCTCTGTTGACTTCCTCAGCCTACTTTTGAGCAAATCTGTACTCTGGACTAGTCCTTTAATCCTTAGGCTACTGCTGGCAGCCATTTCTTTCCTGCTCCTTGAAGATCACTTTCTCTGAAGCTCATGGCCAAGCTACACATTACAATGTATGGAACTCTCCCACAGGAATTTGTAGCCACACTGCAGTACCATGGGAGTTCAATTCTGATCAGGACTGTGGTGTCCCATCCCCCCCCCCCCAATTGGGGTAAGTCATTCCCTAGCACTATTTTGGCTCAGGATAACAGCACAGGCAGAGACAGGAGCCTCTGCTCCCAAGCACTGTGGCCCTGAACTGAATTGGGCCCCCACAGTACCTTAAAATGGGAGTTCCCATTGGAAACTTGCAGCTGCAGTATGGAACCATGCACATTGTAATATGCAGCATAGCCCTGAGATGGCCCCTGTCTTGGGGTGGCTTCCTTACTGACCCTCTGTCCTCAACTTACAGTGCTGTATTGTGCCATAATCTCAGGTCTGATTCTCTGATCAGTCCTCTTATTACGCTTAGCAAATTTATTTGAATGTTTTTCTGTTGTCTGCATAAATGGAAAGTAAATCCCATGGTTTGAAAATATACCAGGCTGCTTTCCTATTCAAGCCTCAGTGTCTCTGTGACATCAGCAAGCACACCTGTTTCCTCCCCTTCTTCACATGCTGATTTAAGATCCAACAGTAACAATACTGGGCATTCGTTGCTAAATTAGTGTTGCTCAGTAATTAATCAGCCTTTTCATCAGATAAAGTCACTCTCATACAGCAACCTTTTGCCAATTTGGCAGCACTTAGGGAACGAAGTAATCTGCACTACTGACATTTGGTAGGAGAGGGGAAACCAGCAGCAGCCTTCTTGTGCTTTGCTGCAGCCAGTTGCTTCTTGGCCACAGCAAAGCCTTCCCTCTGCAGTTTCCTAGCAGCAGCCTTCTTGTCCTCGCTCAGAGAAGAGAGGAGAGGGGTGAGTTGCTCCCATATGGAGTATTGGTATCTAGCCATGCAAGCTGCATAGTTAGATACCTTTACTCCTAGGGCCCCTGCTGAGTAAACCTTCCTTCCCATGCTGTCGAGCGTCTTCCCGTCCTTGTCTGGTGGGGACGAGTGGACCTTGCGAGCCTTGGATGAGGATGAGACGACCACTGAGTTCGGTTTAGGATGGGTGAAAAGGAACTCAGCCCCCGTCTCCTGGACCCTGTACATGTGGTCCAGTCTCCTGGAAGACACCGGTGTTGATGCTGGTTTCTTCCAAGGCTCCTTCACTGCCTGAAGAATCACTTTGGTGACCGGCAAAGCGATTGCTGTGGATGTGTCTCGCTGCATAATGTCGAAGACATTGTCATCCACAACAGGTTGTGGCTGTGCCACAGGCAGGGAGTGGGTGTTTGCCATTCTCCTCACTAGGTCTCCATAGCACTTCAGATCCTTTGATGGCGAAATCGGAAGATCTTCGGCCGTCTGGGAACCTGGCGAGGGCTCCAGATCACCTTCCTGGGCGTTGCTCTCCGAATCCGATGTCGAAGACTCCCGTTGAACAGAGTGCTCCGAGAGGATCGGTGTTGACTCCCTTAATGGTGAACGGATCGGCGTCGATGGTCGCCAAGGAGGTTCGACCGGAACGATGCGCTGCTCTGGAGGGATCGGTGCCGATGGTCTCCGGGAGTGGTGCGAAACCCTCGACATGCAGGATGCCTCCGACTGCTGCTCCCACTCTGTAAACTCCCTCGGCAGATACCACTGGTATGGAGGGTAGGGGTACGGGTAGGCAGGCTGCCACCGACGCTGCTCCCACGATGGTAGCGGTGGGAAACGGCGCAGTTCCAGGGAAGACTCTAGCCCCCGTCTGCCTCTGGGTTCCCTCGGGGTAGACGGGTCCATCGGCACCGACGGCTCCAGTTCCGAGATCGATTCACTCCCGCTATGACGTCGCGACCCTGATGACGAGGATCGCTGGGTGAGATCGATCTCCTGCTCTGATGGCGAGAGACGGGGCTGCTGAGTACTGCCTCTCAATGCAACATTCGTCAGAGAGGATGTTAGGTGTGAAATGCTTTGACCTTGTATGCAAGTGTTTTTGCTCTTCTTCCTGGCGAAATGCTTTTTGGGGAGAAGAATGTTGAGACAAAGAACGTAGCCATGTAGATCTGACATAGATAGACTAGCTGGTAAGCTAGATTGTTTTTCTGTTTTATCCCAAGTACCCTATCCTGATGTTTTCTAGTAAACTTTATTTCTTCTGCTAAGCTTCAGCCTCGACTCCAATTACTGCCACTCCAAACCTCTGAATTTAACATGTATTTCCTAACATTTTGGTAGCAGATGGTAAATGGTTCCAACAAATGGTAGCAGAGAGATGGTTGGTTCCATCAAACTGATAGCACTGGAGCATGGCTTATATTGGAGCTTGGCATATTGGAAAATGATTTTTTGAAGTCAGAACAGGCAAACAGGCAGAAAGTGAAAAGTATTTTAAAGTGACCAGAAGCTTTCTGAAAGGCCGTTATTTTTCGCTAACGGAACGATCAGAGGAACAAAGGACCCACTTACCGGGAGCCTGGTTACATTGCTCGAGGCCACTGAGCGAAGATCTGCACTTCAATCAGAAACTGGAAGCACTGAACCCCTCAAGGACACGCGCGCTTTGTCCTGTTGACCTGCTAAAGCCTGAATTCGAGGATGTCCAACACAGAAGGGGAAAATCCCTCAACATCAGCTCTTGCAAGCAATGATGCCCAAGGAAACGCAATGGAACGTTTCGTGAGTAATGATGTGCTCAATGTGAAAATTCCATGCTTAAATGCAAGCAATTTTAGATTCCGGTCAATGAAAATGAAACTGCTCCTTCGGGAGAAAAATTGCTATGAGGCAGTTTTCAATGAAAATAAGGATGAAATCCCAGATTTTGATATTGAAGATAATTGTGCAAAATTATTAATTCTGAGTGCCATACCAGAACAGGACAATGCTTTAGTCCTGGACTATAGCACAAGTGTAGAAATGTTTAAATACCTAGAAAAGCAATCATTTATGCCTTCTATGACTCAGAAAATATTTCTCAGAGAGAGACTGCACAGTTTTAAGATGAATGAAACAGATTCAATGACTACCCATCTGAATAAAATGATGGAGGTGGTTTCAGAGCTTAAGAGAATTGGAACCACGGTGGAAGATGAAGAAATTATAGCTGCTTTATTTAATTCTCTTCCCAAAAGCTATAAAAGCATTGCATCCTTGTTGAGGATGAGAGACAAACAGGAACTTGACTACATTTTGGAATACCTGAAAGATGAGGCCAGAAGGAGAGAACTTTTTGAAACTGAGAATAAGATGTCTGTACTTAGAGTGCATCCTGGGGAAAATGAAATTGTCATTTTTGTGGGTTACGAGGACATTATCAATATTCTTGTAAGAAGAAATTAAAACAAAATCAAAATGCAAATACTTCTACTGGAGCAGCGACACCCAATGGGCAAGTGATGAATAGCAACCAACAAAAATGTGGGTTTAAGTCTTCAAAGCCAGTAACAAAAGCTAAAAATGTGTCTGAAAGGAATCCCACATATACAATTACTGAATCAAATGCAAATCTTGAGAATCATTGGATGATAGATTCTGGAACTTATTTTCATGTCTGTAAAGATAAGAAATCTTTTGTGGAATTGGATGAGGACAACTGTCCTAAATTAGAGGAAGCCAATGGACAAATTCTGAAAGTTAAAGGAAGTGGGACTGTAATCTTAAATGTTATGGATGAAAGTCAAGAAATTAAAAAGGTTACACTAACAGAGTGTGCATATGCCCCTGAGGCAGTCAGCAACCTAGTTTCAACAAAGAGAATTATCAGAAGAGATCATGAGGTTGTACTCAGAAAAGAAAATGGAAGTATTGTTGATCCTGAATCTGGAACTGAACTTATGCTTGATGTAGTTGATGGTCTTCATTACCTAAAACTTGTTGATGATAATGTTGATGATGATATGCAAAATGATGCTGAAAATATTTCTGATGTAACAAATGTTGTTGGGCCAGTGTATAATACAATGCAATCTGTATGTAAGCATAAATCATGTCTTCTTAAATGGCACATAACTATGGGACACCGTAGTGTGCAAAAAATTGTTGAAAGAATGTAATACTGATGTTATTGACTGTGATCAAATGCAATCTGGTTGTGATATATGTTTAAAGGCTAAAGGTACAGCCCCAAGGTACACAGGCAAAAATACTGTACACAATGAAAATTTTCTAGAGATGGTATTCTCAGATATTGCAGGGCCAATCAAAGAATCGGCTGGTGCAAGCAAGTACTTTTTAACATTTATGGAAGCTAAGTCAAGATATGTCTACTTAATTAAAAATAAAGATCAAGTATTTGACAAATTTAAGTCCTATATTGCTTCTGTGAGAAATAAATTTGGCAAAGTTCCAGAAGTATTGTTCACAGACAATGGAACTGAATACAGTAGCAGTGAGTTCCAAAGGTTTATGGAACAACAAGGCATTCAACATAAAACTACTACACCCTACTCACCACAGCAGAATGGTGCAGCTGAGAGACTGAACTGAACAATTATGGAAATGGCCAGATCAATGCTAATGCAATCTGGACTGACAGATTATATGTGGGGTGAAGCTGTAAATACTGCAGTTTATCTACATAACAGAATTCCATCCAAAGTGACTAATAAATCACCATTTGAAATTTGGTGTGGCAAATGACCTGGATTAAAACATTTAAGACCTTTTGGTTGCAAAGCATACGCGTTTGTACCTAAGGAGAAAAGTAAGTAAGTAAGTAAATTTATTTTTACTTACTCAGGCTCAGGGCGGCTCACAGACATGGCACAACCATGATTTCAATAAAATACAATCAATACAGTAAGACAAATTAAAATACAATTAAGTTACAGTTATAAATTAGGTTAAAATTAGATAAAACAGCTGTTATATGTTAATAATTAAGCTGCTACAATTCACAGTCATATATAAGATGGCTAGAAGTCAATTTCAATTTACCCGGGTTCTATCTTGAAAGCGAGCTGAAAGAGGGTGGTTTTGCAAGCCCTGCGGAACTGATTCAGGTCCCACAGGGCTCGCACCACCTCTGGAAGTTGATTCCACCATCGGGGGGCCATTGCTGAGAAGGCTTGCTCCCTCGTTGTTTGACTCTCTTGGTCCAGGGATTTTTAAAAAGTTTTGGGAACTAGATCTCAGTGCTCTCTGGGGAACATATGGGGAGAGGCGGTCCCTAAGGTAGGCAGGTCCTCCGCCATATAGGGCTTTAAAGGTAATAACCAGCACCTTATAGCGAACACGATACACAACCGGCAGCCAGTGCAGCTCCCGCAGCCCAGGCTGCACGTGTTCCCACCGAGGTAGTCCCACTAACAGCCTGGCCGCAGCGTTCTGCACTAACTGCAGTTTCCGCGTTCGGTATAAGGGCAGCCCCATGTAGAGGGCATTACAGTAGTCTAGTCTCGAGGTGACCGCTGCGTGGATCACAGTTGCCAGGTCGCTACGCTCCAAGAAGGGAGCCAGCTGCCTAAGATGGAAAAAGGCGGATTTAGCAGTGGCAGCTATCTGGGCTTCCATTGACAAGGAAGACTCCAGTAGCACTCCCAAGCTCTTGACCCTGCGCACTGGTATCAGTGGCGCACCGTCAAAGGCCGGTAGGGAGATCTCCCCTCCTGGCCCGCCGCGACCTACGCAAAGGACCTCAGTCTTCACTGGGTCCAGATTTATAGGGACATCGCCAGTCCGGCCGTCCATCAATAGATAGAGCTGGGTGTCATCAGCGTACTGATGACAACCGAGCCCATACCTCCGGGCAATCTGGGCAAGGGGGCGCATATAGATGTTAAACAACATTGGGGAGAGAACTGCCCCCTGAGGCACCCCACAATGAAGTAGGTGTCTCTGAAACAGCTCCCCTCCAATTGCCACCCTTTGTCCCCGACCTTCAAGGAAGGAGGAGAGCCACTGTAAGGCTAGCCCCCGAATTCCCGTGTCGAGACAGCGGGTCAGCAGCCGATGGTCGACCATATCGAACGCAGCTGATAGGTCTAGCAGCAGCAATACTGCCCAGCCGCCTCGATCCAGTTGTCGCCAGAGGTCATCCATGAGGGCGACCAAGACTGTCTCCATCCCATGGGGAAAAGGGGAAACTAGACCCCAGAGCCTTGGTATACTTGTAGGCTATGCCAATGGTGGAAGAGGATACAGAATCCTAGATCCTAGTAAACGTACTGTCAAAGAATGCAATGCTGTATATATAGATGGCAACAGTGTTTTGCAAACTCCTATGCAAGCTGAATCCACAGTACAGAATCCTATAGAGGATGTTACCTTCAGTGAACTTGCTATTTGGCAACCTGCAGAGACCACCTGTGAGCAGGCAGGTCCACCTTCACAAAAAAGCACTGAATCAGAAGGGGAAGCAGGAAGTCCAAGAGAAGCAGAGACAACCACAGTTACTGTGAGAAAGTCAGCAAGAAGCAACAAAGGCGTACCACCGCCAAGACTTGGAATTTGTGCAACAATACAACCTGTCAAAGAACCCTCAACTTGGAAAGAAATAAATCAGCTACCCGATCCAGAAAGAAAGAAATGGATGGATGCAATGAACGATGAAATGAAGTCTTTACATGAAAAGCAAGCTTGGACACTTGCAAACTTAGCTCCTGAAAGAACAGCTATTGGTTGTAAATGGATACTCAAAGTAAAATACAATCCTGATGGAAGTGTGGATCGATACAAAGCATGTTTAGTAGCAAAAGGATACAAGCAAGAACAAGAAATTGACTATACAGAGACATTTGCACCTGTCATAAGTCAAGTTGCGTTCAGAATACTTCTAACAATTGCAGCCTCCAAAGGCATGCAAGTTGAACACGTGGACATTAAAACAGCTTTCCTCAATGGAGACTTAACAGAGGAAATCTACATGGAACAACCTGAAGGATTTGAAGAAGTTGGAAAGAAAAAACTTGTGTGTAAACTTCAAAAAGGAATTTATGGATTAAAACAAGCCGCAAGAGGTTGATCAGATAAGCTGACAGAACTACTAAAGAAGCAAGGATTTCAACAAGGGAAATCAGAACCCTGTTTGTTTACAAGACTCAAAAATGGACAATACCAGTACATATTGACTTACGTTGACGATCTGATTTTATGTTGCTACAACAAGGAGAACATCAAAGAAATTGCTGATGAGCTAAATAAAGATGTGGAAGTCAAACAACTGGGAGACATAAAGCATACTTTGGAATACAAATTGAAAGAGCTGAAGATGGAAGTTTTGTGCTGAACCAAAAACACAAAATTATGAACTTTATTGAATCCATGGGAATAAAGAAACATGGAAACATTAGTACACCACTTGATCCAGCATACTTAACTTTGCAAGAAGGAAAATTGCTTGAAAACAATCGTGAATATAGAGAAGCAATTGGAAAACTACTGTACCTAAGCAGAATCTCGAGACCAGATATTTCTACTGCAGTTGGAATCTTGAGTAGAAAGACAAGTTCACCATATTATCATGATTGGAATGCCATAAAGAGACTGGCAAGATACCTGTTTAAAACTGCTGATTACAAATTATTAATTTCAGCATGTGACAACCCAAGACTATTAGTCTACATGGACGCCAACTTTGGGAGAAATGAAGGTGATGGAAAATCAACATGTGGAAATGTATTCTTCTATGGAGAGAGTTTGATTGACTGGAACACTAAGTAAAGTAAGTAAAGTAAATTTATTTTTATATCCCGCCCTCCCCCGCCAAAGGCGGGCTCAGGGCGGCTCACAGACATGGAACACCATGATTAGAATAAAATACAATGTAAACAAGAGTTTTAAAATACAATTCAATTATATAAATTAATTAAAATAAATAAACAGGTACTATAAGGTGCTATAGATCACAATCATACCTAAGATGGCTAGATGGCTACAGGTCAATTTCAATTTAGCCAGGTTCTGTCTTAAAGGCAAGCTGAAAGAGAAAGGTTTTGCAAGCCCTGCGGAACTGATTCAGGTCCCGCAGGGCTCGCATCATCTCTGGAAGTTGATTCCACCATCGAGGGGCCATTGCTGAAAAGGCTTGCTCCCTAGTTGTCTTCAGTCTAACTTCTCTTGGCCCAGGGATTTTTAAAAGATTTTGAGAGCTAGATCTCAGTGCTCTCTGGGGGACATATGGGGAGAGGCGGTCCCTAAGGTAGGCAGGTCCTCGGCCATATAGGGCTTTAAAGGTAATGACCAGCACCTTATAGCGAACACGGTACACAACCGGCAGCCAGTGCAGCTCCCGCAGCCCAGGCTGCACGTGTTCCCACCGAGGTAGTACCACCAGCAGCCTGGCCGCCGCGTTCTGCACTACCTGGAGTTTCCGTGTTCGGTATAAGGGCAGCCCCATGTAGAGGGCATTGCAGTAGTCTAGTCTCGAGGTGACCGTTGCATGGATCACAGTTGCTGGGTCGCTGCGTTCCAAGAAGGGAGCCAACTGCCTCGCCCTCTTGAGGTGGAAGAAGGTGGCTCTAGCGGTGGCAGCTATCTGGGCCTCCATTGATAAAGAGGATTCCAGTAGCACTCCCAGGCTCTTGACCCTGTGCACTGACATCAGTAGCGCATCGTCAAAAGCCGGTAGGGTGATCTACCCTAAGAAACAAAAGATTGTAGCTCAAGCTACTGCTGAAGCTGAATGTGTGTCTGCTCAAAGGGCATGCAATGAACTGGAATGGATTATTTTTCTTCTTAAGGAATTTGGAATAGAGGAACCTAAACCAGTACTCATGTATGAAGACAGCCAAGCATGCATAAGCATATGCAAGGCTGAGAACATAAAACTAGACAACAAACATATTGTCATCAAGTGTTTACTTGTGCAAGAGATGATTAAAGAAGGACTGATTGAATTACAGTACTGCCCTACTGAAGAAATGATCGCTGACATCATGACGAAGCCACTCGACAGACTGAAGTTTGAACGACTACGTGAAAGTATGAACTTGATTGAAATTGCTAATGACTGAAATGTTGCATAACTTGAGAAGGGGTTTGTTGGAATACAAGCTATGTACATTCCAGCCATTATATAGTTAACTGTTTGTTTACCTGATAGAGGAAGTGATGTATTGTGACCTAAACTCAATTGTGGGATGGTTCTTTGCCCGCGAAAGATGTAAACACAACATTGGTCAGAGAGGATGTTAGGTGTGAAATGCTTTGACCTTGTATGCAAGTTTTTTTGCTCTTCTTCCTGGCGAAATGCTTTTTGGGGAGAAGAATGTTGAGACAAAGAACGTAGCCATGTAGATCTGACATAGATAGACTAGCTGGTAAGCTAGATTGTTTTTCTGTTTTATCCCAAGTACCCTATCCTGATGTTTTCTAGTAAACTTTATTTCTTTTGCTAAGCTTCAGCCTCGACTCCAATTACTGCCACTCCAAACCTCTGAATTTAACATGTATTTCCTAACATTTTGGTAGCAGATGGTAAATGGTTCCAACACAAAGCCATCCCTGTTTGAGGAACAGCATTTCAGCAGCATTTCAAGCCATCACAGGAGCGGGGGACCAGGCCTGTAGGCAGGCATGGGCACACAGGTCAATACCCCTTCCTGATTCTGTCCTGTCCTTACCCCCGGGGCTGCCCCAACAGCTCAGGCTGACTGCAGTCGCAGCTGCACCAGCCACAGTGTGCAAGAGGAGTCTTGAGCAGGCAGGCAGGGCAGTGGGCAAACTCAGCAGCTCTCTGCGCTCTGGAGGTAGGCTGGATAGGAGGGGGAGAATCATAGAATCATAGAGCTGGAAGGGACCTCCAGGGTCATCTAGTTCAACCCCCTGCACAATGCAGGAAACTCACAAATACCTCCCCCTAAATTCACAGGATCTTCAGGAGAAGAAGAAATCAGAGCACCGAGGAGCCCCTGATGCTGCTACCACTGCACCCACCCACTGGCCAATTGGCTGAGGGAGGAAACGAGGCTGGCTGGGTTCAATGCGATGGAAGGCAGTGCAAAAGCCAGAAGGTGGCTCCTGGTTGGTCCAGCTGCTTTACTTGGCAGCCCTGCAGTGATTTCAAACCTGGAACTGTGGATGGGTGCTGCTGCGCCCATCCACTGACTGCTCAGTGATGTGACCCCACCAAGTGATGTCACCACATTGGGGACACATGTGTCCCCACATTCCTGCTGAAAAATTTCTGGCTAGGGGTCACAAAACTGCACTATGGCAGCTTTCAGAAGCAAAATGAATGGAACAAGGTGGTTAACAGGGAAAACAATACTATATTGGGGCTTTAAAAACTACTCAAAACATGTGGAACCTTGCACAGCTACACATTTACTAATTGGTGTTAAAATTTAATGTAAGAGACCTAAAGGATCACTCAGGGACATCCACAGGTGTTCTAGGGCCTTTTTGGAGGCCCCTTGCCACTGAGTCCTTTCTTACCCCTGAAGTATTGATTCATATCTTTAGCAACATCCAATGTAGCAACTGATACAGAGCCAGGGGATTTAAATGGAAAAAAAACCCAACACACATACAATGTATTTGGAAGTACTCTCCCCTCACAGAATTGGATTCCAACCATTGTTAAAAGATCCATGTTTTGATTCTAAAATGAACATTAAGTGTTCTTTCCTCACTTCTGTCCTGCCCTTTAATTTAGCTTATGTTTTCAGAGCATACCTAAATGAACTTGAAGGCACAAGAAAACTGCCACATCCCTGAATAATGTTTAATTTATGCAATTAATATTAGTATAGCAGGACATGCTACTGTTAATCTACACAATTAAGGTGTTATAGTGAAAATGAAAACTGAATTTACTGTGAAGGTTCTTTCTACTCTGAGGTAGGCAGAGCACCTTAGCATGGGTGAATCTCAAACCACATGAAATATCTCCTGGTACTATAGATTAGATTTAAGGCAGACAAGTCTGCCATTGGATCTCCAAATCTCACCACTATTTCCTGGAAGTTCTCTGGTTTTATTGTCAATTCATTCTGATTTGTTGGGAGTTAAGTGGATCCATCTGTATATTATTTGACCCTGTATTTGCTCCACAAAGCTGAACTCAAGCCAAATCTCTACCCATGACAGGAAGAGATATGGTTCCTGGTTGAGAATCTGCAACTCATACCCCACCCCACCCCTTGCCAGTTTATATGGGATTTGGTTGCCCATCCTTACTATCACCTGGCAGTGATATATTACTGGGAGGAAATGGTAGCGGGCTAGACTAATCACCCTGAGGTCCATCCATCTTATCTATCCATTCTGTCTTTCTTGCTCTAAACCTAATAGGGAAATACTTGCTGCTCAGTACTTTGGTCACTTCTGTTGCAACCAGTATTTGGTCTTGAACTGTTTTTTTCAATAATCTTGAGCTACAGGCCATTGAAGAGTTTTTATATGAAATTTTGCCCTTGGAACAGAATCACTGTGTGCTGTCATTGAGCCCCAAAGCCAGACTAGAGAGATTAAATTGTTTATTTGAACCTTTTGAAAACTTTAACTTTCTCTTCTGGAAGGAAACACTTAAGAACAAGTTCCATTATTACTGGGGGGAGATGTGTTCTGTAGGGTTCAGATGGTTCTTTATTAAGAATAAAGCTGTGGTCCTTTAGGTAGTGTCCCCTGTTTCATGGACAAGATGGAGACCCCTGATGAAAACTTAGTCAATCATGTCTTGTGCAGATCCAAAGTGCTGCTCAAAATGGAACAGAGCACTATCCCTCCTCTCCTCCCTCCTGTCTTTCTCCTTCTGGGGCAGGCTTGCTGTTCCAAAGGAAGAGTCTTCCTTCTAGCTGTTTAATCTTCCCAGCTTTATGGCTTAGGTGGAACTTAATAGCAGGGGATGAGGTAGTAATCCATTAGCATAACAAAGAGCTCGAGTGCTGGAAGCTTGATGGTTCCTATTTCCAACCCCTCTCCGCTCTGCCAGTTTTCATTCTGTCACAAACATGCAAATGTATACAACTGTGATCACTTACTAAGTAATAATCAAATAGCTTATTTATATAAATATTGTGTATAGATTTTCATAAGTAGTGCAAACAATTAAAAGTCACATAATCTGCATACCAATATCTCTCTTCATTATTACAAACTCTCATCAAAGAACGGGATGCAACCCACTGTAAACCAGAATAATTTCAAAAACAAAATCTTAATGATGTGCTGACAAGCAGTAACTTATTATCTAGGAGATTTGCTTCCAATTAGTAATTCTCATTAGTAAGACAAGGTGTACAATGCTTTCCAGAGTCCATTGTGGGCGGGGGGGGAGACCTTCAAGGTGATAGTAGTTTAAAGAAGGCTGTGCTTTGAGAAGGCTGTGGTTTTTCTTTGCAACTCCGCTGACAGAGGACTCAGTCTTCAAAGACAAAATTACTTTGGAAGTTTATCTTTTACAAAGCTATAACAACAACAAAGTATAGAATTGAATAAATATACAATACAAACAGCAGGGCTCCTGTCCATGGACAAAGAGCAGTCACAACAATGGAACCACTGGAGTGAACTCTTGAGTGGAGGGTGTTTCTCCATAGTTGGTCACAATCTATATGTACCTGTTAGATGGCGACTGTGTTCTCCTATAGGAGCTGTCCAAAGGTTCCCTGGCATTTCCTGCTTGGTGCTTATTCTGAGAGCTGGGGAGTGGGGAGTGGTTCTGACTTTTCCTCTCTGTAGTGATTGGCTGCAGTGATAGTATTAAGTCCTCTCAGCCAAGAAGCAACCTCAAAAGGAACTTGGATATAGGGCTGGCTGTGCCCCCAGAGGTACTGGCTCCACCACCTGTGCATCTCCAGCACTTCCTGAGGGCAAGGAGAACAGTTCTGGCTTTCCTGGCAGCCCATAACCCCTGGCAGATATCACTGTGCATTGGCACGGTTCACAGCCAAAATTTCCCTCCTCTTTACTTCATGCCAATATGCAGCATCTGAATGGAAGAACTATTCCTTCTTGACAATTCCTGTATCAAGGTAAGTCTGTTCTGTTTCTCATTCTATGAAGGATTGGCTGAGCTCCTGCCAGAGGATAAACAGTTGTCAGCAATGTCCTAACTAAAAAATATGAGTGTCCATTGCCTTGGCCAGTGAACCAGGCCAAAGGAGGAAGGAAAAAAGGAGCATATTTTTAATGGAGATAAAAGCAGAAAAGCAAAAAACTTATGTAAAAAAGGCAGAAGGGGAGATCAGAAGGACAGAAATACAAAGTCTGTACTTTTTCCCAGGTAATAAATGAACTGAAGAGTCAGGTGACATCCACCAGTAAAGACAGGAAGTTAAAGATCCTGCCTCCTGGCAGGAATCATTCTTTCAGGGTGAGAATGGGTTTAAAAAACTGGTAAAGGTTTATGTATGAATAGGAATGCAAATTAAAGAAAACATTTGCTAAACAGAAAATAGAGATGCTGTAGCCCAAAACTTTGTAAAATAGGTTTAACCAAGGTTTAAAAGTATATGCATGCCATATGGACTTTAAATCTGGAATCTCTCTAGTCTAGTCTTTGTAAAATGGGCTTAAAATCAAACACTGATGTTAGAAGAGAGCCAGTTTCTACCAAGATGGCTTAATGCCAAGTCCTGCTTTTGCATTCCATACTAAAGATACTGTGTCTAAATCAGGTGCATGAAATAACAGAATTAAAGTCATTAGGTTTTGGAAGCAATACACATCTCTTCAGATCAGCACCAGTAGCCTTTCAGAAAGTACACGTGCATCACTCCCAAATAACGTTGTCAAGAGGTTGTTGGGGGTTTTTTGTTTACTGTGTCAGGGCCGGATCTGGGGGTGGGGGCAGAGGGGGGTGCTTGCCCTGGGCGCCAATGGAAAGGGGCATCAAATTGGATATGGAGCCCATTGTATTCTATGAGACCATAAGACAGAATTGTCTATAAGGGGGCACATTTTTTAATTTTGCCCCCCCTCAAAAAACATGTAGATCCAATCCTGTACTGTATTTATTTTACTGTTCCTGAAAAGACAGCAATAGATCCTCAAAACTAAAGCTGAGGGCTAATCAATTTTAAGCAAAAGATAAAATCAAGACAGACATTTTTGGTGCCATTATAGATCAAATTGAAGTTTGTGTACTTATTTCTTCATAACAGTCAATGCTCAATACACAGTGAGTAAACTATAGAGCCTAAGGCAGCTCCACCTTCAAACTGGCTATATGTAAGGTAATTCTAGCTCTATTCATCTAGCTGTTTTTATTCTTTAGTGAAAGCCACAGGCATGCATGCATGTCTTTATAAGGGGATTAGATACATTCATGAAGAATAGGTCCATCAGTAGTTTGGTAACTCAAGGGAACCTCTGAATACCAGTGCTAGAAGACAGCGGTGTGGGAAGGCCTTGGCTTCTGTACCTTTTTGGCCTTCCAGAATAATTGGTTGGTCACTGTGAGAGACAGCATGCTGGACCACTGGTTTGATCCAGGAGAGCTGTCCTTTTTAAAAAAAAAACTTCTCCCAGCTGTGAACTTGTGCCTTGCTGTGGTTTCACGGACCAAACCTTAAGCTATAGCTGAGCTTTCCTGGGGGTACCTGCTTTGGGGACTATAATTTGGACATTACCAATTCAGTCTTCACCAAACTTGGAGAGCAGGTGGAAGAGGGCCTGTTGAAGACTCAGTGTGTTTTGGTGTCTCTAACTCAAAAGGAGGCTGTTCTACCACCTCCCAAACCAAACCAACTATGAACTGGTTTGGGAAAATGGTGGTTTGTGTAAGGTTGCATGGGTTCAAGGTTCATGCAATCAAATGAGCCATGAACCAACACAAACCACCATTTTCCTGGTTTGTATCCATCCCTAATCTATATTAGCTACTAATAGTGCTGTGAATAAATTAAATAATCAACTGTCTTCCTACTTTACAAATGTTTATTTTCCTGAACATGATGACCATACTATATTATACATATACATACAGTACTATTTCTTTTGACAATGTCACTAAGGAACACCTAAGCACATGAAGAGGTTCTCTTAATTAACATAGTGGGGATACAACACAAGTTTTATATTTGCACTATATTTTGATGTAAGAAGTTATATTGGTATTTATTTGACTATTTTGGTAACACAAATATATTAAATGCCAGTAAAATAATAGTGTGATATAAAATATTATCTGCATATTTATCACATTACTAAAATGTATTTCCTTTATGCACAGAAGTTGATATATCTACCTAAATATTTTCCACATAAAGAATTCTTTCTGTGTTTAAGGTCTCTTAAGCAAGAACAGCCAATAATGGCATTCTAAAACCATTTCTGTGCAGAAATACTGCAGAAGTTAAAAGGTGAGAATAAGAAAACAAAAATAGATTTGAGATATAAAGTTCAGAAGCACACAAAGACACAGGATATTTAAATCATTCCTTTAAAATTATCAGGGAAGCAGTTAGCATTTTAAGGAAGAAACAGCACATCCAGGAAACACAGAGTCTGCTAAGAATCACAACACAATGCTATTGACAGATTGCCTTCATCTCAGAGCAAAGGAAACTGTTCTCCTAAAATAAATAGTATAGTTGTTTCCCATTTACAAAATATGTGCTTACTCAGAAGCCTGGAGGGGGATTCAAATAGCTACTACTTTCTACTGCTTCCCCCCCATTAGATTATATCATGGGTCTCTGAAAATGTAATTTCTCTGTTCAAATTTTCAGTTGCCAAAAATGTATAGAACTTCTCTTTACATTATTGTTTTCCTAGTTATCACTTATTTCATTTTCACTGTTTTCTGGGGGGGGGGAGGGGGGAGCAGCAATGCACAGGTACACAGTTCCTGCTGACTTGGTGTCAGGGGTGTGGCCTAATATGCAAATGAGTTCCCACTGGGCCTTTTCTTTAAAAAAAAAAACCCTGTGTGCAACAATGGTAACATGGGGGGTGGCCTGATATGCAAATGAGTTCCTGCTGGACTTTTCTACAAAAAATCCTTGATGTTTTCTATATTCACTCATGAACCAAGATACTATCCACAGATAATGGTAGAATTATATTATCTTCTCTAACCTGGCCCACATCAAATCACAAGCATAGGGATCACACAAGATGTGTATCAATCAGTAATGAGCTCAAAAACAGAAACCCAAGTATATACATACTCATGTATACACACAATTTAAAAAAAAATAATAAAATAACTGGCAATAAAGTTTGTGCACAACTGTGCCTCCGTGGGAGGGGGCAGCAGGACATCATAACTGACTTCCATAACTAGCAGAGACTCACCAGATGCAATAGTGTTCCTTAATTGTCTCTTTATTGGATGCAGTAGAGTCCACATAGGCTTATTTTTAGTGCAATTCCCTTCACCTGCCCCTTCAAACCTCAGGTGGCTGTGCTGTGCTTCTGCCTTGGGTCAGTTCCACCAGGCCTGTTCCACTTTGGTAGCCTTATTTTGTTTCAGGCCCTAGCTCCTCCTTTAGGCTCCTCTTTTTTCCTTCTTTCTTTGCATCCCCTGGGCAAGCTTGCATTCCTGACCTCCTCTGTCTTTTCTGAGATTGCCCTTTTTATCCCCAAAACTCTGTCCATACTGGGCAAGTCCAGAACCACCCTTTCTTTTGCGGAGCTTTGCTGATCTCTTAACTCCTTCCTCACCTTGCCCAACTCCAGCTGGGTTTGCATAGAGCTGCTACTGTCTTCTCATGAGGTGCCCCACCCTATCCTGGAGCAGTTGCTGCCTTTCATAATGTAAATGGGACCTCTTCTGCTGCCTTTGTGCCACAACAAGCATAATGGGAACCAGACTAAACAATATATATACCACTTACTAACATTTTTATATCGTAAGCTGCCTGGAGTTCCAGAAGGCAGAAAGGTCACTAACAAATGTTTTAAATTTTAAAATAATAATATTATTATTTTGATTGAAAAGGCAGCAATTGGAACAGAAGAGGAGCAGAAGGTGCTTAAACCTTTTCCTTATAAGTTTTTAGCAGCTTTTTCCTAGCATACAAGTAACACATAGGCAACTCTGGGTGAATAAAAGGCCCAGAGAGGGGTAAACAGTCTCTGCTCCCTATTCTTCCACTTGGAATCACAGCCTGCCAAGTCTACTTTTCTGCAAGTTAAAAACAAAAGCTAGAGAACCTCACATGTGCATCAGACTTCTGTTTCATCTAGACTAGCACTGTCTGATCTGACAAGAAGTGGACTTGAAGGTCTTATTTGAGTAAACATGTGCTTGGCAGCAATAATAGACTGGGCCAGATGAGTGTCAAACTGAATCTTAGTCCAGATTAAAGTGAGGTGCTGTCAAAAGATGACAAAGCTAACCAAGGACTTAAATGTTATCCAGTCCCGGATGAGACTGCATTCCCTATGAGAGAGAGCACATCTGCAACCTGGAACCATTCCTGTAGATAAGGGACAGGTCTTGGTGTCAGTTAGGTCATCAGCTGTACCCCTTCCTAGAAAAGCAAAATCAGGCCATAGTTATCTGTACTCTGATTACATCCCAGTTAGATTACTTTGCAGGGGGCGACCTTTAAAGGAAACTACAGTTGGTTAAGAATGCTGTAGCAATTATGCAAACTGAAATCCTTTGGAGGAACACATTTCTGGACAAAATAAAGTTATTTGTTCAGGGAACTGAACTTAAAAATGATCTAGGACCAAGGTATCTAAAAATACTGCTTCATTGCACACATACCTTTCCAGCTATTGTAAGACTTTTCTCTGTTGTCTCCCTGCCTCAGAAGTGAGGTAGATGGCTGCTTGAGACTACATTTGCTGTTGTTTTCAGGACTTACAGCAGTAGATAAAGGGGGGGGGGGGAAGGTGGAGTGGGCGGGGGAGGGTTTTTTTCCCATACCTGCTCTATTGACTTGCTTAAACTGCAGTGGGAGAATGCTACTAGACACTTTGTTTTATCATGATGGAAAGCTTTTGGTATTTTAATTATTGCAGTGATTATATTGATGTTCAACTTTTTATATTGCATTCACAGTTGTTGTGTTTCATTGTAAATCACCTTGAGAACTTTGGGTGGTATAAAGACATTAAATAATAGACAAGATTTCAACAGTAAAAAAATCAAACCACGGACAAAAAGTAACGAGAAAATTACACAAATCCTATCCTGTGCCACACAGGTCTCTCACATATTACACACTAAATGCTATGATTCTGTCTAAACAGTGTCCTTTGTAATTTGAACATTTTTAGAATTCCAATAGGTCTTAAAATCAGTTTTAATTAAAATACGTACTGTCTTGAAATCCCCAGAAATTGAACAGAACATGCCTCACTTAATCTGCCAGCTGCAACTAAGAATACTATATATCCAAAGATGACTCAGAAAACCAATAACCATATAGTACAAATGAAGATTACAGGCACTTGGCAAAAAAACCCCAAAGAACACAGAGACCAAAATGTGGCCCCTCTTAGGCTTAGTGAATGACAGCTACTTCCCCTACTGTGATCCATTACTACTGGGTGTGAAATAGGGACAAGAAACCTTCACTGGTGTTTAATTCACATACTCTCCAAGAAGCATGAGACTGCATATGTAAATATGCAATGAGAGCAAATGTCTTTGTAAAAAAGGGGGAGCCTTTAACTTATGATGAATAATACTGCAGTACCCAGTCTTAATAACTGAAAAGTATGGTTTAATGATGGTTTAAAAACAAGCTACTTGAATGTGTGATGTATGTGCAATGTGTGATTTCAACAAGAATATAATTTATGTTGTTTACATGTTTTCACTTTAGAGGTCTACAGATAACATGGTAACCTTATGTTAAGGTTACACTATGGCATATAAAACATAGAATCCAGTATAATCTGGGATCACAAATTCTGTCAACATGATTAACTATATGAACCACCCCGCCCCCCCAGTAATCATAAGATCTATCACAATTCCAACACCACTTCTGGGCTCCTCCTCTACTGCAACTCACACAAGAGACTTAAAGTGACATACATCCCACAAGTTGTTTGCACTTTTGCTGACATACAAAGATTGCTTGATCAGCTTTCATTTAGAATGGATTTCTTCAACAGATTTTCCAAACAACATTGAAAATATCATGTTAATCACAATAAATCAAAAAATTCTTCCACAATATTATTTGAAAGTGTTTATGCAAAACAAGAGGGGAACCTCCCCAAAGGAGAGGGGAAATCCCCTCCCCCTATTGTTGCCAGCTGTGATTTCACCCTTCTTATGGTTGGCTTGAACTCCCCCCTGCCCCATCACTTCCAGTTCACCTCCTGTTCCACCTCCTAGGTGGTGGCTGCTGCTTTAACATTTGGCACCACTTGGAATTACTGCAGCCACGCAAACTCTGGTTTTTATTTATTTTATTTATTTGTAATTTGTAATTTTTTGTTTTTTCACTGTCAGCATTTGGAGAGGTCACTCTACAAATCGCTTTTTAATAACCGTTTTTCTGGTGTTCCTTTGGGATTTTGTACAACCCACCATTGCAACTATGGCTGGCACAATTGTGAAAATCTGCCTGTATGTATTGGAGCCAGCCATTTACAGGGATTAATGCAGTCAAGTAATTCTCAGACTTAGTTGACAGTTCAAACATGTGGACAGTGTGTATAATGGGTATGAAATTGCACAATTTGACTGACTTGAAATTTAGATTTAACCAAAGGTACAATTCTGCACTCATTTGTAGAAAGTATCAACTGCCCCCTTATTAGTTTCATGGTTACAACAAACGCCCAGCCCCACCCTGTAACAAAGGAATATAATTCACTGACTGAATGACAAAGACAAAAAAGGAAACTCCTTATCATCCATTTGTTTTAAAACTATTTGCAAAAATATTCTAATTCTTCAGTTTTTAGGTAAGCTGATGCTCAATGAGCAACCAGTGATGGCAAAATTCAAAGTAGTATTATTAAACCATATAGTAAAGCTATATACCAAAACTGTATTTTCTGAAATAATTCAAATGCCTACCAGAACCAACAGGAGAAGAACCAACACTAAGACTTTGTAGACTTCCATTTCTGAGCAAAGTTGGAGATTTTTGTAGATTTGAGCTTGTTACACTTCCAGCAGCAGAAGCCACAGATGACGTTGGGGAAGCAGAACAAACCGATAGATGGGAAATATTCTCCTGACTTTTATTTCCTTTGGGCCTACCAGGCCCATGTTTACACTGCTTATTTCCTTTCCGTTTCTTTTCCTTTACAGTCTCATCATCTATCCCGGAAGATTGAACACGCTTGTATCCTGTTGATGTAAGGCTTGAATTACCCAACTCTCCAGGTGAGCTGTCAAAAATATTAGACTGGGAGGCAACAGCTGAGGTTGAAGGGAGACCAATTAAGGAAGTAAAACAATTCACACCCCCTTCCTGGCCTCCAGTCTCTCCTTTATGTATATCTTTGGTTGACAATGTCTGCTGGGAATGAGTATAGCTGTCATTACGTAGATCCGAGTCTGTAAAACTTAAGAAATCCTGGGGAGATTGAACTGAACTTCCAGAGGATGACTTTATACTGCTTGGAGTTCCCAAAAAACTGCCTAGGAAGAAAAAAGAAACAGCTTGTTCAAAATAAAATGCTGTAGTATTTTAGTACAGCTGAAAGAAGAGTACTGCAAAATGGAAATTTTGATGTCAATAAAATGGCATTTTGAACAGTGCTTTAATTACTACATTTATGTAATTTTACAACAATTTTGACTGAACCCAATACTACATGACAGAGCACTGTTACTTCTTGTATTCTACGCAGTCTGCCAATGAAAAACCTTCACATTATAATCTCAACCACTACATCCCTAGAGCAGTAAAGTTACAAAAGAGTTTGGTTAGAAATGCTCTGAGAAAGTGTGAACAGGCAGTGTCCCAACTGCATCCTCTAGCTCTTTCAAGATAGCACAGTTATCAGAAACAAAAACATAAGTGGCTTCTATGCAATTCAGACAAGGAAACAAAATCCAACAGAATGCTTCTTTTTCATAAAATATTTAAATTAAATATTTCCCATAATTCTTTTCTTATTAATAGGCTTACTGACAGCACTATCAATCACAGTAAAACTACTTCAAGAAAGTTATATTCTCAGAACTGAAAATTTAACAACTTTTTAAAATGGAGTTCTACAGTATATTACACAAATCCAGTTTTCACAACTTTTTAAAATTGTTTTCACAACCTTTTTCAAATGATCTGAATATCAACATTTATGAATCACTCCACCAAAATCACAAGAGAAGTTTGGGATGTGTATGGGGTCAGATATTCAGACTCCATTCACTGACGAACACTTTTAATTTCTATTTTAATAGCTGCACAGAGGAACACTGGCAAAAGAGAAAAAAGGAAAAAGACAGACGTTCCTCATAATGGAAGAATAGCAGTTGGCATCGAGTGGCACATAGACAGAACCAGGTCTCTTAAGAGAAGTGTTCTGCTATACCTTTCCTTCCATTTCCAGGGCTCAGGACAGTGTACATAAAAATACTCATAAAAGGTTAAAATCACAAAAAATAACAATACCAATCAGATGACAGTAAAGCTGCCAGGTAGGTCATTGCCTAATGGGGGGGGGTGTAGGAGAGGCAAGAAAAGCAGGAGTGCCAGACAGAAAGAAAACTATTGTTGCCTTCAACCAAACACGTCACAGAACATTTTTGCCTTGCAAGCCCTGTGGAACTACATTAAGAC
This sequence comes from Heteronotia binoei, assembly GCF_032191835.1. Classification (NCBI taxonomy): domain Eukaryota; kingdom Metazoa; phylum Chordata; class Lepidosauria; order Squamata; family Gekkonidae; genus Heteronotia; species Heteronotia binoei. The sequence goes on from NC_083232.1 coordinate 35,086,213, forward strand.
CTGCAGAGCACAGATGGTCCCCTTGAGGACACACGCTGCTGCATTAAGAACATAAGAGAAGTCATGTTAGATCAGGCCAATGGCCCATCCAGTCCAACACTCTGTGTCACACAGTGGCCAAAAAAATTATACACACACACACACACACTGTGGCTAATAGCCACTGATGGACCTCTGCTCCATATTTTTATCTAACCCCCTCTTGAAGGTGGCTATGCTTGTGGCCGCCACCACCTCCTGTGGCAGTGAATTCCACATGTTAATCACCCTTTGGGTGAAGAAGTACTTCCTTTTATCCGCTTTAACCTGTCTGCTCAGCAATTTCATTCTGGATCAGCTGGAGCTTCTGGGTCAGACTCAGGGGTATCCCATGAAAAGTACGTTACCATAGTCCAATCTGGAGGTGACCATTGCATGGATCACAGTGGCTAAGTCAGAGCAAGAAGAGTAGAGGTGAGACATTTCACTCTCTCTTCCAGGAATGTGGCAGAAAGAAGCCAAAACCAGGGAGCATCAGCAAGAAAACAATACCACTACAATCTGCAGCAAAGTAAGAGATTAAAATTCAGATTTCAAGAACAGAAACATCGATTCAACTGTATTCCAGTTGTTTGCTGGACATTTTGTTTTCATTTTGTATATATAAAAATCAGATTAGATCCCTTGAAGACCCCAATAGAAATGTTTACAGGCAGTGATCTGCTGCAAACCTATCTCTGGGAAGAAGCAGCCTATAGTCTCTGCTTGGAGAAAGGTTGGTTAAAAAGACATGAAAACTCTATTTTTCATCCCTGAAGTTTGTCTAATCTTCTTTTAAAGTCATAAAGATATATGAGTAACATACCACAGATGTGTGTACAGTTCTGATCACCACACCTCAATTGAGGGGTGACATTAAAGAGGTTTACAAAATTATACATGGGATAAAGAAGGTAGAGAAAGAAGTACTTTTCTCCTTTTCTCACAATACAAGAACTTATGGACACTCAATGAGCAGTAGGTCTTGAACGTATGAACATATGAAGCTGCATTAGACCCTTGGTCCATCGAAGTCAGTACTGTCTATTCAGATTGGCAGCAGCTCTCCAGGGTCTTAAGCTAAGGTTTTTCACACCTATTTGCCTGGACCCCTTTTAGTTGGTGATGCCAGGGATTGAACCTGGGACCTTTTGCTTACCAAGCAGATGCTCTACCACTGAGCCACTGTCCCTCCCCTAGGTAACAGATAAAAGGAAGTACTTCTTCACCCAAAGAGTAATTAACTTATGGAATTAACTGCAGCTACAAGCACAGACAACTTCAAGTGGGGATTAGACAAACATATGGAGCTGTAAGCTACAGACAGAACACTATGTCTGGGGTGGTGATGCTCTGTATTCTTGGTACTTGGGAGGCAACAGCAGAAAGGCTTCTGGAGTTTGTCCCTGCTGGTGGACCTCCTGACGGCGCTTGGTTTTTGGTCACCATGTGGCACTGAAAAGGCATGCACCTGCCTCACAAAGTGTGCAAAGACTAAAGCTTGCGTGTTGGAACATCAGAACCATGCTTGACACAGTAGGCAGTGGTCGCCCTGAACGACGCTCTGCTCTAGTTGCCCACGAACTTCTCAGGTTGAATATCGACATAGCAGCTCTCAGCGAGGTCCGTTTCCCTGAGGAAGATAGTCTTCAAGAACACGGTGCTGGCTATACCCTCTACTGGTCGGGTAAGTCAAAGGCTGAGAGCCGCCTTTCTGGCGTTGGCTTCATGGTCAGGAACTCCATTGCCTCCAAACTCGAAAACCTTCCAACAGGTCACTCAGATCGCATCATGTCCATGCGCCTCCCACTTCAAAACAAGCAGCATGCAACACTCTTCAGTGTGTATGCCCCAACCCTCCAAGCAGATCCTGCAGAAAGGAACAAGTTCTATGCTGATCTACGCAACCTCGTACGGAAGACCCCTACAGAGGACAAGGTGATCATCCTTGGCGACTTCAATGCCAGAGTAGGTAAAGACTCGGAAGCCTGGAAAGGAGTACTTGGCAAACACGGCATTGGCAACTGCAATGACAACGGGCGCCTCCTGCTAGAATTCTGCATGGAGCACCAGCTCACCATCACCAACACTATCTTCCAGCAGAAGAACAGTCTGAAGACAACCTGGATGCACCCACGGTCCAAGCATTGGCACCTTATCGACTACATTCTGGTGCACCAGAGAGACCTTCGAGATGTCTTACACACCCGAGTAATGCCCAGCGCAGAATGTCATACGGATCATCGTCTTGTACGCTGCAATCTCCGTCTTCACTTTAAACCCACACCCAGGAGAGGAGGTATCCCTCGGAGGAAGTTTCAGGTTGGCAGCCTCCAGTCAGCCGAAGTTAAAGCTGCCTTCCAGGCAAAACTCCAGTCAAGAATTGAGGACCTCAGTTGCCCCACAGACCCTTCTCCAGAAGCACTCTGGGAACACCTAAAAACTACCATTCTGCAGATCTCTGAAGAAGTCCTCGGGTTCTCCACAAGGAAGAACAAGGACTGGTTTGATGAGAACAATCAAGAGATCCAAGAATTACTGGCAAAAAAGAGATCTGCCTACCAAGCACATCTTGCTCAGCCCTCCTGTCCTGGGAAAAAAGCAACCTTTCGCGCTGCATGTAGCAACCTCCAGCGCAAGCTTCGAGACATTCAGAACGAGTGGTGGACCAAGCTTGCAGAGAGAACCCAGCTGTGTGCAGACACTGGTGATTTAAGAGGGTTCTACGAAGCCTGAAGGCAGTATATGGTCCATCATATCAGGCTCAGAGTCCCTTGCATAGTGCAGACGGCCAAGTGCTCCTCACAGACAAGGCATCCATATTGAACCGGTGGTCGGAGTATTTTCAGGTTCTCTTCAGTGCCAACCGCGTAGTTCAAGATTCAGCAATCCACCTCACCCCACTTCAACCGGTGAAAACAGAGTTGGATGAGATCCCCACCCTAGAAGAGACTGTTAAAGCCATCAAGCAACTGAAAAGTGGCAAGGCAGCAGGAGTTGATGGAATTCCACCAGAGATCTGGAAGCATGGGGGCACAGTACTACATAGCTCACTTCACAAAGTACTTGTCACCTGCTGGGAACAAGGCAAATTACCACAGGACTTTCGTGATGCAATCATCATCACCCTATACAAGAACAAAGGGGAAAAGTCAGACTGCTCCAACTACCGGGGGATAACCCTGCTCTCCATCGCAGGCAAAATCCTTGCCAGAATACTCCTGAACAGACTGGTGCCCACCATTGCAGAAGAACTCCTCCCAGAGAGCCAGTGCGGCTTCAGAGCTAACAGGAGCACCACCGACATGGTATTTGTTCTCAGGCAGCTCCAAGAGAAATGCAGGGAACAGAACAAGGCTCTGTATGTGACTTTTGTCGACCTTACCAAAGCTTTCGATACCGTTAGCAGGAAAGGCCTGTGGCAAATCTTGGAACGTTTAGGATGTCCCCCAAGGTTCCTCAGCATGATCATCCAGCTACACGAAGACCAGCGAGGCCAAGTCAGACACTGCAACGACCTCTCGGAGCCCTTCCCAATAGGCACAGGTGTAAAGCAAGGCTGCGTTCTCGCGCCAACTCTCTTTACGATCTTCTTTAGCATGATGCTTCAAAGAGCCGCAGTAGATCTAGATGAGGACGATGGTGTCTACATCCGCTATCGCACCGATGGCAGCCTGTTCAACCTGAGGCGACTAAAGGCACACTCCAAGACAACGGAAAAACTCATCCGAGAGCTACTGTTTGCTGATGATGCTGCACTCGTCTCCCACTCGGTATCAGCTCTGCAGCATATGACGTCCTGCTTTGCAGAGGCTGCCAAGCTATTCGGCCTAGAAGTTAGTCTGAAGAAGACAGAAGTTCTCCACCAGCCTGCACCCCAGGAAGATTATCACCCTCCCTGCATCACTGTGGGTGAATCAGTTCTGAAGACAGTCCAGCAGTTCAGCTACCTGGGGTGCATCATCTCCTCAGATGCCAAGATCGACAAGGAGATTGACAACAGGCTGGCAAAGGCAAACCGTGCATTTGGCCGACTGCACAAAAGAGTGTGGAGCAACAAGCATCTGAAAAAAGGCACAAAGATCAATGTTTACAAAGCGGTTGTGATGACAACCCTCATCTATGGCTCCGAATCGTGGGTTTTATACCGTCATCACCTGCGACTCCTTGAGCGCTTTCATCAGCGCTGCCTTCGCACCATCCTCAACATCCACTGGAGTGACTTTGTGACCAACACTGAAGTCCTCAAGCGGGCTGAGGTTACCAGCATCGAGGCACTGCTGTTGAAGACGCAGCTGCGCTGGGCAGGGCATATTTCTAGGATGGAAAACCACCGCCTTCCCAAGATTGCCCTGTATGGCGAACTCTCCACCGGCCATCGAAATAGAGGGGCACCAAAGAAGAGGTACAAGGACTCCTTGAAGAAATCCCTTAGCACCTGTCACATCAACCATCACCAGTGGTCTGACCTAGCCTCAGATCGCAAAGCATGGAGGCACACCATCCACCAGGCTGTCTCTTCCTTTGAGAACGCACGCATAGCTGGTCTTGAGGACAAAAGGAGATTGAGGAAGAATCGCACTGCTACAGGACCAACCCTAAATCAGACTTTTCCCTGCAGCCGCTGTGGCCGGACCTGCCTGTCCCACATTGGTCTTGTCAGCCACCAGCGAGCCTGCAGCAAACGTGGACTATTGCACCCTTCTTAAATCTTCGTTCGCGAAGCCAAGCCGAGAGAGGGGGCACTGAGTGTCGGACTGGATGGGCCACAAGCTTGATCCAACATGGCTTCTCTTATGTTCTTATATATTCATCATTCAACATTTGGCCTGTAGGAATTTGATTAAGGGGCTGAATGCATAATCAAACATTACAAACTTAATAACCAGCAAACGAAAGAAAATAAATCCTTTAGGCAAGAACTATGCCAAACGCCTACTGATTGTATTCTGCTGCATACAACCTGTAGCTGACATTTAGTCAGTTTAGACCAGAGGTACACAACATGGAGCCCATGGACACCATGGCACCCACTGGCAGCTTTCCTGGAGTTTATCAAGTGTCTTTAGAAAGTGGGCATGGTCACTGGGGACTTTTTTTTCAGCAAGGCTTCTAATTGCCTACTACCAATTTGATTAGCTATGCAGATTTTCAAAAAATATTGTTGCAGCTTCCACCACCAAGAGGAACATTACCGGGGCCTTGAATTATGTAAAGCTGTATGGCTAAGAGATGCTGCAATAGGGATCCCGAAAAGGAAATTTATTGCATGAATGTTGTAAATTGAATTAAGAGAATTGCCCTTGAGTGGAATAAGACTGAGCTGATGAAGGGCTATGTTCTGAAAAGTGCTAAACATCCAGAAATCGCATTGTGTGGGTGTTATGTTCATATCTGGAGGCTTCAATACACCTTATTAGTTCTACAAGGATTTCTACTTACTTTGAAGACACTGTTAATAATCTTGAGGAAGACTACTTTGCTGTTACTTCAAAGACATTGCTTCTATAAAGTTGAGCATTTGGAACTTTTGTATTTATTTGTTATTTGTTTAATTATATTTTTTGCAAAATTTTTATTGTAGCGTTTGCATACTTTAAGTGTAGTGTACCATAGAACACAGTTTCCTTTGTTAATTAACTTATGCAGCTTTCACCACGGCATAAGGGTCAACTGTGTGATAGAAGGTAAGCTGTGGCAGCCACAGTATGGCTGGCTACATCTCCTCTTTTAGCCATTTTGTGGTTCAGCCACCACACTTTGTCAGAATCTCAAAGCTTTCTGTTTGCTCAAAAAGACTAGGGATCCCTGGTTTGGACAATGGGCCAGCGAGGATTAGGCATGTGCTGTGGGCATGTGGATGCCATCCTACCCTCTTGATTACTTCCTCCATTTCAAAGATTCTACGGTTAGTGCTAACCTCCAAATTACATCAAATTATGGTCCAGAGGATAGTACTGATCAACTTAGTGGATTTAGATATCATGCCAAATGGAGGCTCTAGAAAATATAGAAATGAAGGAAATTATTGGTATGTGGCATTGGGAAACAGAAGCTAGAAGGCTGCAACTGCATTACCAATTTTTCAAATTATGGTTTGAAGAACAGAAATGTAATGATTGAACCAGAATTTCATATAACAAAAGAAATATGGATATTAGATGTGTAATATCAAGTAAGCAACATTTCAATAGTTGTGGTTCGTACGCTATTCATGATTAGACAATACAAGCTGATTAGCCAAAATAAAAGAAGTGCTAGGACAAATTTCAAACCAAATCAACATATAATCAAGACCAGGTGAAAATAATGTCCTTTGCCTTTCTTTACCAGAATGAAGAACCATATTCCTAGCCTCAGAAAATTATATTTTATAGATATGCAAACATTGCTAAAAACCAGAAACTAAATTTAATTTTCTGGACACCACTTGTGTTACTACAACTGTATCTATAAGCAAGTTCTTCCTCAAAAATTGTTTTAAAGAATACATGCATCTGTTTCCCTCTTGATTCATTAGCAATTCAAAAACATTCTCTCTGAAATAAATAAAAAGATGCAGCTACTTAATTATTCAAGCATAAAATATGAAGAGTATTTTAAACGGTTTTAACCTATGTGACAGTAGATAAACATGGAAGTAATATAGTATTCTTGAATAATACCTTGTTGAAAACTACAAGCTGTTGACACCGGAGCTCCAGGAGTCCTTCCAGCACCAGGCTTTCTTCCCCTCTGACCTGAATTATGACCTGCTGACTTCTTCCCTTTGCTCTCTGAACCTCTGGCCTCAGAAACATCTTTGCCACTTGAAGTATGTGCAGAAACTTCCTGGAAATTTGCATTTGTAAAGCGAGCTGTGGTATCTTCAAGTCTCTTCAAGGAGCCTGTCATAGAATTGTTGGTAGTGCTTGTGTAAGTCTATCAGTTTTGAAACAAAGAAAAAAGGTTTTTTTAAAAAGTTAGACCACAAAAAATTAACTGAACTCCAAAGAACACAACTCAGAAACATGGAAGTATCTTAACATTTAAAAACTTGAACAAAAAGCCAAGCCCAATAACATTCCCACTTAAAAGAATTAGACACTTAACGAGTTCTTAATTTAAACTAATAGGGGAGTACAAAGAACACGTTTAGTAATACATCAACAAGACACCAGCTGTCAATTTTGCTAGCATCAGATTGCAGCAATTAGTGGAAGTGCACATACTGACATACTATTTTTACTAAAAAAAATACTTATATTTAGTAAAAAGTAACACTGTCAGTCAAACACTAGGCCCTACCGAAAAAGTTATTTTTGTAGACTTGCCAATCCCCAGGTCCCAGCGGAGGTTTGCCCGCTTTTGCAGGGTCCTTCCCACCCCCAGTCAGATGGCTGATGGGGGCAAACCCCACCCTAACAGCCTCCATGTGCCTTCAAACCCTGGACGGCTTAAGAAGACACTGAGAACAGTTGCTTCTAGAAAGGTGTGTGTGCACCTTTAAGAGTCAGGCTGAATGGAGGCAGGGCGAGCCTGCAGAACAAAGAGCCTGTTGGAAGGGAAGGAGCCCAGAAGCTCCATTTGCTTTCCCTTAAGTCGCCTGCACACTAAAATAGCAACCTCTGGTGAACTGGGTTGAGTATAGAGCAGTCAACAGCTCCCATGGTGAGTAAATTGCCCCAGTGAAACCACAACATGTGCTTCCAAACTGTGTTTACTTTGGCTGCTGTGTGAGTCTGTGTGAGTGTGTATGAGAGAGATAGTAGAAGTGCTGAGGAATGAGGAAATGACTGTATTCAGGGAAACTGCACTGCTGTATTTTTAATTATTTTAGGGAATGGGAAAGTCTTCTGGCTCCACCCACAAAGTCTTCAGGTATTTTCTGATTTAGACTTGGCAACCCTATATTTTTGTAACATGTAATATAATGGCTTAGTTTATCAAATTAGTTTATGTGGCTTTAAATCTACAAACATACATGCATGTGACAGATATCAAAAACATACACACCATTTTAAATATTTTAATTCTCATCAATCTTAAACAATTCACTAATTTGCTATATATGGACCCCCCCACCCCCCATCCCCAATTTACTAAGAACATTTACTTGCCAGGATTAAAGCCACACTTCAAAAAAACATTGAATGTGTGGATATTATTACATATTTGAATATTTGCTAAAGTTCTTCATCTCACCACAGTTATACCCCAAAATGATTTCATGTTGGTATTTGAACTATAATCCTTTAAAGTAAAGTTTTATCCAAATACCATAAAAATTACTTTTAGTTTAGTCTATAACAGACACAGTTTTCTTAGATTCCCCTCCTCTGCAATAATAGAGCCCCATTCTACTACCATCCACGGCCCAGTGGCACATGTGCTCTAGCTAAATGGGATATGAAATGTTTGCAGAGGTTTTCCATTCACCTAATGGCCAGGTGTCCTGACTTCCTCTGAATAAATAAATATATGCTGTGTCTGCAATAAAAAGCACAACATATTAATATCATGATAAATCTGATCTGATATGATCCACAGTTGCTACCTGATGAAGAGTTCTTTCTGTACAACAGTTTAAGGAAGTTTTGAACAAAAAGGCGGATAAGGCAATTGGCTCCATACCTGGAGCACAGCTACTTAACAACACTAATCCACACAATGGTCACCTCGAGAACAGACTACTGTAATGCCCTCTACATGGGGCTGCCCTTGACACAAACTCAGAGGCTGCAACTGGTGCAAAGCGCTGCAGCCAGGCTGTTATTGGAGCCAGGGGTGCAGATTTCTCAATTTCCCTGGGGGGGAGGGCTGGGGTCCCAGCCAAAGGCATTTGATCCAGTGACATAATAGGGAGAAGCCAGTGACATCACAGGGAGGAGCCTCAATTATCACTACCTATGAATTTATAGAGAAGCTCCCTCCCCATAAATTTAGGGAGCACCCCCCCAACAATGCCCACGGACTGGGCCAAACCCAGGAAAAGGTGGGAGTTTGCAGTGGTTATAGTAGTATCTCAGAGGTCTCTTGCTGTGTCCTGTTTTTGAAATTCACTTTTAGAATAGTCACTTTAAGATCTGCAAATATACATATCATGTACATAGGACAAACCAATGGTCACAAATTTGACAGTAAAAGGCCATACAAAAAAGCTTTAGGGGAACATTTTATAAGTTTCCCTGGACTTTACTTACAGGTGTCTTGTTTCTGCCTCATTAATAAAGTATGATTGTACTGTAATTGACAAAACTATGGCATCACAGATACCTTTGTTTGATAAATTCATGGGTCTCTGACCCAGAGCAGAATACAAAACAGTTTCTGGGTGCTCAATTTCTGAGCAATGTCCAAAGTTCAGAGTTAGTTAATACTATAGCAATATGTATGCAACATAGCAATACAGTGTTATTGTATTAACTAACTCTGAACTTTGTACAATATGTATGCAACATAGCAATACAGAGGACATACAAGTTAGGGCTTCAGAGTGGGATCTGCCAGACCCAAGTTCTTGCTGTGGAAACTGACTGGGTGATTTTGGACCAGGCATAGACTTTCAGCCTAACCCGCCTCTCAGGTTGTTGTTCAGATCACATGGGGGGAGAGGAGAATGATGCAAACTGCTTTGGCTCCCCCACTTTAGAAGCTGCAGGGAGGGGAAAGGTAATGGAAAGCTGAAGTCAGAGGGTCAGATAAAGGAAAGGAGATAGGGTTGCCAACTCCAGGTTAGGGGTGGGCCTGGAAAGGGTGGAGTCTGAGAAGGGATAGGACCTCAGACAGGTACAATGCCATTTCCCTCTAGGGAGGCACTGGAGATCACTCAGATTTACAACTGTTCTCTAGATGGCAGACATTAGCTCCCCTTGAGGTGGGGGGGGGGGGGTTTCAATGCCTTCACTTGGGTGGATGGGAAGACAGCAAGGGTGGCAGGCAGTCGCCCAGAGCCTCCTTCTACAGTTGAATTTTTCTTCACAACAGATAAAGCAGTCAACAAATGTGAGAACTGAGTTGGAGCCCAGTAGCACCTTTAACTATTCAATGTCCTAAAACATGATGCTGTTAAAGTGATGCATACATTATGTCAACAAATTTGGAAAGCACAACAGTGGCCACAGGATTTATATTCCAATCCCAAAGAACTGGAATATAAATTTATATCCAATCAGTTTATATTCCAATCCCAAAGAAGGGTAGTGCCAAGGAATGTTCAAACTATCGCACCATTGCACTCATTTCACATGCCAGCAAGGTCATGTTAAAGATCCTACAAGCTAGGGTTCAGCAGTATGTCGATCGGGAACTACCAGAAGTTCAAGCTGGGTTTCGGAGAGGTAGAGGAACTAGAGATCAAATTGCCAACATTCGCTGGATTATGGAGAAAGCACGGGAGTATCAGAAAAATGTCTATTTCTGCTTCATTGACTATGTTAAAGCCTTTGATTGTGTGGATCACAACAAATGTGGCAAGTCCTTAAAGATATGGGACCACCTCGCGTGTCTCCTGAGAAACCTGTATAAGGATCAAGAAACAACTGTCAGAACGGGATATGGAACAACTGATTGGTTTAGAATAGGAAAAGGAGTTCGACAAGGACGTATATTGTTACCCTGCTTATTTAATCTATATGAAGAGTACATCATGCGGAATGCTGGCCTGGATGAAGCACAAACTGGAATTTCTTAATTTATTTATTTGATTTATATTCCGCCCTTCCCACCGAGGCAGGCTCAGGGCGGCTTACAACATAAAAGCATAGAACAAGGGGAGGGACGGTGGCTCAGTGGCAGAGCATCTGCTTGGGAAGCACAGGTTCAATCCCCGGCATCTCCAAAAAAGGGTCCAGGCAAATAGGTGTGAAAAACCTTAGTTTTAGACCCTGGAGAGCCACTGCCAGTCTGAGAAGACAATAATGACTTTGATGGACCAAGGGGCTGATTCAGTATAAGGCAGTTTCATATGTTCACATCAATTAAGATTGCTGGGAAAAAACAACAACCACCTCAGATATGCAGATGACATTACTCTAATGGCAAAAAGTGAGGAGGACCTAAAGAACCTCTTGTTGAGGGTGAAGAGAGCACAAAAGTAGGCTTGAAACTCAACATAAAAAAAAAATCTAAGATCATGGCATCTGGCTCCATCACACCTTGGCAAATAGAAGGGGAAGACATGGAAGTAGTGACAGACTTCACATTTCCGGAATCCAAGATCCCTGCAGATGGTAAATGTAGCCATGAAAATAAAAGACATTTGCTCTTTGGGAGGACAGCTATAGCAAACCTGGGCAGTATAATAAAAAGTAGAGACATCACCCTGCCAACAAAAGTCCGTATAATCAAAGCGATGGTATTCCCAGTAGTAATGTATGGCTGTGAGAGCTGGACCATAAGGAAGGCCGAGCGCAGAAGAATAGATGCTTTTGAGATGTAGTGCTGGAGAAGACTCTTGCGAGTGCCTTGGACTGCAAGAAGATCAAATCAGTCAGTCCTGAGGGAAATCAACCCTGACTGTTTTCTGGAAGGATAGATGCTGAAGCTGAAGCTCAAATACTTTGGCCACCAAATGAGAAGGGAGCACTCACTAGAGAAGATCCTGATGCTGGGGGAGACAGAAGGCAAAAGAAGAAGGGGACGACAAAAGATGAGATGGCTGGACAGTGTTACTGATGTAACAAACATGAATTTGAGCAGACTTCGGAGGATGGTGGAAGATAGGAGGGCCTGGCGTGACTTTGTACATGGGGTCGCAAGGAGTCAGACTTGACTGTGAGACTGAACAACAAAAGCATCTGTAACACCAACAAAGTGGTGTCTATAGCCCCTTCACAGTGCCTTCTTACCTTTTGATATTGTTTCAGACACTAGAGTTTCTGGGGTTAGACGCAGGCCTGTAGCCACGGTGGGGCCCGGGGGGCACAGCCCCTCCATCCAACCACCACTTCCACCTCTGTGGCCCCTCCTTTCCCCACTGCTCTCCCTGTGGCCCCGTTTTTGCCACTGTCACCGCTCTCCCCGGGCTCTTCCCACCCTGTTCCTGCCTGCCCCATTTTCGCCACCGCTCTCCCCAAGCTCTTCCCTGCCTCCCCCGCTCTCCCCGCAGCGCTGTTTTTGCCATTGCCGCTCACCCCAGGCTCTTTCCTGCCTCCCCCGCTCTCCCTGCAGCCCCATTTTTGCTGCCGCTGCTCTCCTCACGCTCTTCTCTGCATCCCCCGCTCTCCCTGCAGCCCTGTTTTTGCTGCCGCTGCTCTCTCCGAACTCTTCCCTGGCTCCCAAGTTCTTCCCACAGCCCCGTTTTCGCCGCTGCCACTCTCCCCGAGCTCTTCCCTGCCTCTCCCGCTCTTCCCGCATTGCCCGCAGCCTCGTTTTCGCCGCCACTGCTCTCCCCAGGCTCTTCCCTGTCTCCCAAACTCTCCCCGCAGCCCCGTTTTCGCCCCCACCACTCTCCCCAGGCTCTTCTTCCCACCCCCAAGAGCATGAGAGAGAGAGAGCTGAGGCCCGGAGGCTGGCTGCTGGAAGAAGCAGCCAAGCCTCCACAGCCCCACCACCCAAAATTTTATGTCCTAGGCCCCCCCACCCAAAAATTTCTGGTTACGGGGCTGGCTACACACAGACACAAATATTTCTCTGACATGAGGCATGGATTTTTTTTGCTGGAGGGTTGGATGGGGTATAAATTGAGATGAGGAGGAAGAGGAGGAGGAGGAGGAGGAGGAGGACTGTAGATTTATAACCCGCCCTTCTTTCTGAATCAGAGTCTCAGAGTAGCTTACAATCTCCTTTATCTTCTTCCCCCACAACGGACACCCTGTGAGGTGGGTGGGGCTGAGAGAACTCTCTCTGAAGCTGCCCTTTCAAGTACAACTCTTGTACTTATGCACTTTGACTCTAAATTCTGTTTCACCTGTATCTGATGAAGTGTGCTTGTATACAAAAGCTTAAACCTAGGCTAGAATGAAACTTTGTTGGTCTTAAAGGTGCCACTGGTCAAACTTTATTGCTTCAGAACAACACAGCTACCCACCTAGATCTAAATAAAACAGTGTGCATGCACATGAAAGCTTATACCTAGAATTAAACTTGGTTGATCTTAAAGCTACCACGGACTCCAACTTTGTTCTGCTGCTTCTGATCGACATGGCTACCCCACCTGATGTGTTCTGGATATCAAAACCTTAATAATGAATTTAGAGAATCCAAAGGTACAGCAAAAAAATTTGCAGATCAGAATTACCTTTCAAGCGTTCTCCTTCAACCCCCTAGGCTGGCCAGATCTGTTCCTCCTCCATGGATCGAACAGCAAAAGACCTTTCCTTTCCCCAGTACCCACCCCTTATTTTTCCTGTCTCCAGAGATAGTGGGGGGGATGTTTATCTATTCTACTCCTGCTCTACTAGCTCATTAGCATTTGTAAGAAGGTGTAGGAAATCACATCACACCACTGACTTTTTTGTTTGCAGCCTAGAGGAAAAAACATCAAAGGAGTTGGTCACTATTTGGTTGCCAAGCCCTGAAGTCCTGTACTGATTGCCGGCGGGGGCTGAGCCCCGGGTGGGAGATTCTGGGGGGTGCTCGAGCCCTCCAGCCCCCACGTAGTTTACGCCTATGACTGGTGCTACCTTTACGGGAGCACATTCAACCTGTGCTGCAGACATTGCACTGGTTGCCTGTGACGTTCCGGACTTGCTTCAAGGTGCTGATTATGACCTTTAAAGCCCTATATGGCCTGGGACCTGTTTACCTCTGGAACCGCCTTTCCCCATATGAGCCCCAGGGAGCACTACAATCAATTTCACAAAATCTCTTGATGATCCCTGGACCAAAGGATGTCTGTCTGGCCGTCCACCACCAGAGCGAGAGCCTTTTCAGTGGCAGCCCCTAACCTCTGGTATGCTCTCCCTGAAAACATCAGAGCCCTGCAGGACTTGCCACAATTCTGCAGGGTCTGTAAAATGGAAAAGTTTAAACAGGCTTTTAACATCTAATGAAAGTGACTAGTACCTCACTACCCCACAGCACTGATACCCTACCCCAATCCAAATAAAATTGAAATGCGCTAAACAACATCTAATAAGAGCATAGTAAAGAGCGCTGATCAAGAACTAATAATAATGCCATCTAGGGATTAAAACTGTATATGTTTGAGATGTTCTTGGGATTTGATTGCGATTTATTGTAATTATTTATTTTTTTGTTATTTTAATTGCTGTTAGCCGCCCTGAGGGGAGGGCAGGATAAGTATAATAAAACCAACAAACAAAATGGGAGCATGTTTTCAGCTATCAGCTTGGTATTGTTAAAAATACTTACTATTTGGGTGAGTAGGGCATCGTAACATCAATTCTTTTTGTGCATTTTTCAAACTTTTGCTGTGATGTAGGAGATGAACACCAAACCAAAGAAACAGGATACTAGTTGCCCAATTTGCATTAAAATCATACCTCAGCTAGAAATGTAACCAGAGGTGCTGCCTGACAGGGAGGAAGCACCCCAAGACCCAATGTGGTCCCTATAATGTGACCTAACCAGAGATCCTGCCAGGAAAAACCAGTCAAGTGAGAGCACTCGCTGAAAGGGCCAAAGGACTTGCCCAGGCTTGTCCAAAAGGCCTCAGCATAAAGGCTACAAAACAGGCATCCTCTGTCTCTTCTCCCCCACCCCACCCCACAACCAGCGATGGAATGTATGACATAATGAGTCCTCAGCTACAGTATATTTTGTCTAATTAATCTCTGGCTAGCAACTGCTGGCTAATCTCTCCTGTCTCCAATACTCCTTCCTGACACCATTTTGTCTTACCTTATGTTAATGTGTAGACCTATTTACACAGCCCTCTCCTTCCTGCTTCCTCTCCTCAGAGTATCAATGTTAAATTATTGCCAAACATTAAATCATGATGGCTCTTCCTGACCACCTATCAAGAGTCATTCTCACCTTTTGTCTCAACCTGGGAATCCATTCAGGTACCCAGGAAAGACCCAACAAACAACCATTAAGAGTCATCATAGCTCTGGAAGGGGTCCTTCAAACATTATATAAACTGAGAGCAAACCCCACTACAGTATTCAGTGTGGGCACACAGATAGGTTGCACCCCCATTAATCTAAGGGCCTCTTAGACGTGGCATGATGCCTGTGCACATATCCATCTTTAATTTCTAAATGGACATCTTCACATCTGGACAGGTAGTATTGCCTTTATAGCAAACCCTAAATATCCCTATCTCTCACCTCTATTTTCCTTGCCTTTTGATTGTGTGTGTATTCTGATTGTTTTATCTGTGATTGTATTTTTACATATTTTTCTACTAACATTGTAAAATATTTTAACTCTGGAATCTTCCTTCTGATACTGGACTTTCGTATTATTGGTGGAAAGTTCCCTGCTCCAAAAATAGCTCTACTTAGCACTACCTCTTGCTAATTCCCCCATCAAAAAGAGGTGTCCCCAATTTATTTTTTTTATCTCAGATTTTGCTGGAAATATGGGTCTTTTCTGAAGTTT
Source organism: Heteronotia binoei (assembly GCF_032191835.1). Classification (NCBI taxonomy): domain Eukaryota; kingdom Metazoa; phylum Chordata; class Lepidosauria; order Squamata; family Gekkonidae; genus Heteronotia; species Heteronotia binoei. The sequence goes on from NC_083232.1 coordinate 35,101,720, forward strand.
CTCAAAAGATCTATCTCGTCTCCAGTCTCTGGATTTAAGCATCCACAGATCTGGCTATAATTAGATACGTATATTGATAACATCTGTGATATTGTAGACATTGATTGCCAAGGATATATTTAAATGTAAACAACTTTTGCAGCAATTAGTATGCTATTATCTGTTTAACGATAATATATTATTAAGGAGTTCAATGTTTTTAATATAAATTTAACTTTATATCCAAATATGGTGGTAGTCCTACCTGTTCTGGCTATATGAGAATGTTTAAATAATACACTTTTTTCTGCTTATTAAAGAATTAATTTTCTAATTTCAACTTATTTGTGTACCTCTCAGAAAAAAATTAGTGTAGCAGCTTGCAATCATTTGCAAATATTAGCCATTTTTCTTATATAAAACCAAATCATTTATACTTTTAAATTCCATAAAGATGCCACAAAAATGTATAATTTTATATGGTAAATTATAAAGGATTTACTTAAATACATAAAACTGGGTTTGATAGCAAAGTAATTTAGGCATGTAATTCAATTTGACAACATTTCTGTGTTCCCCCTCACCTGGGAAAAAGGGGGCTGGGGGATTTCCAAGGCTTTAAAATTTCTGGAAATTTTCCATCTCTAGCCTCACCACACAAAGAGTAAACTTAAGATGTGATAAAATCCCAACACCACTAATTTATCAAGGTCAGCACTGTCCCCTGTAACTGGTAGTGGCTCCCCAGGGACTGAGTGTCATGGGTGCTGGGGACCCTGCAGAGGAAGTGGAGCCTGCAGAAGAAACTGTGCCCCTGCTACCTGCACCAGTGCCCCTGCCTCCTGCTGGAGAAGATCCCAGCCCCCCTGCCTCACCCTCTCGGGTGGCACGTGTGCGTGACCGCCTCCGTCAGGACCTCAGGGATCGGAGGAGGGCGGCACGCTCACAAGCAAGTCGCTCCCTGAGCCCTGAGTTTTGAGAGGATTCTGGCCCTTCTAAGAGCAAGGATGCTTGAGTTGTAACAGGATCCTGGCTGCCTCTCTGAGCCAGCAATTAGCCCAAATGGGCAACAGCCAGCAGAGGGCTATATAGCTGTAGGTTTTGGGAGGAGGCTTTGTGGAAGCAACTAGTCATCTCCCCGACTTTCTAGCATCCACTCCGGCTTGACTTTGGTTTCTGGACTCCCTGACTTTGGCTTGTGACTTCTGGACTCCCTGACCTCGGTTTCTGGACCTCGGACCTGCGATACTTGTACAGTGATTCAGATTTGGCGCCTCGGACCCTCCTGCTTACTGGCTACAGACCTCGGACTGCCCCTGGACTTTGCCTGACCCGGCCCCAGCCGTGACACTGAGGTAGGTCTTTGCCACCTGCCCCATTTAACTGGAGTTGCCAAGGAATGAAGTTGGGACCTTCTGCATGCAAAGCAAGCACTCTGCCATTGAACTACTGCCCCGTCTGGGTTCTCCGTTCTTCACCAGACTCGGACTAGCGGGCAGGGGGGAGGGATGGCCTTTTACGTACGGGAGGATTGCTCCTTCAGGGCGCTTCCGCCGCCAAAGATCGTGGGCATAGAGTGTGCTGGCCTGATGTGGGATGTTGGGCAGAGTTTGGCAATCTGGCTGGTGTACCGTCCGCCTAACGCACCAGCCAGTGCCTTACTGTCCCTGATGGAGGCTGTAGCAGGCTGAGCATTGGAGCATCCTCGGCGTATAGTCCTGGGTGACCAACATCCATGCTGAGGACGTGGCTTCCACTCAGGCGACAGACCTAGTGTCTTCCATGGCAGCACTGGGACTCTCCCAATATATAACAGCGTCCACGCATTGAGCCGGACACACGGTAGACCTGATCTTTGCGGTGGGAGTTGTAGTGGATCAGATTTCTGCTGAGGCAGTGCCATAGTCTGACCACTATGCCTTGAGGGCCCGTGTGGATATTCCACCCCTACCCCGTTTAGGCAGTGAGCAAGTTTTAGCTCGCCCACGAAACCAGATGGACCCTTGGCTTTATGGGATCCCTGGCCCTCTGGTGACTCGTTGGATGAGCTGGTGGAGATCTGGAATAACCAGCTCTCTACAGCTATCGACGAGATCGCCCCCGACGTCCTCTTCATCCTCGTCCACGATCCGCTCCGTGGTATACCCCAGAGCTGCGATCGATGAAACGGCAATTAAGACGACTAGAGCAACAATGGCAACGCATTCGTGATGAGGCTACGAGAACATCTTATAAGTCATTTATGCAGACCTATGAGATGGCAGTCTGGGTCACAAAGAAGACTTTGTGTCCCGGATTGCGTCTGCGGCCTCGTGCCCAGCACAATTGTTTAGTATAATTCGGTCATTAACAACTTTACCACAAAGTAAACCAAATGTTAGAGGAAACTGGCTGTGAGGCTTTTGCGAGTTTTTTCGCATATAAGGTCTTGTCGCTCCAACATGACCTTCCCGCCATAATTGATACAGTGAAAGAACTTGGGGCACCAAGCGTGTCTTCTGATCCAATTCTAGATTCCTTCAATCCACTCAGCCTGGAGGAAGTCAACAGGATCCTTTTTGCTGTACGCCCTACAACCTATGGGTTGGACCCGTGCCCGTCCTGGCTTATAAAAGCTAGCCAGGTGTTGCGATGTGAGTCACTACAAAGTACTGTCAACAGATCCCTGGTAGAAGGGATCTTTCCCACACCTCTTAAAGAGGCTGTGGTCTTTCCCCTCTTGAAAAAACCATCTGCAGATCCAGCCGTATTGGCGAACTATCGGCTGGTATCAAGCCTTCCCTACAGGGATTCCTGGATGACACTTCCACACTGGATCTATTCAAGTCCGGCTTTCGACCAGGTCATGGGATGGAAACTGTTCTGGTCGCCCTCATAGATGACCTCATGCAACATCTGGATCGGGGCGGCTCAGGAGTGCTGCTATTATTAGATGCGACAGCCACATTTGATACGGTTGACCATCAGCTACTGACTAGCCGCCTTGCTGACGTGGGGATTCAGGGGTCCACCTTACAGTGGTTGGCCTCCTTTCTCCAAGATAGGGGACAAAGGGTGGTGATAGGGGAGGAATCATCCCAAAGGCACCCACTTATATGTGGTGGGCCACAGGGTGTGGTTCTGTCCCCGATGTTATTTAACATCTATATGCGCCCCCTTGCCCAGATTGTCAGGAGGTATGGGCTGGGATGTCACCAATATGCAGATGACACCCAGCTCTATCTATTGATGGGTGGCCAATCCGACTGTATCCTGGAAAATTTAGACCTGGCTCTTCAAGCCATAGCATCTTGGCTCAGGCTGAGTCAGCTGAAGCTGAATCCGATGAAGACGGAGGTTCTCTACCTGTCCCAGGGTGGTCCGGGGGGGAAGGTCCATCTGCCGGCTCTTGACGGGGTGTCACTAATACTGGCCCCTAAGGTGAAGAGCTTGGGTATGCTCCTTGAGTCCTCTCTTACAATAGAGGCCCAGGTAGCAGCCACTACTAGATCAGCATTTTTTCACCTTTGGCGGGTGTGGCAGTTGGCCCCTTTCCTGGAGCATGACGACTTAGCAGTGGTGATCCATGCCACGGTCACCTCAAGAATAGATCACTGTAATGCTCTCTACATGGGGCTACCCTTGATGCTGACTTGGAAACTACAGCTAGTGCAGAACGCTGCAGCAAAGCTGTTAATGGGGCTCCCCCGATGGGAGCATGTTCGGCCAGTGCTGAAAGAGCTAAACTGGCTACCTATTGTGTTCCGAGTCAGTTTCAAGGTGTTGCTATTGACCTTTAAAGCCCTTTATGGTCAGGGGCCTGTCTATCTGCGGGACAGCCTTTCTCCACATTTTCCCCAGAGAGCACTGCATTCAGGGACAAAAAAAATCTATTGTCCATCCCTAGACCAAAGGAGGCTAGGTTACGTTCAACGCAAGCTAGGGCCTTCTTGGTGGCAGCACCAGAATTGTTCAGTGCTCTCCCGGAGGCCATAAGGGCCCTGTGGGATCTTTCCACCTTCCACCTTCTGCAGGGCCTGTAAGACCGAACTGTTCCAACAGGCCTTTGATATCTAACCGAGAGAGAACTGCCACCCGACATCATATAGAGTACTAGGTGATCACCGTCAGAAAAGAAGAATTCGCTTATATTGTAGTGATACAGCACCATGAAATGTTTTTAAAATCTTAAAATCTATCTACTAATGGACGGCCGGCCCGGCTCCGCCCCAGGGAATCTCGACCGGGCTGTTGCGACGTGGCTTAGGCTGAGTGGGCTGAAGCTGAACCCAGCGAAGACAGAGGTCCTTTGTGTGGGTCGCGGCGCTCTGGGAGGGGAAATAGCTCTCCCGGCCTTCGACGGTGTGCCATTGAAAGCAGCGCGCCAGGTAAAGAGCCTGGGTGTTTTACTGGAGCCTTCATTATCGATGGAGGCCCAGATAGCAGCCACTGCCAAGTCAGCATTCTTCCATCTGAGGCGGGCAAGGCAGTTGGCCCCTTTCCTAGAGTGTCGGGACCTCGCAACAGTGATCCACGCAACGGTCACCTCAAGACTAGACTACTGTAATGCCCTCTACTTGGGGCTACCTTTGTGCCGGACCCGGAGGCTGCAGCTAGTGCAGAACGCGGCGGCCAGGCTGTTGTTGGGACTCCCGAGGTGGGAGCACATACAGCCGGGGCTACGTAGACTGCACTGGCTGCCGATTACATACCAGGTCCAGTACAAAGTGTTGGTCATTACCTTTAAAGCCTTATATGGCCGAGGACCAGCCTACCTAAGGGACCGTCTTTCCCCGTATGAACCCCAGAGAGCACTGAGGTCAGCCGGGAAAAATATAATGACTATCCCTGGGCCGAAAGAGATCAAACTACAGAACACCCGAGCACGGGCCTTTTCAGTCGCGGCCCCTGCCCTATGGAATCAGCTCCCTGAGGAGGTGCGGGCTCTGCAGAACTGACAGCATTGGGCACTTTAAGGGGCCAAAATGCTGAGACAAAGTTATGTAACTCCAGCTATACAGGATAATGAATAACATGTGAGTAGCATGTGCAGCTAGTTAACTAATCAAGGCATATGATTGGCTAGCTGCACTATAACAACAGAGGCCAAACTCTCAGTCTCCGGTGGGTCGATAGGAGAGGAGGACGGTGTGTAGGAGAGGAGAGATATTTGGATCAAGACTGTTACTCTGTTGGACTGGATAACGATATTGATGTATGGACTGGTATGTGTTGACTACTCTACTGGATTCTGATTCTGTACTGTTGACTTGGCTGGACCGATTATCTGTATACTGACCATTGGACTGACTATAACTACCTCTATTGCCTTAATCCCAAATATATCTGTTGAAACGGCTTTGTTTGGAGTTTGTCTTCATAGAACAGCAGCTGGGGCTACACTTATCAGAGTACTCAAACCGAAGAACTTCCCACGCACACTGTCAGGAACCTTAATCAGTTCCGCAGGGCCTGCAAGACCACCCTCTTCAGGTTAGCATATACGGACTGCTGAACAAGGCTGTTTAATTAAGGATCCACTAATGTGGTCCTAATCAAAGACTTATACTGCTGTGTAAATTGTATAAACTGACAGAACTAGCGTCAAAATACCATCGTCACTGTCAGACTAAGCTATAAAATCTTATTATACTGACTGGTTTTAATGATGTTAAATTTTAAAGTTTTATATTGTTAAATTTAAAGTTTATATCTATTATTGTATGTTTTATGAAATGCTGTTAGCCGCCCTGAGCCTGCCTAGGTGGGGAGGGCGGGATACAAATAAAATTTATTATTATTATTAAATGTAATTATGTTTTATTGGTTTTTATTGGTTTTAACTTGTGAATATGAATGTTGTCAGCCACGGTGAGTCCGCTTGCGGAGAGGGTGGGATAGAAATTTAAAGTAATAATAAATAAACATTATATCATAGAACACCGTATCATGAAAACGAAACACCTCACAACAGACAACATACATATTCGAGTTCTACATTAATAAAAAAAATTGAATGTCTAATTATTGGGTTTCACATTTGCAAAGATACAAATAGATAAATATAATGGAATGGTTTTACACATTTTTGCAACAAAAAACCCAGTTAAACAATATGATGCTTGTCCTAATGGGTAAAATGTCCATCAATCTATAACAGAACTGAAACTTTGCTAAGGCAGTCTGAAGAACCGCTTTCAAATACAGAAACACTCTTAGCAGCAAGTTTATAACTTTCTTCCTTTCCAATTTTTGCAGACAGAATATGTGTTAAGCTTTAAAAATTCAACCTTAAGCTAGTTACTTCTATGGCACATTAGTCTCAAAATAAATGAATCGAGGAAATAATTAAACTCCAAGAACATTTATTCTGGGTGCTCAAGGTGTTTAGAAAGAATAATATAATCCAAGTTATTGACTAATTATCCTCTTCAGTAATCTGATAGGTATGTCACATACAAAAAACTGTCCTTCAGCTGAATGCAACATGGATAATCTGACACCTTCTTTGAGTATTCCATTTCATTTTTTATAAGAAGAAGATTGGATTTATATCCCGCCCTCCATTCCGAAGAGTCTCAGAGCGGTTCACAATCTCCTTTACCTTCCTCCCCCACAACAGACACCCTGTGAGGTAGGTGAGGCTGGAGAGGGCTCTCACAGCAGCTGCTCTTTCAAGGACAACCTCCACCAGAGCTATGGCTGACCCAAGGCCATGCTAGCAGGTGCAAGTGGAGGAGCGGGGAATCAAACCCAGTTCTTCCAGATATGAGTCCGCACACTTAACCATTACACCAAACTGGCTCTCCAGTATACATTTTAAAATTAAAGCTTATTAAGGTAAAGGTATCTAAAATCACATCTACTTGATCACAAGCACTCTGAACGGGGTTTTTGTGTAATAATAGTCTGACAACTGCAGAACTCTTCACTATATAACAAATATACCAAGAACAAAAAAATAATTCCAACAAATTAAGATTAAGAAAAAGTCACTTACTTTCTCTGTAGTTACAGTGAGAGAAGGAACCAAGGATGGTGATGAATCAGATTGTTTCTTGTGTTTTTGTTTATGCTTATCTTTTTCTTTATATTTCTAAAAAGTATGAAAGCAAATAAAATGGAACATCAGGATTATGGAAAATAAAGGGGACTGCCATTTAAAGAAATTAAAAGATTACTTCATATTAATATATATGAGACATGTTTTTTGTGGTGCAACATCCTTTCAAAGGAACATATTATTAAGACTAAAAATAATTCTTTACTTCTAATGTCACACATCTATTCCAGAAGCATGTGTGTATATAATTATAGGATGAGATCTTTGCTTGGTTTACTAGTCTGGCTTGCAAAGAGCACTTTGAGGAAAGACAGACTCTTCCTTCACTACCTGGAAACAGCTTTTGCCATCTTTCTAAGTGCCTGCTGGAGATGAAGGGTAAGGGGAAAGCTGTGAGGCTCATGACACTGCTTCTGCCTTCCACAAAGCTAGACTAAAAAGGAACAGACCACTTCCTTTCTCTCCCTCACATGATCTACTCTTCAAAGAGTGGATGGGAGGGGCACCTCTGAGAAAGGGAGTCCTTCCCATTGAAAAAATTTTCAATGGTCTGTCATTTCAAAGTTATTTACGTTAGTTACTTAATTCATAGTTAGTTGCAGCCTTAATTATATCTAAAAATTCTTACTAAAACAATGTAGTTTATTTTCAGGATCTGATTTAAAGTCACCTGATACAGCAGCCTTACAGAAACTAAACAGAGCTGGTCAGTGCCTAGACAGAACATTTACAGTAAATTCTAGGTGCACAATTTTGAGTTCCACAATGGAAGTGAAGTGGGATAGAAGTGTAATAAAATAGCTATGACTTAGCTTTTTAAATTTAAAATGTGGATGAACTTGTAAACACTGTTTATGAGCTTTAGTTTGGTGAAATTTAAACCACTGAATTTTTCCATTCAAACTAGTTTGCAACCACTCATCTCAAAATTTCAGCACAGTTACAACTAAAGATATTATGACAGAGCAAGCACATATATGCATTTTTAAACAAACTATGTTATTTCAACAAATTTCATTCACAGATTGAGTACTATGGCACAAAGCTCTCAATAAAGAAGAAGACTGCAGATTTATACCCCACCCTTCGCTCTGAATCAGAGACTCTGATGGCTTACAATCTCCTTTATATCCTTCCCCCACAACAGACACCCTGTGAGGTGGGTGGGGTTGAGAGAGCTCTTACAGCAGCTGCCCTTTCAAGGGCAACTCCTGCCATAGCTATGGCTGACCCAAGGCCAGCTGTAAGTGGAGGAGTGGGGATTCAAACATGATTCTTCCAGATAAGAGTCCAGACACTTAACTACACCAAACTAAAACCAACAAAATCTTGATTAGATGAGATAAACTACTTTAGTTAAATCATCTAGTCAAGCTCTCCAGCATCTTCTTGTTTTTCTCTTCATTTTATATACAAATGGTATAGTAGGTAGTTCATAGTGACAGGTTATTTATTTCAAATCAGGCTATATATCATGAAAGCAAGTTGGTCATTACCAAATGTTAGAAGAGATATTCTATATAGAACCACTTTGTCAAGAGAGGCAGTCTAGAAATATTTTCAATAATTGGATTACCTTTAACATTAATGGTTTTTAAAAATTAATTCTACCTTCATAAAATATGTGACATTAAAATAACATTCCAAACATATCCTTTACACAAACTGAAAAAGAAAATTTCATTTCTCACTGAGCAGAATCAGTGTTATTAGACCAGTCAAAGTCATCAAGTGATTTAAATAAAAAGATCTCAGATCTCAGCAAGAATCAATAATGCAGCCTAATAAAACAATGAATTCTATCCTTTTACATACATAGCCTGTGCATTGTTTAGCTATGTTTAGTAATGGCCAATTCCTGTTGTCTCCTTCCTATAGTCAAACAGAAAGAACTTAAAAATGGCTGAGAATATTAGTCTGTTACCATGTTTGCCAAAGCACATTTTACTCAAACCTCCAGCTGTGTTGTCTTCCATAACTGAACACTCTTGCACATTCTCACATATGTGTGTGTGTGTGTGTGTGCCTGCATGCCCAGAAGGAACTCATTTGCATATTAGGCCACATTCTCTGACATCACCATTGTTTTGCACAGGGCTTTTTGTAGAAAAGCCCAGCAGGAACTCATTTGCATATTAAGCCACACCCCTGACACCAAATCATCCAGAACTGTGTTCCTGTGCGTTCCTGCTCAGAAAATACCAGAGAGAGAGAGAGAGAGAGAGAGAGCGCGCTGCTGGCTAATGTGAAACGTACATCAAGCCCAGAAATTGCAATTGTTTCATAAATCTGTTGCATTTTAATAAGAGTTATTAAATGATGAAAAATTTAACCAAGCATCCAGCTCATGGAGGTGGGCAACTATAAGCTACTTTAATATTTAAGACAGAAAAGGATTTGATAACTGATTCAAGAACATATTGCGTATGTATGTTCATATGTACAGGAAGTGATACTTCTGTGATATATACAGAAGAGCTGCCAATATGCTTATCAACTAATTTCAATAGCTGGACCAGATTATAAATTGGATGCACTATAATATAATTAGAACAACATGTTGAAAAGGATAGAATGGAATCTGAGGCAGTAAGATTTATATAAAGGCTTTATATTTAGAACTGGATGTCTTGGTCTTTTAGTCAACAGCCCCCTCCCCCATGAGAAAATGGCACTTATAAAGCATTCCTAGAAAAGAGTAGAAATTCCTAGATGAGTGCCAGGAAGCTAATTAAATAGTGATCACAGAAATGTTTTCACAACATTGTTAAAAAGAAACATAGCACAAAATCCAGAATTACAATTGCCCAATGTCAGAAATAGAAACAGAAGAATTGGTTTTAAAGCTACATGACATTTACCTACTTACAACTCTTTCTCTGATAAATCTGTAAAGTGGTGAACGAATTTTTCAGACTATGAACATTATTTAGTTAATTTTAAAAGTGAATAAATCCTCCCATGTTACATATATAAGGCTGACATTTTATGCTTACATATTCTACTCATCTCAAAAAAGAGAACAAAATGTATGTCTTTGTCCAGGATAACAACATGACAAAAAATATCTCATTTAATTGTTTTGCCAGCCAATACATAGTTGATTATGACTGCCCATACAATAATGAAATATCTTAATACAGGAACATGCTCGTGACCCTTCCGAATAGAAAATATAGATGGATCATCAATTTAAGCAACAACAGCTTTAGAACTTATTTACATAATGCCATTAAGAAAGTACTACACAGAGTACAGGACAACAAGAAGCTTATAGTCCCAAGGAACTTACAACCTAAAATTTGCTACAAAAAGAGACAACAAAATGAGGGGAGGGAGAAGGTGAAAATACATAGGAAAAGAATATGCATTTATTCTAGTCACATATATTTAGGCAGAGTTTCAATAAAGCAGTGGTTCGCCGACTTCTTAAAAAACCTTCCTTAGACCCAGTCAAATTGGCCAACTATTGACCGGTGTCAAACTTGCCCTTTTTGGGGAAAGTCATTGAGAGGGCAGTGGCAGCACAGCTACAGGGGTTTTTGAATGACACTTCCGCATTAGACTCATTTCAGTCTGGCTTTCGCCCGGGACATGGGACGGAGACGGTACTGGTTGTCCTCTTGGACGATCTCCTAAGACATCTGGATCAAGGTGGATCAGCAGTGTTGCTGTTATTAGATCTGTCGGCTGCCTTTGATACAGTTGACCACCAGCTGCTGTTGCATTGCCTTGCCAACACGGGAATTCAGGGGTCTGTCCTCCAATGGCTTACTTCTTTTCTCCAAGGTCGAGGACAGAGGGTGGCAGTGGGGGAGAAGTCATCTCGGAGACACCCAGTAGTGTGTGGGGTGCCTCAGGGGGAGGTTCTCTCCCCAACACTATTTAACATCTACATGCACTCCTCGTCCAGATTGTCCGGAGCTATGGGCTGGGATGTCACCAATATGCGGATGACACCCAGCTCTACATCCTGATGGGCGGCCAGGCTGACTGCATCCCAGAAAATCTGGATTGAGCATTACAAGCCGCTGTGAAATGGCTCAGACAAAGTCGACTGAAATTGAATCCAGCAAAGACGGAGGTTCTGTACTTAAGTCGAGGCGGCCTGGGAAGAGAGATCCCTTTACTGACCTTCGATGGGGCGCATTTAGCGCCAGCTTTGAAGGTCAAGAGTTTAGGGGTTCTCCTGGAGCCTTCATTAACTATGGATGCCCAGGTGGCAGCCACTGCCGGATCTGCATTCTATCATCTTAGGCAGATAAGACAGTTGGCTCCATACCTGGAATGCAGCGACTTGGCTACAGTAATTCATGCAATGGTCACCTCGAGAATAGACTACTGTAACACCCTCTACATGGGGCTGCCCTTGACTCGGATCCGGAAGCTGCAACTGGTGCAGAATGCTGTGGCCAGGTTGGTATTGGAGCTGCCTTTACAAGTGCACATCCAACCTGCACTGGAGATGCTGCACTGGTTGCCTGCAGTGTTCCGAGCCCGGTTCAAAGTGCTGGTTACGACCTTTAAAGCCCTATAAAGAGGTACTTTTCTCCCTTTCTCACAATACAAGAACCCATAGGCATTCGATGAAATTGCTGAGCAGTCGGGTTAGAACGGATAAAAGGAGGTACTTCTTCACCCAAAGGGTGATTAACATGTGGAATTCACTGCCACAGGAGGTGGTAGCAACTATAAGCATAGCCAGCTTCAAGAGGGGGGTAGATAAAAATATGGAGCAGAGGTCCATCAGTGGCTATTAGCATGGCTTCTCTTATGTTCTTATGGACCTGTCTATCTTCGGGACCACCTTTCCCCACATGAGCCCCAGAGAGCACTACGATCAAGCTTGTTAAATCTGTTAAAGATCCCCGGGCTAAAGGATGCCCGTTTGACCACTACAAGGGCAACCGCCTTTTCTGTGGCTGTGCCTGCCCTCTAGAATGCCCTCCCTGAGGAGACTAGGGTCCTGCGGGATTTATCACAATTCCGCAGGGCCTGTAAGACATATCTGTTCAGGCAGGCTTTTAATAACAAAATGGAGGTACTTTTAACAGCTATGGGGGTGTGCACTATCTACGCCACAATATCATCACAAATTAATTCAAAACAGACAGAACGCCATCTGAACTGTATTTAAACTGTTTTAATATTTTAATGTTTTAATAATGTTTTATTATTATTATGTGAATCTGTCATCGAATTGTGACTGTTGTTAGCCCTGAGCCCGTTTGGGGAGGGCGGGATAAAAGTGCAATAAATAAATAAATAAATAAATAAGAGGAGCCTGCCAAAGGCCTTCCAGAAAACCTGGGTCTTGAGGAAGAAGGATTTGAGGAAAGAGAGAAGAAGAAGCATCACACTGCTGCTCTGGGAGTTCTAGGTATAAGGTGTGGTGAAATTTTACCCACAGGTATCTGAAAAAAGATTACAGTTTATGCATGGATGTAAACCTAAAACCAACTTTATAGGCAAATGAAAGGTTGAAGAATGCCAATTCCTATAAAGTAGTCAACAGAACAAAGTAACTTTTTGTTGAACAGTAACTTTGTTCTGTTCAAGGAGCCTGCTGAAGGATAGCAGGGGTCTGGTGGAGATTAAAGAAACAGCTCCATCCTTTGTAAGGAAGACTGCTTTGTTCTTTGTTTGATGAGAAGGTTGGTTTGCTTTAAAAAAAAAAAACTGGGAAGATACCTTTGGAAAGGAATATTTTTAGGAACAAGAGAGACTTGAATGAAATGTCCAGGATTGACTGGGTAAGAGAGTGACCTAAATATGGCCTGAAAGAGAAATCTGGTAAGTTTTAAGATTATTTTGCCAACTTTTTAGCTCACCAACATAGGAACAGATAATTGCATTTATTACTCATTTATTTTCATTTTGTTAGACAATGGTCTTGTTCAATCATATGTTTTCCCTTTCTATAATCAAATGCAATGTTTTCCTTTTCTGAAATTGGTTCTATGGTGACTTACCTGCACCCCCCAAAAAAGCCTAACATGGCTCATGCTTATCAGATACAAAGACACCTACCAGGATCTTAATTACTCTAATAAGTAAGATTCTCGAGGCTTCTCCTACATCACTAGTGGCCAGTTCTTAACTTGACAAAGAGACAAAAATAGTCTAGTATCCCAAATACAGACAAATCTTAAATTCTAACTAATAATGGTCCAAAAAGAAATCCTATTGCAATTGGGGGCAGCGGTAGAATAAAACTGGAGAGGTGTTCTCACTAGGTCTAGCACAGGGGTGGCCAAACTGTGGCTTGGGAGCCACATGTGGCTCTTTCACACAGACTGTGTGGCTCTTGAAGCCCCCACAGCCCTGTCTGCTGACTTGGAGAAGGCACGTCTCATTTAATCACCTCTCCAAGCAAAGCCAGTCAGCAGCTCGGAAAATGCATTTAAAGTTAAAGTTGCTTTCTTACCACCTCTCTCTCCCTTTCTACCGTCTATTTTCCTTCCTTCCTTCCTTCCTTCCTTCCTTCCTTCCTTCCTTCCTTCCTTCCTTCCTTCCTCCCTCCCTCCCTCCCTCCCTCCCTCAAACTTCTAATATTCATGTCTTCCGGCTCTCAAACATCTGACATTTATTCTATGTGGCTCTTACAGTAAGTAAGTTTGGCCACCCCTGGTCTAGCAGCTTGGGGCTGGAACATCTGGTTAAATTTCACATCCCCATAGTAGAATGAGGTGACTGTAGAACCAATTTGGACACAAGCAGCAGCAAAAAATAAAAAGCAAAGTTGCTTCTGGAACCAGGAGGCCTTCCGATAACCAAGGGTGGTAGACCTGAAGGAGCAAAATATAAACAGAGATGTCATGGGGCTGGGAAATGGGGGGAGGGGAACCCATGGAGGCTTTGTAAGTAAGGACAAGCAGTTTATGTTGCATTTACAAAAGGACAGAAAGCCAATTTAGAGATTTAAGGATGGGTATCACATAAAGACAAAGATGTGAAGACTGAAAACAGAGTTCTGGATGGGGAAACGGGTCAAGAAGAAAAGGCTGTAGTAGGTGAGGGTGGGGAACCAAAGGTTTTGCTAAGGGAGCAAAAAAGGAACAGCTGGATTTTTGTAAAAGGAGAAGCAGCATCCTCTGGCATCAGACTGAATACAGAGAGCAAAAAGGAGACAAGCCTTTGCCCCTCCTATAGAAGATGAATGGGGCTATTGTCAATTGATATGACGAGAGCATGGAGAGAGTAATGCTAGGGTGGGAGGATGGAAAATCAGATGTTCAGTATTCATGATATTCAACTCTGCAATATACAAGGGGACAAAGTAAAAATATCAGACAACTATAAGATATATGGGAAGAAATTTCAGGGGGGGAGAGAATATCACAGGCTTCAAAGTGACAATTTAAAGATGGTTAAAAACTTTACACAAGTAAATACAACCAATGTTATACTGTCCAATATTTGCAACATTAAATTATATCAAAAATACAATAATTTTGTACTTTCCTACCTATATTCTACACGTTAGATGAACCTTAACAGACATAAAGGTAAAAGACATAACATAAAAGGTAAAAGACATAACATAAAGGTAAAAGACATAACCTTAACAGACATAAAGGTAAAAGAATGCAGACATGATATTATGAGATATCTTCCAAAGATATATGAGAGTGATGACATATATATAATTTCTGTGGAAAATTATCCCTCATATGTACAGTTTAGTAATTCTTCTCCTAAGATCAATTCATAGCAATTCTGTTTCAGGATAGCTGTTGCAGGCAACTGCCACCAAACTACATTGGGAATACACACATTCCACACTACCATATGCTCATCTCTCTGCCACAACCATCAGCAGCACATAATCCTCTCTATTCTGGTTAACAGTGTAATCTAATTTTGCATAACCACATTGCTAGCCACAGGTCTGGATGCCATGATCAGTCAGTGAAAAGTGTTTATAGCCGCAGGTCTTTCTGGTTGCCCCCAACCCGCCCGGCCTGCAGCCATTTCTAGCCCCAGGAAGTTTATTTCCAGGCAGGGGTGAATTGGAAGGTGGAAGAGGGGTGTTTGAAATTATTCCTTCCTGCCTCTTCCAGAGACTGAAACCAGGATTAGAATTAGTCATGCTGGTTTAGATGTCATCATTAATTATTATCATGAAAGGGGTGGTGCAAGAGAAGTAGAATGGGCATTCCCCAGTTACCAAACCATGATCTAGTAATAACAGAATATAATGTCTGAACTAAGTCACAGTCCAACCTCATCTAGTAAAATATGATTTGAGCAGCAACTGGTTCAAGCAAGTAATGTTGTAATACCAATCACTGATCTTAGAAATCAGAAACGAAAGTTTAGCTGCCATAATAGCCTGTTAAAACAGAAACAGAAAAACCTATTGCATCTGTAAAAAGACTACACATTTTCTGTGGCACAACTTTTAATGATCCACTTTGTGCAAACCATTACAATGAAGGAATGTCAAATATGCAGGTCAGAAAATAGTCCAGGTGAAAGCCTGGATCCAGGCAGGGAACTCTAGAGGAGGAATTGTTCCTGCCAGGTGGATTGTCACTAAGAATTGGGACTCATGAGCTCTCTAGATCTGGGAAATGATTTGAGAGGAACAAAAGGACCAAGGTCACTTTGCTCTATATTCCTACTCTGAACCAGAGATGGAAAAGGGCCCTATGAGTCACCAAGGCACAGAAAGCAAAAAAAGCATCTCACTGGGAACAGAGTATAAATCTAGAGCGTAACTAGTAAAAAAAAAAAAAGTCGGACTTTCTGGCAGACTCTGCTAGGCAGAGTGTTACCAGTAAGAACTTGTGAAGTATATCCTTCACTTCTCTAAGATAGTTGCATCCATTGCACAAAGCTATTGGCCCATATATAGATAGCCACAGAGAAACTGGGGTATGTGAAAATGGAAAATTCTGCAAAAGAAGCAATGAATCCTTTCCTGAGTGCTGCTGAAATGTGCTTTTAGCATGGATATCTTGGTACCACTGCTGTCAAAAGAGTGTGTGAGAGAAAACCAATGGGGTCACTATGGTATTCACCAAAAAGGAAACCTGAATACTGCCAAAGCCTCTGGAAGCTGGCTATAGAACCTGGATGCCAGATTACACGTCATCTTGCCCAGTCCTGGAGTTTTCCATTCTGCCTTAACCACACTTTAAACAATTCTGGGAAAGAGATAGTTAGTGGCTTTGCCTGGAAAACAGCTCTACTAGCTCCTCTGCAGTCTTCAGTCAGTTTTGGCCAGAATCTTGGGAAAAAAACACTCTGGACATAAGAATCATGCTCTGCCTGTACTCTGCTCAGAGGCCTTGCCTGATAATTTCCATTCTTCCAGCTTTGAGCAGTTCTCAGAGTGTTGCAAAATGGATTGATCTACACATGGGGTAGGAACTTGGGAATCTAGCTGAATGACATCATGACCCAAGTTTCTGGATTGTATGAGCTGAATGGGTTAGAACACCAACAAGGGGAAACAGTTGGTACCCTTGGTATAGGACCAGGATCCTCCTCTCTGGTCTTCTTTTCCAAATAACTGTTTCTGTATTCATACGTCTTGACTTTCTTGTGAAAGCTTTGAAGTGGTGCCAAGGCTAGCCTACAAGTTCTTTCTGCCCTTCTCTCACTTCAGGAATCACTACCTGCCCAGATACAATACCTACAAACAACCATTGTGGAATTCTGTTCACTTAAAAGAACTCAGAAGCTACCAGCACTCATAATTCACACTACAGCCAGAGCAATATTTCTGAATGGGCATTGCTGTTTTCTAGTGTGTGGTAGAAACAGTTAGAGTCAGAAGACATATGGGGAGGAAAGCAGAAACTGAGTCCCCAGAAAGGAGCACAGCAGAACAGCTGTTGTCATCCTCTCTTTAGTTTCTGTCTGCAATCACGGAGGAGGGCACATTTATTTAGGTCTACATATGTCTAACATTTGCTGTAACTTGCCAGACTGGACCGAAAAGTGGTAGCAAAGACAGATAGCAGTACAAGGCTCCACATATTCTATAGCTTCTTCCAAACAGCATGAAGCAGTAGATACTCTAGTTGGAAAGGGTGGGTGTGTGTGTCAGTACTAGCCTAGAAGGTCATTCTCTGCCTTGCTCCCACATCAGGTGTGATCTCCCTTCTGCAAGATACATCAGGTGTCATTCTCCTTTCTGCAGAAACTGCAAAGTGAATTTTTGCCAACTGATGCCATGCCTCAGGCCTCTTTTTCAAACAGCAGTATATAAAACAGGGGTGGGCAGGGAAAAATTGCCTCATGGAATAATGAAATACTGGTTTCTCTGAGTTTGATCATGAGCTCTGCCAAGACCCTAATACTGGGAACTAAGGAGAAGCCTCCTGTTTGGTATCTTCTACATAAAAAACTGGCTGCTGATCATAAGGAGTAGCCATTCCATCAGACAAACTGCCCCAATGCAAAATCATTCAAGAATAAGAAACACAAAATATTGAATAACAAAGCAAATACAACTCATCCAGTGTTGTTCCTTCTTCCTTCCCAAGGCATAAATAAGATACCTTGCAAATTATAGAATTTACGAAAGGATGCAATCCCAATCACAGATCGCTCTCCAAATACAGAAACAACACCCAAACGGCAAACTGGATTAGAATAACATCTCTACATTTCAGAACACCTTAAAGTTAACTTACAGTAATTGCTATGTCAATAGGATGCTAATGATTACTTCTTCAGAACTCCCACTGCACCTTCTTTTTCTAGCAGCAGTTCAAGGACAGAGACAATCTGCTGATCTATGTATTATTTGCATATCTATGTATATACAAGTGCACAGGAAAAATCCAGATTTATGTATTTGTATTATCTGCAGATCTATGTATTACTTTTGTTATATACAAGTGCACAGGAAAAATCCAAAAGCATATTTTTGGTATTCTGGAAAGATTAGCAATTTTTGAGACCTTGAGATTGAAATAACACAGTTTTCAACCAAGTTAGAGGAGACATTTCTAACTGCCTATATTTAGGTAGAAGAGCTCTGTCAAGACTTTGTCAACTGCCAGGCTGCAAGCAAAAAACACAAATTCATTTTATTCAAATTAAATGTATTTGTATTTTACAGTTATTAAAATTTGCATTAATTATTATGATTTCAGAGTTAGTACATATTCTCTTTACCTGCTTCAATGAAGACAGCAAAAAAGGTTCATTATTTAAACCACTGCTTTTGAAATGTATTTTTATCAAATATAACAGGAATAAATGATTATATGTATTAGTATACCATATGAAAGTTTAATAATACCTGCAATTATGTAGATGAATTCCTGCTTGAAGGTTAAGGTGGCTTATCTAAACCTTAAGCTTGAGAAAAATAATGGGAAATGTGACCAGATAGAAGGAATTTAAGGAGGAGTACATCACCCCTTTCTAAATGTAATGATCAAGATTAAAAAGCTAAATACTGCTAACAGGAACATGAAAACAGTGTAAGTCTGACCAGGAATTTGGAGGGTGAAAGACTACACTGGAACTTCAATTAGCTCACAAGAAGCAGAGAAGGGCAGGTTAGTTTACTTTTCCATTGTCTCTACAGCCATTCCTGGGGCATACCTTGCTGTCCACATGAGAGCCCCGACTTCCAGTATCACCTTTCTGACACTCTTAAGGGACTATGTGGGAAAGGGAAGGCAGACAGGCAATATCCTCTTCCACCAGCACTTTATGCTGATGCATTATGATGACGCATAAGATAAAACTTTATGGTTTCTGTCTAAAAGTACAAAGTGTAAGCAATTCTCATCTGAGTCAATTAACTGATCTGCTATGATATAAATCAGAATGAATTTCAGAATGAATAAATAAGATGATTTGGAATGACGAACAACCCTCCCATCAGATCTGCAGTTGCTATAAGTTTTCAAAAAGTTGCTTCTGCTTCTACACCAAAACATCAACTCTACCTCACAATTTCCAAGAGCGAGCATCCATCCACCAGAAAAGTAACCAAAGATAGAAATGTGAATACTTCACTTACAAGATACTACCAAAAATTATAACAAAATAAAAAAATTGAAACATTTTCTCAATAAAGTTGGCTTATTTACCACTCCACGTGGAATGATAATTCAAATGTTACTTTTTTTATCCTCAGAAGCAAAAGAGCAATTTTTTCTTCCAACACACATAGCACAGCAAACACACATACCTCAGGGTATATGTCCCCAGTAAACTCACTTGTACCAAATATGCCGCAATAACAATTAGAAAACCATCTCAGACAAGGCACAAAATACACTAAATAGCCGTTAATGAGTAAGACCTTTTGCCGAGTGAGACATTCCAGGCCCTGAAGGTGACTTAAACATCTATGGGAGGCTACAGAAATCCCTACTGGACACTCCACCAAGCATCTTTTCTTCAAACACATCTAGTTCGGATATTTGTTACTGGACAATAAAGTTCAAAACTTCCTTCATGACTGAAAAAATAAGTTTCAAAACAAAAATAATCAATGAATTTTGATACATCAAAATATAACGAAGTAAACAGATATTTACTATTACTATTATTATTCAGAAGGACATTATTAATTCATTCATACTTTCAAGCTGTAATTAGCTTAACACTGCACAGAATCTACAGGTAAACCATCAACAATATTTTGAATTCTATACTAATCTTAGTAAATTGACTAAAACTACCACTAAACATCAAAACCATCTTGCTCTCCGAAAAGTTCAAAAGGTCACCTTTTTCCTAATAGTTTTATCAATGCCTTGCAGCAACGCATGTCCAAGAACATGTCAATATAGCCACTACTTAGAAAAACCAGGGGCAGGGAGAAAAGAACTATAAAATGAAGGAAAAAAAACTTCATATGTTAAGTGAACAAAAATACATTTGCCAAAATGGAAATGCACTACCAAGACTAAAACATATTCCGTGGGAAAAAGACTATTTTATCAGTTTTTGTTTGGCACTTCCACAACTGCAACTTCAAGATATAACTAGAGTGCCTCTTTTGTATTTCTCAGTATTTACTTACTCTACTTGGCTGGGATTCAAAGAGCCCCTTCTACACAACTAAAGCACTTCACACATGGGCAGAGAGAGGTTGCCTCCTTTCCCTTCCAGACAACAAATTCTTTGGAATTCCAGAGCCCCCGACACCAGAAGGATGCCTTAGGGAGAGAGGCATAAGTAGGTGAGCCAGAAAAGCTTGATGCACACGTCCCATGGCTCCTCCAAGTCAATGTACATTAATTTGAAAAGTCAACTCCATTCCTCAAGAAAACAGTTATATCACAACAGGAAAATAGTGTTCAACACAGATTTAGAGCATCCATACAAAGTTTCTTTTTCTTCCTGAAGGTTTCAGTTATTTATGCAGATTTGCTGTACACAGTGGAAAAACAAACAACAATCGTAAATTTGGTATTTTGAGCCAAAAATTTGCAAGTATTCACTTACCAACACTGAATCAACCTTCTTCCCTAAACTATCTAAAATCAAAGTATAAGAAGAATAAGTCAACAGGGATGCATTTAGGTTTAGTGATTTTTTTACAGTTTATTGAAAGATTACAGATTTCCATACGAATGACATGGCACCCTGTAATTACAGTACAAACAAGTTCTAGTACCACCAAAAGATCAGACAGCAAGCAACTTCTAGCTGTCTTTCTTCAACAATGAAGTGAAATGGGTACATGAAAGATTGTAACAGAGAGCAGGCTGTGAGAATAAAAGTGATATTTAGGAACTAGGATGCTACTCATATAATCAAATGAAAAACAAGTTCATAGTGTCGTTTTTTAACAAGAAGTACGATTAGATCAATTGCATGCAAGAAACCCTACTTTAGTTGCTAACTTAAACCCATTTTTTTCATATGCCAAACAAGGAGACTGGTAAAATGAAATAAAGGGGGGGGGGAGTTTCTCTGCTAGATCCTGTTACTTCCAAATCAACATGCATACAATGTTAATACAGCTGTTCCCCACATTTCAGAAACCAAACATACCCATACATTTAATAATTTCTGATGAAACATTTTGAAGGTGCTAATACTACAAAGCAGATGTGTTATGTAACATATCCACTTACTTTTTTCTCCTTCTCATGGTGCTTATCCTGAGAGTGAGAGGAAGAATCACTTAAACTTTGATCATATGACCTATTAGATGCTCGTTTGCTCTTTTTCTAAAAAGAGAAAATATATACTTATGTAAATGACTATAGATAACAGCCATCTAAACTAGACCTGACAATTGCCTTGTGACTCAAAATAAAAATACATGAATTTATCTAAAAACTAATTAAAATACAGTCTAAAAAAATACTGAAAAAACAGGGATCAAACACCTTTCAATACTACCAGCATTTGTAAAAATGTCATTGTATATTCAAAAGCATAATTTTACATCATATGTGTATGCTGAGAAATGCTCATCAGTTTTACATGTTATAACTTTCTAGCTTAAAGAGTTAACATGTAGATTTGTTCTATAAATGTTCTCACTTAAGAACAGCTAGATCTGGGGTAGGCAACCTTTTCTACCCAATGCAAAAAAAATGCACATTCTACCTGTGATGTTGGTGTGCCAGCAAACGAACATGAAAAGGGGAACTGGGACTGTACATGGACAGATAGTCTCAGGACAAGCTAAGCCCCAGTGGCACAGGCAGAATCTCAGGGATGTGCCTTGGACCCAGCTGGTGGTTGCATGGGTACAGGACACAAAAACAGGCACAACCTATGCTAGTTGCCTGCTCCCGCATTGTTTGTCCCAATATAGTGTTGCCAGTGCCTCAAACTGCTTCTGCTGAGATCTAATCCTGGGTACCAAGCAAAATTGTTTGATGTGTCACTGTCTGCACAGCACACATGCCAGGAGTTCCCTACCTCTGAACTAGAGAAAGAGTAAAATATGGAAAATGTCTATTCTATAGTTGATAAGAAAAGAATTTCTAAATAATCACACCTTAACATAAATTGCAATTTATAAAAAGTCTAGACCAAATCACCGGCAAGTGTCCAAAATTCTGAATGAAAAGTAGACACATTTATTGAGTCAGTGTAGCTTCCAGGAGCGCCAGCACTGACTTGATAAATCACTGTGATTGCATTACTGTTGGTTCCATCTATTGGAGTAGTGCCTTATGAAGCATTCGTCTAGCAAACGGTTTGTTTACCGGTCCACCGTTGCGCTTGAGATTTTCATCTTTGGGACATTTGAAATTTATTAATTCAGAGACAATTCAAGAGAATACATGGACTCCATATGATAGTGTATGGAAAACAGAGTTTTAGCTCTTTAAAAACATGGGAAGATGCACATTCGGCAAATGGAGCGGCACTTTTAGGTGTCAATTTCCTCTCGGGTCAGCATTATATTGTGCAATTGCGTATGCAATTAGAGTATTTTTTGATAGATTTTTGATGAATTGTTGTAAAGGGGTTTTGTATGTGTAGAAATACATTTAATATTTGCAGTAATTTAGCCGCGAGCTTTCTGCTTTTTCAGTGTGATTACTAAGAGCCAGCATGGGTTTCTCAACAACAAGTCATGTCAAGCTAACCCAATCTCCTTTTCTGAGAAAGTTACTACCTTGCTGGAACGGGGGAATGCTGTAGACATAGTTTATCTTGATTTCAGCAAGGCTTTTGATAAGGTTCCACATACTATCCTTGTTGACAAGTTGGTTACTGTTAGGTGGATCTGTAACTAGTTGACAGATCACACCCAAAGAGTGCTTGTGAATGGTTCCTCATCCTCTTGGAGAAGAGTGACAAGTGGAATGCCTCAAGGATCTGTCCTGGGACCTGTTTTGTTTAACACAGAATCATAGAGTTGGAAGGGTCCTCCAGGGTCATCTAGTCCAACCCCCTGCACAATGCAGAAAACTCACAAATACTTCCCCCTAAATTCACAGGATCTTCATTGCAGTCAGATCTAACCTCTGTTTAAAAACCTCCAAGGAAGGAGAGTCCAGCACCTCCTGAGGAAATCTGTTCCACTGAGAAATCACTCTAACGGTCAGGAAGTTCTTCCTAACATTGAACTGGAAACTCTTTTGATTTAATTTCAATTCATTAGGTCTGGTCCTACCTTCTGGGGCCGCAGAAAACAATTCCACGCCATCCTCTAGAGGACAGCCCTTCAAGTACTTGAAGATGGTGATCATATCACCTCTCAGTCACCTCCTCCCCAGGCTAAACATCCCCAGCTCCTTCAACCTTTCTTCATAGGACTTTGTCTCCAGACCCCTCGCCATCTTCATCGCCCTCCTCTGAACTTGTTTCAGGTTGTCTATATCCTTCTTAAAATGTGGTGCCGAGAACTGAACACAGTACTCCAGGCAGGCCCAGTGCTAGGGGTGTCTGTGCCCCTAGGTGGAAACATTCTTCTCCACTCCCCTCTTCTTTTTTTCACACACACAAAGCGTGCACACACAAATGACATCACACTGACTTCATTGTTAACCCCCCTCCACCCCCGCAACTTTCCCAAGGCCTCCTGAGCCTCTTGGACCACAAAATCCTCTTGGACCATTTCACTTATTCTGCGCACACGTGGGGGGGGAGGCGTGGGGGGGGAGGCGTGGGGGGGGAGGCGTGGGGGGGGAGGCGTGGGGGGGAGGCGTGGGGGGGAGGCGTGGGGGGGAGGCGTGGGGGGGGGAGGCGTGGGGGGGAAGATGTAGGAGATTGAATCAGAGACTTAGAGTGGCTTACAAAGAGAAGGGCGGTGTATAAATCTGCAGTCTTCTTCTACTGTTGATACCGCCCAAAATTGCATTTACCTTTTTAGCCACCACATCACACTGTTGACTCATGTTCAGCGTATGGTCCACTAAGACTCCTAGATCAGTGTTTCCCAATGGCAGGGTCGCGACCTGGCACCGGGGCGGCAGGGTCTCAATCCCGAGTCGCGAGGCCTTTTGCCAATGTCCCCCCTGCGCCTCCCCCACGGCATTGTGCTGGCCCCCATGTCTCCTCCCTCCCTCCTTTCTCCAGCCCAGGTCAATTTCGGGCTGTGTAAAGCCCTCCATCCCCCTCCCCCGCCAACCACCTTGTCAGCGGGGGGGGGGGGACAGCACGCTCCCAGCTCTGATTCACCACTCAGGCAGGCCAGCAGCAGATGGAAGGAAAGACTTCCGAAAGGAGCACTGCAACTGTTCCCACCCCCACACTTCCTTCCCATCCAGGCGCCCTTTTCGGAAGCCATTCCTTCCATCTGCCGCCGGCCGACCTGAGTGGTGAATCAGCGCTGGGAGTGCACCATTTCCCCACGCTGACGAGGTGGTCGGTGGGGGAGGGGGATGCAGGGCTTTACACAACCCGAAATTGACCTAGGCTGGGGGAGGGAGGAAGAAGCGCAGGGGCCGGTGCGATGGCGTGGCGGGGGGGCGGGTTGAACTTGGCCTGACTTCCCCCTGGCCAGAGTCAGCCGTTTAAAAGTTTTTTTCCATTTTTCTTTTGTTCTTTCTTCTTTTTGCTCCTTTCTTTCACTCCTTCCCTGTTTTCCTCCCTATTTCCTTTCTCTTTTTTCTTTTTCTCTGTTTCCAACTCTCTCGCCCTTGTTCCTTCCCTCTCTTTCATTCAATCTCTCTATCAATCTTTTTCCCCTATTTGCTTTATTTCCCACTCTCCTTCCTCTCTCTATTTCCCTCTGTCAGTCTTTTCCCCCCTTCCTTTCTATGCTAATCTGAGTACAGCGGGGTTGGAAGGGGAGGAGAAGCTTGAAATGCCCTGCTATTTCATGTTTCCCCAGTGCCGCCATGTCATATTATTCACATTCTCTCTCTCATTGTCTGTCTCATTGTCAGTCTGTGTCTGTCTCATTGTCAGTCTGTGTCTGTCTGTCTTTTCCCGTTTCCTTCCTTCCTTCCTTCCTTCCTTCCTTCCTTCCTTCCTTCCTTCCTTCCTTCCTTCCTTCCTTCCTTCCTTCCTTCCTTCCCATTGCTAATCTGAATAGAGTGGGGTGGGGGGGAAGAAGCTTGAAATGCCCTGCTATTTCATGTTTCCCCATCGCTGCCATCTTCCTTCCTTGGGGGGCGGGGAGAGAAGCTTGAAATGCCCTGCCATTTCATGTTTTCCCAGGCTGCCATTTTATGTTTTCCCAGGCTGAGAGCATTTTATATTTTTAGTTTTCTGCTGTGATTCTTTTGCTTTTTCTTTATGTTTTATTTTTAAAATTGCATTGCAAAATACCACTATTCTCTTACCTTTCCTAAACAAAATACTGCAAGTTTTAGGCTTGTTTGTACATCATTTCCTGTCTCCTGGCTCCACCCCCAAAGTCTCCTGGCTCCACCCCCAAATTTTAGTGGACCATGAAGGAGAAGTGTAAAATAACCAGGTTACGAGGGGGGAAAGTTTGGGAAACCCTGCCCTAGATCCTTTTCGCACATACTACTGCTAAGACAAGTCTCTCCCATCCTATTACCATGCATTGGATTTTTCCTACCTAAATGCATAACTTTATGGAACATCTTTATAAATGATTTGGATGAAGGAATAGAGGGAATGCTTATTAAAACTGCATATGATACTAAATTGGGAGGGGTCGCAAATACAGTAGAAAACAGAGACAGGATACAGGATGATCTTGGCAAACTGGAAATGGGGCTAAAAACAAATAAAATAAATTTTAATGGGTATAAATTAAAGTGCTGCATTTAGGTATAAAAATCCAATGTATCATTATAGGATGGAGGAGACTTGTCTTCGAAAGGATCTAGGAGTCTTAGTGGACTGTACACTGAACGTGAGTCAGCAGTGTGATGTAGTGGCTAAAAAGGCAAATGTGATTTTGGGCTGTATCAACAGAAGTACAGTGTCCAGATCAAGTGAAATGATGGTATCTGCTCTGGTTAGACGTCACCTAGAGTACTGAGTTCAGTTTTGGGCACCACAATTTAAGAAGGATATAGGCAAACTGGAATGTGTCCAGAGGAGGGCAATGAATATGGTGAGGAGTCTGGAAACCAAGTCATATGAGGAAAGGTTGAAGGATCTGGGTATGTTTAGACAGGAGAGGAGACAACTGAGAGGTAATATGATCACCATCTTCCAGTACTTGAAATAGGATGGTGCAGAATTGTTTTCTGTTGCCACAGAAGATCGGACCAAAACCAACGGGTTGAAATTAGATCAAAAGAGTTTCTGGCTCAACATTAGGAAGAACGTCCTGACAGTCAAAACTGTTCCTCAGTGGAATAGGCTTTTTTGAAGGTGATGGGTTGTCCTTCCTTGAAGGTTTCTAAACAGAGGCGAGATGGCTATCCGACAGCAATGCAGATTCTGTGAATTAGGCAGATCATGAGAAGGAGGGCAGGAAGGGTTGCATCAGCGCTTAATTCTTGTGGCCCTTTCTTACATGCCCAGGGAAATGTAGATTGACACTTTGGGGGTCAGTCAGCAATTTTTCTCTAGGCCAGTATGGCCAGGGATTCTGGAGGTTTTTGCCATCCTCTTGACATGAAGCAGGGGTCATTGGGGATATGTGTGGGGGAAGGTATTTGCGAATTTCCTACATTGTGCAGAGGGTTGGACTACAGTTAAAGGTCCCTTCCAACTTTATGATTCTATGATTTGCAACATGTGTTGTGATAGTTTGTGCACCCATAGTTGGGGTGGGGAATGATTACTACCTTCTCAGTTTAGGAATTCAAACACAGCAGGCATTCATCTCAGTAGAACCACCAGGTTGTTTTTCTGTACTGTTCTGCAGGAAGTTTAATAGAGTTTGTCTCCTTCATACCTCCATCCCAACGCATATATAAATAGATCCAAGCAGGCAGCCGTGTTGGTCTGAAGCAGTTGAACAAAGCAGGAGTCAAGTTTCACCTTTAAGACCAACCAATTTTTATTTAGAACATAAGCTTTCATGCGCTCTTAAGCACACTTTATCAGACAAGGAATCCAGCACAGTGAGCAAAGCCACACATAGCTGAGCAGAGCCATACATAGCTGGTAGGCAGTGGCCCAGAATGCAACATGGTACAGATTTAAGAACCAATGACAGTGAAGTAAAATTATCTGGTAGGCGGTGGTTTAGAATGTAAAATGGTACAATGAAAGAATAGTAAAATTAACAAATTGAGCAAACCTTTGATCTGAGTAGCATGAGCATGTTGCTTTCGCATGATCATGCTACTCCAATCAAAGGTTTGCTCAATTTGTTAATTTTACTATTCTGTCATTGTACCATTTTACATTCTAAACCACCGCCTACCAGATAATTTTACTTCACTGTCATTGGTTCTTAAATCTGTACCATGTTGCATTCTGGGCCACTGACTACCAGCTAAGGATGGCTCTGCTCAGCTATGTATGGCTTTGCTCACTGTGCTAGATTCCTCGTCTGATGAAGTGTGCTTAAGAGCACATGAAAGCTCACGTTCTAAATAAAAATTGGTTGGTCTTAAAGGTACAACTTGACTCCTGCTTTGTTCAACATATATAAATAAACTGCATCATGGCATTTCCAGCCTTGGGGAGGGGGTCTTGCTTACTGTCTTCAATGTTTGTTATTTTCATTATGGGTAGACTGAGGTGAGTCGTGGCGGTACAGGAGTGATTGTCTTGTGAGGTCACTGAAACTATTATGCAATTTATACAAATCAATCGGTTATCAAAAGGACATAATGTTAATAGTTGGAATCTGTACATAAAAACAAAGAGCTACAAAGAGCCCTAATTTCAGACTCAAAGTCTTGCAGTAAACTCATCACAAATCCATGTGTGACAGTCTGCTTGTAATAAGATGTGGACAACAGTTCTTAGCTTGCACAGTACATCTAAATTCAAGGGACTGGGCATTGGGCTTGTCAAACATTTTTCTTTATGAGAGATGTTTATCTTTGTCAGAGGATTTTTAGGTCAAGAAGAAGTGACATTTGATTCCATTTATGCCCCTCATATTAGTCAAGGCCCCTTCCTGGAGGAGCTGTACAAAGTAATTAAATCTCTCTCAAAAGGATAGTTAATTGCTAAGAGGTATTTTAATATGGTAAACAGTTGATCAAACTGATTAAACCCCCTGAACAATATGGTTTAGTACAAGAAACATTTTTTTTCTGTTCAATTTCTTCAAATGACTGGGCTGCCTGACATATGCAGGAGGCATAAAAACTTGGAAAACAATATACTTCCTTTCTTAGATTTCAATTTTTGTACTAAGAGTGATTATGTATTTTCCTTTGCACATATTGCCCTGTGTTCCATGGGGCTGACATTGGGCTTACATACTAGTCAGACTATTAAAATAAATAAAAAAATTGCTCCAAGAGAAGATGCATTGTTCAATCAAGATTAGATGCTTAACAGCTGACATTAAACAGAGAATATGTAGAACAAATCAAGCAAGCCATTTCAGAATTTCCTGAGTAGCATATGGCCTAACATCTCAATACTTAGCAGCTATTACACTGTTAAAGCTGTCCTCAAAGGCATAATGCATAAAGTAAGGTGCCTCATCTTAAATCAGAGAACAAGAACTTTGAAGGTAATATTAAGGATGTGATGAAATTCATAAAGCACCTAGGAAAAATTCAGCATTTATCAGCTTCTTATAGCTCAAAAGAAAGAACCAACTACTAAAACCCAACAAATCACCAAAAGTACTAGTATATACAAACCCAGGGCTCATTTTGTATCAGGAGCTCCTTTGCATATAAGGCTGTACACCCCTGATGTAGCCAATCCTCCAAGAGCTTAAAGTAGGCCCTGTAATAAGACTCAGTAAACTCTTGGCGGACTGGCTACATCAGGGGTGTGCGGCCTAATATGCAAAGGAACTCCTGATACAAAATGAGCCCTGTACCAGATTATTTATATGATGATGATAATAAAGTTAGTAGAGTTTCGGCAAACAGACTGAAGCATAAGCTGTACTCAAATTCATTTTATTTATTTATGGTGAAAATGAAGTTAATATAATTGCACTTTCATATCTCTCAAAGATTTGCTGATTTCTATTGTATTTGCTGCAAAAGAAGAGATCAAAATTTATCTAAATAAGATAGATTTTCCAAATTTTCTTTTCAGTTTAAAGTGATATTGAAATCCTTCAATTTCTAATGCTCAGATTCATAAGATACTTATTGACCTTAAGGGCAACAAAGTCCCATAACCTGGTGGACTTCCATCAGGGTTTTATATGCTTCTCATTCTCAGTCCACATCAGATTCAATTATTTAATAACATGCTGAAAAAGAACAATGCTTCCAAAACTGAGGGGGAGTCCATAAGACTGCTTACATCTAAGTCTAGTAAAGATGGCACTCAGGTGGTCCATATATATCAGGCCCTCGGGCTAAAAGCAGACGGAAAATCACCTCCAGACTGTATGTCAAGGATAGTCCCCATCCATATTGCTTGTTGTGCTAGCAATGTAGCTGCTGCTGAGAGATAATCCAGAAGTACAAGGGAATGAAGGAGGATATATTTGCGTTGAGAAGGAAATAGAAATTGTATGTATAAGGGTCTCACAATTAAACCTGAAGAGCTCAAGGAATACATGGCTCTCACCAGAAAGAATCAATGGACTGATACAATTTAACATATTTCATAGCAGAAAAGTTTACATGCCAGACTCAGGCCAAGCTAGTGTTTGTCTGTGTTTTTGAAAACAACCCAATAGAGTTTCTCAGACTGTATCTGAAGAAGTGAGCTCGCACACAAAAGCTTATATCTTGAATAAAACCTTTGTTGGTCTTAAAGATACCACTGGACTCAAACTTTGTTCCAATAAACATTGTTGTACTTACATTTATTAAAAAGTTATGATCACTTGGCATAGACCTGATCATATTGAGACAGACATGCACACATGCTGGGAAGGCACTTATTATCTTTACTAACCCAAATACTACTTTAGAAGACACTTCCATGATCACAGCTATGCAGATTTAAACTACCATGCCTATACAATAATTAAACTATATTATAATTTTGTAAGTTAATACTTGTCTTATTTTCCTGTCAATGCAAGGTATTACTAAACTACTGAAGAACTAAAACAGTGGAGCTACACATAGGATTGCCAAACAGTCTGAGTCCTGTTCCTTTAATAGAGGTTTAACATATGGAAACAGTCAGCTGATGCTTCTCATAGCATGGAAGTAAGAAACATCACATTAAACTTCTATTAAAAGAGACAAGACATTTTTTCCAGTCTAGTTGGCAGCCCTAACTATGCCTATTTAGACAAAAGAATGAACCTGAATTTTAAAAAGTAGCATTTATGAATAAGTTAGCAAATTGTCCCAAGGTTCTTTTAAGAAGAAACTGGATTGCTGGGGATAACTATATAAGAAAGGTAACTTGCAGAGAACTAGTAGATGATACAAACCAAGATACAATGAAAAATCCATAATTTGACACTGCACTGGAATGCATATGCAAAAGGTATCAGAAAACCTTTAATACATGGGATGTAAAACATGCTATGGCTTAAAGAAGAACAGTTTAATACACTGACACAACATAAATGGAGAATTATTCTAAAAGGGGGGTGGGGTTGGCTTACTGGCAAAACATCTGTTTGGCAAGCAGAAGGTGCCAGGTTCAATCCTTGGAAACTCCAGTTAAAAGGATTGAGTAGGAGGTAATGTGAAACACCCCAGACTAAGGCCCTGGAGAGCTGCTGCCAGTCTGAGTAGACAATAATAACTTTGATGGACCAAGGGTCTGATTCAGTATAAGACAGCTTCATGTGCTAGAGCTTTCATGAGGGGAGGGGAAGAGAATCAGAAAAAATAAAATAAAATGCTCATTTTTGGTACTGGTAAACAAACAAGAAACTACCCTAGCACTTCAGGTAGCCACTACTATAATTGTCACCATTTACTGATGACAAGAGATGCTTGTTCTAAAGAGGAGGCAAGCATCACAAAACTGAACTGCCATTCCAATTCATTTCCCACAAACAGATCAAGAAATGGTAAATGAACAAAGCTACCTATGCTCATAAGCTAGATTTGCAGGTGTTGGTAGGCAATAAACAAATACATCTCAAAGAGAAGGAGACATGTCACAAGGAATTATAGTGACAGCAAGGGTAAATCAGAATGAATCAGAAACCTTGAGCCAAGAATCAATGTTATTTTAGAGCAACAAAGAAAAGAGGATAATAATCACAATCTTACTATGATGGCTCATGGTCTCAATGTAAGAAATCCCATGTTTAAGACCTGAATTCCTTGGGGGAAAGGAGAATCACTAGTATTCAACTTTTATTTACAAATTAAGTTATCCAGAATCATTCTGTGCTTCTGCAGCTCATCTAAAAACAAAGGGACTTGCTCCACTTGAGAATGCTGGCATTTAAAATCTGTTCAAAGTTGCTCATAAAAGAGTATGAAATGGATTAATTAGAAAGCTTGTACCTAAAAGAAAATATAGATGTACTTAGCATATCGAAAACCTAGGAAAACATAGAAAAGTCAATGACAGTGGTTACCCACAGGTATAAATCCACAGAAAGGGCAAAAGTCAAATGTATGGGGTGTAGTAGTGAATTGACTTCAAGATTTAGGAAAAAAATCATGCATAATTAAAGTAGAAAATGGAGCAGGGGACTTCAATTACTTCCCAAATGACAGGATAAACATAAATCTGCATCATTGCTAAGTACAATAAATGACTACAGCTTGGAACAATCACTTCTGGAACCTAAAGAGTCATCTTTTGATTTAATCCTAAGAAGTAATACGTTTCTGACTCTGATACAAGATTCAAACACGGCCAGTTCACAGCGAGATAACTTCCAACACAACCAGCAAGAACCACAAATGAAGCAGTTATAGAATAGAAATTTCCTGCCACCCCCCTCCCACCTTGCCCCACTTACTGCAGAGTCCACAATGGAAGAAGGGAATCTGCAGAAACCCCCTTTCTCCAGCAGTGGAAATGCCCTTCCAACAGTACAAAATTGCCATTAGATACAATCCAACAAACATAAAATCTTGACCAGAAACTCAAACACAGTCAAATTCAGTTTTAACATGGAGAATTTCTCATAAATTATATAACTAGTTAATGAAGTCTGGAGAATCATGCTTCTTCAGGAAGCTTGGAAGCCATTTAATTCTACTATAGCAGAAGCTCAGTGCATACAATGGATTAGACAAAACATGACAAGCCTACAAGAACATCACCATAGTTAAAGACTCAGCAAAAAAGATAGACTATAAATACAGCAAAAAAAAATTAATAGCCAGCTGTAAGAATACTTATTTTAAAATGCCTGAAAAGGGGGGGAGGGGGGCTAACAAGCATTCTTTGGCAAACCAAATGCAACTAATGCAAAACTTAAGAGATTTTTTTTTAAAAAAAACCCCAACATTTTGAACAATAAATAATTGTTTAGTATTAGTTTAAGAGCATTAGAAACAGGAAACAAGTCAAAGAAAAGTGTGACAGCTGGATGATAAAGGAATGACAGAGAATTTGTAGAGGAATTAAATACATTCTTTGCATAAATTTTTAAAGCAATTCATGGTCTTCAGGAGGCCAGCAAAAGAATCAGACCAAGATAAAGTGACTAAGGATGATGTTTTAGAAATGAATTCAAGTACCAAAGTCATCAGATCAAGATGGCATTCTTCACAGAACCTAATAAGAAATAGGTCACCTTTTAACAACGTGTAATTTAAAACAAAACCAAAGACATCTGCCTGGCCTCATCTAGGGCCACAGCATTTCCAGCCCTGGCTCTGACCTGGTGGAATAAGCCCCAATAGAGATCAGGGCCCTGAAGAATCCTTTACAGAGTTTTTTCATCAGTCTTTTAGTTTAGGTCGATAGACGTCTACATATTACTTTGGCCCCTTCTGCTTAAATTACCTGTCCCAAATGGACCATCGGATTGGTATTGGCAGGGACCTAAACAACCTGGGAATCCATTTATCACACCTTATAACTTTTAAAATGAACGGAGCTAGGATGTGGCATTTTTAGATTGCCATCTTGTCATCATTTTGTGGTCTTAAGATATCAATTTTTAGGTTCTAACTGATTTATTCTCACATATGTCATAACCCACTGAGTCCACTTGCAGAAAGGACAGGGTAGAAATCAAATTAATAAATAAAACGAGTATTCTCAGCAGAGGATTGGAAGGCTGCCAATGTAGTACCAGCTCTATTTAAATGGATATTTGGGGATACAGACCTATCATTTTAACTTTTTGCCTGAATTGCAAATGTTATCCTTCTAGAGATGGAATGTTCCATGTTGATGGAGAACAGTATAAAAGCTAGAACTGTTTAACTATTCCTGGGATATCTGGCTGGCCGCAGCTGCTATCAGAATGCTAGCCTAGACAAAGTTCAGTCTGATCCAGAAAGGCAGGTTTAATTTTTCCATTATGCAGTCCAACACAAAACTGTAGTTTGCATCATGTAGTTAGGCAAAGATTTTGTTACATTAACATTCTCAGTGTTCAAGCCATTCCCATAATTAAAGGTGTCCTATAAACTTACTATGGGACAAAACTTGAAAGTCAAATTTGCTGTTATCAATACAGCAACATCACCTGACTGCCCTTAATGTCACGTATGAATATTTACTGACTCAAAAGACAAAGGGGTGGATCCAAAGGACTTTATTTTTGGAATGAAGCTTGCCCAACTCTGCCCTCCCACTGCAGCCCATTTAGTCCCTTGAGGATCAGGGGCCCCTCAGTAATAGCAGACACTGTAGGTGTCTGCAGTGGAATGAAGACAGCAACAAAAATAATGTATTCTGCTTCAGACATCATTCATTCTGATCACAAGATTAAATTTTATCCAGTATTAAGAATATGCAACTCTTAATTTTTCGACAGCATGCCAACTGTTAAACTCACATGATATAAAACATAGTACTGTATCAGAAATACTGAATTCAACAGATTCTTACCAGCTTACTGAAATGGTATTTACAGTAACCACAATACTGGACATTATCTGCACCATTACCTTCTTCTTCACAAAGAAGTCCTGCAAACTGTGCACTAAGAAACAACAGGATAGAAAAAGGAGTCATAAAACAAGCCATCCTTAAGTATGTTTAAATTAGATTATTAATGCAGTTGAAAATATAAACATAAATCTTTTACTATAACTGGAGCTCGCTTAGTGTCCAGTACTTTGGGGGAATTCTTTCTAGTACAGTTCAATAACTGAAACTGTACTTCAAAACTGTACCAGTCATACAGAACTCTAGAGATAATAACATAGTAAGATGTCCCAACTAACATAAAGCCATAAGAAAAGTTCAAATATTTTAAGCATAAAACTGTCACAACATATTAAATGGTCACATCTCCCAGGGTAATATGACTACATCATAACAGGATAAAGTATGTTCTTTGCACTAGAGCAGGGATGGCCAACGGTAGCTCTCCAGATGTTTTTTGCCTACAACTCCCATCAGCCCCAGTCAGCATGGCCAATGGCTGGGGCTGTAGGCAAAAAACATCTGGAGAGCTACTGTTGGCCACCCCTCCACTAGAGTTTATACTTACCATGTTACATGGAAAGCCTGGCGACATCCATGCTTGTTACAAGTCATGCAAGCACCAGTGGCTG
Source organism: Heteronotia binoei (assembly GCF_032191835.1). Lineage (NCBI taxonomy): Eukaryota > Metazoa > Chordata > Lepidosauria > Squamata > Gekkonidae > Heteronotia > Heteronotia binoei. The sequence continues at coordinate 35,136,283 of NC_083232.1, forward strand.
CTTTACTTTCTCTGCCTTGCTCATCACATATATAACATGTCTATGGAGAAAAATAAGATAGCAGTTTAGTATAGTTTCTGCTCATTTTGTTAATTCAAACTTGCAACAAAAACAAAAGGAATAACCAGTTCCTCTTAATGAGTAGGAAAAACATAAATTATAAGATGCTCTAACTTCAGCAGTGATTTTTCCAGTTTTCTTTGGAAGTATCAGTATTTCTATTTACTGGCCTGAGCAGTATTTATTAGAAAGAGAAGAAACATTTTCTTATGATGACTTGTTCTCAGCTATCATCAGTAAATACTTCCTCTTCAGTCTTGGCTGTGCTTCCTTTTTGCTGGGGATATTCTAGCTCCTGATACTATGAAAGACTGCCAATAGACAACAGTGGCATACAAAATCCAGATGTACAAGCACAGTTATTTCTAGCAGGCAAAGCTAACCATGATCCCAGTAGAAGCTGGGTTTAGGTAGCTGGCTTAAGTCTGACTCAGTCTTCCATCCTTCCGAGGTTGGTAAATTGAGTACCCAGCTTGCTGGGGGGGGGGGTGCGGGAAGTGTAGATGACTAGGGAACGCAACAGCAAACCACCCCGTAAAAAGTTTGCGGTGAAAACGTCATGACGTGACATCACCCCAGAGTCAGAAATGACTGGTGCTTGCACAGGGGACTACCTTTACCTTTTTAAAGCTAAGCACTTTTCCCTTAATTTTTTTTTTTGCATGTCTCACAACCAATGTTCCCTCTAAGCTGCAGAATCTTGTGAGCAAAAATTCTGTAAGCTCCTGGCATTAAAGTTGTGAGCAACTGCATAAATTGTTGCACTTTGGGGGTCATCCTTCCTGAACTAAGAAAAAAATGTGTGAGCTAGAGGCTAAAAATCTGTGAGCTAGCTCATGCTAACTCAGCTTAGAGGAAACACTGCTCACAACATGCTACTAAGGCTACAAAATAATGGAAGTAAGAAATTCCCTCTGTCTGTTAGCATTATATAAGGGCCAATCTGCAGATCCCAGAAGCAGGTCAACAATCACAGGAGCTACCACAACAAAAATGAAAATACAGCTTTTTATCCCAATCTCTATTGCCTCAGACTGATAAAATACAGGACAAAAACTAACCATTACCATAATTTAAAAACAAGATCTCAGAAGTATGAAGCAACTTGATGTATTCCTGAAGTAAGATGACTCTTATAAAATTCACAGTTGTCAGCTTCCACTTGGACAAATTTGCAACACCTATAGCTCTTTAACTTAAAAAGTAAGACATATATTTGGAGAAAGAAAGGGCTACCAGCTGAGGTTTACTTGTAACATTTACAAGTTTGGGGAGGGGGACCAAGTTGCTTTAGAATATTATCACTTTGCAAAACCCTACGCAACATTTAGTTAGCATCCCATTTTTTCACGTTATGAGATGTTTAATGTAATCATGTTTTCTGCTAACCAAAGCAATCTGAATTCCTATACTAACCATATATTGCCTGTGCCTTTCTAACAACAGACTCTCACTCCTTCATGCTCTTCTGTATGTTTCTTACCCTTTCAATAAACCCCAGTAATCACTCTCCATCAGCAAATTTCCTCACATAAAGGTCTCTGCAATTCCATATGCTAATCCATTCTCCTATAAAGACTTCTGAAACAAACTATGTAAATATAAAACACATCTTGCCTTTTCAGCAATTTACTTCCTCTTCTGTGCGCACTGATTGTACATGACCATAATATGAACAAAGCCCTTTCATATTTCAAGCAGTACATTTTATTTACTTCATTTATACACCACCTTTCTTCCCAATAGTGACCCCCAAAGTGGCTTATATAATCCTCCTCTCCTCCATTTTAATCTCATATCAACCCTGTAACATAGGTTAAGCGTGTGTGACTGGCTCACCTAGCAAGCTTCCCTGGCAGAGAGGATATGAACATGGGCCTCTCGAACTGTAGTTTGACACTCTTACCACTCAATGGCTCTTGAGTGTTTTCCAAATGTTATAGGGCAGCTATAGGATGAGACAACAGTGTCATTGCTAGGATTGTTCTTGAGTGGGAATACAATAAATAACCATTTAAGTATTTCTGAAAATACATATTATAACTTCACTAGTGGCCTAACTTGACCTGAACATCCAAGACTAGTCTGATGTCATCAGATCTCAGAAGCTAAGAAGGGTTGACCCAGACTAGTATTTGGATGGGAGACCTTCAAGAAATACCAGTGTTGTGATGTGGAGGTAGGCAATGGCAAAGCATCTCCGAATGTCTCTAGCCTTGAAAACCCTGCCAGGTCGCCATAAGTCAGCTGTGACTTGACAACACACACAAAAAGTACCCTAGAGTAGAAATTAGGCCCCAGTTATGGACTTAAAGCAGCAATGCAAGATAGTGAAGTAGTACTACCACATACCAATGCCATTCCATATTTTCCAACTACAGTCAGTAGTGGCAGTGTATGTGTATGGGGTGGGGGAGAGATCTGAAGCAACTGCCTGCCTGGTGGACTGAAGAATGCCCAGCCTCCACATTCTGGCCTCTCTACTGATTCTTTAAACCTCAACTGCCCACAATCACATATAAAGGGTGACATAAGCTTTAAAATAAAGATTGGTAGCATGTAAGCTACCCTAAAGGTTTCTTATCTGGAAACCTGTTAGATCTAATCTGTACTTATGTGTGAGGAACATAGAGATCACTTTCTTAGATATTTGACTCAACAGACAAGACACAAATGGAGATAATGAACAAAGATGTCTTTAACAGAAAAAAAAAATATTTAATAAGATAAATATGTGTGGATGACTTCAATATATAGGGAGTAAAACTGTCTCTTAAGTAAATGTTTAAAAAGCGATTTTTATTAAGAATTTTTACAATAATTAACAAGAAAGAAATACAAAGTTAAAGAAAACAAAGAAAGAAAAGAACAAAGAAAGAAGAAAAGATGAAAAAATATATAAACAATAAAAAGAAGTAACTTTCAATTTTCTCCACAACAAATATGTTACAAACTTAACACTTACTTTATAGTTACAAAAGGAATAGCTCTCTTTTTCCTATTATCTAATTTCTCTCCTTAATCATCAAATCCACAAATCATTTCATTTTTTTCTTGTTTTTATACAAAAAGTCTTTAAGGGGTTTCCTGTAAACAATAAATTTAGATGATGTCTTTTCTCTAACCAAATAATTGATTTAGCCATCTCTGCAAGTTTCATCATTTCACCAACCATTCCTCTGTTGTGGGTAATGCTGAACTTTTTCAATTTTGTCTATATAATAGTCTTGCTGCTGTTGTCATATATAGAAATAAAGTTCATGAGTGCTTTTTCTAGCTGCCTGTCCATTAGTCTCAAAAGAAAAACTTCTCATTTCAATTGTATATTAGTCTCAAGTAAATTAAATCCACCCTGAAGGGACATTATTCCCCCTTCTCTTCACAGGTTTCCTCCTTATCAAAAGGTAAAAAGTTTTTCTTTACCCTTCTTTAGCTGAAGCTGGCTGATCCCCTCCCATCCAGTTGAGTTCTATAGGCTCTGACTGGCTGACAATGACTTGGATTTCCATGAAGTCAAAATCACCAAGACTGGTTCAGAACCCTGGAGGAGAGGCAGGAATTTAGGGATGATTGCCACAGAGTCCTGCTTGGAGTATCTCAGCCCAAAATCAATTTTTCACATTTTGCTATGGCTGATGAGTGCAAGTTAGTTGGTAAAACCCTACCACTTGCCCATTATAAATCCAAAATCCAACACCTTCAGGAGGCACCTTACATCTCTAGTAATTATGCAGAAGAAAGTATTTCACCAGGAACCAACCTTACTCCAGGAAAAAGCCCTTGCTTGTAGAATTTCTAAGCAACATGTAACAGTACAAGAAGGCTCTAAGCCACTGAATCTGGCAAGCCTGTCACTGCCTGACTTATTGGTGCACAATGGTTTATTCTGACTTATTCGTCCACAATGCTCTATTTTGACTTATCCAGATCATAGGCCTGCAGATTTCCAGCTACCACTGATTTGTTCCAGCTGCCATTTCTACCTGTTCCCAAGCATCCATTAACCAGTTCCATTAACCAGGAGTAAAAGGCAGGATTTAAATCCAATCTCATATTATTAGTAGTAATGTTAACACCCTTCTTTTAGCTTCTTTTTTTGTATGCCTTGCCCTGTGGCTTCCCTACTTCCTGGGACCTTTTCCCACTAAATTTTTCAGTCCTTAGTTTTCCTACATTGCTCACAAAGCTTCAACTATTCTTGAGCCAGTTAATAAAAACAATGGCAATAAGAGAAAACATCCCACAAGTGGGGTGTTCTTAGCCAACTGACAACCAGGGCAGCTGCCTAAGGCTACACTTGGGGGAGGAGGAGTAACCAGTCACGGCTCCTGCCACAACAAACAGCAGGCTCCTGCAGCTGCTGCCAGATGGGTGTCCATCCCGTCTGGAGCTCAAGCAGCCAACTTTCAGCTGGTGGCTCCTACCAGCCTTCCATGGGGCAAGGAACACCACCTCCTTGATTCCTGTGGGGGGTATGCTTGGGCCAATGATACTTTGGTCCCAATCTGGGCTTTTGCTCAGGCCCAGAAAATCACTAAGACTGCCCTTGCCCACAATTCAAAGCAATTTATTTTTTTAAAAAGCAGTAGATCAAATTGATATCCACTCTCATATACATCAACAACAGCTGATGAGCAATAAAATTAACACAGTTAACAGTAACACCAAGAGGTCAAGGAGCAAAACCACTAAAGGCCTTAAGGAACAATAGAAACTTAACTCACAGGCAGAGGCAGCTATTCAAGTACTCTGAACTTATGTGATTTAGGACTGTAAAGATCAACACAGGCACGTTGAACTGAGCCCGGAAACAAACTGGCACTCGGTGTAGCAGATAAAGCTCTGGAATAATATCGACATGATAATGGCTTCCTTGCTATTACATTTTGCTATTACATCAACTGGAATTTCCAGCCATTCTTGAAAGGCAGTTCCAGTTCTACCTACAGTTTAGTAATCCTTGGATGTTAACCAAGGCCTGAGTGATTTTGAATGTACCCAAGCATTCTAGTAATGGCTCCAGCTGGCAAACTGCCCAAAGGGGTAAAATATGCTCCTAGAAATTCTCAGTAACCTGCTTCCGGTTAAGAAAGGCCATGATCAGGAACATTCACAATATGCAAACCAGATACAACCCAAGTCAGCAAACACTGTAAAATTTAATCCCACATTGCTTCCGTTTCAACCAACAGTACTTCCATCTTGTTTTATTTTCCTCTCTTTACATATTGACCACTTCCTGCCTTTCGCTGTCTCCAAACACCAAGTAATGGTTTTCACTGCCTCTTCAGAATTTGATTGAAAGGAAAATAATCATGTACTGTTTGCATATTGGTAGCACTGAAATCCACATCTCCAAAAACTTATCCCGGTGGTTTTGTATAAATACTAAATAGTATGGGGGAAAAGATGAAAGCCTGGCAGGACTCCACAAGCCAAAGGCCAAAGTACAGAAAAGGAGATTTCCGGCACCATCTTCTGATATCCAGAGACCTAAGAGCCACTGCAAAACAGTATGTACTTCCAATTCCATCCCAATCAGATGGAAGAAGGATACCATAGTTAACAGCATTAAAAACTACTGAAAGGTCCAGAAAAGCTAATAGGGAGGCCTGGCCAAAACCATCAAATATGGAGAATAAGCAGATTTCAAAGAGTCCAGATAATCGATATTATCCAGAAACATCTGGAGCTGAGTTTCTACCTACTTGCTTAAGCACCATACTGAAAATGGGCAGATCTGCCAATAAATCACAGAATTATCATGTACAAAATCCCAGTCATGTTCTTAATGTTATAAAGTCAGTCCTTTCCTGTGCACAAAAACTCCTTGCCAAATTCAACTCCACAAGTAAAGTCCACCTATTCCTGATGTTGGAAAGACATAAATGTCCTCCCTTTTTTGCATATATCACCTGTCAAGTCTGACTCCACTCAGAAGATCCGACTGATAGGCAACCGGCTTGAACCCATTTTGGTGCTTACCCTTTCTCAAAGTCGAAACTGCTTCAACTTCATCAATCCTGAATACAAACAATCATATTAAGAAACTGAATTGGATTCATGAGACTTTGCTGTCTCTGGGTTGGAAACTGACTGAAAAAGTGATTCAAATGTTGACTCTTTAATGATGTTATTGTTTTGACTTTTGAGGGAGGACTCACTGGAGCCAGCCCTGACAGCAACAACTGGACAAGTTTCTACAACCCAACCTGTATGACTTATCTACACATGACTGCTTGCTACTGTTCAACAGAGCCATCCCACAAAGCCAGTATGGTACAGTGGTTAAGAGTTTCAGACTAGGATTTGGGAGACCCACATTTGAAGCCTCATTCTGCCATGGAAGCTGACTGGGTGACCTTGGGCCATTCACACACTGAAACTAATTTATCTCAGGGGATTGCTGTGAGGATAAAACTGAGGAGAAGAAAAATGAGCTCTGGGTCCACATTGTAGAGAACAGTATGAATTAAGTAAATAAATATAGATGAAAAAAGCAGGTGTACAAAAGGTAGGATGGTGGGTGTGTGAAAAGGAAGAAGGGAGGATTTGGGAGTTGCCAGAAATAGGGAAAGAGGAAATAGTGTAGGGAAGGGAATACAGAAGAAAGTGTGCAGGTTTCCCACTGCACCTCCTGGGTAAAAGTTGCCAAGGGGAGGGAAGGAAGGAAAGCTGAAGACAGGGAGGCAGATAAAGGTAGGCTGACTGATGGGTGGGAAGGAGGGAAAGAAGTAGGAAAAAGGGATAGGCTATGGGGGTTTTCAGGGAAGAAACAGGAAACAGAGGGGGAAGGGAATATGAGCACAAGTCCTTGTAGGTCCCTGTTTGTTTTAAATATTCTTGAAAAATCACATGCATGTAACATTTCTTCAGACACCAGCTTCCATTTACTAACAACTTTTGTAAAACCATAAGGATGCCACACACTTGAGTCTCTGGATCATCCACATCAGCCCCAATCCAGATGCTTGTAAACTGACCATGCTTACAGTAATTGTGTTGCCAGGTCTGCGTTGGAAAATGACTGGAGACTTTGGGGATGGATCCAGGAGAGGGCAGGGTTTGTGGAGGGGAAGCGTCTCAGAATAGTACGATGTCATAAAGTCAACACCTCAAATCAGCCATTTTCTCTAGAAGAACTGATCTCTGCCAACTGGAGATCAGTTGTAAAAGCAGGAGAGCTCCAGGCCCCACCTGGAGACTGGCAACCCTATCACATGGGACTGGGCCAACTTACTAATCAGAAGATCAATACTATGAGCAAATATTATTTCAAAGCCAGTTAACAAAGATGTCTTAATGCTAATTACCATGCATATAAACAATATATGTAAAGGACAACTACTACATAACAATATGCTTCCTATATTAATGTGCATATACCACATATAGGCCAAAGTACATGATTTCTAAGCAACATTTAAGAGACTTTGAATGTACAGACAATGTCACACCGCCAACTATATCAAATTTCTCTTTGATCTTTCCCAGACCTACATAAAAGATTTTGGAACAAACAGTAGTGAAACTATTTGAAGACTGCCTGAAGATAGTAACCTGTACTCTTGCCTCCCACCTTGAACCTTTATATGAAGCAACACTTGTTCACATGCCTTCTCCCCCACCTCAGCCACTGCATGAAGAATGTTGTAACTGACCCTGATATCTGAGAGGAAAAGATGCAGCTTTTCTCTCTTATCACACGCACACACAAATATTTGATAGAAGTAGTCAAAATACTGTATAAATTTAGAGGCAGGCTTATGTTGAGATATGTAAAGAAGTGACAATGCTAAATGCATGGATTTTTGTGAATTTACAAATCTTTTAAGTAAACTTGGATACAGGAAAAGAAGATGCACAGAGGGGTGATATAAAATAAGAACAATATGAATTATTTTAAAGGCACCGAGTTAGATGAAATTCACTAGGAAAAAAACCATATAACTGAACAACTAAAACACAACAAAATGTGAATCTGTGAGGAAGCACAAGAAACTATGAGAAAGACAGCAAATGTTCCCAAGGCTCAATCAAGTGACTACATCAGTCATATAGTTTTGGGGGTTTTTTCTTTTTCTTTTTATACATAACTGCTTTTGAAGCTCTGCTAAAGTTTCAAAAGCAGTTTGCCATGTAATGTAGGGGACTGCTGTTTGAAAAAAAATCTCATCTAATGTCCTCTTATGTTCAAAGAACTCATTTCATGGCTCTTTTTAATTCTGACCTAGGAGGAGGTAATTTCTATGGCCCATTCATCAATACATCTGGCATCTGACAAAGTTAAATATACCTGTAAGAGAAATTAAAAACAGAATTAAGATAAACATAAAACCTTGTCAGATGTCACTTTGCCGGTGAGAAAATTAATGTGATAACAGAGGGAATGAATTTCAGGTTTGTGCTTGTCCTCCCCACAACACACATCTAACAATGCCTTATCAGGGCTAGAGAATGTGTTTGTGTAATCTGATCTCTAATTCCTTAAATTGGTCTCCAAATTAAAATGAATAATAGCTTACACATATAAACACAGTATAGCTCTGAATGAAATGTTACTTTAGCTTAAATCAAACATTCAGTTAAATGCAAGGCACAGCATTGGGATAATACTGGAATGTTCTGCCTGTGCCCCTACCACTCCAGAAACATTTACAAACTGCACCATGGAGGAAACACTGACCACATATCACATCAGTGAAACTTTTAAAGTTAATTGTATCTTAATTAAATATTCTACATGCAATATGATATTCCAACATGCAAATTCTATAGGGCCCCAGGAAAATATTATCTCAGTCCCCAATACAAACAAAATATTACCTCTTCATAGGGCTATTATATGTCTGTGGGAGTTGCAGAAAGCAAGAATTAGACAGCTTGCTTCTGCTATCATATTGACTGTATCAACTACAAAAAATTTTGCCCAGACAACTTACAATGTCTTTAACAAAGAACAATGCCTAAGAATGCTAGCATGTTAAGAGAAACACAGAAAACTGAAGACTCAACAAAAATTGAAAGATCCAAAGCTACTCTCAATTAGCATTTAACATAAAACTTTACTAAGAAACTTTTCACTAATCATTGGGCGTTTTCGCACTGACCTTAATAGGCAGCGACGTTCCTCTTCACCGCGCAGGATCTGCGCGGATTTCGCACCAATTGCTGCAGAGCACCCGGAGGAGCCGCAAAGTCCCGCGGCTTTTGCGGCGCAAATGGAAACCGCCAAAAACCAGTTTCCATTTGCGCCGCAAAAGCTGCGGGACTTTGCGGCTCTTCCGGGTGCTCTGCAGCAATTGGTGCGAAATCCGTGCAGATCCTGCGCGGTGAAGAGGGACGTCGCTGCCGATTAAGATCAGTGAGAAAACGCCCATTGTGTTCAGCAGCTGAGATAACTGTTACAAATACTGTACTTTTATGAGTGATTTGGAAGCTTATTTGATGACATTAAAAACATTTAACACCATGCTGGAAAAAGTTAGTTCACACTATCAATTTAAGACATTAAAAAAAGAACATTACAATTTTACTTTCATGTAGAATGTTTAAGAAACAGTGCAAGAAATTCACAAAGCACATTATGCTCAGTTTTAAAAAGGTCTGAAATATTTAACATCATTTATCAAATAATGAAGTTATATCAAGAAAACAAGTCATAATACATAATTATACCTTATTATAACGGTCATGAGGGACAGACTGCAACACGATAGGTTCCATTGTAGAAACATTAGCAAACTGCACCTCGGGAATGTACAGAGCACAAACCACATGAGCCCAACCTATAAAAAGTTAATTGAATTTTATTTTTAATGTTTTTTGAAAATGCAAATAGAATATTTTCAGCTGTAACAAAGAGAACCTTCCTTATGATTTGCATGTATTTTCAATTATTCAATACAACATAGATAAGTAACCGTCATATGTTCCTTACCACATGACAGCATGCGGCAACACGATAAGATGGCAAAGTATTTTCAAAGAGCTACATACAAATCTATAAAGAACTGTATAAATTAATGTTATTTTTAAAAAATCAAATCCTTTAACCAGATCTTCCCAACTGAAATCAATAGGCTTACAGGTGTGTAACTGAAAGCAGAATCTGATATGAGCAGAATGAAACATATACAGCTTTCTTCTTATAAATCTCCCTGTAGGAAATAATGAATTTTTGCTTCTTCCGTGTTGATTAGATCCAATGCTATAACTTGTATCTTTCTATGTAGTATCACAGTATTTCAGATCATGAAACAGTTTTTTGTTCTCACCCTTTGAGAGTAGCTTTTGACAATATTTTTCAGACAGGTACGATATACTTTCTCTGTTTTTTCCTTTCAATTTCCAGGGATTCTTGACCCAGAAAAAGAAACTGCCTAATTTCAGGTTCTCTGTGGTTCCCAAGAGAGCCACCAATTTGTGCTTGCTGAAGGAAACAATTTAACCATGTCTGCTACTGTTTCATTGCATAAATAGCTCAGCTTGAAAATTTCTTTGCTATTCAAGTGCTGGTCATATTATGTCCTGGATTGCTTTGTAAAGAGAATTCCCAGGCAGTTTGATATACCAATTTCCCAATATGAAAAGCAGCAGAATTTTCAAAGGAGAATTACAGTTTTCTACTGGAAATTAGGACCTCATCCTGTACAACCTAGATACTCCTTATGTTTTCATACCTTTCTGCCTTCTGCATCTGGAACGATCTTCTGCCACTCCAGTTGCCCCCTCCCTTGCCATCCTCTATAAAGCCCAACACGTGATATTACTGAATATAGTGCTAAACAGGTTCTGGAGCCTACCAATTTGAGATAATCTAAGCACAGCCTATTTCATTTTTTTTCCTTGAAAGCATGTCTATACCAATAACATTTTAGCTGTAGCTACAATGAAGCTGGTAGAATTCCCACCACTAATGTCTTTAAACATCATGCATTACATGATGTATTATCAACAGCAAACACCACATATAGTAGAAAAGAGTCCACAAGCATGTGGGAAAACATGCCATGGAGCCTTGAAGAGGAAGAGATTTGCAGGAAGTGTTCCTAATATTATTTTCAAACACATTTCCATTTTATACTTTATGGTATTTTGCACTTTCAGACTCCCGTTCTATATGCAAACATCATTGTCTCCTCCAACATGTACTACAGACATAAAACTACATAAAAGTAATATTATACTATAAAGGCAAAAATACTGTGCACAGTTAGGACATCAAGCCTTGCCATTATTATTTAAATTAATTTTGACTTCTAACTCTCAGCCAAATAGTTACCAAGGGAGCCTGTAATACATGACAACTAAAATTACCATCAAAACAATTTAAAATCCATAGCACTAACAATAAATATTCAGTTATGAAAATGAAGCTGAAATTAAAATATAAAAACAATGTGGTAGTGTCAAAAAGCAGCTATAGAACGAACAAGAATTTAGCTTAGATCTAATGCTACAAAAGCAACACCAACAGACTAAAAAGCTCAAAAACTAATCCTTTAAACACCAAAGTATTTGGAGATAGTGTTAAAAGGCTAGTAGACAAAAGGGAAAATATCCTATAATTATAACTCAGAACTACTCATGGGCTTCTATAAGTGACTCAGTATTCCAGTCATAAGTATCCATGATTCTACCTACCAATCAAACAGCATGGACATTTTATCTTCCATCTTTACAGAAAACAATGATTTGCCCACACCAACCATCAGTCAAATTTTTTTTGCTAGAAGTATTGGGGGGATAGGAACATTATAAAATAGTGACAAAGGAGAATGGAAAGGGCAGAAATACCACAGCAAAAATGAACAGGACAGGGGAGGCAGCAGTTTCATTCTAGCCAGCATCTATCTATTAAATCTGGCATGGCTGCAGGTAGCAAGACCCTATCTGGCATCATGGGAAAAGGTATCAAAAAGAAACAATGAATCTGATAGTGTTTTTTTAAAACAGAAAAAAACATTAACTATTTAAGAAATGTATAATGAACCATCTGTATAAAGGTTCTAAACTTCATGGCCATAGTACAGTAGTACAACTAATACAATTTTATTTATGAAGTATCTGAATAATAAACAGAAGACTTTTCACTTAATCAGTGGTTTTGATTTTTAATATAACCACAATCTATTTCATTTCATTTTATTCGATTTATATCCCACCCTCAATCCACCCTGCCTCCAGATACAATTGGAACATAACAACTGTTTTTCCTCAGCTCTAGTGGTATACATTAAAGTCAGAATGGTCTTTCAATAGAATTTAATGATTCCTCCCTCTTCTTTCTGTTTGCACAATGTTTTAATAGCACAAGAAATAATAGGGAATTCAAATCAGGTTTGCAAATAGAGTAGTTACTGTACCTACAATAACCAGATTAATCAGCCAACCAGAAGGTAGCAAATATTGATCTACACTTCTGTTTTGTGAAAGGAGAAATTTTAAGGCTAAAGCTCACTTTCTAGACCACAAATGCCACACTGCTTATTTCAGTTCTCATGTTCCCAGGATCTCATAATCTTTTATAATAGACATTAGTTCTAATCCTAATGCACCCTATTCTTGCAAATAACAGTTGTTTAAAGTGAATTTAATCAACAGATTTTAACCCTAGTTTAGAATAATAAGTTTGTAGGTAAGAAATAAGCCATTATTTGTTAAAGCAGCATTACAATAAATGTAGTTAGATAAGACTTGCCAAACCAGTCCCAATTAGTTTCTTCCAAAATGTGTGTATAAGTATGCTGCAGCAACTTAATGATACTTGTTGCTGGGAAAGTGGGCAGGTTGTATGAATGCACTGATAATCACTCAATCGGCAGTTACAAGTAAGGAACCTGTTTTTATATCCCTGTGGTCTCTGTGCATTCCATAGACTAGCAACTACTTGGAGACAGGTGCATGAAGCAACAAGAAAATGAAGCAGCACATCCAAATGATGCTTCATTTCTGGCTCATGGAGTGTAGTGCTTTACTAAAATTGTCTGCATGATAAATTCTGGGGCAGTATGCCTCTCCTGAAGATCAACTACACTGGCACTACTCTGACTGAGAAAACTTTTATTCTGTATAGAAGAGGCTTGTGTGCCAGTTTGTAGCAAAACTGCATCATGTGGGCACTAAGTCTTTAAGATGGAACACATTAGCCCTCCTTTACTCCAAAACAGGACACAAGAGTGGAGGGTAGAATCCTGACACTGTTGGAGCAAGAATCTACATAAACCCAGTCTGACAGCTACAGTATGACAGCTGGTGATCTAGCTGCCAGGCTAGGTCACAGTGACCTGATCAGCAGACCGGCTTGAGCCGGCAGAAGCCAAGTGATGCAATCTGCTGAGTCAGCACGGCCAGGATTGGCTGCTTGGACTATATATGATCTGTGTGTGCATCACACAGGTCTCTCCCTGTGAGATGGTGGTTAGGCGAAGCACTTTGTCCGTGGAGGTGATATTGTATAGACTGCACAAGAGAGCACTTGTTGTGTATATATGTTAATACACCTTTTGGCACTAGTTGCACGTGTCTGCCTGATTTTCTTTCCTGAAGCCCTGTGTCGGGCAAGTCATCTCCCTCACTCTGCTACTCCCGCTCCGACAGGGTTATGGGCCCAGCACGCTTCCGCTGCGCGGAGGAGAGAGTTGAGAGTTGAGCTGACTGTGAGTTTGGAAAGAGCCGGAGGCGAGGAACGCCGGTGAAGGACACAGAGGCACCACCGTTCTCTGTTTGAGAGCCAGAGGGACGTCGGCAGCCAGCTGTGAGGAGGAGTCGGCACGATGGCTCAGCAACAGCTTGGAGTAGCCGTTGAGAAGCTCACCTCAGCCAACTACGCGGTGTGGAGCCTGAGAATGCAACACTACCTCAAGCGTGAAGGGCAATGGCTGTTCGTGAGTAACCCCCCTGCTGACTTATCTCCTGCCGAGACTGTGTTATCGGATAAGGCACTGGCCAACATAGTGCTATCTATAGGAGATGACCAGCTGGTTTATGTGCGAGGGAAGGACACTCCCAAGGCTGCCTGGGACGCGTTGAGTGCGGTGCATGTTAGCACCACTGCTGGTTCCCTCATGGCCTTGACAAGGAGGATGTTCCGCACCGTTATGCCGGCTGGAGGGTGTGTGAAAGATCACATCAAACGGCTAACGGACTGTTTTGTTGAGCTGGAGGCAAGAGGCAAGACTGTAGCTCCAGACGACAGAGTGTACATTTTGCTGTCGTCGTTGCCACCTGAGTACACTCCCCTGATAACTTCTCTGGAGACGGTGGACGTAGCGACCCTGACCATGGAATACGTCTGTGCCCACCTGCTTGACTTCCAAGAGAGAATTGCGGCCGTGAGCTGTCCGGGGGTGTCGGCCGGGCAGCGTGCTGTTATCGGTGTGTCCGGGAAGACAGCCAAGAATGAGCCAGCTTCTGCTGCTGGCAGGCGTCCGAAGGTGGAGGAAGTGGAGCCGACTGCGTTTGCAGTCCGTCGCTGCTATGGATGCGGGTCGTCGCAGCACCTGCTCCGAGCTTGCCCTGAGAGGGAGAAGAGGCGGGGGCGTGTGCGGCGAGAGCGGAGGACCGCCAGCCCGTGTGAGGAAGCAACCCGGCTGGTCACGTCTGCAGTAGAGAGCACAGGGTCTGCTTGGATTTTAGACTCCGGGGCAACGAGCCATCTCTGCTGCGAGAAGGAGTTGTTGAAAAACATTGACAGTCCTGAGCATAAGTATGTGAGATTGGCTGATGGGACCACTGCCAATTCTGTTTGCTCAGGCAATGTGGAATTTCCTGCACTGAAATGTATGTTGCAAAATGTGTTGTATGTACCCTCACTGCAGTCTAACCTGTTGAGTGTTAGCACACTGTTTGACCAGGGATACCAGGTGAGATTTGAGAAAACCTGCTGCAAAATCCTGGGAGGTGGGGGAAAGTTGCTTGTGACAGGAAAGAGGGAAGGTAAACTGTATGTGGTCCAGAGTGATTGTGCCCAGGTGGCTCAGGTGTCGAATGAGCCTGTGCACAATAATTGTATACATTTGCTCCATAGGAGACTTGGGCACTGCGGATTTAGGGCGTTAAAGAAAACCCTGGAGCTTGTGCCTAGTTTGAAAGTAAATCCTTGCAAATGTTACTTGGATTGCCAGGTCTGCAAGAAGACCAAAAGCAAGGCGTGTGCTGTTGCTAAAGAAAGCTCAAGGGATAGCACACGAGCCCTGGAACTAGTCCATTTAGACGTTATTGGCCCATTGCCAAAGAGTCTGTCGGGGAGGAGATACTGCTTGGTGGCCACCGACGACCACACGAGGTACGCGTGGGTTTTCACCATGGTGCATAAGTCTGAGGTGTATAAGACATTCACCAAGTGGGTCAAAGCAGTGGAGAGACAATTAGGGGTTAATCTCCTAGCTGTACAAACCGACAGAGGGGGGGAATTCTTATCTAACCAGATGAAACGTTGGCTGGAGAACAAGGGCATTGCCCACCGTCTGACGAACCCGGCAACGCCCCGAGAAAATGGGCATGGGGCTGTATTGCAGAATGTGATGTATTGCATGTTAGAGGATGCACAACTGCCAATGTCCTATTGGGCAGAAACCATACATGCAGCTGTTTTTTTGCAAAATAGGGTTTGGTGTAATACTGTGAAAAATGTGCCTTACAGGTTACTGTTGAACAAGACCCCAGATTTGAGTTCTTTAAAAGTCTTTGGGTCACGGGCTCGGGTTGGCATCCACTCCACGAGTAGCGGGGAGGGGGATGTCCGGGCAGAGAGCCTAATTTTTCTGGGCTACAAGCCAAGGGCCAGGTGTTATCGTTTCTGCAATAGCAAAAGCAAGATAACACTTAGTAAGAGTGCCCAGTTCAATGAAAAAAGCAGCTGGCCAAGGTTGCACTCCTTGCAGAAACAATTTGTCCTGCTGCCAAGTAGCGATAACGATGTTGGAGCGCAGCCCAGAACTCCAGCCCAGGAGGTGGCACCCAGTGGGGCTGGAGAAGGTGAGCCGAATGCTGGCACAGAGCCCGACGAGCAGAGTCAGGAGGCAGAGCCTCAAATGCAGGAACTGGAGGTAAAGTGTGAGAGTCAGGAGGTTCAACACCCAATTACAGGGGCAGAGCAACCAGCCCAGGAGGTGGGAACAGAGCAACCCGAAGAAGACAAAGCTGGTCCAAGCACAGGGCCACGGGTGTCTGCCAGGTCCACCAAAGGCCAACGTCCCGCTAGGTACAAGTGTCCCTATGTCACTCTGACTGTCAATCCAGACCCACCCGGATTAGAGGAAATGTTAAAAGAAAAGGCTAAGAAATGGAAAGCCTGGGTGGCAGAGTGCGAGGCAAGGGAGAAGGAGGCTGAAGCCAAGCGTCTGAAAGAGCTGGCTGAACAGGAACACGATGATGTGTTTTACAATCATGATGAGTTCCTGAACGAATTCCGGAAAGGGTTCCGAGCTACGTAAATATGAACTGTAATGTTGCTGGTGGACATGTATGTAAACTGTGTAAAGTGTTTTGGTGCACTGGGTTTAAATAGATTAGGAGGTGTGTTGGAGCAAGAATCTACATAAACCCAGTCTGACAGCTACAGTATGACAGCTGGTGATCTAGCTGCCAGGCTAGGTCACAGTGACCTGATCAGCAGACCGGCTTGAGCCGGCAGAAGCCAAGTGATGCAATCTGCTGAGTCAGCACGGCCAGGATTGGCTGCTTGGACTATATATGATCTGTGTGTGCATCACACAGGTCTCTCCCTGTGAGATGGTGGTTAGGCGAAGCACTTTGTCCGTGGAGGTGATATTGTATAGACTGCACAAGAGAGCACTTGTTGTGTATATATGTTAATACACCTTTTGGCACTAGTTGCACGTGTCTGCCTGATTTTCTTTCCTGAAGCCCTGTGTCGGGCAAGTCATCTCCCTCACTCTGCTACTCCCGCTCCGACAGACACCACCTCAGGCAGAAAGGAGATCAAGCCTTCTCCTTTCTCCCTGTGAAATCTCACAGGGAGAAAGATCAGAGCAGAGTACGGAACTCAAATAACCATCCTGCAGAATAGATCACCACAAAACAAAACTGTTGTCCATGAAACAAATCTGGCTTCACACATTATGGGTTCAGAAGGTTTGCCTGTAAGTTAACATCAGGACAAGCCAGAAGTCCCATGCTGGAACTAAAGATTGCACTGGGGGATACAACTGAATCAGGATCCAGAAGAACTGCTTTACCTGGATGTAACAAACAATGAACATGCTTGGATTAGAGGTTGATAAAAAGATTGGCTGCCAAACGGACCCAGAGAGATCTATGAGTCAATACTGAACACCAAAGCTGGAGAATGTACTCCAAGGTAGAAAAGTAGATGGCTCTCATCCATGCTGGGAAACTGAGGCAATGAAATGACTGAACCCTAGCAAACCATGAATGGTGGGTTAAACAAAAGCTCTTTGAATGGGAAAACAAAAGGGAATTCTATAGTGTATCCCAAGCCTGGGTCAGTTCCCAGTGGTCACATGTTATAATCTCAGCCTGGCAGATGATGACAAAGATGAGTAATGTGGAGCAAAAAGAACTTGCCCTGATCCTCAAAAATCTTGTTTGGAATCTGCAGATCCCTTGGTCTGGTTGGAAGAAAATTGAGATTCTGAAGCAGACAAGAGACCTGTGCACTGAGGTAAAAGATTTCTTAAAGTTGAATTGAATGGATATTGACTGAGTAAAGCCCATCTGATTACATGTCTGATTCCAAGAGTGCTGTTTAAAGGTAGATGATGTTGTAGCACCCACAGAATACACAGGCCTATGGGCATTTAATGGTCACTGGTTGAGCAAGTGATACAGCCTGATCTTGACAGACCAGAACAGTTTGACATCATTTGGTAGTTGTTCAAAGAGAAGATGCATTTTTCCATAGTAAAAGGTTGTAATGTGTCATGCAAACTAGGCAGTTTGAAACTTTTAGAAAGAGCTGCAGATTCAAATTATTTACCCCATGCAATCTAACTTTTAATTCTCCTTGTACATAGGAGCCAAATGCCAAGTTTGTGTCCTACTAATCAAGAAATGCCTCCATTTGTGTGGTGTTGGGAAGAGAAAAACTAAACAGGACAATTCTCTGGTTCAACTTTAAAGATCTATTAATTTGGATGTCAGAGGGGCTCTTCATAGCTTTAGCCAAACTTCCTTTCATGACTTTAGAAGGGTAATAAACCACAGATGTAAAGTTTACAGAAATTTTAAAGTCATGAGGAAAAAAGCTTTTATTCTGCCCCCTCCCCGAAAAAATGTTGGAAAACACCTGAAATATGCATCACTTGCTTTCCTATCAAGCCCAAAAGTACTTTGCTGCTTTAACAAAATATAATGTTTCATTTAATGTATCATGTATTAATTTTTGTCACTTGAGAGGTAGAAATATAAAACAAAATGAGAAAACAAACTTTGTTGTAAAGAAAAGAATGGATAAGGACAAAATATAATGTATTATCCCCTGTTGGCATTGTCATCTGTGCTATAAAATGGAATAATATCTGCCATCGGTATGGGATAACATCTTGTCACGATGTGAGACGGCCAGGCTGGGCAATACTGTGACGATATGAAAATTTTCTGAGTGCTGTTGTCTGTTCATAAAATGTTTTTATTGTATTTTATTGTTTTATGACATGTTGTGCTACACCCTGAGCCCTACGGGGAATGAGTGGAATAGAAATATACTAAAATAAATAAATAAATTTGTAATTCAGTATAACACAATGCACTAATTGGCATATTTGCCCTGACCTGGATAGCCCAGGTTTGGAAACTAGGCAGGGTCAGCTCTGGTTAGTATTTGGATGGGAGATCTGCAGGAATACCAGGGTGGTGATCCAGAGGCAGGCAATGGCAAATTACCTCTGAATGCCTCTTGCCTTGACAATCCTATGGGGCAACATAAGGCAGCTGTAACTCAATGGCCAAAAAAAAAAAAAAGAATTATGGAACTTCTGATTCTCTACAAGGAAGCTTGCAAATATACCCAATACATGACAGAGAGTTCTAAACTGCTATATTCTGAACTCACTAGTGTATTAATTTTTGCCACCTGAGATAGAAATATAAAATGAAATGGAAAAAACAACTTTGTTGTAAAGGTAAGAATGGATAAGAACAGTTTCACAGAGTCACAATAGGTAACATTAACCTGCATATTTGGATGCCAAGTTAAACTTCATTAACACAGATAACACTGAACCCTAATAGTCTGATACCAAACATGCATCAATAATTTTGTTGCAAAACCTAAACACCACAAATCATTTCCTCACAGACACAACATATAGTTATCCATACATGAATTATCATTATCTAGAGCTGTAGGTTGTCTTACATAATTTTATTCATGTTGGCAGTAAAACTAATTAAAACAAGCATGTCCTCTCACTCAAGAGGAAAAATATGCTATTGGAGTTACTTTCCATGTTCCCCTAAATTTCACACTGGAAAAAACTGAAAAGGTCATTGGGAGGGGAGACACAGTAGGTAAGGGGGGAAGGTTCAATTTTTCAGTCTTTATCTCTCTACAGGTAATATAGTAAGAGGAATGGAATCCAGATGTACAAGAATACACCATCTTCCTGTGGATATTGGTATGTAATAATAAGCCCCAGAACTGTTGCCATTTAACAAATTAGTACCTTTTAGCTAAACGTACTCAGTGGGATACAGGACTTATGGATCCAAAAGGATATTAGATAAAGAGGAGTCCAAAGCTTTCTCAAACCCCTCAGAATACAGTTATGATTTACATGAAGTGGACTCTAAGAGGGCTGGTATAGAATGCAGTGGGGACTATGACAGTATCATTGATGCAGACTGCAGTACAATGAGACCGGCACAGAAGTCGGTGGTGGTGGGAACAAAGCAGAGTGCTGAAGAACTGGAGCCTGGAACACTTGAAAGATTTCAAGATGGGGCAGATTTCAGTGCCCATTAAGCCTAATAAAAAAGGGTTACTGAGACTGTGAAACAGAGAGCTCAGGTAGGACACACATAAAGGGCCAGTAAGTAGAAAGGATTTGTGAAGGGTACCAGGTTCATGGAGTATTCCCAACAATACATGGGGTAGTCTTGAGCAGCAAGTCAGAACCACAAGTCCTAAGTAAGTCCATTTGAGAAGAACATCTTATCCAAAAATCAGAAGGGGGTTGAGACATAAAGTCTGGAGAATGCCTCATTCAAGAATCAAAATGCACTTGGGCTCATTGGTCCTGAGAATATCTATGCTGGGAATCTGAACAAGATCTGGATCTTTGGGTTTGAGAACAAGGCCCTCTTGGGGACCAGGACTCACAAGAAAATTCACAACATTTTCTTATACTGCCTTGTGAGTCTTTCTCATGCTACCAGAGTCTTCTTTCTGACCGTCAGATGGAAAGAAAAGGGATCAGCAAGCCTTCTGGAACAACTGGAAGAGAAACTCGCATCAGGAGAACTCTGGTTCCACTGCATAGTGACTAGCAATAATTCCAGCAGGAACATAGACACAATAGTATGGGTTCCAACAGTTTTGAGGCAATTGGCTATGGGTCAATGATTGTTCTTTTGAGAGGCTGTGATTGGTGACCAAGATAAGCCTCATTATTTTGCACATTTTGATGATACCTTCTTTTGATGATAGTTACCATATTTTTTTATGACTGATAGATAAGAAAATCTCATTCCCTGAAACCAGTGTAGTGCAGTTGTTCAGAGTCTGATTACATCTGGGAGATCCAGGTCTGAATCTCCACTCCACTATGGAAGCTTGCTAGGTGACCTTAGGCTAACCATACACACTCAGCCTAATCTACCTTACAAAACTTTTGGAGGAGAGGAGAATTATGTAAGCTAGTTTGGGCTCCTATTGGGAAGAAAGATGGGCTACAAATAAAGTAAAATAAAAATAACCTACTGGGAATCAGAAGGACAAGGATTCAGTATTTCTGCAGCTGAAAATGTAGACATCTCTTTAAAAACCATGAGGGCTTTCTCCCAAAGTACCAAGCACAGACATATGGCTCAGTTGCAGCAAACTTGTTTCACAAACTTTAGGCAGGATTCTAACCTTGTGTTGCAATCCCCAACCCCCGGGCCATGGACCGATACTGGTCTGTGGCCTGTTAGCAACCAGACCACGGAGTGAGGCAGAGACCTTCACCAACTCCTCATTTAAAGACCCCCAATGGGGGGGCAGCAATACCCTGGGGCAGCAATACCCCCAACATCCCCACCACCACCGGTCTGTGGAAAAATTGTCTTCCACAAAACGGATCCCTGGTACCAAAATGGTTGGGGGGAACTGAACTAAAGGAAGCCTGCCACCATATTGATGGCATCATTTAAACACAGACAAGCACTACAGGTGCTACAGTACCTCTGAGAAAAATTATTTACATTATTTTAACTGTATATATTGTCAAAACTATAAGTGCCCAGACCTGGATAGTCTAGGCAAGACTGATCTTGTCAGATCTCAGCAGATGCACTTATAATTATGAAAATAAAAAACCCTATCTATAAGCTATGAACACCAACACTTTAACAGAATTTTTTTTTATTGAGATAAATATATGAAAACAGACAGGTAACTGAATTATGTATCCAACATTGTATAGAAAGCACTTTATAAAAGATTATTATAACCTAGAGAGAAAGCATATCCATCTATATTTAAAATCACTAAAGCCTTCTACAAGAAGAAAGATAAATAAATTAATAAAAATTTAATTAATAAAACAAAAACTCAGAAGTGAGTTTCCCAGGCTGAAAAAAAAATTAGAACTGCAGCCAAACATGAAAAGAATGCCTGGAATGGAGGAGACTGTTGTGTCCACAGAGGTTCTCAATCACTGTTACACTGCAACAGGCAAAGCAGGAAGCCTGACTCCTTGGAGAGCCAGTTTGGTGTAGTGGTTAAGTGCATGGACTCCTATCTGGGAGAACCAGGTTTGATTCCCCACTCCTCCACTTGCACCTGCTGGAATGGCCTTGGGTCAGCCATAGCTCTGGCAGAGGTTGTCCTTGAAAGGGCAGCTGCTGTGAGAGCCCTCTCCAGCCCCACCCACCTCACAGGGTGTCTGTTGTGGGGGAGGAAGGTAAAGGAGATTGTGAGCCGCTCTGCGACTCTTCAGAGTGGAGGGTGGGATATAAATCCAATATCATCTTCTTCTTCTTGTTGTCTCAGGGTATGCACAGACCAAAGCTGCATCTATCGTTACTTAATGATAGCTCTAGAAGTTTCTGAACTGTTCCTCTGTACAGGTTCAAATCCCCATCTGTATGATGGGCAGAGATCATGAAAAAGAAAGATTTTCTGTTATATGTCAAGTACAGCAGGACTTGTAAATTGAAGCAGCACAGAAATCACTATAAGGTAGCATCTGATGTCTGACAGAGAGTCTGCCTTTTAACCTCCAGGCAATCAGATGGAATGGCTGGGACTGAAGAGTGCCTTGGTGAAGTATTTTCTGTGTGTGTCACAGCTGTTCAAAGAGCCACTAGGTCAGCAAACCAAGAACATCTTCACCATCCGTAGACAACCAAAATGTGTAGCTCTGAGCAGGTAAAAAACACCTGCACCTTTCAGCTCAATCAAGGAAGCCTCTGTATAGACCTTGGAAATACCACTTAATACTTCTGCACTTAAGATTCACTTCACCAGATTCAGCCTCACTTATAAGGGAATGCCTCAGCTTTTTCCCTTGAAGAACTGACATACCTGAGAAGCTAGTTCTACCTTGAGAGGGATAGGTACAGGGCTCTACCATATGAAGTTTTCCAGAACTCCACTTCAAGAAGAACTGTTGTGTGACTATGTCAAAGACCTGGAATGGCAAGAGCTGTGATCCCTAGAGTTTTTTCTGAGAGAATCAAACTAGGCTGAGAGCAAAAAGCACACTTGTTTGAGGTTCACCAATTAACATTTGCCCTCACTAATCATGTAAAGTTGAACATATGAAGCTGCCTTATACTGAATCAGACCCTCAGTCCATCAAAGTCAGTATTGTCTACTCAGACTGGCAGCGGTTCTCCAGGGTCTCAAGCTGGGGTTTTTCACACCTATTTGCCTGGACCCTTTTTTTGTGATGCCAGGGATTGAACCTGGGACCTTCTGCTTCCCAAGCAGATGCTCGACCACTGAGCCACCATCCCTCCCCTAATTAGTTAAGTTGTAACTAATTAATCAACATAAATGATAAGGCTGCAATCCTATGTATATTTAACAGGGAATAAATCTATCAAGACCAGTAACAGTCCAGTCAGGCTGTGCACAGCTCTCCAGGATCTCAAGACAGAAGTGTTTTGTATTACTTACTACTGAATCCTTTTAACTGGAAATACCAGGGGCTGAATTTGAGACCTTCGGCTTGCAAAGCACATGCTCATCAACTAAACCACAAACCTTTCCCTTTGAAAATATTTTATAAGGTTCAACTGGTACAAAATACAGCAGACAGACTGTTAGTGGGAAGCCATCACAATGAACAGATTACCTCTATATTACGCCAATTACACTCTATTCCAATTTGGTTCTGAGCCTAATTCAAAGTGCTGGTTTTGACTTTTAAAGCACTAAATGGCTTGAGTCTGAAGTACTTCAAGGACCACCTCCACCAGTATGAATCACAGTTCCAAAATAACCTGAGGAGGAAGAGGCTATCTGCAGGAACACACTCTTTTAGACATCAGACTAGCCGGGAACCCCTTAAGGGCTTTCTGGGACAGCTACCCTCAAATTGTGCAATTTGTCTCCCAAGTGGTATATTTGTTCCCTTCCTTCCAGAAGAGTGTGAAGAACTATATTTTCTGAAAGTACTGACTGAGCTATGTTCTGAACTAGTGGTTTAATTTGACCTGGTTTACACTTTATAATTTGGCTGTTTTAATCATTTGTTGCTTCTTTAATTTTATCATATTATTGTGTTTTATTGTAAGCAACCTTGTATGCTTTAAATGACAAAGCAGATACAAATGTTTAAAAAAATAATTTATAAAAATTCAAACATGAATATTCAAGTATATGACTATTTTATATATTGAGCAGATCTTTTAGTATTTCCTGAAATACCACTAGATTTATATGCAATGAGTTCAGCTGGTGTTTCTTCCACACAAAACAATTGTTCTCAAAGTTACACTGCCAGTCCTGTCATATTCCTTAGCTCCTCCTACACACCAACAACTCAATTTTTTTTCCTGCAATCCATTAACCATATACTGGTTTAACTAAAATAATCAGTTCTAAATGTTGAGAAATATAGTACCTACCACTATCAGTTTTACTATCTCCCAGCATTGGGATTAAAAGGACACAACCTATATTAAAGTTATATAAAAGTTTGTATTAAAATCCAGCAGTGGGCAGAAACAGTTTAATACCCTACTTTTGCATGCAGCATAACTTTAAGGAAACCGAGAGAAAAAGTAGCTGACTAAAAAGAAATCTAGCACGTGACATTCTCCACAAGTTTAGGAGATTCCCTACTCTAACCCTTTAAAAATGATGACAAAACTATTGCATTGTTAGTTGGCTTTCAACCAAGCAGTTGCCTTCCAGAAATCCTGTTCTAAAGCTGACAAAGAATGCTGTTGCACAGCATTCCTGATTATCATCCAGTTGGAACAGATTTCAACCCAAGAGCCTTTAAATACACAGAAATAAAAAGCTCTGTTGTGTACACTGTAAGCTCCCAAACAAAACTGAAACCAATGAAGATTAGCATAAAACACTCAATATTTACAGCATTGTAAACAATTAAAAAGTCTTTATAGATCTGTCTTATCAATTCAGAAAGTCAAGTTACAACCAGAAGAGGAACACCCAAGAAATTTGCTAATGATACTTAACTAAATAAATGGCATTTCTAGCTTTCATGCATTTCTAGCTTTCCTCCCAGCCTTCCAGCTATGTTCATGTAAGATAGAAAAGGAGATGAGAGATATGCAAGTTGAAAGGAACAATAGTGCAAGTGAAGCATCAAATCGCTTGTTAATGCAGTGAAAGCCATTTGACATATCTAGCAAACTTTTAAAGAAGGCAAGCAAAACTAAAACTAGTAAATGAAATATAAAATGGAATGAAGGGGGAGGGTTCCCCTGTTTTTTAATTACAAGATGTTTCTGGGCAGCTGGGAGTACAGAAGTTGGTGCCAAGAGAAGATCAACTGCATAATTCCACAATATCACTGAGCAGCAATTTGATAATATCAGTAGCCTCTGTCATGCCACAATTTACAGAGAATACAACTAGGCCCTAAGCCACCAAGGTAAAACCTTGTATGTAGCTTTCACCAGTCTCCTTCCACCAAACAACAAGCCCCTTTTTATGTTTGCTTAATGTTTTGTTAACTCTTCTTCCCATATTGCTCCATACAATTGAACTTTCTATAATAAAATATTTTGCTTGCTTTTACATCCTATTTTAAATGTAGTATTAAACTCCCTTGATAAAATGCAAAACTAAAATATATTTATTAAGTCTATTGCAGTTTTACTTGTTCAACACCAAATTAACTGCAAGTCATAACCACAGCTTGAAAAATGTGGCAGTAATGAAATAATTTTTATAATGTCTTAAGCAGTGAAAAACAGCTTCTCCCAAGGCAAGAAGAAACATGACTTTTCTTGGCAAAACTCACCCCTCATAAATACCATGCAAACCCTACCATTAAGCTGAGAACCAGTTTCATGTTAAGCAAGCATTATCAAGAAGCAAATTCCAAAAATAGTTGCAAATGCTTCAATATATTTACAACATCTCCTGTAGTTCAGAGGTGCAAGGATAACAATTTTGAATAATAGCAATATGATATCTGATATAGCTTCAGGGAAGCTAACCCTTGTGCAAATACACAACAATAAAAACTATAACAGTAGTAATTTAAAACATAGAATAATATATACTACAACACAGCGGAGCACAACAAAGAATATCCAGCAGATTTCAGAAACATTAGAGCATATTACTGCTCATTAATCAACAAGGCATCATTCCACAAAAACCTGCATACAAAGAAAGGCTTTTACCATCTTTCAGAAAGTAAACACCAAGATAGCCCAGCAAGAGTTCCCCACCGTTGATTCTTGATGTCATCAGTCTGGACTCTGATTGAGAACTCTAAACAGAGTTCTAAACAGATGATGATTGAACTGTATATCATCCTAAAGAATAAGTTCCATAAGGCAGGGCAGTTGCCCCCCACCACATACCAACGTCCAAGATATGTTCAAGAATCAGAACCACTGCAAACCAGTACCACTGGCTCACTCATCATACAACCTAGAATGATGGCACATTCAGTGGAGTACAAAGCAACTGAAAAATCCAGACAGTCAACAGGATCACACATCCAAGCAACTAGCACATGTCCATGTCATCTAATCAGGCAACAAAGATGTTTTTTGTCCCAAAACTGGATGGACAGACAGACTAATTATGAAGTAATGCATCATCCAAAACTCCCTGGAATGGTCACATCATCTGCTCAATTACCTTGCTGAAGAATGATACATGTTAATTGTTCTTCTTCCAATAGCAGTCCTTTCCAACCCTCAATAAGTTGACTTGTGCTACAAGGCCTGAGTAATTTCACCCCCCTTCTTGCACACACAGGTCCCGCGACCCCAAGAATCAACATTCCCAGGGTTGGAAAGGCCTACGAGGGAGAAGGAAATAAGGGAATGATTGGAATACTGTAGTGCCATTTGCTGACAGACAGCATGATCCAATTCCAGGTTTTCAAGATGTCTCTTATCCAACAGAGCTTTTCAGAGTGTCAGAAAGTGGAGATGATACCCTGACCTGGATAGCCCATGCAAGCCGGATCTTGTCAGATCTCAGAAGCTAAACAGAGTCAACTCTTACAAGTACTTGTATGAGAGACCTCCTTGGAATACCAGGAGTCGGGAGGCAGGGGCAGGCTTTATTCAGTCACCTCCCTAAACATCCTCCAGGCCCCCAGTAGGGGTCAGTCACCAGAGGTTGCCATGATTTCCAGGTGTGCACATACACACGCGCACATAAAAATACTCCAAAAAACAGAAGAAAGCAGAGATGATGGAAACTGAGAAATGAAATCAATAGTGATGTTAGTGACAAAGAATGGGCCTTCAAATGGGCTCTGAATTCTGCTCAAACATCCTAAGTTTTCTTCAAACGGCACTCGACTAATCAGCCGTGAAGTTTCAATACAACCTGTTAAAATACCAGAGAGAAGAATAAAAGGTATCCCAGAGCTATCATGCCTATCCAAGTCAATTTCCTATTGACTATATTGTACTATTCCAGCAATAAAATAATAAGGAAAAACAGAACCGACAGAAAAGTTGCCTGGCAACACCCCAGGCATTCTGGAATATGATCCCTCATGCTTTGGGGACACACTACCTTAACTGGCCTATTGCTCCACACAGATTATCCCCACACTGGCATCTATTCTTACCAAGTAGTGATCTTTCCAGAATAATGGAATATTTGCTGTATTCCCCCATCCAAATCCACAAATTTTAATAATCACCAATTCAGTTGCAACCAGTTATGAGGCTGAAATGACTCCTGAAAAGGAGTCTGTTTTAGAACAGTAACCCATAAAAACTATGCAGCACTAAGGCAAAAGTAACTCATTTCCCAATATATATCCTCCATTACACTAGTCACACATGCAAAGCTGTTTCTGTTCTATATCAAGAAAAGTCCATAATCTAGCGCAAGAAAAATGATGCTAATGATCATGCAAATAAGCATTAAATCATGTAGATTTTGTTTTCTTCTAATATAGCACATTTTTAGCTCCCCATATAGACAAAGTTAATAATGTATAAATCATGTGTTACTAACACCCAACAAAAAACATTTTGCATAGAACCCATGGCAGATGCACAATTTTACAATGGAACTGTGGAAATTCTGCATCAGAGAAAATCAAAATCCTACATTTACAATAAGTTATGCAAATTAATGAACTGTTACATATTTTCCACAAACACTCTAAATTTTGTATGTGATGTTACACTGCATGATTTCTGTACAAAGTGGGATTTTTTGGGGGGTATGAGTTAGATAACAGGATTTGTTATTAAAAAAATAAGGTGTGTACAATTTGCAGCTGGAGTTTAACAAAAAAAAAATGCCCCAATTTGAAGTGGGTAGTTCATCAAGTACTTGGCTCATCATTTTAAGTGTGGCACTTGAGAACAGTGAACCACAGCTACAGATGGAATTAAATAACCATCACTGTTCACAAACACTGAATGATTTCTGCATAAATTAAAGTGTACAAATTTACATGCAGCCCTCTAGCATGATAGATACAGTGCCCTCATTCTCCATGTGTAAGAAGAAGATAAGATTTTGCAAACTCATATACATGATGTAAAAATAAATACATTTTACAGTGATGAACACCTAAATTATTAAACATAAGGTCTAAAAGGAACCTCAGAAATCTTCACTGTATCCATTAGGAGTTTTCTAGATGGATCCCAAATCCTTGTTATCCACCACCCGTCAATCTCAAATTAAATCAGTCAACTAAACAGCACTGTAAAAGTGGGACATAATTTTGTATTTTAGAAATAATTATTTTCCTGTAATAGCACAGTTTAAAGAAAAGTGTTTTTTTTTTTAAAAACCAAACTTACCTCCATTGTCTGTCCTCTTTAAAGCACCATCCTTGTGAGGGCATAACTCACATCTCTACAGAAAAGCAAAAATAGTCATAAACAACAGACCTCAGAAGGAAACCACAACATGCCATCCTAAAACTTTTAGAACTACTTACAATTTACATGAGGGGATAAATAGACAGGTCTTACCTTGCATTATAAAAGCTTCCAACAAGTGTCTATTCCTTAAATCACAATACAAACATCTCTTATTATTATTCTTCTCTCTAGTTCTTTGCAAAAACTGTTATTTCTGAACTAATTTCCCAAGTAAGAGACAAGGAGACTTTTGAAGTTGTTTAGTTCAATATTTACAAGAATACCAACACAAACCAGCCAAGCAATTGCAGGCGCTTCTGTGTGAAACAAGCTTTAATGACAGATCCAAGTGGGCAGCTGTGTTGGTCTGAAGCTTTAATGACCCTACTGATGCATTTCGTTTAGGGACATTTGGTAACTGGTTGTCCAAGAAAGCTGAGTTACTATGCAACCCCTGGAAATAATTATTTCTGATTCAAAAGAAGCATCGAAGAAAAAAAATCAGACAGATTCTCATCTAAGATATTACAAATTCTACACAGTTGCTTGGATTCCTTGCTTCCACTATTGTGGCACTCCTTTCCATTGCAGAGGCAGACCTCTGCTGAGGAACTTATTCATCTGATAATAGCAACTTCCACTCACACAAGACCAAAGTTTTCCAATGAGACAAAATGCGACATAGTCCACAGCAGAGTACTGCCTCTTCAGACGACAATGAAGTGTGAGTGGAAAAGCTTAGGATCTAAAATCCCATTTCAGCAACAAATATCAACGTCTATGTAAAAAAGGCATACATAAAAAAAATATTTTCTAATAAATACAGGTGTGGACTCCCAAATATTAAACAGCTCAACTCTAGTAGTCTACATTTCCAAAATAGAACTGTTTTTCCCTTCCTTTGGAAAAAGCCTGCTAACTAGTACAGAAACCTATAATTGTACAGTATACAACACTACACGCAATCTAGATTTCAGGCCTGCTAGCATACTTTTCTCTCCACCAGGACTGCCCCAGTGAAAGCATGAGAGCAAGACTCAGGCTCAAACATATACCCCCCAATACCAGACTGAATGTAAACTGGAATATCCTGTAGTTATTTGAACCTGGTATTTTCCCCAACCTTAAAAAGAGTAACACTCTAACGCCTAATTTCCAAGATCAAATAGCTGTGGGAATCACCCATTCAGCTGTTCTTGCAGAGACTGAAGCAAGGAAGGAGGAACAAATAATCTGGAAAGTCAACTTTCATCTCTCCATAGAGACAATCTCAGAGAAAAACAACAACACAGAAACATGTTGTTACAGTGTGTACCACAATGAACTTCTCTAGCTCAAAATGAAACTGCCGGCGCTTCCTGAAAAGTAACATGGAACAGATAATACTTCAAGACCACACAGAGCACTTCTCGCAAAGGCAAAGAAACAAGACAACCAAAGAAAGAGAGACGAAAGGGAAAATTGGGCCATATAGACCCAGCAGCACATGTTTTAAGGCATGTTGAAGGCAGACCACCAAAGGAGCAAAACAGCCAGCCAAAACAGAAAACCACAAAAATAGGGGTCACTTTAGTGAAAACTTCATTGCAAGAACTAATAATTAACACAAAGTATAAAAGGTACACATAGTTCTATACACCACTAACTGGAAGAGAGGTTTGGAGTGCAGCATTCCTGTGACTCCATCAAGACACATTTCAGGAACAATTAGGAACAAGCTAGCTGCCTAGGGCTTCCTAGTGTCTCATCACTCTTCCTAGATAATTGCTATAAGAACTACCTGTCTGGTATAAGACACACTTCTACAGTTTTTGAATTCACTGTAAAGTGTTAAAATACTGCATATATGTAAAGTGATCAGCTATATGCTACCTAATCACATTGCATTTTAAAAAAACCTAACACCAACACAGAACTACTACAATTCACCTGCAAAAAGCCAGTGGGAAAAGGAAGTGCTAAAGCTGCATTTCGGTAAGGCCATAACAACAGCAAGAGAGAATACTGCTCTAAAAGGAAAAATGGGTGGTCCAGTAGCTATACTCTTTCCATAAACTGTAAATAAGGACACGATTAGAACTCTACAACCCATTATGGTCAAGAAAGTATTTATACAAGAAGAAGTCATAGAGGAAGCTCTAGCTTGGAGTAAAAGCATGAGGGAAACTGGGATGTACAGGACAAAATGCAGACTTTGTTGTAATGCCTGAAATAGTGAACATTCAAACTGTGACTCCAAGCAGTGACACTCTAAAATCTAATGCCTCATATTCAGAAGGAGATTGATCTCTCACATATGTTCAGATAGAAGTAAACAGCAGCTTAGACTTCCTGCAGACTTCCCACTTGATCATAATTTTTTCACAATTTCAGCAGTAACACTTGACTTCTGAATTTCCCATGAGCTTCTTCTTCTTTACTATACTTGCAGTGAGGAATTAGCATTTAGTATCATTACTTTAAAATATAAAGTTTGAAATTCAGTGCAGAAATGCAAAGCTAGGGAGTGCCAAACAGTATGAGTCAGAGAAGCTCAAACCAGGTCCTCCTTTCTCCAAATATTCAATATTCCTCTCTTCAATATCATGGCAAATTTCAAGGCATGCCATTTAGTTCTGTACATTAACCAGAACATTAATATACGCATACATATTATACACTAGCTCAAACTTACCACTCTAGCTGCTCTTTCCTGAGATTCGCATTTTCTGCAAAACCAAGGTCCAGTGGGTACTTGCACAATTCCATAGCATGCTATTATGGGATAAAAAGTACAAAATAATCACATTACATAGAATACACAAAAGTAAGTTCTTGTTTATTAATGAAAGCATCTCACAAGGTGAAGGTTAAATAATCTGTGGCATACTTTACATATATGCAAATCTACAGCCTACTGAAAGCAATGGCAAGACTACTTTTGATTTTAATGAGAAGTTGTTTTACAGGCAGGGCTGGCCCTACACTGTCTGGTACCCTAGGCAAAACTAACTTCTGGCATCCTCCTCCCTGCACTGATAATGTCACCAAGTCACATAGGGGCACCCAATTTGGCATCCCCAGAAGGCCAGAGCCCTAGGCAGTCACCTAGTGTCAGAGCCAGCCCTGATTACAGGGAGGGGATCTATAAAACAACTTTTAACATAGGCTAACAATTTTAAACCATCGTATTGAGTTTCCTATGGAATTTTACCCCATCATTCATGCCAGAAGTAAAAAGAGTAATTTTGCACTCTTAAAAGAAGACGACGATGACAACACCGGATTTATATTCTGCCCTCCACTCAAGAGTCTCAGAGCGGATCACAATCTCCTTTATCTTCCTCCCCCACAACAAACAGCCTGTGAGGTGGGTGGGGCTGAAAGAACTCTCCCAGAAGCTGCCCTTTCAAGGACAAGCTCTGTGATAACTATGGCTGACCCAAGGCCATTCCAGCAGGTGCAATTGGAGAAGTGAGGAATCAAACTCGGTTCTTCCAGATAAGAGTCCGCGCACTTAACCACTACACTACACCAAACTGGCTCTCTTAAAAGGAAAAAAGGAAAGGTCCCCTTTGCAAGCACCAGTCGTTTCCAACTCTGGGGTGACATTATTTTCACAACATTTTCACGGCAGACATTTTACGGGGTGGTTTGCCATTGTCTTCCCCAGTCATCTACACTTTCCCCCCAGCAAGCTGGGTACTCATTTTACCAACCTCGGAAGGATGGAAGAGAGACTCTTAATTCTGTTCCACACTCTTGCTATCTATAATGCAACATGACATTCATGTATTCATCGCAACCACAAAGCAGCCAGGGTGGGGTACTGAAGCTGCATCCTCAACTCCAATATAACATGACCAAGCCAGTGGGGCTTTAAAAACTCAGTCAGCACAGCAGAAGATTTCTTCTCCCTTACAAGCCAACCTTAACACCATTACCCATAGCTCTTTCCTGATTTGACATTTCCTTATGGATGAAGCATTTGAACAAACAACAGTGCACTTTTACACACTCAAGGTACTGACTGAAGTTCTCAGTCTGTTTTTCTCTTCAACTGCCTACAAGATGGGGAGGGAGAGGATGAAACCAAGTGGTTACCTACTTCTCCACAGAACTTGGTATCTGCTCCAAGAAAAACTGTACAGTGTACTTTTGCAGCCTTTATCATTCTTCCAGTTCAGGCATATGAGTGACTCTGAACATTTATGTGATCCTATCAAGATCAAAGAAACTTTAAGCCTTATTTGCATTAGGTAACCTGGAGCTTGAAATAATGTGTTTGGACACATTGTGCATAATCTGTTCAAACAGACTTACATGAAGGTTTGCTGCTGATGTTTAGCCTATAGCTCAAAGATCTGGTCTCACATGATTTAGCATGAAATGTTGCATGCAAATAAATCTATTTGAAAACCAAGGGTCATAGGCATAATTGAATTTACTAATGCAACCAAACAGTCCTAAAATGAATGCTATGCATACAAAGCTTCTGTTCCAAAGCTCCACAGACCAGATTTCAACCATTATAAACCACCCTAATATGCAACTAGCCACTGAAGTTGCAATCTCTAGAAGTCCAATTTGACATTCAACAACAAATACATTAGATCAGCAGCAAAGTTCAGTAACTTGAGTTGTACAGTGTATAGCCCACTCCTAGACATAGTTAATTATAAATTAATCTGCACTCAATGCATTGGACCTACTTTCAGGCAAGTGCCCACAGAATTGCAACTTTAGATATTTGATGCATTACAAAGATTCCCAACTGTGAATAGAAATGTGAAGGTGCGTAGGGAAGGAGACATTAAAAAATGAGGAACAACTTTTTTTTCTATGTCTTTTCCGATAGAAAACAGGAAATTTGGAAAGTGCTGAAAGAACTCCCATGATTTTTTCCAGTTTGTATTTTAATCAGGATTACGTTTCCTATGTACTCTATTACTCAGGAATGTTCTTAAGACTGCATGTTTGATAAGAATACATAATTGCATTTACGATGAATCTGTATACAACAGGAAATTATCCAAAACAAATCTTAATATTGCTATTACAAGCACACACACCCCAGATTCTAGAAATTTTGAGAACAAGGGCTGTCCACAAGATTTAATTCAAAATGCCTCATAGTATGTTAACACTACAGAAAAACAATAGAAACTGAGTATGCAATGTCTAGGGTAAGATAAATACAATGTATAGACTGATCTTGATAACCCAAGTCTCCATTCTAGCCAGTCCTCTTCCATCCTTGCCTACTTATATCCCTACACACACCAGTATGACACACTTAGATCCCATCCTGACCTGCGTTCACATTAACAAGTAAAGATGTACTTCAATAAGAAATATTTAGGAGTGGATGTCTTTTTTCCCTGTAATTTTTTTTGTTAATTTTTCACACAATATAAACGCCAATGAAATAAATAACACAATCACCTTGTATAAGCATGTGTATAATCACCTTGTATAAGCATGTGTCTATGATCTTCTAAAGATACATCATCTACAGGGGTCCCCAACCCCCCCCCCCCGGTACCAGTCCATGGCCTGTTAGCAACTGCGCCATGAGTTGTATAATTATTTCATTATATATTACAATGTAGTAATAATAAGAAGATAACGACATTGGATTTATATCCTGCCTTCCACTCCGAATCTCAGAGTGGCTCACAATCTCCTTTATCTTCCTCCCCCACAACAGACACACTGTGAGGTGGGTGGGGCTGAGAGAGCTCTCCCCAGAAGCTGCCCTTTCAAGGACAACTCTGCAAGAGTTATGGCTGACCTAAGGCCATTCCAGAAGCTGCAAGTGGAGGAGTGAGAAATCAAACAGTTCTCCCAGTTAAAAGTCTACACACTTAACCACCACACCAAAATAAAGTGCACAATTGTATAATCCTGAAACCATGCCCCTCCCACCCGGTCCATGGAAAAACTGTCCCTGGTGCCAAAAAGGTTGGGGACCACTGATCTACGATATCTAAATCATACAGATACAAAAACTACCCAGAACTGATTATTGATCAGAAGTTACCTTATATACACTCAGGCCTATAGCTATGGTGGGGCCCAGGGGAACTGGGCGCATCCTTTTTTAAAAAACTGTATGGCCCCTCCCTTGAAGGCCCCTCCCTTCATGTTGGCCTCTTATCTGCTGCTCAAGACTGCTGAGCAATCAGCTTCCTCAGCTGGAGCCACACAGATCACAGCTCGGAGCCATTAAGGAGGCTGGGAAGTGGGTGCCGCCATGCTCCACTTTGATCCGCCGCTGCCACCACCACCACCAGGATTCCTCTTTCAGGAGAAGGAGAAAGGCTTCTGAGTGAAACAAGCTGAAAACAAACAAGGACAGAGCTGCCACACTCCAAACTGGAAAGTCAAGTGGGGCACAGATAGCCATCTGCTGCAGGAAGCACTGAAACTGGAGCAAGGGCTGGCTGGGCCTGCCAGGGCTGCTGACAGCAGAAGTGGGTGGGTAGATTGGGGCCTCCTCCTCCTCCTGGGAGTGCCTCACAGCACCAGCACAGAACAGCACCATAAA
The DNA here is from genome assembly GCF_032191835.1 of Heteronotia binoei. NCBI lineage: Eukaryota > Metazoa > Chordata > Lepidosauria > Squamata > Gekkonidae > Heteronotia > Heteronotia binoei. The sequence continues at coordinate 35,171,570 of NC_083232.1, forward strand.
AGAGACACCCTCCAAGCTCTGGGGTGCCAAGGGATGAAGCCTTCTTTGGCACAGAAACAAGCCCCTGCCCTACTCTAGGAAGCTGTCCTTCAGTCAGGAGCTGGGCAAGCTAGCTGGAGCTCAAGACAAACAAAGTTTAATTCTGGGTAAGACCAACGAAGTTTAATTCCAGGTAAAATCTTTCATGTGCAGTCTGCACACTTCTTCAAGTGCAGCCATCCCCCTGGCCCCGCTAAAGAGAAAATCCTACCTGTGGTCCACCAAATTTAAAATCCTGGCTATGGCCCTGTATGCACTTAATTTTGTACTTGGGTTTTTTTCACCTTTCCCTAATTAACGTCATATCTAACATTCCATTTTTACATACATGTTGCCTGACTATCTTTTTGTCATTTTATGTTTTAACAATTTAATCTTGATTCTTAGCTAGGTAAATAAAAAAATACTTTCCATTTTTCCTGGAATTCTGAAATGGATCTATTATGTACGTAAGATCTATTATGTACTTTTGCCATTGTCACATAATCATTTATTTTTCCATTCCTTCAAGTTCTGAACATTTTTCTGCCTTCCGTTTTCCCTGTCATGTTTACATGATATGTATACATACAATTATTTCCCAAAAGGAAAACTATCTTCAATCGAAGTATTCTAACTGCTTACTAAGAGGACACAGTTCCATTTTAGAACACATACTTTAGAGAGGTCCTAAATTCAGTTCATGGCATCTCCACTGAGAAAGACCAATCTGTTCCTGTGACCTTCAACCACCACTGTCAGCTAGGATAACACATATTGAGATAGATGAAACAATGGTATAAGCTATGTTCATGAGAATAGTTCTAAAGAACTTTTTAAAAATATTAGCATGCCATTCCATACTGCTTTTACAGTGCAACAGGAGTATTATCTCAAATTCTATTATTTCAAGCGCTGTCATGGAAGACTGGGTCACTACAAGAATTACTCTCCATTGGTGTCACTGCTGCCTGCCTACCCTCCATCTCAGAAAAGAACTAGAAGTAGATCTCTATTAGCCTTCAGTACCCTGTTTTTTGTACAAAGAATTTGTAACAGATGTTAGGGGGGAGCTTTTAGAAAAATGGAAATCGTATCTTATTCTACCCTCCAACTTAAATAAATTTTAGTCTCAAGAATACCTTCACCCCTCCATAGTCTGTTATTCTTCTCACTCCATTAGCAGAGCCTAATTCCAATACTCAGTCTATATCCCAAACATTTAGCAAACACCAACTTCATTACCATAATCAACTCAACAGGAGAATGAGCTGTGTTAGATACATGTGTGGGAAATTTAATAAAAGCACAGATGCCATAGTCTCTCACTTCCACCCAACACTGAAACTTAAGATAAATATAAGACACCAGTCTCAACTTACTATTTAAAAATCCACAAACAGCAAGACATTTCGGGGTACATCTACAACAGAAGGAGTGTGTGTGAGTGAGAGAGAGAGAGAGTGATTTGACAGACATACAAGGAAGAGAAAAAACACAGTTGGCATCATATGTTGTCTCATATGAAGTCTGGTACCAATATAGTAATACACTCAGACATTTATACAACTGGTATTGATAAAAACCTTGTGTTGACTTTACATTTCCCTTTTTCTTGGCCACCAACTTATCTCTTTTTTACTATTTGACTTACACTGACTTCCCCAGCATATGTCTACTACATTTATTTACTGCATTCACTACAACCATAGAATCCTCGGCCCATAGTTCTCTCCTTCCCACTATTCCCACTCAATCATACAGCATCATAGATATCATTACAAATATAGATATCATTACAGCTCATATAGTCAGCTGTAAAATCAGCATTTTAAAAACCCTGGCCTGCAACTGTAGGAAGAAGAGCACAAGTACTGTTAGTATCACAGCTTAGTTCCAAGTTAGCAAGGGACAAAAGTGATACCACAGGTGCTGAAACAAATGCACCCTCAGGTTTTACAGATGAAGAGAAGCATGATTTTATAGGAAGTAATAAAATTTCATTCCAACCACCAATGTGCTCCTCAACAATTCATAAACTATGTCATCCGCAAGGGAACCCAAGACACTTCTCCCACTAATGGAATGGGGGTGGGGGCAGTTGGTAAGCCTCCCAGAGCTTTTATGCCTTAATGTAATGCATGTCCTCAAACACTACTCACAAAGAACTTCAAGACAAGCTGATATGCGCTGTGCTCACTACAGTAAGCATAGCAATAACACAGCCACTCAGCTGGGCACCAGCCAACTGTTCCCCTCCACTAATCCAAACAAATCTATCATCAAAGGCTAAGTAATACCACAGTGTCCCGTTCCTCCCCTCCCCCAAACACTACACTACCACAAACAGGAAGTCTCTTCATCTAAGCAGGCAACATCCAGCCAAATTACATTCTGGGAAAGGAGCAGTCAGGAGGGAGGGAAGGGAACAGACAGTCACATGACAGCTACTCCTCCCTTGTACAAACACTTTTCCAGGCACCTTGCCTAGGTTTAAGAAACAGAAATCTGAGAAGGGAAAAAAGGACTGTGAAAATGTAAGGGGTTCAAATTTAGAAAAGGGGCAAGGAGCCAAAGCGGACGACACATGCAGCAGGTGGCACTAGGAACCTGGTCAAAACGTTTTCCCCTTCCCCAAGGTACCCTATCTGTTCTTTCCTACTCTCATATTGGATAAGGGGAAAACCATAGGAGAGATAAGTAGTGTAAATATATTTTCCCATTCCACCCCAAGAGTACATAGCCATCCGTTCTGAAGGGCTGAGAGGCACATCTGCCTGCTTTTTCAAACGCTAGTAGCCTTCTTATCGTGCTGACTACCAGACTAAGCGGAGGGAGGGATAGATAAATGTACCCTTGCAATAGGGAGGGGAGAGGAAAGCCGTGGACGGGAACCCTCAAGGGATAGCCCTAGCGAAGAGCCAGCAGAAAACAGATGTCTTGTGACTCCCTCCCCTCCTTTTTATTTTATGGGAGGGCAAGCGCGGGCACTGGGGGAACGGAGGCAGGCAGGCCCCAGGCCCATCCGAGCTCCACGACGGTGAGAGTGGGCTGGTGGGTTGGCAAAGCCGTCCCTTCGCACTCACCTTGATGCACTGCGACATTGCAGCCATGCCCGTCGCAGTAGACCAGCGGGTTCTCGGTCCAGCCCCTCTCGTCGGAGCACACGCAGCAGCCGCCGATCATCTCCTTCATGCTATTGGAGAACTCGCCCTCCAGTGACACAGGCAGCAACAACGGCTCGCTAGAGACCATCTAAGGGTTAAAAACACCGTCAGCACCGCACACGCCACCAGAGACCCCCGCCGCCGTCGCCTTCTCCTCAGCCTTCCCTCACGGCACTCCGCCTTCAGTCGCTCAGCCACCGCCGCCGCCAGTACCGTCTCCATAGCAGAGACGTGGGACCCATGGCCGCCGGTGGTGATGTTGGAAGCAGCTGCAGAAGCGGCGGGGGTAGCGAAGAAGGGCCGTCTTCCGAGTTGCTCCTAAACGCCGGCTCGCCCGGGCAAGCTACCCCCTCAGTCCTTCAGGTTCAAGCACTAGGGGAGCAATGGTGATTATTGGCGCCAGCAGTCCAGCAGCCACACAGCAACGCAAAGCAACAGAGCAGGGCCTGCACGCAGGCGCACTGTACTTCCCCCCTCAGAGAAGGCCCCGATGCGGCCGCCTCCTTTTCCTCGCGGTGGCTCATGGGCGGACAGTGGAACGCGAGCCACCGCGAAGTTCTATGCTGCGCGCTGCTTACTCGCTTCCCCCAACCTATTTCTCCCCCCCTCCCTTCTTTAACGGATGCACAGAGGGAGCGTGCGCAGGAGCGGGGGAGGGGAAAGCAGGAAGGAAGGTGGGGAAGACAGCGATGCAGTCTCACTGCTGGACTTCTGCCTCATGGGGCTCTCGCCTGTTGTACCCCAGCTAGGCCCGGCCAAGCCGTAGTCCTTCAGAAACACTTGTAACTGGCGTTGCAGTCACTGACGGCGCTAGTCATGCCGCTCCTGAGAGAAATCTGTTTCTTTCGAAATAATCTTTTTTCTCTCTCTCTTTCTGGCTGTCGTGACCACTGTTCCCTCTAAGCTGAGTTAGTGTGAGCTAGCTCACAGATTTTGGTCTTAGCTCAGGAAGGTTGACCCCAGAGCACAATAATTTATGCAGCAGCTCACAAATTAGAATTTTTGCTGCAGGATTTCTGCAGTTTAGAGGGAACATTGGTCGTGACACCGAAGAGCAGCGGGGTTGGTGGTGTCATTTCCGCGCCTTTCTCAGTCTCAGAAACACACACACATTTTCTGCCTGTTTTGTGAGTCCTGGCAGTTGAAGCAGCCTGCGAGAGCAAGACAGTTGCTAGCCCAGCCCTAGAAATTCAGCCAGTAGTGGCTTCCCTGCACCCGCATTTTATCGTTATGGCACGCCTCTGTGCAAGCGTAGGCACCCATTTATTTGTGTTGTTTTTGGTTTTTTGCTGGGCTGCTTGCTCATCGCTTTAAGCAGCCTAAATGTTTTTCTCCGATACCGCGACCCGAAACGCTTTTTCTGGGAATTGCTGTTTGCCTATTTCACTGGCGCGTTTCCAAGGAAATGCACTTTTAAGGATAGTAATTTCTGATTAAGGTGGTTAGATGTTCCTGATGCAAAAATGCCATTACTTATGAAAAAAAAAGCCTCCTGTGGGTCATGTTTTATTTTTACTTTATTTGTATCCCAGCTTTCTCCCCAATGGGGATCCAAAGCAGCATATATAACTCCTCTCTCTGATCCTCACAACAACCCTATGAGGTAGGTTAGACTGAAAGTCTGAGCAGCCCAAGGTCACTCAGCAAGCTTCCATGGCATAAACTTTCACAGTTCCCTCTAGAAGTATTTATCTTTTACCATATATATCCCTTAGTCAGAGAAAGTGTAATATTTCTGAAACATTAAGCTCTCTTGGTTTTCACAACTGCCTACATCTGCAGAACTGATACCTACTTTTGCTGACAGGCTTTACTTTCCATTTAAGAACATTCTCACTCCTCAAACCTAGAGAGCATTGTGGACAAATCCTACTAAAATAAATGTGACATATAATTAATAAATGAATACTCATTGTCTTAATTCATATTATCAGCTATCAAATGTTAATGGGCGTAATTGGCAGTAAGCAGAAAAAAAGGGAAACCAAATGCCCTCTGCGTGCCCAAGAGTCGATTCCGACTCTTGGGCATACACACCCCATGTTGAATATTGTGTAATTATGAGGTTTTCTAGATTTTGATCAATGGTTGATTTGTTTTTGTGTATTCAAAAACGAGTGTGATGATGAGATGGTTGAGATCATCAGTACAAAGGGAAATCCCATTTTCTATATATTGATTGTAAACAGGTACAGGATTTGGAAAGAATTGTGGCTACTGTTAGGAGAGGGACAATTCTAAACAGAGTAACACCCTCATAAGTCCCTTTAAAGCAAGGTTTAGGAGGATTTAGGACTGCACATTAGTACAGCTTTGCAAAATGCCTACATTTCTACTTCCTCTATAGTTACTACATTTGGGAAGAGAAGGAAGCAAAACTAATACAATTAATGTATTTTCATATCATGCTCAATGAGGAGTGGGCATAGGTTGGTTGCAAGGCTGCCTTGTTGGCTGATAATTATTTAAATTAGAAGTATAATATTATCTCCATTGTCCTAAATATGCCTATATGCAGATTTAGATTTTTTTTAAAAAGAACTTGCCAAGTTATGAATAATAACACCTCTGTAGATGAGTGTGGGTTAAAAGAGCTGTTACAGAGGAGGAGGGGGATGCGGAACTGTTGTCCCTTTGAGATAGCAGAGGCTGCAGTTTGTGTGCAGGATATCTTGGGTCAGGCTTTTCTGTCCTTGAAAGTTTGAAGTGAAATTTTTTAGACAGAGGAGGAAGGACATGGAAATGGAGCGGTGAGTGTCATTTCCTATAGAAGGCTTAGCTACACTCGTTGATTAATATAACAGGGCCATTTGAGTGTTTGTGATCTGCTGAACATGCCTCAAACGTATACATATAGTATCCCTGAAAGTCTTACTGTTTGAGAGAATGCACAAATTTAAATATCATATCAAAACAGTCACAGAACATTATTTTATGCAGTAGAAAGAGAAAGAATGCTTAAGTGAACTGATGTAGAATGGATAGCAGTATTTCCAGCATGTAGCCTAACATAATATTCTTTTGTTGTCTTCCAGCTCAACAAAGAACAATATTTGAAAAATGTGGCTATATTAAGTAACTATTAACATCCAGATATTTTGCAAACCACATTTTAACAAATTATTGTAAAAAAAATTATTGCATTTAAAGTAGCTGAGATCCTTTAAAACCAGTACTTGCATTTAAATTAATTTGGTTCTACTGTCTTCAGTGGGATAAAAAGCAATTACATCTCAGTGTTTCAATATGCAGCATATTCCTTTGTATATTTACTCAGAAGTAAGTCCTACTATATTAATGGGTTTACTTCACTGTAAGTGTACACAGGATTTCACTCTTGTTCTGTGGATCTGTGCAGTAAAGTTCCAATTCTTGGTGCTTGTGTGTGTGTTTTAGGAATTCCCAGAAAGTCTGTTAACTACAACAATAAAATTGAGGTCTAAATTAAACACTGGTTTACACACAAAAGAGCCATGGCATTTAGAGGTTAATGAATTAAGCTGTTGATATTTTTCTTCTTTAGAAATTCTTCATATTGTTTTTCCTCCTTTTAATGGTATCAGAAAAATGCATGATAGAAAAACTAAACAGATACTAACCAGCCTACCACTGATTAGCTCTGCTGTAACTGAAGCAGCTCTAATGGGACATTATGGAAGGCTGATATAGCTATGCAGAGAGCTTTATTAATTTGGATTTTAAGTAGAAATGGGGAGGGTAAATGTTAGGGATATTTGGGGTGGGTACTTTCAGAATAAAGATAGAACTACAAGCATCCTAAGTCCCTGGACAGCAAGCCAACTGTTCCAAGCTAAGGTTCCACTCTTGCATGTAATGGTCAAGGAAATGAAGTGATACTCTGGAAAAATGTGTATTACAATACAACTGTGGTCTATATTTCCTTCCAATCTGCAAACAATTCTGAAGGTACTTATATTTGCCCCTAACAAGTTTTGTATAGATTGCATTTTTAAATTGCCACAGTTCACGTTTCTACATCCAAATTAAGATTTGGTTCTTCCTGAAGCGTAAAACAACATTAGTGGTAGTTCATAACTATAAGAGCTGTCAAAAAATAAAGATTAGAATGTTATAAAACACCTACTATGTGTAAGTGAAACAAAGCTACTTTCTAGATAGTTCTGTGCTGCATATAAACATACTAACAAATCTAAAACTTCATTTTGCAAACATTGCATCAAGGTGCAATCTGGTATATTGTTGGCTTTATTTTTAATGCCCTATTTTTAGTTTTAGGTCAGTTGATGAAATTAAAATACATGAACTGAAAAACAGCCCATGATGTCTACTTTAGAGCATTGAAGAAAACTTGATGGCAAAATGTAGATAGCCTCTTGGTGGTTTTGTAAAACAATGCATTTGGAAGGAACCATTGAAATGCAAAATAGGAAGAGAATAGCTTTACTACAATGTACTACACATAGTATCCCATTAACATCCATATGATATGGAAGTGCAGAAAACCTTTTACATCCCATTCCTAGCCACACTACTTGGAAGCCAGTGTGACTGAAATCAATGGAAATTACTTTCAAGTTTCATGTTTAGGGTTGAGATGTGCTTTATGAATGTAGTAATAATTGCAAAGGCTACAAGATATGGGGATACACGTATATATATTAAAGAACTACAGTTTATGCCAGGATTCCTGCAAATGCATGTTTAGGAATATAGTCATTAGAAGAGGAAAGAAAGCAGTGGCTGAGGATTATCTTGCCCTTCAAAATTGTTATGCATTTGTGCTCTTTAAACCAATCTCTAAAATATGTAAAATTTTAGTCATTTCCTAATAAAAGACAATATATACATGTTTTTGCAACGTTTTATCATTCTAGTTTTATCTATCTTATTTACATTTATTCTCAATTGGAAAAATAATGGCAAAATAGCAAAACTATTTAAAATGTTGCTGAAAACATTTCATTATTTTAATACTAAATGAAATATGCCTGGGGGAAAAATGTCTTCAGGACTTTTGACTTACTGTATCACTTGTATCTTACAATTGAAACACCAGCTAGGATCACCTTAAAATTGTAATGACCTAAACAGCTCATTCCTTCCTTTATATTTTGCTATTTATTCTTAAAACCAAAATCACATCCTGATTTGCTTAATCACCTTTGTCAGGAACATACTATCAATTAGATGCAATTTTTAAATGTATATTTGAGGCAAATAAAAAAAATAAACCCTTTGAATAAACATCCCTTTCCCTTGCTATGTTGAAAATAATTAGCAAGGGTAAAGAGGAATAGAAGAGTCATGTCAGGGCTGTTTGTTTTGGAGGAGCTGGGGGTGGGAATAAATGTTTGCCTGAAGGCCATTCTTAACAACTTTTGCCATGATTTTTATAATTGAATCTATGTTGCTTATTCACTCTTTACCTGGGTGCAAAGAACTATGATGTACAAGAAAGTATGTGGTGTTAAGCATGTTTTGAGAAATACAGTCATTTGTTGATTGTAAGTATGGAAGCTCATATTTACATTTATTTAAAATAATCACATTTCCATTGCCTTCTTTATCTGCTGCTGAACTTGAAGCTAGTATTAATCAAAATAAATGTTAATGATGTTGTTTGCTTAATCCTGGGAATGAAAGCATAATAGCCAGTCCACACAATGTGAAGTGTGTGCGACACTTGTGTTTTGACCCATGCACATCAATGTGTTTTAAATGCTATACTGGCTTAGATTCAACAAACTATTTCTGTCCATGCCCAGTTATGAGATATATATATATATATATATATATATATATATATATATATATATATATATATATATATATATATATATATATATTGTTAACCCACACTAGATATATGTTTGTGCATGCACCATGCAGTTCCTTTTGCATGTTCAGCACCTCAGTCCCACAGTTGACTTTCCAATTCATTTCAGTGGAACTTAGTTTCCTAAGTGAATGTGTTTTTAGGATTTCTAACTAAAGTACCACCAGTTAAAATATAGTTCTTTCTTTCATTGTACATGTACACATAAATCAGGAATACTTTTCAGCAACACCAGATATATTGAGAACTTAAACATTAAACTATCATTTTAAGTATATTTACAGATTTTGCAATTTGTATGTAGAAAGCAGTGTCAGCTGTGTGCTGTCAAAATTACCTATTAATGTAAGTTTGACTGTTCAAAAATCTGGGAAGAGACTGTTTGAATCTCCCTTAAATTCTATATTTTAAAAGCATTATTCTCTGTGGGAAGTTGCTTTTAAAGCATCCAGGCAGCTTTTGACAAATTCCATTTAACTAGAACACCAATGGATGAAATAGTTGTTTTTCAAGTACTGCTTCTGTTACGGTAATGCTGGTATCTAATTGTTAATTCCAGTCTTGAGATTTATTGCAAATGTGAAATAAAGGTTTTTTTCTGGAATGCAAAACTTTAAATTAAAAATTCTAAATCAATTATTTATTGTGAGGATTTATTTTTAAGCAGTGAGTTAAGATTCCTTTCACTATAGAGGATGATTTACACTGAGGAACCAATTTATAATGTTATCTATTAAAATATTCTACTCAGTTTATATGAAAAAAGACTACTACAAAAACATGAAACAAACTTTGACAAGTCATATTTAATACTAAAGTTGTGCTAATTCTTGGAAGAGAAAATACTGGGCTAGTTAATTTTAGGATTTAGTTTAACTGCAATTTTAATGCACTTTTTGGGGACAAACTAATAAAGATTTTAAACATTATGGATTGTTACTTTGTTCTGCATCAAGTCTTTCCCCTCATCCCTTCCCCTCTCCCAAAACAAAACTTAAAATATTAGCACACATTGTGTAAAAAAACAAAAGTAAATATTGCTGCATATTTTTGTCAGCAGACCCATGTTGTAGTTCCTCTTTTTCAGTTGGGTGGGAGGGGTTTGTTAAGAAAGGTGTTTCCTTTTCAGTCAAGCATCTGAAATGCAAAATTATTTCAATCTGATTTTTGTCCCAATAACTTGTTTATGATAAGTTAAAATGTGCATAGGAAAAATAAATATTGCTTTTGCTTCGTAGTGAAAGTAGCCTGCAATACACGAGGCATAGTTGCAGTCGATATCGATTATATCAACTTGGATTAGCCTCACTTGAGCAGAATCGTTATTGGCGTATGTAAAGGTTTTTCTTCGAACAGAGTCCACTACCTCCCAATTTCAAAAACACGCCCCAGAATATGTTAATTAGTTGTATTTTGTCCATAAGAGCAGCTACCAAATGTAACCTTTAAAAAAAGCCTTTTCCAACGACGCGTTATTCCCACTACAAGACTTTATTTTAGTCACAGTTTTACAAAGGCACTGTTGCTGCCACGTACTGATTTTTAAGTATTAAAAACCGCCTACAAACGTACAGAAAAACTAACACGATCGCATAGGCCGAGAGTATCTTGGGAAGCTTAACATTCCGAGCGAATTAAGGGCACAAGCCTCGGATCACTTTTTGTCAGTCTCACTGTGGCACTTCAGAGTCGGAATGTGATTTTTTAAAAAACATCGTGCTCTTCTCATTTAAAAAAAAAAAAAAAACATCCACTGACCAGTATTGCTCATAAGAGGAAGATGTGGTCGTGAAATTAAAAAACCAAGCATGGTGTTAGCTTTGTTTCAAACATTTTTCTTCCTATATATATATTTAAACCCTACTATGGAAGTCCACTTTCAAAAAATAATGTACCTTTGAATTAACTTTCTTCAGAGGCACATGCTGAAAATTGATGTGGGTGATAAATAAGGAGGATGCATAACTAGTGGGATGGGTAGAAATCTTATGATATGTTAAACCTAATTCTTTGAAATATTCACATTGTAAACTGAAAATATTTTAGAGGAACGTTGCTAAGATGCATCATCATTACCTTCTTTCTGAAGGCTCTAAACATAGCAAGTTGACAAAGAAAAAAGGGGAAACAAAAATGTCGGTATAAGCACAGCATCCGGACTAGTGACCAAATGTTTTCCGAGACCTGGTGTTTATCAATACTGCAGTTCAGCATTCAAGCAAAATCCTTTCTCCCCACCCGAGCGGATAGAAATACAATATTTAGAGATTGTATTTTAAAATACCTTCAAGCTCTATGAAAAGAACCAAGAATACTTTTCCCTCGATAGCATTTATTCAAAAATATTTAACCCATTTCAAAGTATAGTTTTTCCCTTTGTGACAAACGTCGTTGCTGTTCCTCTCCACCCCATTCTTGCGATGAAGCTGGCCCCCAACAACATTCTCCTCCCCCACCCCCAGGCCTCAATTCTCTTTTTTCAAAAACAAATAATCAACAATTGTGGGAAACGTTTCCTCAGCTCAAGTGAATATGATCTTTTGAGTTATTTAAATTACCCAAAATCAAGTCGATCATTGCAAACTACTTTTTACGTCTCATGTTTGTAGAGGACAAAGAGTCATTCTTTGTTATGGAGGTGGAGGGAACCCCACTTTTTAAGCTGAACAGAACATTTCATCCGTAACTATTTTTTTCAAGAGCACAAGACAAGACATTCTCAATGTTGAGAAATAACATTCACGTCCTTTACCCCCTATAACATCTCCTAAACTCTTATTTAGTACATTTAATTATTTCAGCATTTAGTCTTTGTTTTTTTCCCCCAAGTTCCTTCCTGCCGGGATTTTTCTCCTCTCTTAACAATCCTGTTCTAAAAACCCACCACCACACACACAGATGTTTCCCTTTGTATCTCTCCAACGCTCTCCCTGGTGGAGTCTCTACTTTCCGCGGCCCACGTGAGCCGCAGCCTACTGGAGCTTCTTCCCTCGAGTGAATAAAAATAAATGAGTTGCCTTCTACTTCTTCCCCAGTTTGTTTCGCGAGCTGCTGAGGGGAGACGGGGGGGGGGGGGGGAAGAGAAGGAATACAGAACACACAAATTCGCGCCATTTCCCCAACTGTTATTTTGGCTGGGCGGAAGCGTCTAACTCAAAAAAGTTTGCTCTGCAGAAAAAGCTCGCCTGGCTCTCCTCAGCGTAGCCCGCCACCACAAGGCGAGCCTTTTTGCCTAAAAGGCGCGAAAAGCGGCGATATCAACCGGCGGCAGCGGCGGATTCCTGCGACCAAAGGAGGAGGCACGGGAGCCGCGGCTCCACTTCCTCTCCCCTCCTGCAGCCTCAGCCGCCTGCAAATTCGCCACCTTCCCTGCAACTGCACTTCCTGCCTGAATGAATCCTCCGCTCCCCGGCGGCGTCTCCCAGCCTCCCTCTCCCCGCCCGCAGGCCCCTTTTTTTCCCTCCTTCCTCCGCTCTCGTCAGGCGCCCTCCCATCTCTCTTTGCGCTCTCGGCGTCCCCTCCTGGCTCCCTTCCTGGGCCCGGCCCTCCCTCCACCGCAGGCCGGCCGGCCGGCCAAGCAGCCCTCCCCCGGCCGGCCAGCCTGCCTGCCTTCCTTCCTAGGCCAGGCCAGGCCCGGCTTGGTCTCGCGGCGGAGCTCGCCCCTCAGAGGAGCAGCTTCTTCTGAGCCCTCCCGCCAGCCGGCTTAGTCCTCCACAAGCAGGCCTCTCAATTGACTCTCATTTTGTAAGCGACACCCACAAATTCATCCTTTCACCTGCTCACCCTCAACCTCTCTCATCAAGCACAATGCAAAGGGCTCGGTGCAGGGAGGGAGGCGGAGGATTATTGGCTTGGCTGCCCGCCAGCGCCGCTCCTCGTCTCCCAGCCGAGGTCCGGGGTTCCAATTAGGCCGACCTGAGAAGACTCCCGTGCAAAATCCCTTTGCTGCCACTGCCCTGCCAGCTGGCCCCAGTCCTGCTTATTATTATTATTTCCTCCGCTCGCTCTAGCACGGCCTAGAGGAAAAGCCGCCCCTCTGCATTTCTCTCCTTCAGATGTTACCACGCAGCCCTTCTTTCCCTGAGAGCGCCGCGACCAACCCCAAACCAGCCACTTGAGCGCACAGGCGCCTTGCTTGCGGATGGGACAGGCGATCGATCAAAACAAGACAAGTCCTGTCCCTGGAGCCTCCTCAGCTTCATCTAACCCCAAGCAGCAAAATTCTGGAGGGTCACTGCCGAACCAGCAACCCATCTACCGTGGACGCTTGGCACGTTTGCTCTGAAGTAAATCGTACGACAAATGGGGTTTGAAGCCCCAAGTTATTTTTGATTCCTCAACTGGGTGAAATCCAAGCCATTCCGTTTCCAGGTGCCATGCTCGCTTCCTGCAGTACATTTAATTCCCCTTCTCTTTTAGCTCTGTCTGAAAACTAAATGGATTTGCCCACAAGACTGTAGATTTCCAATGAGCCAATTAAAAAAAGAAATGCATGCTTTTAGATGTCAAGATAGACAAAGCCAAGAGAACCAGCTCTTTAAACTCAAACACATTCTGTTTAATGCTACTTATATAAACGCAGACCTAAAGATACTAGGTTTTGGCTTAGTTCTATTGCAATATTTTGGAGAAGGTGAGGAAGGATACTTTCCACATGATTGTGTCACAAGTGCTTCTTCTGATAAACCTACATCTTCACTTGCTACACATATACAACATTTAATTAATTATAGTGGTATCAGAAAGTGGCACTTTTAATTGTCTTGTACCTGTTACAAATATTTGAATATATTTGAATCTTCTTTTTCTTAACAATCTTAAATTTTGACAGCTAAAACTTTGGTTTATTATCTGTGTTGGCAGGGCCAAAATGTGGAATATGAAAAATAAATGAATTAAAGGAAATTGGAAACCCTCAGAAACCTGATGCACAACCCATTTATGAGGAAGTTCCGCCCTGCTTGGAAGGAAGGCCTACTGAATTTCTGAAACGCTGAAGAAAGTATGCATAAAACTTCAGTCTTAAACAGATGGATTTAAACCAGTTAGCAGTCATTACTCAGTCCTAGAAACATTTAACTAGCAATAGCTCTCCCACTGTATTGGTGTCCACTTCCAAATGTGGCCCAGAAGATCACAGTCTAAAGCATTGATTTCTGTAGACAGACAGGAGTAACCCTAGAATAACTCTGTAAAGAATTACATTGTCACTGTGTCATCCCAAACAGAGCACAGGGTTTAGTACTGTTTAGTACTGCACTGTTAGTACTAACAGCGCTGTTTTTCTTCTGAGTAGTCCAATAAGGTTGATTCAGAAAAAGTAGTTGGGGAGGCTGTTTTACATTTCAGATTGTAAACTCTTTCAAGCGCAAATAATTTCATGGAATTTACTCCTGTGTAATCCACTTCAGAACAGAAGGTTAATCGATTTAAACCCAAATCTTTTGCCTTTATTAGTATCCAGATCGAAACGTTCTGATGCCTTAGTAGCATATTGGGAGGAAGGGTGAAACAGCTTAAATACTATCCAATAAATAAAAGATCAATTTAATTTTTAACATTTGGACAAACCGGTTAATAATGTCAGAACTGGATTATTATCTGTTTCTAGTAAAATCCCTGATTAAAGACTGGCAGCAATCCGATTGACTAACCCGTTAAAATGGAACATTTGAATGGAAAGGCCCTTTTCCTTCGGTTTAAACACACTTGTCAGTCACATTCAACAGACAACAACCAGCACCGGATTTTCCTGCCACCCCGTGGAAGTGGACATGAGCATCTAACACAAAAGCCTTGATTTGTATTTGACCATCCACGGAATTTTGGTCTTTTATTCCATTTTATTAAGGGTGACAAAGAGCTGTTCTCCCTCCCATCTGCAGGATGTGTTGATATCGATTATATCGCCAGCAAGAATTTCTCAAGCCAGCCCTGTGGCGATCCCATTTGTGGCAATACTGCAATGGCTTTAAAATCTCGCGGATCTTTCAGTTGCAGGATAATATCTCCTGGTTAACTCGGGAAGGTTTGTCTGCTTCTAGCAGCGGGTCTCCCTCGTTCTTGTCTCTGTTATACTTCACGCCGCTTTTCTGAAAGCTGCGATTGGAAGACTGCGCCGAAAAGCCTCTTCCTTTAGCTCCTCTCTCTCCCCTTTCCCCAACTATGGACCTCTGAGAACTCAACCCTGTACTGCTCGTACGCTGCACTTTGTCCTTTGGTCTCGTCGTGATCTCCCCGGCTAGAAAGACTTAAAAAAAAAAACCCTACACCAATCAGGCAGTGACTTGAAGATATTCCAGATGCTGTTCCTTCCGCACGTGAGAGCTTTGCTCTATGCCCTAAACTCTGGAGTGATGCAAAGTTAGAACAGGGCGGAAAGGCGTAGTGTTGCCTAGGCGGCTGCAGCATTAGCTAAAGTTATGAAAAATAATTCTTAGCTTTAGAATATCCAGATAAAAAGTTGTAAATTTCTAGCCTCCCCAGGAAGAAAAATCCGATTGAGAAGTCAAAGATCTGGGTGCCTCCACATGCCTTTAGAAAAACTTGCACAAAATCGTCTTCGATCTCGGATCTCTCGCTCTATGCCCAATAAAAATATTCTTTCTTTAAAAGAGACGGGATGGTGAAGGGGGTGTCATTTTCTTGGGACCAGGAAAGACAATTGCTAAAAGCTGAGGGATGAGGAAGCAAGTAACCCATTGACCTGTTTTTGCCGATTGCCACCCCTCCCCCCACACCACAGTCAGGAAGAAAAGCAGAAACAAAGAGTTCTGAACCTTTTGCTTCAAAGCTTGGCCCTGGGGAAACTGGGGAGGGCGGGATGACTGACGTCTGTGAAATGCTGAGTAGGAAGTGCCATGACTCATCATAATAGAAATAATTCCCAACGACAATTCCTCTCCACTGCATTTTTCCTGATATCGTAGAGGAATTTGAAATAAAAGCCCCCCCCACACACACACACACCGCGTGCAATGTCTTGGCCTTTTAGGAACCTTTCTTCAACTGTATTAACCATTGTTTTTTGTTAATAATCCTGATTTATGACACGGTTTAGTTGTGCTCAAATTATTGCAGTCTGAAATTATCATTAATAATTACGTAGAATTAATGCAGACAGCCGCCCCCAATCTTGAATACATAATCTGAAAATTAGCTCCACCAGAAACGTAAAGGGGACAATACTTGGAACTGTTGTGACCAGAAAATGATAATATTATTATTATTATTATTATTATTATTATTATTATTATTATTATTATTATT
The DNA here is from genome assembly GCF_032191835.1 of Heteronotia binoei. Classification (NCBI taxonomy): domain Eukaryota; kingdom Metazoa; phylum Chordata; class Lepidosauria; order Squamata; family Gekkonidae; genus Heteronotia; species Heteronotia binoei. Next base: position 35,187,842 of record NC_083232.1, read on the forward strand.
ATTATTATTATTATTATTTTCCTAGGAAAGTTCCCCAAGGGGCTGAACAGCACCTGGCTTGTGAGCGGCTGCCCCCAGCGTTGGTGCAGAGAACTGCATCCTCCGACAGGTACTGCCTAGCTTTGAGTCTGAGAGCCGCTCAGGGAGAGAGGCGAAGTGGGCGGGGTCGAGAGGGGCGATTACGAGAGGCTCGAGCTCGGCACGAGCGCGCCCGCCGCGGTGGATTGTGGGTAAGCAAGTGGCCGAGAGGTAAAAGGAAACGCGGGGCGGGGGCAGGGAGAAGGAAAGGAGGCAGGAGGTGAAAGGTCAGCGGCCTGGAGGCCCCGCCCCCTGCGCCTGGGTGAATGAATGGAAGACTCCCAGACAGGAGCCTCAGGCTCAGCCGCGGTGCTGTTGGTGGTTTTCTGCAGCGCTTTCCACGCGGCTCCTTTTCAACGCCTCCCTCTCTCCCTCCTTCCTTAGGGGGGAAGCGGAGAGGCAGCTGCCAGGCAGCCATGTAATGCAGTGCATTTGCCTAACCAGAAGTTGGGGGCTGCCCGGCAGTCTCAATCTCCTCCCCCCGCTGCTCCCGGACAATGCGGCGGAGCAGGAGGGCTATAAACATGGAGCTGCATTCCTCTCTTCCCCTCCTCTCCGAGGCTGCTGCGGCGACAGGGAGCAAGCCGACTCCTGATCCTGGGTTCGGGACGACTCTCCCAACAAACTAAGGTTTCCCCCGGGGGGCGGGGGACATCTTAGCTCGGGGTTTTAAAGCCGAACTGTGTTCCGGAATCCCGCACCTCCCCAACACACGAGCACACCCAGTCTGCCCCGTCCCTCTCTGCTCCTCCACCAGGGGCTCGAGCCGCGAAGAATGGCAGGGAAGTTTCTTCCCATGCCGAGATCCGTGGCAGCCCCTTTCAATCTGGCTCTCTCCCGTTTGGCACCGCTTCCTCGGTCCTGGCTGAGCTCCGAAACTCCCCGGGTCCACATTGGGGCTAGCGTTCGAGGAAGGGAGGGTGACGATGCTCTGGCGACCGAGGCGTTGGAGACTCTTTCGTTTCACAACCATTAAATTTACAACTTTGAGCTGAGCTGCAGCGCCGGCGACAACAACGGCTGCTGGGATACCGAGCAGCGGGGTTTGTTGATTTCAAATCGGCGCGCACTTTTTTTTTATTTCTCAAAATCTGCCGCTCGCTACCCGTTTTCTAAAAAACAGAAAGTTATCCGAGTTCTCGTCTCCTCCCTTCCCCATCCCCCTCCGGTGCTTTCTCTCAGGACAATGGTGGAAGAAAACGTAGAGCCAAGGAGAAGTGGTTCCCTTTGTTCTTTAATTGTTTCCCCGCGAACGAGCGGCTAGGAGGATAAACACTTACCTTCTCTCCTTATTGCTGTGAAATTCAGACGTTCCCATCGACTGCAAAATACACAATCCACCTTGGAAAGGGACTAGAAATGCCGGGAGAGTTTCTGTTCCATTCTTTTGCGCTCCCTGCCCTTTTGGGTGCAAGATTGAGTTGCCGAGCACGTTGTTGCAAGCTGTAGCCCCCCGCCTAAGTGAATGGTCACGTTTAGGACCCTCCAAGGCCATCCTAATTCTGCCAGTAGAATCGAGGGTATTGAAGGTCTAAACTTTCAAAAGGGAAGGGGGCCTGCAACTAGCCAGCGAGCTGCGCCTGCACTCTGACCCCCCCCCCCCTTTTGCCATTCTGTTTGCCCCTGTCGCCTTAAGGAAATAAGAAACTCTTTCTTAGTAATTTAATTTTGGGAACGGAAAAGAACGAGAAATTTGCTCTATAGTATTTCCTCAAGAGCAATGTGTTAAAAGACAAACTGCTGTGCGTTTGAAATCCACCCACCCTTCTGTTTTAACCCACCTGAAGGGGGGGGGGGATAAAGTTTTGAATCATGAAAGAACAACAAATGAGCTGGTTGTAGAAAGGCACGGTGAAACGTTTACATTATGGTGGTAGCTTGAAGAAACGTATCGGGGGAAGCAGTTTTCAAGGATGGAGTCTGTTGTCGGTGCGAATTATTGGTGTTGACGCTTTTGGTCTCAGAATGTAATGTTGAAACAAGCTCATTTTCTGCTTTCTTTTATTTCACTGGTTCGTTAATGCTCAGTCTTGCAGGCGCTGGTGCCCAAAACCTTGCTTTAATCTGATTATGGTGAGGTTTGCTGATACAATGGATATTTGAATTCATCCTCGTGTTTTAGCAAATGGGATAGATTTTCAGCCTCCTTCGGTTTCCAGGGCTCCCAGATACACGGAAGGAAGGCACTGATTGCCAACCAACACCCTCTGGGAGCTCTTAGGCATCCCTGAATTCCGGTTGTGGGTCGAAACCAGAGTACGACTGGCCCCCTCACCCCCTACATTTTAATATCCCCTGGGCGCCCCAAGGAGTGGGTCTGGTTCTTTCGGTCTGTTCGGTGACTCTAACCATGAGAGTCGTTCTCCCCCCTCCGGTTAAATCTGTGCACATGTGCTGCGGGAGAAATAAAAGAAACGAACAACAACAAAAAGGAGTACTGTTGGTGTCTTTCCTGTAGCTCCTCCCCTCCCTTAAAGTTCTCCACTTCCTCTTGCCAGCATTCTAAAAGGCTTCTGCTCCTTACCAAAGATTCTAATTAAACAACAACAACAACACCGGATAAATAAGTAATAGGGGGAGAAGGAGAGGGTTTTCTTTGCCAGCCTTTAATTGCCATTGAAACATTTTAGAGTTGTAAACATCCCTTATTTATTCAGCCCAAATAGGCAGGCATTGTCTTGCTTTTATCGCAATCGTAATTATGGTGTCCTTTAAACTGGCTGATAGCGAGCTAGATAAGGGAAAGTGCCTGTAGCTTCAGATAAAATCTCTCTCTCTGCCCCCCCCCCCACCCTTCCCGGGTCATCAGGATCCCCACAGTCTTTGGGGATGAGGAACCTTGGGAGACTGTGACCTGGCGGTTTCTGACGTCATGAAAGTGATTTGTACCACGTTGCTAATTTGGTGCAATCCATAACCTTCAGAACTTCTATGTTTGCTATTGCATTTTTGCTGCTTCGGTCCATGGGGGAGGTGTGCGCACTGTTTTCTCCTGCAAGTTAGGATGGGTTTGTTTGTTTTGCACTATATCTTTTGCACTTCGGTCTAGGCGTTTGCCCACCTGTACCTAAGCAGCACAATCGTGTTCCTCTGCCTTTGTTTGCTGCACCTTTGTGTCTAATTAAAAATGCACACTTTGAGGACCCTCGCAGAACAAAGCCTCCCCAAATCCCCTTTACGTCCAAGGATTTGCAAATTTATAAAGGCTGCATTGAATTCTGGATGGGTCAAGGGGCAGAAAAAGGGTAGAAGGTCACTGCATTTTGATTATGGGTCAGTAGGCAACATGGCAGGCAGTTTGTGTCCCAAAAAACCTTCTCTTTAAAAAGTGAGGTTTAAAAACAACATTGTTGAGTAAGGTTTTTTGGGGAGAGGGAGGGGATAATTAAAAAAAAACCCCACATCTTTTTAAATATAGCAAGCAGATACATCCGTGTGAGAAAACTGAGCTTGGGAAGGGGGTGGAGAGCCCTTAACAGCTCTATAAACTGTTGCTTTGTTTACAAATAAATAACTCAGAGGCCCTAGTACTATGTGTTTTAGGAGCTCAGTCACAGGTTTTGAGGTGTCAGAAAAGTGTCCTGGGTACTGTTCCATTTGAAAAGGTGACCATATATACCATTAAAAAAAACCTGGTGAGTTTTTAAGGTCTATTGTCCCATTTGATTGAATTTAAATAACGGGGAGGGGGCTCTGTGACCCTTTTCCACAGGTTTTCTGGCCTCTTTGTCCTATTCCCCAAGCCCCCTCTGCCTCTTAGTGACCACTTTGGGTATGTTATATAGAGTAAGATACTTACAGCCAGAGTACAAACGGTGAACATCTATTTTAGACTGGAAAATAATATGTTTCTACTTCTGGAAGGGAAATAAAGATCTTTGTTTATAATCAGGCTAACCTTGGAATTTTAAGACAGGCCAAGCGGAAACAGGTAATAATAAAGAAGAGAATCAGAAGGCAACCAGGGCAGTGCACCAGGATGGAGAGAATCAAGGAGTTAGTGAAACATAGACTCCAAGTGCGGCTGCATTTCACAAGTAAACCTTTAAAAGGCTGTAAATGGTGCTGTGAGTGACTTGCCCCAGAAAGAAGAGGTCAACCTAGATTGCAGAGCTGTTTAAACATCATAATGATAATACAATGAAAATATATCAAAGCACAACGTCAGAGGGCGTTTTCCGAGGCAGACCACCTCCTCCGGCTCTTCTTCACATGCAGCCACACACCTTTCCCTCCTCCCCCCAAACACCAAGCTAGTTCAAAGATTTGCCAGCTCCATAATTTTAATACCATAAGGTTTTTTAAAAAGAAAAAACAGCAGCAGCCCTCATGCAATATGAGATCAATGGGAATAGGTTTACAGCAGTGGGTGAGGAATATTATTTTTCTTCGTTGTTTTCTAAAGAGGTTTTGTCCTGGGCCAAGACAGCTTCAGACTGAAATATCATCTAAGGGAAAGAAATCCTACCTAGGGGAGGCGTGTAGATTTACAGACTGTGGATAAGCCACGGGGGGAAAAGGAACACATTTGACTGATATTCTACATGTGAGTTGTGGGGGGAAGAGCGCTCATCCGCATCCCAGTAAAGCCTGTTTTTGAAGACTGAGCACCGATTCCAAATTAGCTACCTTAATTTTAGGAGGACCAAGAAACACGTAAATAAGAATGACTGGAAGGGAAACTCACTAGGACCTTCTGAAATCGGTACCTTCCGAAACAGTTTGCATTCAGTACTTTAGTGTTCTGAGAAACCGGCTGTGAAAGGATTTCAGGCCAGAGTGAGGGTGCTCCGCTCTGATTTCATTGGTTTGTGACTCCATCGGCAGCTGATACGTTCTCCTGGAAAGGAAGACGGTAGGCAGACTCTCGGGGCATTGCAAAGGCAATGGCTTTCAGCAGGACTCACAAGGCCGTGGGGCTCCCAAGTCCGCGGCCCGCAGCTTGTTATTTCCATTGATTTGCACGCCCTCGCCTACCAGGAGTCCGTGAAGATCCCCTCTCGCAAACTCTTTAAGACAGCAGCCTGAAGATCTAAGTATACTGGGAGGTGATTCTCAGCGAGGCTCACTCCCCCTCGAAGAGGAATGTTCGGCTGCAAGCCTAGCCGTGCAGTCCTAAGAAGGTGCACTCACACATGCCATGGGGTTGGCTCTCAAGAAAGTGTTATCAGGATAGTGCTGTACTTTGGCGAGAATTGTAATTAGAGGCCTTTAATTGCCTTGTGGATCGCGCTGTTTGACAGTGTGACCGTCAGGCTGCCCTGGAGCGCCTCGTGCTTTTCTTTTATGAGCGCGGCCCGCATCTGTTGTCCACGCAGGGAGGCGGTAAATATTCGCATAACTTGGAACGGCACCCTAATTCCGCCCCCCCCCCGCCAAAAAATCTCTTTTTAAAAAATCTCCAGTTTTGCCATTCATAATTTATGCAATAAACATTGATTGCTATCGATCGCAATCCCCTGTAGAACGCGTGGAAATCTTTTGGCAAGTGTCCGGCCTGAGTATCGCTTGCACGGGGGATGGGGGGTGGGCTGCCTGAGTTTTGTTTTTCTTTTAATATTAGCACCGACTCCTAGACATGCTTGGAGGAAGATCCCGGATACGCAAAGAGGGTTGATGGCCACAAGAAAACAGCCAGGTTCCTTCTCGCCCTTAGCCCCCTCCTCCTCGCTTCAGATGAGGAAGTTTCGAGAGACAAAAGACTGCTGGGGCGATTTTGTGGAAGATTCGTAACTCAATTCCAACGTGTATTTTACTAGTGTGCTGCCGGTTTCCTTGAAATCCATCCATCTATCCGTCGGTCTACCCATTCATTCATTGTTCCTCTCTTCCTTCGCTTGCCCCTCCCCCATACTGTAGCCGTCAAGAAAGCGAACACTTCTCCTTGGACCTGGGTGGAAATCGAGGCCTTTTGCTTTTGAACTCGAGAGTATAAAGCAAACAAAAAAAAAATCGCAGGAAGCTAAGACTGACAACTGTGGTCATTGTGTGGGTGTGAAAGGGAAAGAGACGGCTGAGATCCCCACCACCCATTTACTTGAGAGTCAGGCCTATACCGAAAGTGTTAGAGACAGGGCTCCACAGAGCAAGAGAGGGCTGTTGATTCTGCGGAGTGTATTAACGAAGAAGCTAAAGAGAGGAACAGGGCTATATCTGGTCAAAGCTACACAAGGGAGAGAGAGAAAGATTGTCTGTCTGTCTGTCTAACAGCTCCGGAGGTTACCACATCGAAAACCCTACGGAACTAAAGGAATTAGGCCGATTTTAGTCTCTAGACTCTGCGTAGAAGACAGAGGGCTGGATCCAAGACTTTAGACTTAATGGCTTTGTGGATCTGGCAGGCAGGAATTCCATCATCTCCATTCATGGATGATAAGTAGGAAGGGAAGGGATCCCGCTGCTCTCCTGGAAACAGGAGTGTGTGGGTGGTGTGTGTGTGTAGGGGGAGAGGTTTTCAAAGGACCTTATCTCCTCTTTCTTTCTCTCTGTCCCACTCTCCCCCCCCCTCCTTTCAGCCAAGCAGCTGTTTCCCCTCGAAACTTTGCTTGCATCGGCCTCAGAATCAGAGGCGATGTCTCCTGTGCAAATGGGGAGAGGGAAAGCCGCGCGAGGCCATCCAGATGCGAAGCTCCACGATGGCTGCGAGGAGGCATTCATTGTTCGCCACAGCCTTTCGGTTACGTTGACTTGGCTGTAACATCACTAGACTCCGGTCCATGCTATCCCTTTTCCTCGGGTCTCATCCGAATGGATATAGATAGGGAGAAGATATATAGATACCCCCACGCACATGAGCGGTGTCTTCTTAAAGTTGAAGAGGGGCGTTATAGCTGGGCGCTACAAACAACAGTATAGCTTACTTTTCAGACCCTAACCTTTGCAATGAGAGTCGATTCAGTGGGTTTTCTTAATTTCCGGGAGCCTTGCTCCTCCGGGTGCCGCCCCCTCCATGCTCTGCAGAATTCCTGGGAAATTGTGTGTTTGGACGAAGGTGGTGGTGGGGGGAGGTTTGCAGTTTACCTAGCCATGCAAAACTGCCCGGGAAATAATCTCTCTCTCTCTCTCTCTCTCTTTCTCTCTCTCTCTCTCTCTCTCTCCCCCTCCCCCTCCCTCCGTGGGGCAGAGGGGCATGGAACTCTTGGATCAGACGAGATTCCTTCCTTCCCACGCACCTTCTCTTTCTTACCCTGAGGAATCCCGGTTTTCTTCTGGAGCTCAGAGAAGGTGCCTTACATCTTGGCACTTGCCAGGAGCTGCTGGCCGACAAGGAGGCTTGTGCTTGATAGAGGGTTTTAGATGAAAATCGATTAACACCTCCATGCACCCCATCCAGCTGAATGGAAGAATGTGGCCTCTCTCTCGCCAGCGGGACTCGAATGGACTTCCTTCCTAGTTCTGCGACTTGGGAGGGGGGGTGGGGCTTGACATTTCATTATCTGGGGTTGGCGGCAGTTTTTTTTTTAACCGAACAGGCCTGACGGTGTCTTCGGAAAGGTTACGTTGCTTGGCTGAACCGTGTAAAGGTTTGGGAGGGGAAAATTCCCTCCTGCCCATGGGGCCAAAATGAGCAGGAGGTCGCTAGGGAGGTGTGAAAGCGGGAGGCAGAGCAGACAACCTATACTCTGAGACCTCGCCCAATCTGGAGACCCTCCATTTCTGTCCCAGGCACCGATGCTGTACACCGAACGTCTGAATGGTCACTCCCCCCACCTCCCACACACACCCCTAATGGAATCTGCAATGCTTTCTGCCTCTCGAAGGCTCCTTATATGGGGGGACAGGGGTCAGCAGCGAGAAACTGAACTTGCCCAAGCTACAAGGAATTCTTCCTCAGGCTCTGCAAAGCATCCTTCTGACCCACGGCCACCTTCCGTCTTCCCCTCCCCCTTTTCTTCCTTCCCTTGGCTCTTTCGCCTTCTCTCCTCCTCCGCACCCCCCCACCCCCCACCCGGTGGAAGTCATCAACACGCAGGGCAATCCTGGCGTGGACTCGGGGAAAAGAGGGGACCCTCCACCTCCGGCGCCTGCACGGTGAACTGTGAAAAGTGGATACATTTCGGGCTTATCTATGCTTTGTTATGGGTCTGACGTGAGTCCACGTCCCGATCTCTCTCCCTCTCTCCCCCTTCCAGCCCCCTCCTTCTCCTCCTCCTCTTCCCCTCCCCCCAATATTGCAGGCAGAATTTCAGTTAAAAGTGTTACAGTATTACGGGGCTGGAACTCAGGATAACCACACAAGCCCCAAAGAAACCTTAGTAGCAACAACTTAGCTATTGGCTGGAGGCAGAAAGAGAGAGAGAGAAAGACGGATAAGCGAGGAGGGAAGAAGAATCCAATCTAGAGAACGTGAGTACTCTCATTGTCCGAGTTGTTAGCGGCCAAAGAGCAACAAATAAGCACTACTTTTTAAAAAACAACCACAAACTTTAAACCCTCGGAAAGGAAAATATACCAAACAAGGAGGATCCCCTTAGCACGCAATGCAGGGGGAGGGGGGAGCCGCCCTTTGAAAATGGTTACTGGGTCCTCTCCATCTCTCCCCCCCCCCCCTCCAATCATCTTTATGTCTCAAGAATCCCCATAGTTGGGGAAATTAGCCCCATTTAGTCTCCTAAATAGCCCGGATGAGTTCCCAAATTCTCTTAATTTCTTAGGCTTTCTTTCCCTTTAAAAAAAAAAAAATCCCTATGCGTAGGGCTTCCGAATCCTTCCCTCCAGTAGCCAGCGCCGCAGAGCGAGCTCTTGGTTGGCTCCGAGCTCCGGATTGTTTAATAGAAAGATTTATATACTAACAGTATTATTTACTTTGGGAGGGGAGGTGGCAGTCTAAGCGTATGCTAATTAGCTGGAGATTTTTGGGGGGAGAGATGGGAGGTGGGTGGAAAAGGGGGTGGAATATCAATTTTTATTGCATCACCTGTCAGGAGTGTCCAATCAGCGTTGGCTTTAGGGGAATTAATTGATGAAGGTGTCTCCGGACGAGCTCACTTCACTCTGTCATTTGATTTGGAGCAAAAGCAGCGGCGGGAAGAGCGGCGGTGCGGCTCTTCTCGTCTTCCAGTCGCCCCCTTTCCTCCACATTCCTTTATCCTAGCTGGGCGAGGGGGGAAACGCAGCCAGCCAAAGGGCACAGGTAGCCGCCTGCCTCAGTCCCCTCCTGAAACATCGGGGCCAGCCGAGCTGATTTCCAGCCCTCCCCCCCCCACGGCAGTTTTCCAGGGCATGTTTCCTCCCCCCTTCATCTAAAGCTCTGGCTCGCTCGCTCTCTTTCTCTTTCTGCTGATTTCCCCCCCAAAGTTTGATCAGGAATAACAGGCTTTGTTCTTTTTCATTCAGCAGAATGCCTTGAGACCAATCCAGCACCTGGCTGAGGATTTTTATAGCTTTCTTTTCTCCTCCTCCCCCCCTCTTTTGGAGGGTGGTGTAGATTTTCGCCCCCTCCCTTCCTGCTGCTGCTGCTAGCCGTCCTCTGGGGCTGGGGAGCCCCGTCGGCCTCCCTTTTTATGCTCCCCCTGCCCCAATGCTGGGAATCATTTAAGACCCGCCATGGGAGACTTGAAGTCGGGCTTCGAGGAGGTGGACGGCGTGCGCCTCGGCTACCTGGTGATCCAGGGCAAGCAGATGTTCGCCCTCTCGCAGGTCTTCACGGATCTGCTGAAGAACATCCCGCGCACGACGGTGCACAAGCGCATGGACCACCTGAAAGTCAAGAAGCACCACTGCGACCTGGAGGAGCTGCGGAAGCTCAAAGCCATCAACTCCATCGCCTTCCACGCCGCCAAATGCACCCTCATCTCCCGCGAGGACGTGGAGGCTCTCTACACCTCGTGCAAGACCGAGCGGGTGCTCAGGACCAAGCGCCGGAGCCAAGGGCCGCCCCAAACCTCGCCCGGCCCGGACCCCTACGCGGCTTTCTGGAAAGACGGCGGCGCCAAACTTTGGCTGGGCTTGAATGGAGCCGCGGCTCACAAGAGGAAAGCGTGGCGGGCGGCGGCGGACTCGAGCGCCTTCCTACCGGCTTCGGATCTACCTCACTTTTGGAGGCCATCCCCCGGGCAGAGCTCGCCGGGACTGGCCCGATCGCCTCGCAAAGGGGCGGCAAACTATGAAACTGGCCCGCTGGGGCCCCGCTACGTCTCCCTGGCTTCGGAACCGGCTTACTTTCGGAGCCTGCTCTGCTCCAAGCACCCCCACTACTACTACCACTCCTCGGCCGCCATTGCCAGCCAGCCCAAGCTCGCCGCTGCAGCCGCCGCCGCCGCTGCCGCAGCTACCGGAGGCAGCCCGCTGACTCTGGGCTGCCGGGCCAAGCGGAAAAACGCCGCCGAAGGCCGCTTGCCGGGCGGCTGCGGGAGGCGCCTGCTGCTCTTGCCCCGCGCCTGCAAGCTCAAAGGCGCCGCCGCCGCTGCCGCTGCATCCCAGCGCCTGCCCGGCTTGAACGCTTTCCTGGCGCCGCCGCTGCCCCACCACCACCACCACCACCACCAGCCTTTCCTCGAGAGCTACAGCAGCGACTCCGAGTCCAGCTCCTACTCGGACCACGCGGCCAACGACTCCGACTTCTGTTCCAGTTTGTCCAGCACCAGCAATTCGGCTTCTTCGGAGGAGGAGGAAGAGGAGGAGGAGGAGGAGGAAGGCAGCTGCGCCTCGGATTCCAGCGAGCTGAGCTCCGACGAGGACGACGACGAGGACGAAGACGAGGAGGACGACGAGGACGACGAGGAGGAGAGCAGCCCGGAGTCGGATTCCAGCTCGGGCTCCAGCCAGGTGTCGGTGCAGAGCATCCGCTTCAGGCGCACCAGCTTCTGCAAGCCGCCCAGCCTGGCGCCCGCCGCCCACCTCTACCCCCCGCACCCGCACCCGCGCTGGGCCGGCCGCCAGGAGCCCCAGCGGCTCATCAAAGCCGAAGCCTCCGAGGAGGAGGACTGGAGCAGCAGGGCCGCCTGGGCCCCCAAGACCGAGCCCGGCCTGGGCTGCCTCCCGCCGCCGCCGGCCTTGTGCTTCGCCCAGCTCGGGCGGACCCCAGGAGGCTGCGATGGAGCCCTCTTGGCCGGCCGCTCTCCCTCCCCGCCTCCTGACCCTTCCGCCTGCCCGCCGCCCAGCCCAAAGAGCAGCCCGCCTTGGCCCCGGCCCAGGACAGCCCGCCCGCCCAGTCCTCCCCCGCCGCTGCCGGCAGAGAGCCCCCCCGCCGCCCCCAGGGAGCCCCCCCCCACAGCCGCCCAGCCGGATCGCCGGCCCTCCCCCTGCTCGGACTCTTCCGTCGCCCCAAGCCAGCCCCTGGGGGCTGCTGCTGCTGCTGCTGAATGCCCCGCTCCCCCCGCGCCTGCCCACTTCTTGCCTCTTGTGCCCCTTGCCCAGATCAAAGTGGAGGACAGCAGTGCCAACGCCGAGTACGGAGCCCTCCCGCTGCCCAGCCCGGGCCAGGCCCCACTCAAATGTGAAAGCAGCCCCGAGGAGCCCAAGCTGGAGGCCGACGGCGGGCCATCGCCCCCGGCCAGCCCCACGCGGCAGCCTCGGGAGGACCTGCTGCTGCCCGCCAAGGAAGACCCCGCCTGCACTGACGAGCCCCCCAGCCCCCCGCAGCCGGTCCCCCCCAGCCAGGCCCTCGCCGCGTGCACTTTAGGCGCTGCTGCTGCTGCTGCTGCCAAACCCGAGGATGGGGAATACAAATTTGGAGCCAGGGTGAGGAAAAACTACCGGACTTTGGTGCTGGGCAAGAGAGCCATCCTCCCCAGCTCAGACCCGCTCAAACCAAATCTGAAAACGGCCCGGAGCCCCCGGCCGCCCCCGGGGAAGCTCTTGGAGGCTCCCGATGGAACACTGGATGACTTGGCGGCTCTCAGCCGGCGCAAAAGGGTCGCCAGCACCGTCGCCTCGGCTGTCAAAAGGCCCTTTAACTTTATGGGCAATTTCCCCTGCCCGCCCTCCTTGGTGGTTGGCCTCGATGGAGATTTGTTGCCAGCCTACACCTTGAACACTGCCAAGGATGCCCAAGCACCTCCCAAGGCCCATCCTGTCTGGAAATGGCAGCTGGGCGGGTCAGCAATACCTCTTCCACCCAGCCACAAATTCAGGAAATTTCATTCATAAACGAGATTGAATGGGAACCCTACTTGGTTATTTACAACCCCACACCCCATCCTTCTTTTCCTTACATTTTTGAGAATCTACCCTGGATGGCTTCTCCCATGAAGATCCTATTTTTTTAATTGAAAAAAAAATTGTTGGGTGTGGGGTTTGGTGGGTTGTGTTTTTTTTGGAATCCTGATTTATCCTATTTTTAAGAAGACAAGAAATCGGATTACTATTTTCTTTGCCAAGAAAACAACGGGGGGGGGGAGGGGAAGGGAGGTCTAACATTCCACAGACTACTTCAGGCAAAAGACTCGAGTTTATTTTAAAAAGTTTTTTTTTAAAGAAACTCAGTGAAATCTGCTAAAGCTGGAACACTTTACTGTCACAAAATGCTGATAATGCACCCGGTACCTCAATTCAACTGCTACGAATAAATATTTGGAAAAGGTTGAATGATAACAATTTGAACGAGCCATTAATATGTATGCACTAGATTTCAGACCTAGAAATCTAAACGTTCAATTCCGTTCCAGTTTGGTCAGTGAAGAGGTTTGCACAGTGAGGATTCACTATAATCGGGGTGGGGGGAGAAGTCTACTTTGTTGTCAGGTCTAGGGTCTCTTTTTCTGTTCTGCTCCCACCCTACCCCACCCCCGCCCCTTGTCTTTTTCCACAAAAGCAATCCCACTCCCGCGTTTATCAAATGTTGGTAGCGGGTGTGTGGCTTTCCAACACTGGGAAAGTTGCCTCGTCGGCCTACTCAATCCATGTCTATTGGAAGGCGGGAAAAAAAGGTGTCATACAGAAAAGAAACCTCAGCAACCAACCACGCCAGCCTGGGACAACCACCCTTTGCAAAGGAGAAGTCCTCAGGCTGGCCACTGGTGTCATATCGGCTACAGTAGGCAATCCAGCCTGTCTCACGGCTCAGTCCCGTGCACCTTGGCTTGGGAAGCCCCTGTGAATTCAGCTGAGGCCTGCTCCCAAGGAAGTGTGCATAGGGACTGCAGCTTGAAAATCATTGGGGGTTGTCGTGGAATTAGGTGGAGCCATATTCTATAGTCTCATGGAATTTCCACAAAACCTGGTCCTTCCAGATTTGGGGGAAATCTTCCTTCTCTGGTTCCATTGGTGGGAATCAGAAGGAAACGAAGGGTTTTTTTTTAACCCCAACAGGGTAAATTAACAACAGAGGCCCCAGCAGAAAGAATATTCCCTAAGGAGAATCCCATACTCTTGGTGGCTGTTTTAGCACCCAAACTCAGGCGTTTAAACCCCAGGAGATGTCACTGTTTTTCTCTCTATCTCTGGAAACTTGACTCCCCTCATCTTTGTAGCAGGAGCATTTTTTTTACTGCACGTGACAATCAGAGGCAATTGTCTATATTTGCACTTAAATCTCGACATAGTTGAAACAGGCCGGCTTCTAGAGTCTAGCCTTTGGTAAGACATACCGGTGTAATATGTTGTGATAATGGAAGCAGTAAATCAAAATGATGGAAAAATTTGCACTGTTGGAAAAAGCATGCTTTAGCTTTATTTTCAATTAAAACACTGTTTTAAAAAATTAACGATTTCATACACTTATTGCAGGATTAACCATTGTTTTCCTGATTTGGGGTGTGTGTGCAGTGAGAGAGGATGTGTGTGCGGAAGGAATTATGCTTCCAAAGGTTGATTAGTGTTTCCTATAAAACTGTGATGAAAACAAACAAACAAACTTGCGGTAGTGGTCAATACTGATGGGGAGAAAGGCCGAAGGTCTTAGCAAAATTGTGGTAGATACACTTCCAAGCTGAAGGTTTGAGAAAAACGGGTCTTTAGAGGTGCTGAATCAGCATTTAACTCTTGTCTTCGCCTTTGCTACGAAGTTTTGATTTGAGCCCAGTTCGTCTCCCTAAATTAAAATTCTCATGGATTCCATCCATAGAGTAATTATTAGAGGATTTTTTTTCTGCATGACAAACAAACAAACAAAAATGATGTAATGTTTACCCTGGACCTCAGAAACAACACGTCCTAGGGAAATTCGCTTGCCATTGTGTGTGTATTTAAAATCTTGTGGTTTCTGTCCTTTTCATACCCTCCTTCTCACTCGTCTTTGTCTCTCAATGGACAGACATTAGTTAATTTCATATTCCCACAAAGAGCGGTTATCTTCTTTCTGCTCCAAGAATACCTGCTGCAAAGTATCCTTAGAAAGAATAGGATTTTAACGCGCCCCCTTCCCTTCTAATACACATTGCCCTTGTCGACTGGGTGCTGGCATGCCCTGCTCAAGTGCGACGGTCTCCAAAGGAGGGGAGAAATGCTGCCAGAGTCTTGGTTGTGTGTCTGGAGAGGCACCAATTACAGCCTTGTGTCATCCAAACAGGCTATCCCAGCCTCAGGCGTAACCACCCTCCCTCCCCCCTTCCTTCCTAAGCCGGGGCTTGGTTGCAAAAACCCTTCCTTGCCAAAACAGCCGTGGAAGAAGAGGCAAAGCTGCCAAGGCAGGTCTCTCCTTCCCCTGGGCCTAATGGACTCTCTGCGCCCATTTCCAAGTGGCCTCGACCACAGGGCTCACACGGTCAGAGCAATCCAGCTGACCTCTGAATCAAAAATGGCACGAAGCATTTGCAGAGTTTTCCAGAGGGCTGTGCTAGTATGTGTGCGTTCAGGCAGCCAGAAGCAAACGCTCCCCACCTTTAAACTCGGTGTCTTTTGAGACGTAAGGAATATGGTGCCTTGTTCTAACCTCGGCTTCACCAAATCACCCTTTGCAATTTCTAAGAGACGTGTGAAACATCCAGGCTTTTTTGTTGTTAATGACGTCGCTTTTCGGCCTACTCCCCCCTCTGAGTAAACCCGCACCGTGAAAATGCTCCCCTTTAAAAATGCACCAAAATAACCCAACCATTTTCTCACGAGTGGTCATCTACTTTGGTGCAAGCCGTGAAAAAATGTATTTGATTTTTGCTGGATAGGGGGCTGGAGAAGAGATATTCAGGGTTGCTATGTTGTCAAGAAAATGCAGAGAGAAAGAGGAGTGTCTCAGATTCTGCGAGGTGTTTCTCGGAGTACTGGTTAACCCGTCCAATTGATTAAGTGGACTAGAGTCGTTTTTAAAACCGTGATTTCGCAGCCCGCCCTTGCTTCAGAGCAATCCTGTTCATTCACTGCCATCCTCTGGATTACACAGTTTGCGGATTGTAGTCCCCACTATGGAGCCGTTTAGTTCAGATATGCCTCTTTGTTCACAATCTATCTCTTCCCAATAATGTCTTAGTACCCAAGCAGAGGACATACCCGATCCCCACCCCGAAATACTCGTGTGAAGGTATCCCACATCTCATTGTCTAAACTGCCACAGCTTGGGGGCCAAAACAAACAAACAAGCAGAAAAATCTGCCCTCCCACTAAACCCAAATAAACACCCAAGACAATGGTGGCTGGGGTTTCAAGGGTAGGCCAGAGGCTTCTCTGCAATTCCAGGTTACTAAGAAATATATAGAGGAGAAATGTTGCCCCCCTCCTGAAGACAAAGAGAATGTTGGACTATATATCTAGCATTCAAAAGGGAACATGTGTAAATGCCTTTCAGCAAAACCAGGTCTATTGGCTGAAATGATGTAACACTCAGTTTACAACCCTTTCTTTGAAAAGCGATTGTTTCTACTAGTCCTTACTTGACCACAGTGGTATGTCAGCGCTTATCTGAGTGTATTTACCACACACACACACACAAGAATGTATATTCTGTCTTGTGTGTCTGTGTGTGTTTGTATAGGTGTGTACATCCATACGCACATATATCATACGCACCTATCATGTATGTGTATCATACATATATATGTAGTGTCACTGGTGGTGGTTACTTCTAAACACAACTATGCAACAATAAAAGGAAGCTGGTGATGTCTGATCCATGAAACGGTTGTTCAGTCATTTTCTTAGTGGCTTTCGAAATCCCCCCCCTCCCCATTGAATTTGGGTGCCAATAAATTTTACCTTCCTGCAGAAAGAAGAGCTATAGGATCATATTTTGGTTTCACTTTACATGTGTTAGAAGAGTTGTGTTCGAAAATGGCTTTTCGGAGAGCCAGAGATAGCACAGGAAGCGCTGCTCGCTGTGGTTTTTTACAGTTAAGATGGCTTGGGGGGGGGGGGGTTAATGATTCAGCTGCAAATCTGTTGGGGTGGCAAAAACTTTAATAAAAGAGTAGAGAGGCTCCTAGAACCATTTTCCTTTTCCAATAGCAGGAATACAAAGGCGGGAATCTACCTTGCTAAATCGCCCTTGCAAACATCAGGCTTGGCCAAATCTCCTCTTAGGGATTCCAACAAAAAAACGTGTTTAAAGAAAATACGATTGAAGGGGAAATCTAACGGTGATCACAGCCTTTGTTGATCAAGGATTTCTTTTTTGTCTTGTTTGCTAATATCCAAAGATTTGTATGCAGGCAAAAATAATGCAAAATATAAATTATTGACATCCCTGTATGTTGCAATTTGTGTGAATGTGTGCTTGTGTGTGCCTATTCCGATATAATTATTTGCGTTGCCCTGGCTTCCCCCCTCCCCCTCCCCTCTCCTTTTCAATCTGAGGCGGCCTCACAAGCCCCAGCGTTAAAAGGCCCGAGATGTTTTGCATGAAGCTCTCACAATAGGGGTTGAGAGAATTGACAGTTTCAAAAACAAGGCGCCCTGTCCTTTCCAGATGCCGAGACCACCTCCCTCCTCCCCCCCTTCCCTTTTTTTGCACCTTCTCTCGCTGCTGGTGGCTTTAGGGTGCATTACAAATATATGACAACAGCTGTGTTTGTAAACAGGGCGAGTGGTAGGGGGAGTTCGTAGGGAGCCACAACGCAGTATTCACCCCCATCCCCCCCCCGCCTTTGCGAAAGTGTGCATGCTTGGGCCCCAATGTTCTGTTCCCAGTGGGGACGAAGCAGGAAGCGGATCTCTGCGAGGCATGGGTGTGTGTGTGTGTGTGTGTGTGTGCGCAGTGGCCAGGCAGGCCTGCGAGGCGTTGGTGGGGAGGGGGCTCGGGTCCGGTTCCCCCCCCCCCTCGTGCCGTTTTGGCCCGTCGCAGTGGCCGAAAGCCTCCCCCCCAGTCGCCATCTTGCGTGCTTGAAAACAAACTCATTGTGGTCTGCCGCCCCCGCTCGGCCTCTCCTTGTGTCTCGGGCCTTTCTCTTCCTCTTTTCTTTCTCCCTCGCCCTGAATGTGTGACCAACTCATTAGGCGAAGCGGAAGGGCCGCGCTAAGGAGCCGTCCCGGAGACCCACTCCAAGGTGGCCTTTCTGCGGCCGAAGGCCCTGCCGGGCCCCACTTGGGCCTGGGCTCTCCAAGCCGGCCCTTTTGTCTCCTTCCCCCTCTCGAGCTTCTCCCAGGCCGCGGGGCCTTTCTCCTGACTAGGCCTCACTCCGGCAATTTTTGTTTTCCGGGTCGCGCGTCAGGGAAGGCCGCGGAACTGAAAGGGCCCCTCTGCTCTCCTCTCTCCCTCCACACACACCCCGCCCCCCGAATATACCTCCAGCGGGCTCCCAGTGGATTTCGGCTTCGCTGAACCGAAACGCGGGGCGGGGGGGAGCTCCCAGATAAATAAATCGCCAGCCCTGGAGGGCAAAGCGCCTCTTTCTTTTGAAGGCCGCGAGCGGTGGGCAGCCAACTCCCGCCGAAGGCCGGAGCCCTTTCAGGCAGGCCTTCCTGCGCAATCCTCTCCATGTCAGTATGATGCGGTGCCATAGGATTGCGCCGTTCATTTGAGTTCCGGGACATATTTCCAGTGCCAAAGTTCATCCGGGCTCAGAGCCTGTTGCCCTCCCCAGAGAATATCCGCGACCAGCCCTGCCGAGCTCGGGTTTGGGGCAGGGTTCCCAGGTCAAAGAACAGGACTCTCAGGGAGGCTTTAGAATGTGGGAAATGAAACGCTGCTTTGCAGGTTTGGGATTCGGAATCTACCCTCCCCCCCCCCCCAAAAAAAAGCGGTTTTAGGAGGCAAAATAAAATAAGGAGGCGAGGTTCCCTGGGGTTTCCACTCTACCACTTAAAATCCTCGCAGAGAAACAGAGATGTGTGTGTGAGAGAGAGAGAGAGAAGGGGGGAGGGGAGCGAAGTCCTCCCGGATGGCCAGTTGTGGCGACAGCTTCAGCCGAAAAGTGCACCCTGGTTGTTTACTTTGGTGTTGGAGAATGCACTGGGCGGCTGTAAAGTGTGTGAAATTACGCACCAGTCTCTTAAAGAGTGCCTAATTTCTAGTAAATAGCGGGGCCTTTGTCAATGGCTTTATTATGTTGTTTCTTGTTAATTGTTGAGAAAATCCCCATTGTGGCGTGTGAATGGCTTTATGAGCTAACCTGGTCAGTGGTGCAATCAGAGGGCAGTAAATGGCCGCCTTGTTGAAAGCAGCCTGGAACAGCCAAGGCTGGGATCGGCCATGGCCGAGCTGCAGTAGAAACTAGATTAATACTCTGTCCCCCCCACCCCCACCCCACTCCACTGGAGGTGCGATTTCCTTCCCATTACACGCAGGCTCGAGTTTTTCTGATCTGAAGGGGCATCTGTTATTTTCAGGGAATGTTTCTACAATGCCATAAGGATGTCTCTGGATTCAGTTTGGGTAGGTGCTCCCTTTGGCAGCACACATGCTAAAATCGGAAGCTTGGGTGGAGAAGAGAATCAACAATTTAGCTTTGGCGACCATGGATGAAACTACATCTTTAGCTCCCCCTCCCCCACAGTTGTTTTGTTTGGAAGTAAATCCTGTGTATTTCCTTTGCGCCTAAATTGTCTGGAAATCAAGAAGATTTACATTAACGTGTGTAGAACAGACATGTAAATGGTGGAGAAAGTAATTCGGAGCCAATTCTGTCAGTCGTCAGCGGGAAATGGAGGCTGGCTAAGAGCAAAAGCTCAGCTTAGACTGTTCCTGAGTTCAAAATGTTGCGTAGTCTACATAAGCAGGGGATTTAAACCAATAATATCTCGGTGCTGTGCAGTCTTTGGAAGGCTCCCGAAAGCGCGGGGCTTCTGCATTTCAAAGGAAAGAGACCTCAGATTTCAGTGAGAGAAACCCGAAGAACTATGAAATGGGGCAGGAGGAAAACCCACGTGTGTCTTTGATTTCTCCTCTTTGTTACAACTAGCAACAAACGCCCCTCTAGAAGAGGGGGGAGGCTAGCAGCAAACGCCTTCGGGAGAGAGCAAAACAGCGCCTGTGGAAAAGGAAAAACAGAAAAGAATCTGAAGAGTGATCTGGAGAACGCGATGTTCTCGACTCAGAATTCAATTCGTCTTGCTCTTGGCAACCGAAAAAATTGGTTTCAATTTTTTCTTTTAAAAAACCTCACGTCAAAAAACACCACAGGGGAAAAAAAAGAATGTTAGAAAGTAAAGGAGGGTGGGATGCCTGAAACCTCCAGCCAGGAGGACGGCCCCAGCGAGATCTCGGTGAGGCTGCTAAAGCGAGACCTTTTCACTGGCTCGGGCTTTCAGAGGAAAAGGAAAAGCCACTCGGCTCGGCGCAGCAACTGAGCTCGGCGCGCGGTTTGAGCAGCTCTCTGGGCGCACGTGTGTGTCTGTATATTCTAAAACGGGCTGTGATGAAATGTTAATTCCACCCCCAACTTCGGCTGGCCTCGTCCACCTGGCTGCAGAGCCTCTCTCGCGCTCTCCCCGGGATTTTTGGCACAGGCCCGGCTGACGACCGACAGCTTTGAAATCCCTTCGCTCGGCTGCAGCTCCTGCTCTTCCGGGCTGAGCGGGTAGGCCTGCAAGTCCTCGGCTTGGGAGGTGCTGCGGAGAGAGAGGGAAAACGCTGCTCGCTGCCGGCTGCCTTAAGTTTATCTACTCGGCGTTGGTTTTCCCTGGTCAGTTGCGATTCTCATGTGGTCTAAAAGCCCTCAAAGGTGCTTTCCCAGGAAACTGCTTTAGGATCAGGGTTCCCCGAGGAAAATTAAGTCCCTGGGAAGTCACGGGGAAATAATCATACACGAAGTCCACTTTTTATCTCCCCCCCCCCTCTTATTACTCCGCGGGAGAATCTTAGGGCAGTGTAGTCCATCCCATTTGCCTCGAAACAGGAACATCAAGCTGCATTGGGTGCCCTCGCCTCCCCCCTCCCCAACCGATTCGGCAGAAACTTCCCTTGGAAAGCAAGCCTCGAAGCACTGAGAGATAAACTATTCCATTTAAACTGTCGCTGGGGTCAGTTCACATCCCCCCCACCCGCGTTTCAAACAGCCACCCCCTTTCTCTTTTCTTTTTATGCTCAAGCAAACAGGCAGGGAAAGCCCCCTATTTAGAATTCTGTCCATCCCAAAGAAAGATCTCTTCCCGACTGAAGCATCGCTGAGAAGCTGGCCTGCTCACTTTTCACCATCACCACTGGCTGAGGCTGCTTCTGATTAGGCAGTTTCCCCAGAATGTTAAGATTTTTTGGGGTTAAATCCCATTTAATTACTATAGATCAGCAATTCAAGCAGATAACCTTTGGGGTTTTCTGCCTTCAAACAACTAACAATAATTTGGTGGTAGTGGGGCATTATCCATACTGCTCTGAGTAACAGAGGTCTCCTGTACCTTCTCTTTCTGAGTTCTGCGTGCTCGGAGAGTTTAAAATCATGATCCCCTGTTCAAAGATTTGGAGGTAAGCCACACTGCAAACACTGGGCCCTCTTTTCAAGCAAATCTGTTTAGGAAAATGGTAGAAGGAGAGAAGGAATAATTTTTTTCTAAAAGTGCCCAGTACATCTTTTTTTGTTTTCTTCTTCCTTTTTAAAAACTTGCTTTCCAGTTGCACAAAACGCTTCCTTAGGAAGTTTTGCTAAAGCATAAACTTTACAGCACAGACTGGCTTCCTATTCCTATGATAGAGTGACCAACGGTATTCGGTTTTGTTGAGGCCCAATCTAACTTATCTTAGAGATAAATGTCTTTTAAAAACTCATTTCCGTATACAGCACCGGGCAAAGGTGAATTGTGAAAACTTGCAGTTTAGTGTTTCATTGACAAACTTAGCCCAGTTTGTTTGGGATGGTTTGAAACTGTCCGTTTCCCACAAGTATGGCTTTTAAGTTGTCTCCCAATTGAGATAGCGAGACATTAACATTATTGATTGCTTATGGGGGAAATCCAAACTTTCTTTGTGTACTCGAAACGGAGCACATGTTGGCGCCACAGACCCTCGGAGCAAACCAGAAAAGCAGCTCGCTAGGTTCGACTTAACTACGGCTGACTCGCCGGGTCACCGAGGAGGAGAGGCTATTTGAATCAGATAAGAGAATCGTCCATACAATGTAGAAGCGGAAACTTTCCATTCCCCCCTTAAGAAATGAATGGGTTGATTGAATCCATTTCGATACCGGTTTGCTGCACCCTCCAAGATCTACTTTCTTGCAAATCTAGAGAAAGGAGATATCTCCAGAAAGTGACACAGAGTGTGGGAACTTCTCAGTTAACTTACTGGCTTGTCGCTGGTTTCTCAGGCACCAGCCTTTAACTCTCCCAGACAGAAGGTAGGAGAGAAGGCAGGGGGAAACTTCCTTCCTCAGTCGTTCCTTGTCTCTAAAACGCCGCCCTGCTTTTCATCCTTTTCCCTCCAAGAGCGAAGCGGATGCTCTCTAACGGCCTTCTATAATTGTGTATTTACAGGCAGCATAGAACTAACTAGCTCAGCCCTGTAAAATATATTCAAACCCAAACCAATCACCCTCTTCATTAACTGTATAAACCGGCAGGTTGTACCGTAAATACAAAATGCAACCACTTCCCAGGGGCGGCCACCACAGCCCGGCTTGGAACCAGCAGTCTTAAGATCGAACTGTTTCATCCAAGTTGTTGAAGGTCCTGACAGACTTTCGTATCTGAGTCGTGGGATGGCTTCAGCCGCTGTCTTTCTTCCACGGTTGTATTTTGTCGTTCTTCACCTGGGTGACCTGTGGAAAGCAGCTTCTCTCGATCAAGTTACCTATGCGATAAACAAAGAATGTGATCCTGGTAGCCTTGCTTTGGTGAGAAGGAAATGTTTAAAGGGAAAAATAAGAACCACATATAAAAGATACACCTTTACCGCAAACCAAAAGGCTTCTTTTACAGGCCTTGCCTATACCAAGCCTTCCTCCTCCACGTGGTCGGATTTGCATTAAAAGAAACGTTTCTTTTTTCTCTTTTTCTGGATTCATACATAGAATTGTATGCGTGTAATATTAGATCTTGTTTTCGGCTTTGCTCTGCAGTACAAGGTGACCCACTTCTGTCCCGGGAGACTGGGCCTGCCGGCCTCCCTTTGTAACAAAACTAGCTCTTCACACACTCCTCTGCTGGATGCAGCTTCATGCACTTGAGGAAGTGGGCTCTGGGGGGCCTGGCTAGCCCGAACTCCGGCCGCCATCAATTCCGTATTTCTTAGAGCGCCACAAACAAGCTTCTTAAATTCGTAGGCTGCAAGGGGCAATTCGGGATCTGTGGCATATCAAATAATATCCCGAGAGTTGGCTCATCCTAGTCTATAGAGAGAGATAATGCTTGTGACCCAGGCGCCTGCTGGCTTTTGATGGGAACGGACTGAAAAGTTTCCCTTCGCATGGCTTTCCCAGAACGTTCCCTCGGCAGCCACGCTTCATACTCGGTCCGGTATTTCTTCCCTTTCGGAGGGGGCTAGAAGCCCCACGTGGCTTCAAGAGCAGGGGGCTGCTGGAGACCCACCACCTTTCCTCCTGGCGAGCTTGTCGCTTTCGCTGGGCTGGTTGGCGGCCTTGGAGTACACAAAAAAGGCTGGGATCTCCTCCCATCAGCAATCGGTGATGTCCAAGTCTTGGCCCAGACTGCGAGAATGAGGATTTAAAACGTCGAAGGATCCCCAGCAGCAATCCAGAGAGAAGGAGGGCGAGGGGGAGGGCCCTGGGTGTGGAGCAGGCTGGGAGCACCTTCAGTCTCTCCCCCTCCACCAAAGCAAAAGTGCCACATAGGCTTCCTTAGGTGGCCTCAACTCTTACTAAACGTGGCCCAACTCAAAGGGGTGGCCAGTGGGGAACAGTGTTTCCTCTAAGCTGAGTTAATGTGAGCAAAGCTTACAGGTTTTTAGCCTTAAGGCCACACATTTTTGTCTTCGCTCAGGAAAAATGGCTCCAAAGCAAACTAATTTATGTAGTAGCTCACAACGTTAAGCCAGTAGCTCACAAAGTAGAATTTCGACGTTACAGTTTACACGGAGTATTGGTGGGGAATCTCTATCCGCTGGGGAATATCACAGAACCTGATAGGGTCTTTTTCAAATGGCATCTCTTTTGTAACAATCCCAGTCCTTGCCACTTTTACACAGAAGTAAGATATTTGTAGTCAGTGTGGAATTTTGTAAATATTTTAGAGGTATGTAAATTGTTTTCCTGATCCTTTCCCGGGATACTTTCTTTAACCTTTCTTCCAAAGTCTTTGTACCTGTCGTACTCCTAACAGTGGTAGTAGTAATATGAATACTAATAGTAATATGAACAGATGGGATGATTTGGGATAGGATAGCCTGATCTTACTAACTGTACCACACAGAAGCAAGCTTCTCTAAAATCAACAGAACTTCAGTGTCACTTGGAATGGCAATATTTAACAGAAGTAGTTCTAAAAATAAAAATCTCAAATGGGATTTTTTTTTAAAGTCTCATTGAAGAATCTGACCCTCTGAGGTCAACAGAGTTTAACTGCAAGATATGTGCTTGAGGTCAGGGTGTCAAGCCAGGAGAAATGGGAGAGAATTTAGGGAGGCCAGGATGGATCGGAGTCCCTGTTTGGTCTTTTAGCCTAGTGGCAGTTGAGAAGGTGGGTCTCACTTTGACACTTTGCTTTTTGCTGGTTCTCCTGGTTTAAGACCTACTTTGTCTGTGCTATTTCCGTTCATTAACTAAAACGAATTAAATTAAGTAAAATTAAAAGCTTAGATTAGTAAAAACATTCAGGGAGCAAGGGGAGGGGCAGACAAGCGAACTAAAACTCCAGGTTTTCTGTGAGCTCATATACTAACTTTTTTTTTAAAGGCAGAATGCAACATCCACATTTCCCTGAATCTTACATAGCGAAATTAAGCCGTGTGCAATACCTAGGCTGCGATCACACACACTTAATAATGTGCTTTCAATCCACTTTCAATGTACTTTCCAACTGGATTTTGCCTGTTCAGACAGTAAAATCCGGTTGGAAAGTGCGCCAAAAGTGGGTTGAAAGGGCAGTATTTAGTGTGTGTGATCACAACCCCTAGCTTCTCCTCCCTCTTAAAACCACCCAAATGTGAATGTGCATTGCTTTGCCCACCTCACCTCTCCACAGCTTGGAAACGTTTGAGTCTCCTCCTAACACTTATTCCTTATGCATATCTTACACACATCTTCTCTTGTTGCTGTAGCGCAGGGCACAATAGTATTTTAAATACAAGTCTGCTCCCCAAGTGGAGGTGTTTTTCTACTCTGAAAACATTTCTTTTTTGGGGGGGGGGGGGGAGGGTGTGTAATCCCAAAAGCAAGAGGTCAACGCGCAAATACCCCACTGGATTAGAAGGTTATGAGACAGGTCACTCACTGTGGCATGCCCAAGGAAAAAACGGCGGGGGGGGGAGGCGGAATGGAAGCAGGCTGTTTTGGTGAGGGCTGTCTTCGTTTGGCCAAAGCCAAGCGAATTTGCTCGGCAAGGGGCTTGCTCAGGATCGGCCGTGGCCGAACACGTTTCCTGTAAAGGTTTCCCTAGGGGGAGCCGCCGGCTTTGCGGCGAAACGTGCCGGGGATCTCTGCTTCAGTGGCAGGGACCAGTCGCCCGAGCGAGGGCTTCCTAGGAGGAGAGAGAGAGAGAGCTCGTGTGCCTGACCCGCATTTTCCTCTTAATCCCATTTGCTCAGCGGCAAGTCCCCCTGGATTTCAACGGGACGGGTTCCCAGGTAAGCTGCCTCTTGGACTCGCCGCTCATCTTCCGGCTGCTGCTGCTGCTGTGTCTTCCCTCCTGCCTAAGCGGCTCCTCTTCCTTCGCAACGGATCGGGAAAAGGGGAAGCCCGAAGACAGGAGAGGACGGCTGCTCGGAGCTGTGGCGCACAGCGCGCCGGGCAAGTGGCGGAGCCAAGGCAGGCAGGCGGGAAGGAAGGAAAGTCTCCCGGGAAGAAATGCAACATTGCCGCGATCGAAGCCCCTCTCCCCACCGAGGCGCGGGTTCCAACGCCCCTTCCGTTCCACGCACCAGCCCCCCCTCCACCTCGGAGCGATTGGGGGAATTGGGGGGGGGGTTGCTTTGTGGATAGGGAGTCTCTGCGGAGGGGGGGGAGGGGAGAAGGGGTTCCGACTGGGTCAGGGGGAGAGTCGGGCGAGCCTCTTGGAAGCCTCCAGATATCGGTTCAGGCTGCAGCCCGAGCGACTCGCGGCCTCTCCTGGGCGCTGTTTTTCCAGGGAGAAAGGCGGATTAAACCACGGGGAGAGGGAGGAGATCCCAGCCTGCCTGCCCCCTCTCGGCTCCCTCTGGGTTTCGGCTGGAGCCAAACAGATGGCTCTGCGCCGTCCCCTGGGCTGCTGCTGGGCCGCGCGTGTGGCTTCTACATACCTGGCAGCTGATCTGACCCCGGGGGAGGGGGGTGAGTGGGTGGGGGTGGAGAGAGGCGGGAAAAAAGAGGGTGCTGGATCGCCTGGAAGGAACTAGCGTCAAGGCTCCGCCTCCTCCGATGTAGCACGGAGGGAAGGAAACTGAGGCAGCCGTCGCTCATGCTAAATAATGCAGTTTCAATCCACTTCCAATGCACTTTCCAAATGGGTTTTACTGTGTGAAGTGGCAGAATCCAGTTTGAAAGTGCATTGCAAGCGGATTGAAACAGCGTTATTTAGCACGTTATTGCAGCCTGAGCCAGTGCAGAATGCAGGTTGGTTCACTGGTTAGAGGATCACACAGTCAGCCACAACTCTGCTCTGTCTTGCTGGGTAGTGCAGACAGCTTCTGTCCTTAGAAAAAGATTCTGCCAGGATTTTTTCAAGAGGTTGCCCCCTCCTAGGCCCTCTGACTTGCTCCCCAGCTGCTGAGTCTCTGCCCCGGATTGAATATAAAACCCAACAGTTTCAGAGGCAGGGGTTTTTTCTTCAGTTTGTGCCTCAGATCCTTTCGGTGCTCCAAATAGTCAATGTTAAGATCTAAAATGCAGCACCCCCTGCCTAAAACATTAGTGCACTTCTCTGGAGGATGTTCCCCCCGTCCCATCCCATGCGCCTGAAGCAGGAGGAACGATCGTGGTGGTTCAGTGGTGAGAGAAACGCTCCCTACCAACTGACTGAGCTCTCTCTGGCTGAGTTTCCCTGAGAATTTCTCGGAGGGTGAAAACTGCAAAGAGAGAAGCTGAGACTAACCCGGCCACGGGGCCGGCGACCCAGTCAGCCGGGATTGAGGTTGCTGTTCTGCTCTCCTTCATTGCATGTCTCCTCCCCACAGCACCCCAGATCCATGGGGCTCTGCCCTGGAACCCTGTTTGGCGCCGGCAGGAGAAGCAGCGGGAGGCGACGAGAGCGGATCGGGGCGACCTTTTGCCGCAGGAACAAAGCGAGGCCAATTAAAACGGGCCCACAAAGCCATACGGAGCTCCCTCCCAGCGCCTGACATTGTCCTAACCCCGGCCGCAGCAGACCGCCTGGGCTTGAAATCAGCATGCCGAGGGCGGGGGAGGGGAGGGGAGGGGAGGGGAGGGGGCGCAGCGCGTGTGAGTGAACCAGGGAGGAAGGGGAAAGGAGCCGAGACCGGAGGACGGACGGAAGGCGAAAACATCTGCCAGCTCCCATGCTTGCCCCGCCATACCTCCTCCCCAGTTTGCTGCTGCCACTCGCTCCTGGCAAGCCTGTGCCCCCTTCGACCCCCTGCGTCAGCCCCACGGAGCGAGAGAGGGATCGAGTAGCGACGTGTTCTCTAATCCGCCTTAAGTGATTTCGAGCAACTCTGGACAGCGTCAGAATTTCAGGCCTGGCAGCCCAGCCAGCTGATGACCTAAGGGGGCCCGGCGGGCCGAGTGGGGTGAGTGGGAAGGAACAGACGTGGTGCCGCGCTGGGGTTCTTCTTCCCCAGTTGCCTTGGCTCAAGCACTGCTGCTGTTCCCCGCTTGACGACTGCTGCAGCTGCTCAGGGTTGCAGGCGGGGGCTGGAGGCGGCTCAGAACTGTGGCACACCCGCCCTCCCCTACCAATGCTGTTACTGCCCAAGCGCCTTCTGATCACGGTGCAGGAAGCAGACACCACAGCTGAGACTGGTTTAAGGCAAGAAGATGCGTCCTGTTTCACTACCTGGGGGACTCCAAGCATCCTCTTCCTTTCCCCCGCCTCCCTCTCCCCCCTCTCCCTCCCCTTCTCTCTCCCTCCCTCTCTACCTTCTCTCCCTCCCCCTCTCCCTCTCTCCCCTCTCTTCCTCCTTCTCTCTCCCTCCCTCTCTCCCCCCCTCTCTCTTTCCCTCTCCACCTCTCTCCCTCCCTCTCCCTCTCTGGCCCCCTCTCCCTCCCCCTATCTCTCCCTCCCTCCCTCTCTCCTGCCCTCTCTCTTTCCCTCTCCCTCCCTCCCTCTCCCCTCCCCCCTCTCTTCCTCTCTCCCTCTCTCTTCCCCCTCTCCCTCTCTTCCCCCTCCCTCTCTTCCCGTCTCTCCCTCCCTCCCTCTCTCCCCTCTCTCTTTCCCTCTCCCTCCCTCTCTCCCCTCTCTCCCTCCCTCCCCCTCTCTCTCTCCTTCTCTTCCTCTCTCTTTCCCTCTCTCCCCTCCCTCCCCCTCTCTTCCTCTCTCCCTCTCTCTTTCCCCCCCTCTCTCTCCCTCCCTCTCTCTTTCTCTCCCCCCTCTTCCCCCCTCTATCTCTCACACACGCCACAGGTCCACAAAGAAGTGTAGTCATTTTCTCGGTATGAACAGCACCCCAAAATGTACTGTACTAATGTACGTACATAGAAATACCCCAAACCATACAGCCATACCTAGAGCTAAACCGGGGCCTTTCTGGTACAAACTGGCTCACCCCACTTCCTAAAACTGGCCATTTGTGAAACGCCGTAGAGAAACCGTATCCCCGGATGCTTACGATGGAGGAAGGCCCTGTTTGCCTCGGAGCTGGCCCCTGGTAAAGTCTACTCCACCCCTCCACCCTGTCCCATATTTGGGCCACTTGGTTTTTTGATCCCACTGTGTAGTTTTTATTTACTGTACTTAGGTGCAGGCCTACAGAGGACATGCCGGGTATTTGATGAAGTGGATCTAGTCTGCAAAAGTTGATGCCACCATTAATCTGTTTGTCTTTAAAGTGCCACGACTTCCCTCCCTCCCCCACTGCGAGGAGGGAGGCTAACACGGGGTTGCCTGTGGAATTCACAGCATTATTGCTGTTTATTTCGAGATGGTCATAAAAGAGGAAGTTGAGTGAGTAGGTTATAAAACTTACACAGACACACCACCCACAGCTAAGAGGCGGAGCTGGAAGAGCTTTATATCCAAGGGCAATGTTTACATACCCACGCTAACTTGAACAGAAGGCAAACATAAGCCAACCTCCTTAACTTCTGCCCATACCTTATTTCCTTCCGTATGGTGAGCGAGATGACCATACCTCTCCGTAAATGTCATGTTTTTATGGCTAGGATAACAGAATCGCTGTATTAAAAACAATTAATTATCTCACAGCACCTCACTTGGAAGGCACTTTATGAGCAATAATAATCAATGAGCAGGAATTTGCGCACCGGGATCAAACCTGACTTTAGTCGGGTAGGAAGCCCCCATCCCTCAACCCCCTTCCCCATCTATCATGACAGGAATGGTCTCCCTTCTGGGGTTGTTGAGAACTATGAGAATCCGATCCGAAGGAAAAAGGCGACCTACTTGGGGTTGCAAGCTCTGGGTGGGAAAATACCTGGAGATGTGGGGTGGAACCTGGAGAGTGTTTGCGGAGGGGAGAGACCTCATCAGGGTACAACGCCATAGAGTCCACCCTCAAAAGCAGCTATTTTCTGCAGGGGAACTGATTTCTGTAGTCTGTAGTTCACTTGTGATACCGGGAGATCTCCAGGCCTTACCTGGAGACGGACAACCCTAGAAATGAGAGAACAAGGCTTGCTAAAGGAACCCCGGCAAAAGAGAAGGGGGGGAGACATGGAGGACTAGAGGAAAGGGGGAAAATGCATCAAGAGACTCCTGACCATGTCAGCCGCACCTCGGCTTCTCCCACCAGGGTATCCAGGATATCCTGCGCTCCTCCTCCGCATGGCCTTCCCTTTCTCGCAGGTTCGAGCCCCATTAAACGTCCTTTTATCAGCAGCACCAGCTTAGGGGGCTTGCCCTGAATGGGAAGCCTCTCTGCTGGCGATTCTTGGCAGGGTCCCGGCGAAAGGAAGAGCCGCCCGGCCAGCTGGGGGAGGGACCCCGGTGGCCCCCGTGAAAGCAACCCCACCGCTACTTCGCCGGGCTGGCTTCACCTGTCAGGAGGCTCAGAGCCCGGCAGCCCTGACAAAGAGCCCGGTGGAGGCCCTGGCGGGGGCGCTTCAGGTTCACTGCTTCGCCTGTAGGCCTGCGGGAAACAGCAAATAAGCGCGAAAAGCGGCCCATTCTTGCCCAGGGCGATACAAGGCGGCGCGGAAGGCTGGGGCTCGCCAGGCCGGCCGCCCTCCCCTCCGCAAGGCTGACATCCAGCCCGCATAATCTCCAGAACAATTTCATTTCCTCCTCCCGCGCCCTCTCCGCTCGCTGAGCCAGCCGGGGAGGGGGGGCAGAGCACGAGCAAGGCCGGCGGGACGCCCAATCCCCCCCCCGCGCAAGGGGGCAGGCAGGGAGGGGGACCGCAGGAAGCTCCCAGGGGAATCCGCCCCCCCCCCGGAAGACAACCCTCAGGCTCAAGTGGGATTCCGCCGAGCAGCAGCAGGCTCGGAAGGCTCCCATTGCCTTTGAGGAAAGTGGAAGGCACGCCTCCTCCTGAGTCAGCCCCATGGAGCACGCTGGGGTTGACTGGCAGGAAATCTACCGACTTAGTGCCGGGCAGACACTATACACACACACACACACACACATATGGGACTGACGACACGACTGACTGAGCCTCATTGGTTTCATTAGGACACAGATGCTATCGGAGCCTCTGCATCTTTCCTCGAAAGTAAATCCCACTGCCATTCAGCAGAATTTAAGCCTAGGACGGCTCCTCTTTAAGGACAGGCTCCTCTCCTCCAACAGAAATCAGCCTGCCCTGCCCTAGGACGGAGTGATTCACTTTTGGTGGATCGTGGCCTTATCTTTTCAAAGGCGGCGGAGAGGAAGGGGAATTCTTTCCTTGTAAGGCGACCACTCCAGCCTTGGGTGGAAAAAACCAAAACAAAACCCACTAAATGCAGAGATCGATTTAATGCTAAACTAGGCCTCAGCATCCTGGAGTTCACTTTAGGAAAATAAAAGGGAAAAACAGTTTCCCGATCTCTTCCCTCCCCTCCTTTCCATTAATAGAACTTGGCAACCAGCAACAAATGCAGGGCATTAGAGAAATGAAGAGACAAAAAGCGTTTGGACTGGGGAGAGAGAGAGAGAGAGAGAGAGAGAGAGAGAGAGAGAGAGAGAGAGAGAGAGAGAGAGAGAGAGCGCTCCTGTAGCCTGAAATTAACAAGAGATGTTACCATTCCTTGGAATTCTCATCTACATATCCCCTAAAAGGTTAATATTTATTATTCCACTCAGATCTGCAGACTTCAAAGAGAGTAGGGAGATTCTTATGTCCCTCCTTCCTTCCTTTTACTGGTCTCATCCGCAATCAACGTGAGCATCAGATAAACACGAAGTATCTAAGGTCATAACTCCATGCCTACAGGGTTTATTTCAGGTAGTGTGTGCATATAAAAGGCAGAATAAGGAAACTGCTCCAGTTTGGAGGTAGGTTGCCCTCATTTCTTAAAAATTTGTAGGACCGAAGAGCTAGACCCTCGAAATTTCTCTGTTTATTTACTTTACGCTGGTATGATGTTATGATACTACTCACATTTATTTTGAACTGAGGAGCACAGGAATCCACGGGGTTTATCCGTGGTCAATTGTATTTATGGTTTGAGTGAACAGCTCTCATTAAATTGAAGTTATATTACCATAATTAGGTGTGATTAGGAATTCTAGAGCCACAGGACAGAAGCTGCCCGCTGGATTTCCTTGGAAGAAGGATGCCATATTGGAATGGATCCTGCCATCTGGAAACAGATTCTAGAAGTTATGTCTCCTTAATTCAGGCCTGAAAGCGATTCCTACCTTTTGTGTATAAAAGCTCTGATTTCAAAACTAGTTGGAGCTGAAAAGTTGTACTGATTACTTTTGGAGAAGCCCCTCTGGAATCAACAGACATTTTCTAGTTCGACTTCGGAGTAGATGGTTTATGGAATCTTGCCGCCTTTTAGAATGGATCATAGACCATTTTACTTTTAAAAAGGTCCGAATATCTTCAAGGAGGCTTTTTGGAAAAGACCATCCAGGGCTGAACCTCCCCCCACCCCCAGGCAGTGTTAGGGGGAAATTACAACAGCAACAATAACACAACCTAGTAATTAATTACATTAAACTAATGCATTATTAGTATTATATTTCTATTATTGCCACTATTGCAATTAAGCTGCTCTTTAGTATCCAGTACTATGCTATTAGGTTACTCCTTCTTATTTTGTTTGTACTCCTGTGTTGCATTCTGCCGAGTGAACATCCTGAAGAAGTGGGTCGAGAAATCCACCATGCGGTTACTGATCTTTAAGTTTCAGTAAGACTCTTCGCTGACCCACGATTATGCTGCTATGAGTTACTATTGAAGCTACTGTTTTGCTACAATTGAAATACCATTGAATTACTGTTGGCATTTGTAATATTCTACCATTATACTATGTTAGAAATTGTTATGCTACTGTTAGCTTTAGGATCAACTTTTAAAAACAGACCATGGAGTAGCGAAAATTCACTTTGACTAGTTGGAGACCTTTTTAGCTGCTTCTAATAAAGGTATTGTGCAGCTGTAGATGTTTGGATCTTTTTCACCCAGGGAGGAGAGAAGGGAATGTGGAGGCAAGAAGAGGTGAAGGGGTGACATAAGGACAAGGAGGAAGGGAAGAATCGCAGAGGCAAAAAGCGCTGGGCGAAGCTGCCTGAAATTGACCAGAATGTTCCCCTTTTCACATTTGACGAGGGAAGGAGGGGGTGGGTGGGGAGAGAGCTTTTGGGCAGCTTTCCCCAAGGCTTTAAATATTTGCAAAACGCAAGAGTTACATCATGTGTTATTTAGAAAGCCTCGTGTACTAATCCTCTCCGGAGAGCGGGGAGGGCATCAGGGAAGTGAGGCGAGCTTCTTCGGCAGCTTTCCAGCGACGAATCCGAGAAAGGTCTTTTACAGGCGACTCCTTTCATCGCGGAAACAGACATGTAACATCTATCTGAACAAATTAATTTTTTGACGGATTTATGGCATTCTCGCCTTTCAAGATACGCGCGGGGCTCTCCGGGGCTGTAATAAAGTCCAGAGAGAGAAGACGAAGCAGGAAAACCGTCCGACGACTGGCTGGCTAGGCGGAAAACCCTCCTCGGAATATTATCTGCCCAGCAAGAGCCGATGGCGCTAGGCGCGTTCTCGAGATAATGCCGGTATTCCGAATGAGCGATCAGAGAACTCCGGTATTGTTCAGGAAAATCAGGAAAATGAGAGGAAGGAGAATGACGTGGGAGGCGAACAATGGCATTTCTGAATCGGTTTGGGTGATTGACGTTTGGGGGGGCTTCGTGACTCTGGGGAATAAGACTCATTACCGTGAATACACCAAAACATCAAGGAAGATTAGAACCTTGGATCGTTCCAAAATCCCATTTCACTCTAAATGATTCTTCGGAGTGTGGTGACCTCAGGAAAATAAAATTCCTTTGCAAATATTCCGGGTTGAATTGGACCAAAAATTGAAATTAAAAGCTTTCTTTCTTTCTTTCTTTCTTTCTTTCTTTCTTTCTTTCTTTCTTTCTTTCTTTCTTTCTTTCTTTCTTTCTTTCTTTCTTTCTTTCTTTCTTTCTTTCTTTCTTTCTTTCTTTCTTTCTTTCTTTCTTTCTTTCTTTCTTTCTTTCTTTCTTTCTTTCTTTCTTTCCTGCCTAGATGTTCACCCTGATCCTGAAATACTATTTGTCATGACACTGAAATCCATGGATTTCATAACCCTTCACATACCCATCCTAAATAGATCCCATGGAAGTAAGAAAAATGGGATGTGCAGCGTGCAAAAAGATCGTGGGGGTAGAAGTCCTTACTATTGACAATTTAAAAAGAAAAAAAAAAGAATTTGCTCCTGCGACCCACCGCCTGCCCTCTGGATGAGCAGATTTTGGAGTTAATGCAGGAATCACACATTTTCAGAACAGGCCTATCCTGTAATTAGAGGGTGATTTCTAGGCAGCTTGGAAGGACAAATGCATTCAGCCTGACTGACATTTTGTAATTTGCAAAGCTCACTGCTTTCTGGTCAAGAGAAGACGATTTGTTTTGAGGGGCCAAGGAAGGAACTGTCAACGAAAGAAACAGGGAAAGAGCGAGGATGCATTTTCTAAAATGGAGGGGGGGGGGGTTCCTTCTGAATGGGTGGAATTAAACCAAAATTGGGAACTGCGACAAAGTTGGGAGGTGAGGTGCAAGAAAGATGGTCCTACTCAGAGCAGGGAAGCTCTTGTTAACTGACTGCAGAACCTGGATTCCAAGTCAAGATCCCATGAAGACAAGAGGCAGGGTTAAAATTAGTGGCCCTTGTTGGAACCACGTTTTAAACGGGACTTCATTCGGAACCTGTTAATTTCCAAGGAGGAGAGGAAACAAACGCATCCGAGTTTCAAACCAACTGCCTCATTGCCCCGGTTCAGCCATACAATGGCAATTATGAACCTGGCGGATGTTTCCAAGGCGCCTCGGATATCATCTTCATTTGGAGAAATCTTGTTGTTAATTAATCTGCTTCCTTCTCATTATTCACCAAAAATATGTAGCTATAGGGGTCGTGTCGTTAGAAAATTAAGATTATTGGAACCTGTCTGAGCTCTTTCTCTTACCCGCCCACACAGACAATCGCAGTCTAATTATTTTCTGAATTAATAGAGAAGGGCTATTTAACTCAGCATTAAAGTGCTGGAACAAAACGAACACCCGCCCTTGGTAGAGTGTCCAAGCGGGGATTCTGCGGGTGCGTCCAAGACTCGCCCTCCCCCCCCCCCCCATTATACACACACTGTTTTGCTAGCAGCTATTTGAGGACAGGAAGAGAGGCGGCCAGAAAAGAGATATCTGGCTCCAAGGAAGGAAGGAAGGAAGGAAGGAAGGAAGGAAGGAAGGAAGGAAGGAAGGAAGGAAGGAAGGAAGGAAGGAAGGAAGGAAGGAAGGAATCCTTTTTTTGAATAACTTTCTTGAGCTGATTCTCTCGTTCTGGTGCAACAGATTAACTGAAATTGAAATGAATCCAAGCAGGAATTTAACCTGAAACAGAGACAAGGAAGGTCTCTTTGGACTCCTGACATTTGCATGTAGGCATTCTTGAAGGCTTTAACTGTTACCTTCCCCTCATATACACTTTTAAAAGCCCCCCCCCCCCGAATCTAGGGGATTGCTCCCTTCAATCACTCCCAGGGCTGACTCCTTTCCTCTCCCGACCTCGATTTACCAAGTAAACACTTTTCTCCCCCTCTTCCCCCAAGAACCGTCCCATCCATCGGCATTCCCTAACCGCCCCTTGGTTCAGAAAGTATTAGTGAAAAATGCCATGCATTGCTAGGGGGGGATGTGGGGGCTGTCCTTCTTCCTTGCTCTCTCCTGATTAGAGGCATTTGTGAAAGCCCCCCAGTTTCACGAAAAGC
Organism: Heteronotia binoei; assembly: GCF_032191835.1. NCBI lineage: Eukaryota > Metazoa > Chordata > Lepidosauria > Squamata > Gekkonidae > Heteronotia > Heteronotia binoei. The sequence continues at coordinate 35,222,828 of NC_083232.1, forward strand.
CGCTCCCCCCTCCCATCCCTTTTAAATGAATGGGAAAGTTGTCCACTCAATGCAGGGGCTGCATTGCCCGCAACGTTCCGAAGCCCAAGAAGGTATCCGGAAACACAGCGCGGGGCTGCAGCCCCTCCTTGCAATGCATGCCAATCCCTCCAAGGTACGTTTGAGGTTGGAGCAAACTCAAATCAAAGCAACGTCTGAAAAGGAGGGGTCTTTGCAAGGTCGGGGTGGGTATTTGCTGCCCAGAACCGCCTTTCCTTTGCCGTAGAGAAACCTGCCTTCGTCCCCCAGGCCTGGCTCTGGAGCATCACAGCCATCGCGCCGCTTGTTCGGGGGAGCTTGAGGTCAAGGGAGGAACTCTCGTCGTGGACAGTCGCTGAGCGCCACCTGTCCTCCTGGATCGCGCGCCATCCCATCCCAGCGAGCCTGCTGCTTTGCAGAGCGAGGCGGCTTTCCAGAAAGCTGCCCGCCGGACCCCGAAGGATCTCGGTGGCAGTCCCTGAAGGCGAGCCAGCGCCATTGGCCGGAATGCGCCAGACTTGCGAGGAAGGATTCACGTGCACAGACTCGAGTGGCACAACTGCCTTCTTGGAAGTAAAACCCCAGAAGAAGCGACCTGGAGTACTTCCTGGGAGGGCTGCGTAAACCTTCTTATATGCAGGTGTCCTCGGGGAAGGGGTGCCGGAGGAGAACCGAAAGGGCGCCGAGGTCGGATGAGGACGGCTCCACTTGGATATTATGGAGCGAGGAAGAATGCTTACCATGCTTGGGGAATCCTCCAATCTCTTGATCCCTAGCTAGGATTGCCACCTCCAGGTTGGGAAATACCTGGAGATTTTTGGGTGGAACCTGAGCAGGGCAGGGGTTGAGGGACTTCAATAGGGCATATGCCATAGAGCTCACTCTCCAAAGCAGCCATTTTCCCCCAAGTGAACTGATCTCTGTCGCGTGGAGATTTCTAGCCACACCCTGGAGGCTGGCCATCCTATCCCCACAAAATTAGTCCCAACTTATTTGGGAGTCATGTTTTTGGATAGTCTTGTGGGGGGGAGTGTAGGAGGCCAGATCTGCGAGTTTGTAGCCAACTCCCCAACAAGATTTCATCGCACTAGGACAGCATGATCCTACTCGGAAGTAAGCTCTACTGTCTTCAGTGGAGCTTACTTTCAGATAAGTGTGCAGAAGAGGTCATAAATTCGGCAGGATCCTGTCCCTCTTTTTTAAAATAAGAAATTTCTGAGCGTGGATCATTTCAAAGAGGATTGTGTAGGAGAAACACCATCGAGTTTAAACGGAATTATACTTCCTGTAGCCGATTACAATAGTCTTCTTCCAACAGGTCCTTTTGAAAGAGGGAGACCGAGGGGCACAGCCGTGGGCTGAGATTTAGTACAAAACCACGGACTGCTCCCGGGTGTTTAGATTTATCGAATGCCACTGGTTAGAATACCACCGGTTTCAGTGCTTCCACGTAATTGGTTTAAGATGACGGCTTCGGGGAGAGCAAAATCCTAGCGACGCGTTGGCAGGCAGCGATCAGTTGATTGGAGGCACTGCGAGATCCCACTCGCGTTGGAAAAGGAACCCCCATCGAGCGCGGAGCTCAGCTCTGTGTGTGCAATTAACACTCTTGGTCTCCAAGGCACTGCAGAGGAGAAACGCGGACCTACAGTGCCCCCTGCAGGCCGTCTGGCTCATTAAGAACAAAAGGCTTTCTCTTAAAGGGGAAGCAGCTCTTAAGGTAGACCGGCCCAGAAGCTGAGCTCTACCTTTTCGTTTTCTTTTCTTTCGTCGTTTAAAATTCCCTTCTGTCTCCCAGCAGATCGTTTTCATTACAGCTCGACCGCGGTATTGATCCCCTACGGGAATCTACCCGTGTCTTTTTGATAGGAACGGATTTCCACCCCCCTCCCCTCCCCTCCTTTCCCCTTCCAATCACTAAATATCTGCGCTGTTTGCATTTCCCTCACTTTTTATTGCTCTAATATAGCACCTACGGTGTTTTTTTTTATTTTTTTGCTACAGGTTTTATTAACGTGGCTCAGTCAAGTTGCTTCTCTCCCAGGCTCTGCCCTTCAGTCTGATGTAAATGAACAAGGGCAAAAACAATAGTGCAGGGGCTACTTGGGAAGGAGGGCAGGGCAAGGGGACAGGCAGAGACCTGTCCCTAGAGGGAAAGGGGTCTTTGGCTTTTGCTTTAAAGGAGTGACTGTATAATGCTTTCTATTTATATGGCGCTTTAGACGGTTCAAAGCGTCCCGCATATATCATGGCAGCAATCCCTGCAACGTCCCTGCAAGGCAGTCCAGCACTAGTATCCTATCAATTTACCAAATGCGAGGGTGGGAAGGGGGGCGTGGTTTTCCCGGGGCCACTCGATGAGGCTCTCGCTGAAGCGGGATTTGAACCAGCACGTGCCATGGTTAGAGCTGGGGTTGCCAGCTCTGGGTTGGGAAATACCTGGAGATTTGAGGGGAGGGCGGGGTTGGGGGAGGAGAAGGATATCCTGCCTTAGAGTCCACCATCCAAAGCAGCCATTTTCTCCAGGGGAACTGATCTTGATCGTCTGGAGATCTCCAGAGGCCACCTGGAGGCTGGCAACCCTAGCCGCGCTCTGGGAGAACAGCCAGGTTGGAAGACCCTTCCTCCGCCACGGAAGCTGGCGGGCCGATCTGAGGCCAATCGCAGACGGTCGACCTGGCAGGGTTGTTGTCCTGGGGATCCAATGGAAGTGAGGACGATCCAGTGGAGGAAGAGGTGGCGGGCAATGGCCAGGCGTCTTCTTGGGGCGTCACATGGAATTCTCTGCTTGCTGCTGCCGAGGCCGATCCCCTCGGATCAGCTCTCTCCAGTCCTCCTGTTTGCTGGGCTCCCGGCCGGCATAGCCCCAGAAGGCTCGTCTGGAGGGTTTGGGCGACGAGGGGGGTAGGGACCGGGGCTGAGCCGGGGCGGGGGCGGGGAGCAGAGCGCACTTGTGTTTCTGAGGAGGGACTCTGGGGTGAAGACTTGCCGTGGCCTCGCCGGGGAGCGACCCTAAGCAGCGCCACCCACCGCCCGGGGTGCGCTTCTCCGCCTCGGCGTTCCCTCTCCCACCGGCGCGGGCAACCCCCGGGGCTTCCGCACCGCGCTCTTCTCCTTCCCCTACTCTCGCTTGCGCGCTCCACTGGCCCGCCGCGACGAGCCCCTCCGCCCCCCGTCTCTCGGTGGAAGAGCGCAGCTTTGGCTAGCGGGATGGAACTGCTGATGGGAACAGCCTGATGGGAACAGCAAGAAGCTCCAGGCTTCTTGCCCCGCCTGCCTCAAGGAGGAAACAGGGCCTCTGACACCGCGCAAAGCGCCTGTCCTGGAACAGAGCCTTCAGAAGGCTCCTCGGCCCGGGCTTTTGCGCAGGGCGAAAGCGGCAGTGTCGAAGCAGGGGGAGGAGTGGCGACATTGCCAGTGAGGCTGGACTCAGATCTCCCCAGAAGAAGAAACTAACCGAGGAGCGGGAAGAGAAAGAAGCTTCCCGAAGCGCGTTAAAAATGTCTCGTTGAGGTGCTGTCTCCTGCAGCCTGCCCTTCCCAGCACCCGGCGGTACTTAGTGGTCACGCAGCCCTTGCAGGGTTCAACTCTCTTCCCATCCGTTACATTCTGCTACTGCTGGTAGCAACCTTGTCAGGCGAGCCATTAGCTTCACCACCTAGTCGCTGGGAGTGTTCAAAGTGGCCTCTCCTAAAGCACCTAGAAAGACAAAGGTAGTGGAACACCTTCTTCTCTCAGCCAAGGCGCTACCTCCATTATTATTACTCTACATCATCCCAAATCTGTATTTGGCACTTTTTAATGTTGCTCTTTCCTGAAGGAGTTCAGGGCAGCGCAGCCCATTTCTCCCTTCTCCGGTATATCCTCACTAGAACCCTGTGAGGTAGCTCAGCCTCTCTCTCTCTCTCTCTCTCTCTCTCTCTCTCTCTCTCTCTCACACAAACACACACACGCTGGAGATCACTCAGTAAACGTCGTGGCAGAGTAGGGATTTGAACCTGGGGCCTCCCAAATCCTAGATCAGTACCCTGACTAGTACTCCAATCTGGCAACGGCAACAGCAGACGGACATCTTGCAATTTCTTTCTTGGGGCGGGGCCCTTGGACTTGCCTCTGTGACACTGCAAAGTGCCAGGCGTCTTGAGGGAAAGTGCCTTGAACCTTTAACAGAGGCTTAAAGGGATGTCATTTACCAAATACTATTACCCCCCCCCCCTGCATGCTATTTTAAGCTTCAGCTGCCCGTTTCCATACAGTAAAGCTCTACTTCAGGAACAAGACCTCTTTCTCCAGGTTGTAGGCAACCCCAGGAGGAGCGAACTTCCTCATAACAGTTTACACCCGTCTGCCTTATTCTACTCAAGCATTTTCCTCTTTAGTGCTTCGCGAAGAAGGGAGCATAACCTCCTGTGCTGACTGAAGGGATGCCTGAAGTAAATCGAAGTCATTTTAGTGACATTGACTTCCACATAGGCAGGTTTAGGATTTCAGCTGTACCGCATGAATGAGAAGGAGCAGCTCTGTGTTATTTAAGGTGACATTTCATCGTCACGCCAAGAAAGAGAATGCGGGTTTATTTGAGATTTTGTCTCCTTTGGAAATTAAGGAAGGCGATCGTTTTATTCTTAGGTTTTGGGTTGGATCCAACCAGCTTTTCTGCTGGTAAAAAAAGAAGGCAATGGTCTCCTGTGCGGGGTGTGTGTGTGTGTGGGATTGTATAAAGCGCGGTCAAGTCACAGCCGACTTATGGCGACCTCAGCAAGGGGTTTTCAAGGCAAGCGAGAAGCAGAGGTGGTTTGCCATGGCCTTCCTCTGCAGAGACTTCAGCGTCCGCGATCTGACGACTCTAACCTACAGAGTCGTGTGAACAAAAATTCTAATTCGTGAGCTACTGGCATTAAAGTTGTGAGCTGCTGCATAAATCAGTTTGCTCCGGGGTCATCCTTCCTGAGCTAAGACAAAAATGTGTGAGCTGGAGGCTAAAAATCTGTGCTCTAACTCATGCTAACTCAGCTTAGAGGGAACACTGCTGACGAGATCCATCTATATACCATGCCTCCTTTCCTCATGGGGGGAAGTCCTTACTGGGGAGAGAGAGGAAGGAAGGGAGGGGGGAGAGAGACTATTCTGGGGCTCAAGGGACCGCGGTGGACAAAAGCCCTGTGGGGATGGGAATTCAGTGAGATGAAGTGGGAAAAAAATGGCTGGATCCTTCGTGCTTGATGGAACCCGAGAGGCTCCGAAAAATCTTTCAGGTAAAATCTTTCAAATAACTGACCAGACCCTGTTTTAAGCGTTGCTCTTGTCTTGAGTCAGGGTTTTCTACAGTGTCGTTCCTCAAGGACTGGAAAAAATGTTTAGACAAGTGAACATTACTGGAAACCCCCCCCCCCTCCTTTTTGCCTCTTCCTTAGCTGGGTCAATAGGATTCTGTGAACTTGGGCAGATCATGAGAGGGAGGGCAGGAAGGGCTGCATCTGTGCTTCGTTCTCGTGGCCCTTTCTTACACGCCCAGGGAAAATGCTGATGGCCACTTCGGGGTCGGTCAGCAATTTTTCTCCAGCCCAGTTTGGACAGGGATCCTGGAGGGAGTTTTTGTTGGTTTCTTTTTTTGTCCTCTTCCTAGCATGAAGCAGGGTCACTGGGTGTGTGGGGGAGGGGGGGGGGAAGGCATTTGTGAATTTCCTGCATTGTGCAGGGGGTTGGACTAGATGACCCTGAAGATCCCTTCCAACTCTCTGACTGCATGAAGGAACAGGAGGCCAGGGAACACGCTTCATGGCACACTGGATCCAGGAGAGTCGTATTCTACGGTCAGCAGCCCGACCGGGGTTTCCTCCTCTCCTCTTTCGCCATGTAGAGCGCTGAGCGGGGAAGGGAAACCAGCGGGTTCAGGTCTTGCACTGCTTCTCAGGGCTGTGTTCCCGGGTGGGATTTTGAGGTCCGAATTGTAGGCAACATGAGTTTTCCGGGGGATTCATGATCCAGTTCAAATGCATTCCCAGTACACACTGTCAAATCAAGATTAAAAGCAGAAAAGTTCAAACACAAAGACAGTTGCAGGCCTAGTTAGACTTTTCTTGTGCTTCTTTTCTGATACGGTTGCCTTTTGTAGAGGGTTTCCTGGCTCGACTTCTCAGCCGCTTGGGCGCCAACAAGAGATAATGCAGAGTGGTTGCTCCTCAGGAACTTCTATGCCTCCTTTTTGCTGCAATCACACTCGAGGGAGATTCCTGGTTGCGAGAAGACCTGGCACGTTAGTTGGGCTTATGTAGGCACAAGTTCAATTTGTGCTCCCCCAGTTATGTTCATGATTTGATTAGGAGCTTAAGACGATGAAAGTGAGATAAAGATTTATTGGCTGACCAGCGGCTTGATTCTTCAGCTCTGTGGATCTTCCTCCTTCTGAGTAAATATGCGCAGAGTTGGGCTGCATATCTTCCCAGGCAACTGCTTGCGCAACATCAGAATCTTCGCTCAGGCTGAATTTCCGGACACACTTAGCAGCGGGGAGTCAGATCCCGCTGGAATAAGAGGATCTCGCTTTGCAGCAAACTTGGCCAGAACTGCAGTATCCGAAGTCCACTTTCAGGCACTGGCATTCCGAGGAGCAGCAGAATTGAAGAAGGCCTTTTCCGAGGGGGTTGGAGAGAGCCGGGGCTGTCTTGCAGAAGTTTAGCTGCAAGAAAGAGAAGAACAAGGCGAGAGATGCCAGAGGGCACCGACTTGAAAGCTGAGAGTGGCCTTGTGAAATAAAGGGCCGAAAGCAGCCTGCAGCCCTGGAGCAGTTCCGAAACTTCGCTCCGCCGGCATCGTCTCTCTGCCCTTTCGGTCCCAGTGAAGCTGCGTTTCCGAGCCACAGAAATATCAGCTGTTTCTTCTGTGCTTTCCTGGAACTGTTAAAAAAAGAGCCCTGCTGCGGATGGGAGGTGAGAAGGTGTGAGAAGAAGACGACAGTCTGATCTCTGGGAAACGCTCTCTGGCGCTGGAGAAGCAGCAGCAGGATCGCGTGGAGCTGCAGATCAAGCCCCTTGGCTTGGCTCACTGCCTGGGGTGAGGTGAGGTGGGGAGCAAAGTCAAAAGGCTCTGCAGCGAGAAGAAAGCCTGGCGCCCCCTTCAGCCAGCCCGGAGAGCTGCCCTTGGCCTGGCGAGAATTTCACTCCATTCCCCAGATGCTGTCGAAGAACCCGGCGGGCAGCTGAGAGCTTGTGTGCCAGGGACTGAGAACGCCCCCCCCCCCGCGGGCCAGGCAAGGTCAGCCGCGCTCTTTAGACCGCTTGTCCTCGACGGAACCGGCAGCGCCCTTTCGAGGGGCCCCGAGGAAAGCTCTGATCTTCTTCGTGGTCTCTGTGCAGTCCCACACATGGGTCTTGCCGCAGGCAACGGATCCATACCTCGGAGCTCCAATAGCTCGTTTATAACGTCTTTTGGCGCGCTTTCCTCCCGCCCTGGGGAGCAGGCAGCGACTGCGCATGCCTGGAGCGGGGGGAGAGCGCCCATTCCACTCAGTTTCTTCCCTTCCGCCGCCCGGACAACACCTACCTCGTTGCGTTCCTCCTCTGGCTCGTCTCTTGGTATCGTACTATCTCTCTTACTTCTCCTTTTCTATTTTCTTCGTCCCTTTAATATAAAAAAAAAAAAAAAAAAAGGTAGATCCTACTTCTGCGCTTTTGCCTTTTTTCCTTTCTACCCCCCCCCCCCCAACCCCGTCTCTCCCTTCCCTCCTTCCCCTGTCCGGAACGGATGGAAGGGAAAATCACCTTCAAAAGGTGCAGGCAGTGTGCTGCTAAAATCCCGTCATCCGACGGTCACTCGCTCTGCCTTTTTTGCTTGGGGGAATCCCATAGAACCGATAACTGTCACCACTGCGCTTGCTTCGGTAAGCAGGCGCGTAAGAACAGAGCGGCTCGTCTTCGTAGCTTCCTCATTGAGTCTTCTCTCCGCGGGATGTCTACTTCAGATCCGCCGCCTCCCCCACTTAGAGCGGGAGATTCGGCAGCGTCGGCCCTTCCTACCGCTCCTAGGAAACATAAGTCCGACAAAAAGGCCTCTAAACACTCTGAGGGGCATAAGGCGCCTAAACAAGCCCGTCAGGGCGAATACTCGGCTCCGAAAACCTCCAGTCCGAGCACCTTGGCGCCTAAGAAGCACGACCCGTCAGCTTCTACCTCCGCGCGCCCTAGTACTTCTGCTTTTGCTACGGCTGCGCAATCGGCCTCGGCGGCTGCGCAATCGCAATCAGTTGCTTCGGCGGCACAAGCGGCTTCTGCGCAGTCGACTCCGATTCTACCTATCGAACTTTCGGCTCCTTCTGACGTCATCTCGGAAATGCCTAGCCTCACTCAAACTTCTCTTGAAGTTATCCCGATTGGCTCTAGATCGCCCTCGGTGCACAGCCTTCCTCCCAGCGATATCCTCGACTCCGAGGCTCCACCTCTCAGACCGGAATCCTTCCTCGACATCACTACGCCAGTCCTGAAGGACGTTACAACTCCGGTACTCAAGGATTCCACAGCGCCATTGCTTAAGGACAATACTACCCCGCTGCTTGTCGAATCTTCTACTCAGGTCTCTTCGCATCGGCTTCGATCTCGATCTCCGCGGCCCCGCTCTCGCTCGCGGTCTCCACTTCGCCCAAGGTCTCCGCTCCGGGATCCTCCGCTTCGTCCTAGGTCTCCGATCCGAGATCCTCCGCTCCGTCCCAGGTCTCCGATCCGACATCCTCCCAATTCTCCACATCGGGAGGACTACCATGACTTTCGACGCGACCGCTCTCGGTCCCGGTACGGCGACTACTATCGCGACTATCGACAAGACCGCTCTCCATCCCGGTCTCCGTCACCTCGCCTTTACTCACGTTACCATCGGTACCAGAGTTCGCCTTCGCGCCACAGCTACAGGCACCTCTCTGACTTCGATCCGGACTCCTTTCACAGAGATGTCTATATGCCTCGACTCAGGGACTATTATTCTCCCGGACCCCGCGACTACTATCGTGCACGCGATCAGCGATCTCCTTTGCACCGTCACCTGTCTCCGGATCGCTATGGGGATTACCAACATTACTATTCCCCCCGACGGGAGCCTACTCCTCGCACCCGAGATGATGCGGCAGCCCTTCGGAACCGAGACACTTTCGACTCCCAGACTGCACCCGATCCACACGATGTTCTGCAGCCTCCTGTCCGTCCTCGGGACCGGGTTTCTCCTAGAACCGCATCCGCATCGGCTTCTAAACCGACTGCTTCGCCTCTCAAACGCCCTCGGGACCCTTCACCTGTCGAGCCCAAGTCTCCACAGCATCCACTCTCGACTTCTGACAGAGACACTTCTGATCACTCCGACTCCGAGGAGGCCCCAGCCTCCCCCGCATCGGACCAACCTCCTAGGCTCTCACCATCTGACAGCTCCAAGGCCTACCTTAATCTCATAACAACTATGGCTTCCGCACTAAACATTCCTATGTCCTCTGACTCACCCAAGATCTCGGATGTGGTACATGACCTAGTCCGTTCAGACTTCCCTGACAGCTCTTCGCTTCCTATGCTCCCTGTACACTTGGAGGGCCTCCAAGAAGCCTGGGATAAGCCGGCCTCGATCCCTACGCTTTCCCGACGCCTGGATTCCCTTTACAGGGTTCAAGCAGCTGACTGCAAATTCCTCGCCTCCCACCCGGCGCCCAACTCCATCGTTGTTCATTCGGCCACCAAGAACAAACAATCTCGCCACCCTGTTCCTCCTGACCGCGAGGGCCGTAAACTGGACACTCTGGCTAAAAAGATCTATAGCTTCTCCTCGACTAATTCCAAGCTGAACAATTACTTGGCCTATTTTGCTGCCTACACCTTCAACCTGGCGAACCAGATCACCCCGCATATCACATCCATGCCTGACTCCTCTCAGAAAGCGGTCTCGTCTCTCGTCTCTGAGCTTTCCCGTGTCTCCAAACAACAGATCAACTCCATTCGCCATGCGGTCTCCTGTTCCTCCCGAGTGTTTGCGACATCTGTAGCCTTACGTCGCCATGCCTGGCTCCGCTCTACCAACCTTCAACCAGATATCAAGCAGCGTATAGAGGACCTTCCTTTCGATGGCCTGGGTCTATTCCATGCGTCAACGGACGAGGTCCTAGCTTCGGTCGATGACGGCCGTAAGAGAGCCAAACGCCTCGGCGTCACACAACCTACCTCCCTGCCCTCTAACAGGCAGAGACCCTGGAAGCCATCCTTTCAGCGTCGTCAACGATCGCCTAAATCTCAGGAGTTCTGGAAAAGGAAACCCCTGCCTAAACAGCCCTTTCATCAGAGGCCACGGACTCAGCCCTCTAAGAAGCAGTCCCAGACAGGCAAACAGTCTCTTTGACTCTCCCAAGGGGCAGACCAGACTATTCCCCTTTTACCCTCGTTGGAGTTCCATCACCACCGACTCTTGGGTCCTTACCATCGTGCGTTTAGGTTACGCAATAGAGTTCGTTTCGCCACCACACCACCACCACTTCATAGCCACCCCTCCATCTGCACCCCTCCAGCAGGAAATCCTGGACTTGCTCCAGAAGAATGCCATAGAACCCGTTCCTCCTCAACACCGAGGGACGGGATTCTACTCAAGATACTTCCTGGTCCCCAAACGGGATGGAGGGAAGCGCCCTATCCTC